>NC_140581.1:535606492-536267551 GCF_964204655.1 Triturus cristatus | reverse complement strand
TAATCAACACATAGACAGAGGAAAGGAAGGTGAGGCAAATAGAGAGGAGGGGGGAAGGGGAAAGTGTGAAGGGGGAGCGTTAGACTTGGGGGTCTCTAGTTGGCACAGGTATGCACTTGTGACAAATAGGGACCCTCGCCTCTAGTCAGGGTAAGGGGGTACACTCCTAAAATAACCCCTGCTCACCCCCTTGATAGCTTGGCACGAGCAGACAGGCTTATCTCAGAGGCAGTGTGTAAAGCATTTGTGAACACATACAGTAACCAAGTGACAACACTACAGATGGACACCACACAGGTTTTATATAAAAAAATAAGTATTCTTTATATAGATTTACTATAAGACCATTAAACGACAAAAATACACAATACTGTTACTTTAGATGGTAGAATCTTGCTTAGTTCTCTTAACTTCCTAAATGCGACACTTTAAGTCAATGTACCGTTTAGATTCGACACGCAGGGCAACGAAAGTGTTGCAACGATGTTGATGCGATTACGTTTTTGGTGCAAAGAAATAAAGACGTGAAGATCTTCCAGATGCGGCACGCTTCTCCGATGTTGCGAGAAGACTTGACTCGATGCTTCAGCTGAAGCGGCGTCACCCTTTATGCGATGCGACGACAGCTGCCTTGGCAGCGACACTATTCTCCGACGTTTGCGAGACGCTTCCGCTCGATGCGATGTTGCAGCGGCGACACCCCTTTACACGATGCGATGACAGCAGCTCCGATGGCGGCACGCTTCTCCGTGAATGCAAGCTGCTTTTCTTGATGCTGTGCAATGTGATAACTACGATGGCTGCGATGGCGACACGCTTCTTCCTCGATGCAAGACTCTTCTCTTGATGCGGTGCTATGCGTCAGCTACGATGGCTGCGATGGCAACACGCTTGTTCAGCCTTGTGGGACACTTCCTGGATGATGCGAGACGCTTCCGCTCGATGCGATGCTGCAGCGGCGACACACTTTATGAGATGCGACGACAACAGCTCTGACGGCGGCACGCTTCTCCTTCTTGAGTCACGCTTCCAGCTCCTTGCGACACGCAGTCCCTCAGTCCCTCAGAATGGCCCAACAACAGCAGCAGGCACTTCCAAAGAAATCTGGGGAGCTGGGGGGTGAAGTCTGTTGTTCCTGAAACTTCGGCAGGAGGCAAGCTCTTTTCCAAGCCCTTGGAGATCCTTCACAAGTTGAGCAAAAGTACACACAAAGTTCCTTTCTCCTCTCTTTGGCAGTAAGGCAACCACTGCAGGCCAATCCCCCAGGTTCAGGGATAGTTTCCTCCTCAGCTTCTTCTGGTTTCTCCCTCAGCAGAGGTTCTTCTTGTTTTCTCAAAGTGATCTAAATTCTTGGGATCAGGGTCCCAAAATTTATACCCAGAAATCCTTTGTCCTCTGAAGGCAGAGGGGCCTTTACCCGGTCCAAACCAGTTCTGGAGCACTCTGTTTACATGACTCCTTCTTTCCTTTCACAGTGCAGGGCAGAAACATCAGACACCCCACAGGAGGTGGAGCCAGCATTGTGGAGGGAAAGCACAGCCCTGGAGCACTTTGTTGACATGATTCTTTCTCTCCTTTCACAGTGCAGGGCAGAGACATCAGACGCACCACAGGGGGTGGAGCCAGCACTGTGGGGAGCAGGCACTGTCCTATTCAGGTCCCAGGTGCAACTCCTCCCTCCCATCTAGATGCAAATCTCTCTATTCACCACTGGGCGGACTCACCCTGTCTCCTGGAATTCCCCAGCCCTGTCACTCAAACTCCAGACAAGGAATACACAGCCTAGCAGAGGCAGGTTTGAATGGTTAGACAAGAAAATACCTACTTTCTAAAAGTGGCATTTTCAAACACAGAATGTTAAAACCAACTTCACTAAAAGATGTATTTTATCATTCTGAGCTCAGGCATACTAAATTTGAATTTCTACCATGTTCCCTGAGTCAGTTAGGATTATTAGATTTAATAACCAAACTGCCCATTCTGGCCTATGGAGAACAGGTAGCCTTGCAATAGTGAAAAACAAAAATGGCTGTAATTCACTATTAGAACATGCCACACACACCAGGGCATGTCCTACCTTATCCTTACAATGCACCCTGCCCTTGGGCCTACCATAGGGGTGTCTGATATGAAGAAAAGGGAAGGTTTAGGGACTGGCAAGTGGGTGCACTTGCCCAGTCAGCATGACAGTACCAGACTGCACGCAGGCTCTGCAATGGCAGACCTTAGACACATGTTTACAGGCTGCTTCTGTGGGTGGCACAACCAGCGCTGCAAGCCCACCAGCAGCATTTGGATTACAAGCCCTGGGCACTCCTGGTGCACTGTACTAGGGTCTGAAAGGTAAACCAAACCAACCAATCATGGAATCACTAATTCGTACAATAATTTACAATAGGGAGAGCATATGCACTTTAGCACTGATCAGCAGTGGTAAAGTGCCCAGAGTCATAAAACAGCCAACAACAGGTCAGAAAAAATATAGGAGGAAGGCAAAAAGTTCAGGGATGACCCTGCAAAAAGGGCCAAGTCCAACAGGGAGGATGAGGGAAAAGACGGCAGGAGAGAAGAAAGGAAGTCTGCATAATGACTGACTGGGTATGTGACGTCCTAGGAGGGAATCCACAGTCCATCTCCCCTTTAGTTAAACAAGGTAGCTCCATCGGGCATCAGTCAAAAAGCTAAGTCTCAACTGACGAGGGAATGCTCACAGAAGAAAGTCCAGTTGGTAATCAGGGTGGGAACTATGGGCAAGGATGGGAGAGAGCAAAGGTCAATAGCTGGAAAGAGGATAAGGGTAGAGCGAAAAGGGGTAGGGTGTAGGGTGAAGGGGGAGGAGGGAGATAAGGACAGGAGAGACGCAGGAGTGTGTGCTCAAAGACCGGCTGGGTAGGTGATGGCCAAGGAGGGAATCCATAGTCCATCTCCCCTTTAGCTCGCGAGGTAGCTGCACCGTGTATCAGTCAAAATGGCAAGGTCTCAGCTGACGTTTTTTTTTTTTTTACTTTTTGACTTCCAGACTTTCACCAGGACCGATCTACCTATTGTATATGCCCTGAGCTCCATTGTAATTGGCCTCAAATCACACCTAGGTCCCGCTTTATCATGACCATTGTCTACCATTTGTGCTTTTTGTTTTTTAGTGCTATTTTTGATAAAACTTTTAAAACTCTGATCTCTGATTTTCCATATTGGATCTTTGTAATTTTGGTGTCATTTTTGTTTATTACATTTTACTTTATTATTCTAATTCAGTTTGGGATTTTTGTTACTTGGGATTTTGACTTTTTTTACTGTTTTGCTATCGCAGAAGTACTTTACATATTTCCCTAAGTCTGCTCTGTGCCATAGCTACCAGGGGTTTTAGTTCAGATTGATTCAGTGGCTTGGAGGGTCCACTCTTACAAGAAGTGTTAAAAAAATATTGATGTGGAAAGTCACCCAGCACCCATAATCAACTTCCTTACGGACAGCAAGCGCTATACGAAAAACACGTTGATGTTCTACCAAAAATGTAAAAACTCTAAACTGCTAGGTGTCCCTGATCTGGATAAACAAAAGACTTATGTAAGCTTTAAATAAATGTGATATTTTGGGGAACTTCGAAAGGTAGAACGCATAACTCACCTACACCAATAATATTTGCTAAAGATTAACTCACAGCTGTGGAAGTGGTTCATTACAAGTCCTGAAATACCCAGGACAACCTTCAGAACTGTAGCTTCAATGGGTAACAAACACGATCAATGATTCTAGACTCTTGACTAGAGGAAAAGATGATAGGGTACAGATGGAGGTTGATTAGAGGAGAGATAGAAAAGATGAGCAAAAAAAAGAAAAGGAAGGATAAGACAAAAGTATGGTAAGGAAACAGAAGGATGAAACAAAAGCAAAGATTATTGAAAGGAAAGAGAAGAAATGTGAAAGAGAAGGTTGAATAGTGAGGAGTTGGGGGTGATGAGCATCACAAGATAGAGAAGGTGAAATGATAGCGCGAGAAGTGTATAAAGGAGGATGAAAATGGAGTCTGAGGAAGAAGGATGGATGGAGCAGGGTATCATAGAGTAAAATTAGTAGTGCGAGTAGGGCGATGGGTAAAGATGTACTAAGTCTAGGGATAAAAATTGAGCAGAGGGAGAGGTATACAGAAGGGTGAAGGCAGAGGATGACACTGGTGAAGGATGAGATGATGAAAAATGAAGGGAGACAGATTTCAGGGTCATAAGCAAATGATAAGTGTTTGGGGAGTGGCCAAAGATGGAGTGTGCAGAGACTGTAGGATAGTGGTAGAACATGAGAGCGGAGAAATCTATGGACAGGGAGAGTGATGGTAAGAGGTGATGATGGGAATGAAGAGAGTGGAGATAGACAGAATGATGGGAAACAAAAAGAAGCATGCCAGTCACTATTTGGGAGGGATACATCAATTTGAGGCCCTTACATGAGCTGTTTGTTACCTCCTTGTTTCCCTTAAGGTACATTCTGCTCAAAGGAATAACTATAAAATAGTGGTTGAAAAACTAGCCATCAAATTACAAGTCCAGTCGTAAACCTCGGAAGATGTTCCCTTGACAGAGTGGGCAGAGAGTGCTAGATAAAGGCCCATATTTGATTTGTGATTTGCTTTTAATGCTTAGGTTGTCACCTTTTATTGCTCGTCCAATTGTTGCCTGGCTAATTTAGTTAAAATATGCATATCCCATGGTCTCTGTAGATCTCATACATGCTTATGAGTATGCACTGTAGAAACCAGGCTTTAGTGCTGCTACTGTTAAGAATGTGGCGTGCTACCAGTGAAAAACAGATCGGGGTGCAAAGTACCAGCCCCAATTACGTACACCCATGCATCCACACAAGTGCATGCACATCCCTCATTCCTTTACACCCACAAAATCATAAAATAGGCAGCAGTACTGAATGTGAGACTGTCAGATCACAGTGAGGTGGAGAGAGAGAAGGGTGAGATGGAGGGAGGGAAGGCGAAGCAGAGAGGCAGGGGATAATAGTGAGGAGGCTGAGACAGGAGGGAGGTTAGAGGACAGAGGAAAATAGTAGGATGTAGAGGAAGAGAGAAGGAGGGCAAGTCGGAAAGACAGAGGAGGCTGAGCAACAGCGAGAGGAGAGCAAGGAACAGAGAAAGGGCGAGGAAGACTGTGAGGAAGAGAGAGAAGGGTGAGGTGGAGAGGGAATGGTGAGATGGAAGTAGAAGAATGAAGTGGATTGGGTGTAAGTAGACGTAAAATGAGAAAATGGTGAAGTCAGGAGAGAGTGAAAGTAGGATAAGATGGAAAGATAAATGGGTGAGTTGAGGTGAGAGACATAGGGTGAAGTGAAGAATGAGAAAGGCACAGCAGAGAAACAGGTGGATGAGGCAGAGAGAGTAGGATGAAGTGAAGAGAATGAGGAGAGGGAAGTAGGGGGTGACATGAGCAGAACAGATGGGTGAGGTGGAGAGAAAGGAGTGTGAAAACAGGACAGAGAAGTGCTTGACAGAGAGAAAGAAGGGTGAGGCCAAGAGAGCCGAAGAAATCAAGCCCATAGGTTTAATCCTCTAGAAATACAATGTTATAACTGGTAGAGAGAACCTGGTAGTTGGCACGATATGTACCTCACATCTGTACAAGACCATCCAGCATTAACAGGCCCAGCTCTCAGTCACATGGGAGACTCTGGATAACTCATTCATCTTCATGCCTTTCCCAAATCCTGGAGCCCGGCCTGGTTGTCTAAAATTCATTATTTGAAGGAACATAAGAGTAACACGCTTGTTTTCTATACTGTTATTCCATTTTGTTCTATAAAGAAGACTGCCGCCTTCTATTATGCTGTTACATCTTTATTGAAAATGTATTAGTGGCAAAAAATACAGGGGAGAGGATGTGTTTGATGGCTAGAGCTGCCGACCTTGGAGCTGGGAAACCAAGGTTCGAGCCTCAGGGTCCCGTCCACATCTTGTAATTCTGGTCAAATTACTTAATCTCCCTGTGCCTACCAAAAAAATGAATGTGTCCTTGTGAAACGTAACCGGTGCTCATGTAAAGCGCTCTAATAACCTTTGGGTCGAGTTTGCAGTAAATAAATCTGCAAAAAAAATATACAGAAAGCAAGAACCAGGAATTTAGAACACTGGTCAGACAAAATGATTCAATCGCATCCGGCACACCTCTTTCTTTAGTGCTGTTCAGGTGGTTATCACAACCATATATTTGTTCTTGTGCTTATTTATGAGTACTGACAGAAATGTGTTACTACATTTAGAAATATTTCAGTGAGTAAACGGATATAGATGCCGAAGGCAGTTTCTTCTTACAAAAAAAAAAAGTGTCATATCTGCTCCTCACTGGTGCCTGGATGGCTCTACTGTGAAAAGCCTTCCCAGTGGCCTGCCAGACTGCATTGAGAGAGTGAGAACAGTAACTCTGCGATGGCTTGGTGATCACAGCACATTAGCTTAGCATGGCCTTGGACTGTCGCATTGCTTCGCTACAAGGATCACCACAACACCAGGTCAGTTGATGTTACTTTATTGTGCATCGTCTGCAGCCAGCATGCTGCACGTCTTATCTCAGTCCCTGCTTCCTGTGTTCTCCCCTCGCCCTCTCTGACTGGAACTGGTGTCCGGTGACCTGTCCTGCCCTCTGCCCTCGGCGAGGTCCTAGTGCCTTCTCTCTCAGGACATTACATCTCCCCCCTTTGTCACAAAGACATTACGACAGTAGCATTACTTAGTAATCAAACTGGGACAGTTTCTTTTGTATAGTCTGTTACAAGATGTGAAAGTGTCGATGGATGTGACCCGTGAGATGCTGCCTAGAGCGGCATCTCACAATTCTTCTATTAGTCTCTTTGGTCTCACAATGTCTCTTGTTGGCCTCGTCACAAGTCCTTGGCCCTCCTTTGGCCTGGTGGCTTCTGCTGCACCTGCTCCGTTGCACTCTCATTTTGTTGTCTCTTCGATGCCTGTCACTTGCTCTTCGTCCTTTTCTTCTTTCAGGCCTTTGAAATGTGAGCTGTTCCTTGTTATTCGTCTGCTGTCGGATTCTGCTGTTATCATTGTTCCTTTCACTTGTGTTATCGTCAAAGGGTCTTGGGCGAATGGACTATCCGACTTCCGTTGTTGTCTCTGTCGTACTACTACAGTATCTCCTTCATGGAGATGTGATTTGATGGCATGTCGCCTTCCGTCAGCATATTCTTTCATTTTTTTCTTAGCCGCCTCATCTTTGGCTGCCACGCTCTCGCGCCCTGGCGCGGTCAGTCCTTCGACCTGCGGCAGCCTCGTTCTGCTTGTCCTCCCTAGTACTAGCTCCGCCGGGCATTTCCCTGTAGACCCATGAGGCGTGTTTCTGTAGTCTCTCAGTATTTGGCATAGTGCTTGGCCCAGGGAAATCTGTGACAGCTTCGCCCTCTGAACTGCCTTCTTGATGTTTCCCATGAACCTTTCGACCATGCCGTTTGCTTGCGGCCATAGTGGTGTTATCTTTCTGTGCTGTATTCCGAGGTAGGCCATGAACCTTCGGAATTCCTCTCCTGAGAACGGAGGACCATTATCAGTTTTCAATGTCTCTGGCGAGCCCCAGGCTGCGATTATGTCGTCCAGCGCAGGTAATGTTGCGGCTGCTGATGTTGAGGAGACTGATCTCACAATGGGGAATCTGGAGTATTCATCTATTATGACCAGTAGGTAAGTTCCCGCGTCTAGAGGTGCAAAGAAATCGGCAGCCATTGTTGTCCATACAGCCCTTGGCAGTTCCGACATTTGTAGTGGTTCTTGTCTTGCAGGCGGACCTGTCGTTTGACAGAGGTGACAGGCTGCAATCGTATCTTCGACTAGACGGTCTAACCCCGGGAACCAAACCTTTTCTCTCAGCAGCTTTTTTGTCGCCACAATGCCCCTGTGTGACTCGTGTGCAATGCTGACCACTTGGCGTCGTAGTGAGCTTGGAATGACTATCCTGGTTCCCCTCATTACAATTCCACTATTTGTCTCCAAAAGCTATCCGCTTATTTTCTGTAGGGCCAGCATCTTTTCCTTCTTTACTCCTCCCTTCCATGTGCAGTTGTTGTTTACATGTCTCCACCTTTGTTGTCTCGTCGTTTCTCTGGCCGCTCGGAGAGTGTCATCTTTTTCCGTTTCTTTCTCTATTTCTGTTAGAGTCACTGGTGCAGGCGTGCTTTGCTTTAACACAAAGTTTAAGTATTCTTCTGCCATTGAGGCCTTTGTTTCAGCATGCGGTAGTGGATGCCGTGATATGTAGTCTGCTGGATTATGTTCTTTCCCAGGTTTGTGGACAATTTTGAAGTCGTAATCCGTTAGTCTGATGCCCCAGCGCTCGATGTGGGGCGGCATCTTTGCTGCTGGGTTGCCGTAAATTGTTACTAGTGCTTGGTGCTCTGTGATGATGGTGAACGGCTTTCCGTACACAAACATGTGGTAATGCTCGCATGCCCATACCACCGCCAAGCTTTCTTTCTCCGGCTGGGAGTACGCCTTTTCAATGTCTGTCAGGCTTTTGCTGCCGTATGAGACAATCTTCCTTGGTGACTCCTTTCCTGGCAGGTATTGTGCTAATATTGCACCTAACCCCACTGGGCTGGCATCGACCGTCAGCTCGTTGCAGAGCAGAGGGTTGAAGTATGCGAGGTGCTCCACAGTCATCACGGCCTTCCTGATCTCTTCGAACGATTCATTGTATTGTTGAGACCAGACACATTTCTGGCCTTGTTTTGTTAGTTCTCTCAGCGGCATGCTCACTGTGGCAAAGTCTTGTATGTATCTGGCACAGTAGCTTGCCAGGCCTAGGAATGATCTTATTTCTGCCACATCTGACGGTGGCTTTGTGTTCTTCAGCGTCTCCACTTTGCTGGGATCCGGCCGTATCCCTTTTTCCGAGAATATGTGCCTGAAGAATATCAGTTCTGTTCTCCCTAGCTCGCACTCTTCTCCATTTAGTGTTAGTCCAGCCTGCTTTAGTTGTTTGCACACTTGCCTTAGGGCGCTATCATGTTCTCCGTCCGATTTCCCAAACACTAGGATGTCATCACTGTAGTTGAAACTGTTGTGCACTGGTCATATCACCTGTCTTATTGTCTCCTGAAATATTTCGGCCGCTGACGAGATACCAAAACTGAGCCTTTTGTATCTGAATAGTCCTAGGTGTGTGGAGAATGTTGTTATGTACCTTGACTGTGGGTCCAGCTCTAGTTGGTGATATCCTTTGCACAGATCTAGCTTTGAGAATCGGCACGCCCCTGTCAGCCGGCTGATCATGTCGTTCAGATGAGGTCCTGGAAGACGTTCCCTCGATATTACAGTGTTCGGTATTCTCATGTCGACACATATCCGTATTTTGGACGTGTTCTTCTTCGGGACTGCCACAATCGGTGATACCCATGGTGTCGGCCCGTCTGCAGGCTCAATTATGTCTTGCTGCAGTAGGTTGTTTATTTCTTCTTCCACTTGCGGTTGTAAGTGAATCGGCACTCTCCTGTGATGCTGTGCCACTGGTCTCACAGCTTCGTTTATGTGTAGGGTAACCTGTTTCTCTTTTAGCTTCCCCAGTCCCTGCAGTATTTCCTGATATTCTTGCAGTATGTTCTCTTTTTGTGTCATGTGATATGTCATAGCCAACAGCCCCATTACTTGTGCCGTGACGTTGCTCAGCAGGCAGGGTGCTGGGATGTCCCCTTTCAGCACGTGTATCTCTTCTTGACATGTCATGTCCTGATATGTGAGAGTTTCAGTGAACTTGCCCATGTTTTCGACTGGTGTCTTTGATCCCCATGTGAACACATCTACTTTTGATGGCGATAACGTTGGCTTTATTCTCATCTTCATGTACTCTGACATGCACATTATGTTGCATGTGGCACCACTGTCAACACAAATTTTGTTCTGTGGCGCCCGACGTCGATGTCTACTGTGCCCGTCTTTTTTATTTGCTGTTTCTCCACCAGCTGGATATGTTCCTGCTGTCTTCCTTCTTTTGGTGTTTCGGACATGAGGTATAGCCGGGCTTCTCTCCCAGCCGTCGTCTGTTCATCCGACTCTTCAGACGAGCCTCTCTCTGCTGTCTCCATGTGTCGGGCGTGTCTGGTGCCAGTCGTCCTTGGTCTGGCTGTTCGGCTCATGCAGGTGCTTGCGAAGTGGTTGTCCCTGTTGCATTTTCTGCATTTCTGGCCCATTGCTGGGCAGGTGCCAACGTGTGGGAAATCAAGGCCCCATCTGTAGCATGTGACCGCTTGTTTCCTGGTATGTTGTTGCTCCCTGTTGTCGTTCCTTTTGAAATATTCCGTCATTCGATATGCCATCGCTGTTCATTTTTCTTTGCCTATTTGTATTTGTTTGGCATGTTCCGTGGCCCGTGCTTCTGTGCGGGCCATCGTCAGAATTTTCTCAAGTGTTGTTGGTTCTTTTAGGATGCATGCTCTGAACTCTACTGACAGACACCCTACGATGAGACGCCTTCGTATTGCTTCTTCATTGTCAAATTTATCGAATTCGCAGTATGTCACCAACTTCCGCAATCTTGTCGCGAAGTCATCCATGCTCTCTTCTAGTTGTTGTCATGCTGTGTGGAACGTGTATCTTCCAAAATCGATGTTGCGTTGGGGGTCAAATTTCTCTGTGAGGCACGCTTTCGCGCCTTTGTAATCCGCCGTTTTTTCACTCGGTAGTGTCATCATTAAGTCTTCTATTTCGTCTCCCGCAAGGTTAACCAACAGATCTAGTTGTTTGCTCTCTACGACGTCCGTTGCGTGCATGTAGCGTTCAAATTGTCGTAGCCATCTCTCCCATCTGATGCCTGCTTGCGGTTAAATGGCAGTGGCCTGTGGAACACAGCTTGTGTGCTCCTTGTCTCTTCGTCACCCATATCCTTCCTTTCTTTTATTTTATTTATTTATTTCTTAATTTTCCTCTTCCTCCTTGTTCCTCTGGTGCTATTTTCTTTCTTTGGCACCTTTTCCTTGTCGTTTTCCTTTAATTTAGACCTTTTTTAGTCTATTTTCCTCTTTGCCTGACTTTAAAATGGCCTCCCGGCCTTCCTGTGCTGCTATTGGCCCAATTTGCCTGACTCCAAGATGGCCATTGCACTCTTGCGCGATTTCGCGCTGTTCAGGACTTTGCCTGACCCTTCAAAATGGCCGCCGTCTATCTTGGACGCTGATTGGCTCAATTTGCCTGACTTTAAAATGGCCGCCTCCTCTCGCGAGAGTTCGTTGAAACTCACGCGCGGGAGGGATTTTAATCTTTTCTTCGGCTGCCTAGTCAATTTTAGTTTCGCGCTGCTCTTACTTGCGTTAGCAGCGCCGGGGTGGGCTCCCGCAACGATGTTCTTTTTCCTGCTGGGCACTTCGGACCAGGGTGGGCCCCTGGCTCCGATTTTGTTTCCGTGACCGGGTGGGCTCTGACAGTCGCCGCGATGCATGGATTTCGATCCCGCCTCGCCGCCAGTTGTCGCGTCGCTTCGCTACAAGGATCACCACAACACCAGGTCAGTTGATGTTACTTTATTGTGCATCGTCTGCAGCCAGCATGCTGCACGTCTTATCTCAGTCCCTGGTTCCTGTGTTCTCCCCTCACCCTCTCAGACCGGAACTGGTGTCCGGTGACCTGTCCTGCCCTCTGCCCTCGGCGAGGTCCTAGTGCCCTCTCTCTCAGGACACTACATGGACCAGGGAGAAAATATGTGGAGTTACAGTGCTTATTTATAAAAGAATGAGTGCCAGTACCAACATCTGTGCTCAATGCCCTATTAAATGTCAGCTCGCTTGACACCAAGGCTGAATAGTCTTTAGTCCACCTCATGCCTCTACAATCCCCTACTAGACACACCCTTCTCTTTACCTCACTCCTACCGTGTCTTCCTTTTTCACCATTGTGGCAGTTTTGCCTCTTTCTCTTCCTCTTACTTTCCCCTTTGTCTATCTTGCCCTCGGGAAATGTATGATCAGAAAATATAAGTGCCAGTCCCCTAAAATGAGTGCCAAACAGCTTCAAAACGAGTGGACCAGTTCTGTCCGATGACAAGTGTATCATGGTCCTGACGCAAAAAAGCCACTAAGCCAGGTTTGTAGGCATGTGCACCTGGCAATGCACCCAGAGACAGTGCTGAGTGGAAAAGCACTATGGGGCATATTATCAAGCCAGGCAATAAAATTATCGCCGCTTTAGCGGCAGAAAACTGCCGCTAAAACGGCGATAATGGGCTTGATAATATGCTCTATGAAATTCCAATTGAAGCCCATGTTAGACGTCCTTCACATTTAACACGGGCTTCAATTGGAATTCCATAGAGCATATTATCAAGCCCATTATCGTCGTTTTAGCTGCAGTTTTCTGCCGCTAAAGCGACGATAATTTTATCAACTGGCTTGATAATATGCCCCACAAGTGCTACCTGCTGACCACTGCCTTTAGCACAATTTTTTAACGCTGCATTTAATATTATTATTAGACTACTGCATGGTGCAGAATGTCTCTGCACATGGTGAGCTAGCCAACAACATCTGAGTGACGAGCAGGGGAGGAAGAGATCTGGGGTGCCAGGCTATATGTAGGCTGTAGGGCCTGTCTTTGCTCGGCTTAAGTCACAGCATCAGACAAATCAGTTAAGATGAGCGACAATACAGAAGGTTTCAAGACTCATCCCCTGCTAATAGTTGCATTATATCACCACACATTCAACATTTTGCTCTGTGAAAATGTCCCCAGGTGATACCGCATCTGCACTGGAAGGCGCCGATGGCTTTGTTGGTGTGCATCGGACAGCCTTCTGCTGCACCGTGGGGTCAGGCAAATGGGGAGAGGAAAAGTGATTTGCAAGAACCATCTTGTCTATACCCGTGAAAATGTTTGTGATTCCATCTATCCTGTATTGCCGCTCTGCTGCAGCATGCTCTCTGCAGGAAACCACTTTAACATTTGTTCCTGTTTATCTCTTCCCTGGCACGGAGGTGGAAGGAATGACAAAATCAGCAAAGCCTTGGGCAGATCCCGCTACAGTCAGCGAAAGACCTCTTCGCTCATGATTTAACTGACGTGTTGTTTGGCTTATGTCTCCAGGGCGGATGATTTTCATAAATATACACTTCAGTTTTTAGTTTCACTACTCCTGCTTAAGAGAGCAACAAACACAAAAGGCAACACACGGGGCCGTATGTTTGTGCCCAGTGAAAAGGAACCATAGTAGACATATTGCTACAAGTCTGGACACAATCTTATCTTTTTACAGATTGAGATTCTGAGTAGGCACAAAGTAGATCCTTTAGCTACTTAAAGGAGGTTTAGCTTGAACATGATTGACGTGTCCACTCTGATCCCGGATGCCATAACTAAACCCTATATAGATACATATGCTGCATTGCCTGATTTAAGCTTCACTATAGTATAGTCTTTCCTCGCTTGCGTGTTTCCACCAAAACTTGGTTACTTAAGAATTCAAAAGGCTCAACATGCACCGTTCACTGAAGACAACTGAAGTCGAATGTAAGAGCTTGGTATAGATCCTCTTCTGAATCATGGGGCATATCATCAGGGACCGGCGATAATTATCGCTAAGCGCACTTAACGCTAGGATAATTATCACCGGGTAACGTGTAATTTTATCGCTTAGATAGCGTGCTATTAGCAACGCTCATCTCAAAAGCGATAAAATTCCAAGCGCTAACTGCCACATGTGAGATTATCGCTGTAAATCCAGCGATAATCTCACAAAGTTTGGCGATAGCTTGATGATAGGGCAAGGCATACTTAGCCAGGACATCCACCTTACATTGGATCTCATGGCTAAGTCAGTCTTGAAGCAGGCGTAAGGAAAGTAGCGATAACAGAGGATATCGCTACTTTGCTTGTCGCTCTGCAGGTTAGCGTGCCCATTGATAATTGGAGAAATGTCGCTTACCGACATTTCTCCAGTTATGTCAGGGCAGGAACGCCCACTTTGCATCTCATTAAAGATGCAAAGATGGGCGTTCAGAATATAGGCGCTAATGCAAGGTTTCACACGATAGCTTGACCTTGCTGATTAGGCGATAAAATTATTGCCGCTTTTCGTCTGAAAACGGACGCAAAAGCGGCGTTAATTTTTGATCGCCTTGTTGATAATTTTCCCCCAAATACGTGCATTTACTAAACTCAACTGCAGGAATTGGAAATAGGCTATCATAGCCAAATTCCACCTACCTTAACGCAAAAACAAGTGCGGGACTCTTTACCTGATTTTTAGTTCCACATTTGCTGTGTTTTCATTTCCAAATACAAGGGGGCATACTTACAAGCCCCATATGCCACCGGAACGTCACTTTTTCTGACGCTCCGGTGGTGTTTTGCCATTTTATATATTTACAAGATGGCGCTAAGCTACTTAACGTGGCTTAATGTCACCTTGTAAACATGCCTCTTTCAGCAGCAGTCTGCTGCTGCCAAGGGGCAGGCAATGGGTGATCCACCGCAACACCCATTTTTTTTTACGCTGCCACAGATTTCCAAGGCTGGGGCAGCACCCAAAACTAAGACCAGATACTACCTCGTCCTAGGATGGCGATACAAGGAGAAATTAGTAATTTCTCCTTTTATTTTGCACTTTCAATGTGTATTGCATTCTGCAGCACACATAGAAAGAGCAAATCGCCTGTCAAGATTGTATATGTGCAGGAAGGTGTCCTTTTCTGCACATAAACAATCGCCCCTGCAGCGCAAACACCCTTGCAACATGGCGCAAGTGTGACTGCGCTGGCATTAGGCAGCTTTTTTAGCACTAGCACTAGGGGAAACGCAGGGGTGCGCCCTATTTTTGTAAATACTGCACATCCCTGAATTTAAAAAATGTCGGCATGCGGAGTTGCAAAATTTGGCTTAACACCACGCTACAAATTATTTTTGTAAATATGCCCTAAGATGTAAAAAGCAAACAAGCAGGTAATATAGTAGACCAGAGCCTTAGCTAGCCGATCACCTTTACTGCTTTGTGGACCTGATTCCAACTGCCCATCTTGACACAAAAAAAAAAAGTGTACTTGTTTCAGTTACAAATGCAGCTATAAATGTCCAATGGGCACTAAGTAGTAATCATATAGTACCACAGAGCTGTCTACTTACATGTACCATCACCCCCCTTCACTAAGAGCCATATTTTGCGGTCACAAATGGGAATCGGACGATTACCGATAAACAAAATAGAGTTTGCGATTCGCTATTAGGAAGGAGTGTGCCAAGGGTGTCCCTTCCTAATAGTGACTCACACTTCAATGTACGATTGGTGTGGTACAGCAATTGCAGATGCAAAACACTCGCAGTTTACCACCTACTACAAGTAAGTGGCAAGCCACTCGCAAACAAGAGGTGAGTGCCTGCGAAAATATTTCTTAAGGGCAGGCAATAGTCCCACGGACCACTGCCTACTCTTAAAAAATTAAATAGAAACGTTTCATTTTTCTTTTTTAAATGCATCACATTTTCTTTAAAGGAAAAACGGCTGCACCTAAAAAAAAAACTGCTTTATTTAAAAAGCAGTCACAGACATGGTGGTCTGCTAACCCCGGCAGGCCACCATCCCTGGGATTTCTAGCCATTCCCAATGGGGTCGCAAATTGCACCTGCGCCATGAATATTAATGAGGTATGCAATTTGCGACCCAATTAGGAATTACAAACAGTGTTGCACATTTTTGTTTGCGAGTTGCAAATTGAGAGTCGCAAAACAATGTAATTTGTGACTCGCAAATTTGTAGCGTCATACATCTGGCTCTTAGGACTCTAAAAAAACAGAGGCATCAAAAGTATCTCGAATCACACTTTGAGGGTAAACAAAGGAGCCGCCCCATCTACGGTATCACTCCACTATAACTTAAACTCACAATAAAGAAACCGGATGGTCTAAATCACTATTCTACGAACTATGTGTGGGATTAGGGAAACAGACAAATTATATTGTGAAGACGACAACCCTCACTCACCCAAGAGGGTGACATGCTTCATCATTGGGTTCCCTCTTGCACACTGTGCCCGCAAGGTGCACAGTGTGGGCTACAAATCTCCCACAGGAGAGGAGCGTTAGGTGTATTGATCATCCAATGTTCTAGGGAGTGAGGGGCAGAGTGCAAAATAACTAGTATGTGAATTAAAACTAACTCCTGGTGGGCAAAATACAATTTTTATAAGGTCCCCAGTGGTTAGGATTAAAATGGCAAAGTGAAAAAGGCGTATAGATATTCCCCTTTAATGTTTTGGTCAACATGTTTCTGCTTGGTGATCATCAGGTACGTAGCATTCTTCAGGACCTACGGTGGTACCAACCACTGTATGGTCCACCATCTGTTCAAGAAAAAACACAATCATATAGATGCTCAATATATATTCTTAGACATAGCTCTACGTGTCCATCTCTCACAAATGTGTATCACACATAAAAACCACCAGTTTAGGTACCGTATCACCACACACGTGCTTGAACTACATTGAATATCGAAGTTCAATCTTAAGTTTCTCACAAAATAGGTACCTAATGTGTACCTCCTCCTTCATGAGGTCTTATGACACCAGGTCTCTGCAATTAGGAGGGTAAACACAATCATAGTCCAAAATTGAAATATTCAATTGTCATTTACACCGACTCAACACCTCAACTTCAGAGTTTATTTGTTGCCCAACATTCTCATATCATATCCCAATATATCTGACATTTGATGTAAAGTAACATCTATTACCCAATAATCATTCTTTTAGTTGTATCTGTGTGTTTTTCACCTTGTGAATATCTAGTCGATATCCTATTATATTTCCGTTGAACCAGAGTTAAACATAAGTGTGCTTGGGAACACTAAATGCACAAAAAGCCACCCTTAGTAACAGACCCGCTTCATGTTTCCTACTCTATAGCCATCCACTATCGTGTCAAGTGATCACACCTTCTCTATCTTGTTAATCCGGTTTCCTGAACCCGGCGATATTATCACCGGGACGCAACGGCAGCACAAAAGGGGTGCAAGGGCTCATAAATAAGCCTCTATATTTTCACTGTCCACAGTGCTTATGAAAGGTGTGAGCGGCTACTATGAACAATGCAAGGCTTTACACTGATTTTTAAGTAATATAATTTGCACATGCATCAAACATTCAAAGGTAACTTTGTGCCTTACTCGAAAGCCTGCAAAGACATAGCGTGGATGCACCCTCTCCTATTCGCTTTCGCCTCTGTGTTTTTCTGATGATAACATATCAATTTCAATTGCAGCCCAGAGTTTATCCAGAATTTAATTTCTGAGGGTCCCAGATTTTGTTTTCAGAAAAAAGGTAAACTGACACATTTATTGCTATATTACATGTATCTAAGTGTCAACATTAAAACCAGCAGGCACAGTTCAAATTTCATCAGAGTATGTCTATTTAAACTCCTTCCAACTATATCAGCTACCTTTTCCAATATCCTGCAATTCCTGGCATTTCAAGGTTATATGTGCTAAGTCTAAATCTAATAAATAATATTTCAATTGTAAGCTTGTCAATCTTAGATTATAAGAGATTTTTTAGATGCATCTTAAAATCCTATTACAGCCATCTTTGCACAGTTAGTTGCCAGTATCATTGCACCACTTTTCCCAGTAGATTTCTTAAAATCCTCCTTGGTTGCATCTACTAAGGTTCTGTATAGTAAAGTTGTTGCCATCTTCCTGACAGTGCCCATGGCCTCTAACATCCCCTCACCAGGTATATTTGAGGTTCCATTGTTCTGATCTAACCCGTTTGCAAAGTGTATTGTTGCTAGAATTCTAGATAAGATAAGATAAAAAAGTTATTCTTTCAAAATTCTTTGGGCTTGCCCAAACTCTAGAAAGTTCCTTAACTTCCATGAGCCATAAAGGCCAACCAGATTTTTAATCCTTGCTATAAGCCAAGCTTTAGATTCAGTATCTCATTGTTTTACAAATATTGTATTGTAATGTCCTGAGTGTTAGCCCCTCTAACAGAAGCATTCTTCTCATTCCTTTCCAACAATATCTCACTACTTCCAATAATATAGGCACTCATTTCTTTGGAGCCTCTCATCCTAATATTTGTCTTTCAGCTTCCTTGTCGAGCAACATATCACATATTTCAACTCTGTGATGTTGACATCGGCAAGTCATTAGTCATTTCATCTGTACTGCTAGGTATCAAAAGTCATAAGTAACCACACCCAGTACTCCCTCTGAGGTCGGCAACTGCTGTTTATTTGGAGCCACTGTCCTCCAAGTATGGCCCCAGATCAGAATGACCAGTTTCGAGTCTATTGCCCCCATAATGAGTTGTGCAGTGACATTTCTTTACATATGAAAAAACCTAAGGGTCAGATTTATGAGCCCCTTGCGCCTCATTTACGCCACCGTTGCGTCACTTTTGTGACGCAGCGGCGGCGCAAATCCTGCGCCATGCTGTTGGGTATTTACAACGTGACGCATCTGGCAGATGCGTCACGTTGTAAAGCCCTGCGCCACATGTAGGCGCTCTGGAGCAGGGGGGGCGTTCCGGCGCAGGAACACCTCCTAAAAGTGGCTGAGTGAAATCTACAAGATTTCAATCAGTCACTTTTAAGGCCATGCTGCATCAAAACCCTGTGCCTGCTTGAAGCAGGCGTAAGGATTGACGCAGCATGTAAGGGATAGGGCACCTCCGAGCCTTGCTGGAGCTGCGTCGCACTTGCGACGCAACTCCAGCAATGCGCCGCCTTTCTGACAGGAGATGCGTCACGCATCTGCCCATCCGAGTGCCACGGTGCGCCGCATTTTAAATGCGGCGCATCAATGGTGGCGCACGGGTGGGCAGATGCGTCGCAACTCTTCTGGCGCATCTCTGCTGATTAGCAGAGATGCGCCAGACATCATAAATCTGCCCCCAAGCGTTTAATTTTTTTGAGGACACTACAAATACATTTTTAAAATAGTTAAGTACTTTCCAATACAGTTATTTTTCCTAAAAAAGCTGTAACCTGTATTTCACAAACACTTGTTTACAGTAACTCAAACACACGAGCCTTATAAGATCAGTTTACTATTCTTAAGCATACATAAGTGCAAACAACTCCCCCTCTCTTTCATTCTTCAACACAGTACCTTCGTTGAGGTGCTGACTGTATGACTCTTTGTTTCCAGGAGCTTAATTTGAAGGTTATACAGCTGCAAATGCAATTACAAGTCCAGCAATAGGACCAATAACAAGCATTGGCACAGCCAATAGGCCTCGCCTTTTGGATCTTATAACTGTTTAGCCATGCATGAAATGATCCTGGGTACTGTACCCCTAGGGATTGAAGAGCTATAGCACAGCTGTACTGGCCACCTGTTTGCTTTTTATTGCTATATTGGGGTGTTAAACTGGTGCTAATGAGGTGCAACCAATGTCCATTTAGTTTTACTAAGTTTAAAAAGGACGAAATAATGAATAAGTAAAAAAAAAAAATGAAGTGTAAGACTTCATGTTTTCATTTACTGCATCCTGAATATGAAGTAAATGGAAATGTGAAGTCTTACACTTCAGGTTTTTTTTTCACTTACAAGGTCTCAAATGCGAGACCTATTGGCTATGCACATAGTGAAATAGAGTGGAATACAGTGTCAGTTTGGAGGGACATAGGGTGGAGTAGCATAGAATGGAGTAAAAGTGTCGTAGAGTGGAGTGGCATAGATTGGAGTAAAATGGAGTAGAGTGGCATAGAGGGCCATGAAACATTGTAGTGTAGAATGTCAGATTGGAGTATATTGTATGCTCCGTTCGCGGAGTTTTCTGCACTCTGCGGAGCACAATGAGTTCTGAAAAACTGATTTTTTTTCCTCACTCGCACTTGCCAACATTAAATTGGCGAGCAAGGAAAATCCAACGCTAGACCATCTCCCAGCAAGATTTCTCAACGCTTGTGGTCGCGACCGCTCGTGTTCAGATAACATCCATTCGCTTTGAGGAAGCTGCCACTCAAGTAGAAAATCTACTTTAGCAGCAGAAAGAAGCAGCGCCCTCTTGTGCTGCTCATGGTACAGTTTACGTCGATTTTCGAGCTCACGATAAACACCTGGCACTAAAAGTAAGAGCAAACTAACGCACTCTGCCACTTGTGGGACTCCGTGTAGCACTGCAGAACTTCCCAAACTCTGTCCAGGCCTAGTAGATTGTCAGAGTGTCATAGAGTGGAGGGTCAATGAGTGGCTTAGAGTGGGGGTTGTAGAGTAGGGTGGCACAGTGGGGCATGTAGAGTGGTGTGGCACAGAGTGGGGGCACAGAGTGGGGTGACAGAGTGAGGGGGCACAGAGTAGGGGGTGCAGAGTAGGGGGTGCAGAGTGGGGGGCGCAGAGTGGAGGGGGCAGAGTGGAGGGGGCAGAGTGGAGGGGGCAGAGTGGAGGGGTGCAGAGTAGAGGGGGCAGAGTGGAGATGGGGCAGAGTGGACAGGGGGCAGAGTGGAGGGGCAGAGTGGAGGGGGCAGAATGAAATAGAGCGGAGTAGAGTGTCAGAGTGGAGGGGTGTAGAGTAGCTTAGCACCGAGTGGAGTAAAGTGTTGTCAATGAGTGGAGTATCAGAGGAGAGTAGAGGGGCATAGATGGACGCAGAGAGGAGGGGTGGGTCGTATAGTGAAATAGAATGGAGTAGAGGTTCATAGAGTGGAGGGGTGTAGAGTAGCTTAGCACCGAGTGGAGTAAAGTGTTGTCAATGAGTGGAGTATCAGAGGAGAGTAGAGGGGCATAGATGGACCCAGAGAGGAGGGGTGGGTCGTATAGTGAAATAGAATGGAGTAGAGGGTCATAGAGTGGAGGGGCATATGGTGGCATAGAGTAGAGTAAAGTGTCAGAGTGGAGTAAATTGGTGTAGAGTGTCTTAGAGGGTTGTGGAGTGTAATAGAGGAGAATGTCAGAGTGGAGAAGCGTTTTAGAGTCATTGAGGGTCAAAGAGTGGAGTGGCGTGGAGTGTCAGAGTGGAGTGTCCTAGAGAGGAGTGGAATGCAGTAGAGTGTCAGAGTGGAGTGTCGTATAGTGGAGTGTTGTAAAGTGGAGTGACCCAGAGTGGAGTAAAGTGAAGTGGCATTGAGTGAAATGTAGTAGTGTACAGTGGAGAGGCACAGAGTGAAGTGGCATAGAGAGGAGTGAAGTGGCATAGAGTGTTGCAGAGTAAAGTGTAACGTTTATAAAGCATGCAAATGTGAGCACCAAAACACAAAGGCAATAGTAAGCAAATGGGTGGAATGTTTCTCCAGGAAAGCTTTCCGAATGTCGCCAAGATGTCTTAGAAAACCGTAGGCTTTGACCTAAAAGTTACAAGGGAGATGCTGCACTCAGAGGACAGTCTAAGTGTAGAAATGCCCTAAACAGACCCAATTTTAGGTACGTTAGTGACCTCAGCAATGGGCATTAGGAAAGAGCTAATGCCCTCTGCAAAAGTAATTCCAGGAGAGATAGTATACGAAAACAAGTATGTTTGTGTGTGTATTCCATTAAATCTCAAACACTATACCGATATGATCATGCCCTTAACATGAGGTAGCTCAAGGACAATGGGGCCTGTAACAGTAGGGGGAGAGAAGTCTGCCCAGAGTCATTCCAGGTGTAATGATGCCTTCAGAAGTCACTCTAGGTGTGACCATGGAGAGCAATTCACATGTGAGATGGTCATAATAGGTCCATCCAGGGGCGGTGAGACCTTACAGGCTACTCGAGGCGTGACGGTAACAGGGGCAGTCCTGTAGCTGTAATCATGTATGTGTTTATTGTGCTGCTGGGCTTGGCTCTCTGTGGCGCATGGCCCAGACTAGAACGAAAGCCACGTTAGCCGCCCTATTCAGGGACAATTCATGTTCAGGGTTCCCCGTAGATGAAAGCTACGTTTACACCTTCAAAGGCTGGTGGGGTGTCACCCCAGTGATTTAAGGTGGACACCAATAAACTGTAACTTGGAAAGGGTGTGGTGAGATGGGGCCAATTCGCAGTTGAGGAGGCCATGATGAGGAGGCTGAGCATCGTGGATGGTCGTCGGTGTAGCTTGAAGAGCCAGTCGGATGTCATAGACAGTCATTGTTGTAGCACCATGAGCCTGTCAAGCGTCACAGAAGATTTTTGCTATAGCTGTGCTTTGATGGACAATGCGGGCTGTCATTGTTGTAGAGCGAAGTGAACGTTTTGTGTTGCCGGTCACTGCGGACAGTTATCAGTGCAAAATGCAGGATCCAAAGAGTCTCCTGGAAAGTAATGCCTGTGGATTCAAACAGCAAACTTTCCTTTTAACGATTCAAGCACATATGGCTGCCACTCTGTGATGCAGGATGTAGGTCTTTGGCTTATCAGTGAAGTTCTATGACCAGGTAATTTCAGGTATTGTGAAAGTGCATGCAGTTTTGCTGAGTGCGTTTTCGCACTGACTACAATTTGGGACAAGGAAACAACAAATTATCATATCTTCCAGTGACTAATTTAACATAAGTTAATTTTGTTACCAGGTGCATATTTATTGTAATAAAAAAACTTGGCATGAAGACCTAAATCTGTAAACAACTTTGTGAGTAGTCCTTCATTTAAATTAATAAAGTGGTTCAAAAATCTAGGCAGGACCCTAATTTGGCTAGTACTATTTTTAGTACTATTTTTAACCATCATCGATCATTGAAGGTAAAGAAAGCCAAGAGTCAAAGTGATTTAAACTTCATTTATTTGAGAATACAAACTCCTATAGCAAGTCCTCCAGCAATAGCCTGATGGTTGCACCTCTCACCAACAGACATAAAATGTAATTTAAAATGTATTACATATTACATATTCCATCCTTAATGCACAACCCACCACTTCCTCACTTGCACAAAACACAGAGACACTCATCCACAAAAATTCAAATAAGGCACTTCAAAACATGAGGATGATGAAAATGTTGCAAAATAGTAAGACTACACTTATAATCAGTGTATCAAATTGGGTTACAGGTTTAGGGGGTGAATCCCTACTAAAGCAGCAAATATAATTCATGTCAAGCTAACCCCACATTAACTTCTGCTTAACCCTCTGGTAGCTTGGCACAAAAGCAGTCAGGCTTAGCTTAGAGGCAATGTGTAAATTATTTATGCAACAGTAATAAATAAAACACACATCACAGGAAAAACGGCACATCACTTTAGAAAATTTGAATTTAAAAGATCTAAGTACAAACAGTGCCTAAAAGCACAACGCACGAACTCTGGTTATTTGGTTGCCCCAGACTGGGACAATGCCACAAGTTCAGGCCGACTGTGATCAAGGACAGGTTGGATACATGGTCCAAAATAAGCCCACTGAACAAAGTATCTCATGTCCTTGGTGCACAGACTGAGTGGCCTTGCTTTGCGAGGCTTTGTGCCGTCTGCCGCCAGGACCGATGAAGTTGTGCAACGAGGTTTTTCAAGGTTTTGTGTTGCTCTGCACCAAGTTCCAATGAGCTGTTGTGAGACTAGTGTGAAACCCTGTGTTAGTGTTCTGAGTAAGAGTCTTTGTGATGCACAAGTGTGGTAGGTGACAGCTTTGCCACCCTCATCAAGTCAGAGATGGCTCACCCTACCAACACCTTATCCCCCTTTGTCTCTCATGTCTGGGGACAATACTCAAACGACAACTGCCAGCTACACCTAGTCTTGTGACCCAGAATAGAGTCTACAGACACCAAAAGGTTGGGACAAGAAAATGCTAAATTTCCAAAATTCTAATTTTCAAAATTGTGACTTAAAATCCAACTTTACCATTAAAGAGAAATTTAAATTACAGTTCTTTAGAGACCAAGCTCAACATTCCTACCTACTTTGAATTGAAAGTTATCACTTATTAAACGTAATAAGGTAACCCAATGTTATCCTACTGGAAAGGTAGACCTTGTCGTAGTGAACAATGAATTTAAGGGTTTTTCGCTAACTGTTTCACTAAGAGTTAAAAGTACATTTCCATCCTTTTAATTACACTGCACACTGCCTTATGGGCTGTTCATGACTTACACTAGGAATGACCTACATTTGGTAATAAAGAAGGTTTCAGGCTGGCAAAAGGTTTATCTTGAAATGGCAGTTTTAATTTGCACATACATGCTGCAATGGCAGGCCTGAGACACATTTAGAGGGCTACATAAGTGGGTGGCACAACTGGGGCTGCAGACCCAATAGTAGCATTTAATTACAGGCCAATTTTACAGTGTTTAGGGAGTGGGCACACACTTTAGCACTGGTCAGAAATGATAATTTGCAGAGTCCTAGGGCCAACAAAAACGAGATCAGCAAAAATAGAGGTGTAATGCAAAGGTTTTGGGGGAAGTCCATGCTAAGGCTGTCAGGTCTAACAAGCAGTATCATAGCACTTTATGACATTGGTATTTTCCTTGGCTTATTACATCTCTCTTGAAAGGTCAGCTATTTGTTCAAGGAACGCTTTACATTCATTTCAACCCCCTCAATTTTCCACAATGTCGTCCTTTCTATTTTAAAGGCCACATCACATTCTTACTTTTGCTCCACACCTTCGCATTTTACATTAAATAATCCTTCACCGCCTTCACTTTTTCTGGTTTTAAACTCCAACTTTCACTCTTCTTTACACATCAATCACTTGTGATTCTCATCAAATCTCCCTCTTGTATTAACACCATCCCTTTTCTCTTTCAACATCTAAAAGCAATATAATCAATCTTATTTCCCATCCATAAAAAACCCCCAGATCTTAACCCCCTTGCTACAGGAATATTTTGTCAATCTTATTTCCAGACGGGGTTCACATTATCTTTGTGCAAAATAAAATACAATAAGATGCTCACTAGGGCAATGGCATTATAACTGCAATTATTTTTTATCTCTTATCAATTAAGTGAGATAGACATTGGAGAAACAGCTCACCATATACAAAAAAACAATTTCTTATATTAAAAAATAGTCAATGATAATACATAGAGAATTATAATTTCACAATCATCTTTTGACTGTACGTACGCAGTCAAAACAGACATTAAGCTTGTATATACCACAAATGATCAATTATTAATATGCAAAAAGTATATTCCTATGTGCAAAAAAAAGCAGCAAAAATGCAAAAAACGTGTACTATTATACAGAATGCTATTAAGAAACTACCTTTCCACAAAATGCCCTTTCTTATGTTCAGGGTATAACTAAAACATAGTGACCTCAATATACTCATTCCATATCCCTAATGCAGCAAGCCTTCGTGCTAAATTAACCCTCATAAACGCTAGACAAGAATTTTCCTACTGCATAACACACAGGTATGTTATCACAGCTTAAGATTATTTGCACTATACCCTTTGTATGACAAAGAAGTTGATACATATTTCAGCACAACACCAACCTAGCAATCCTATAACTCTCACTTATAATTCCCCAATTATTTTTATGATGGCATTATCTACAAACCTAACTTCAGACTACCTCAAAAAGCAAGTTATGATTACAATAGTGTATTTTGGCATTGCACTTAAAAGCAAAAGGATCAGGAATAGCCATGACCAGCTTACTCCACCACTGAAAATCTCTAGAGGCTTAACTGACACAGGCACAGTGAGATGTGATGTTTTACTGATTGCACAGAGTGCACTGTCAATTGCAATACACTCATCACTTCTGTCCTAATCCTCACACACTCCTCTCTTTCTGGCACTAATGCTATGCTATTATATCCTTTATGGGTGACTGCTAATACTTTCTGCCTCAATATTATTGGTACTGCAACCAATCTTCCCATAATAATTATTTTTCAATGGTTAGTTTATCTGCCACATGTACAGAGGCTCCTTTGTCCATTCTCTTGTCACCCGTGGGTGGCCATCCCCATTCATATGTATTTATTACATTACTTAAGTGAGCATCCTTCATTGTCTTCGCTAAACACAGTTTTTTGGTAAGGGTTCCAAAGCTACACTCTCTACACTGTTTATTACAAATCCCTCGCTTTCCTCACAATCTTAGAGAACACTTTCTTACTAGGGTAAAGGGAAGTACAACAGAAAATCAGCTTTCTTTTTGCCTAGCACATACTCAAATATGTAGCTAAGCTCACGCAAGCAATTCTACTACTTAGCAATGCATGTAATAGCATAGATTGCTCCCTCTGTGCTAAATAATTCTACAAGGGTTCATGATCCATGCTGAGAGGAACTTTTAACTCCAAAAACATATTCTAAAATGATAGCCCCTCTCTTTGCATGGTCACCACTAAACATTTTGCCTTTACCCTATACTTTTTGCTGAATTTGGCTTTATTGGATTTAGAACTAAGGCTAAAGTGCTTGTGCTCTCTCCCATAAATATGATAAAATTGGCCTACACTTGATACCCTTGTAGAGTGGTACACCATATACCCAGAGCCCATACATTACATGCTACTAGTGGTCCTGCAGCACTAACTGTGTCACCCTCTTAAATAGCCCCTTAAAACATGTTGCAAGCCTGCCATTGCAGCGTAGATGCAATTTTAAACTGCCAATTTGACTTGGCAATATAACCTCCTTGCCAAGCCTTAAACCGCCCTTTTATTACGTGTCACCCCTAAGGTAGGCCGTAGGTACCCATAGAGTAAACTGCATTGTAATTGAAAGGTTGGACATGCAGCCGCGGCCCGATTATCCATATTCCGGTGTTTAGTACCCCCCACCCTGCCCCTCCCCACCCCGCCTTTCTGCCCCACGGAACTCCCTCCACGGGCCGCTGCTGTGGACATGTACTTTTAAGCTTTTTATGTCCTGGTAGTGACAAACTCCTACATTTGTTTTTCATTACTGTGAGGTCCACCTGTCTCATAGGATAATATTGGATTGCCTTATTACATTTAATAAGTGTTACCCTTTAATTGGGGACAGATAAGCATCATGCGTATTACCTATGAAATTGTGACTAAAAATGCTCTTTAGTGATAGTGTTAATGTTAAATTGCAATTTTGAAAAAGCTTTAGAAAGTTAAAGCAAAAAAAGGCGTTGGGCTCATAAGGTCAGTCAGGCTGAGCCGCCAGAAAAGTAGACAACACCAACTGTGCCAAAACTTACAAATCCTTTGGAGTTCAATTCATTCAAGGCCGCTTTTATTAATAAAAGTGGTCACAATTTATTTTTAGATTTTTTTATATATACAAAATGCTACTATTTTTTGGAACTCACAAAGGAACAAATAAAAATTGAAATTGTTGGTGGGTGGGTAAATTATTTTTTGTGTAGTTGACAGTTAGGACTTTGTGAATCCCTCCCAGACAGTCACACAATACAATGATTAGGTGTGCCAGAATGGGCCATCTGTTGGTAGGACGGGGGAGGGGGCAGATCTGGCATGGCCTCCCTTGCAACTGCTTAGGCTGAGCTTTGCCTTCAAACTACGGGCTTGTCACCACTGCATTTTCCCTGCAGCCAGCTTGGAGCCAGAGCAGGAGAATCATGAAATATCAAGCACTTCAAGGAGAAACCTCTAGAAATTTCTCCCAACTTCAAAGAAGGCACCATTTATAAAAATGGGGCCCTAGGACCCACTCTTCAGTTCACTTTTTGGACCATCGGAAAGATTCTCAGAGGACTGCCTGCTACTGTGGCCTGTTGTATATTCCACAAAACTGCTTTGCTGCTGCTCGAAGGACTGCTTTGCTGCCTGGAACATGCCTGAAATCATCAGAGGCTAGCCCTGCTGTTGTAGTGCTGCTTCTTTACCAGAACCCAGGGCTACCATCATGCCTCCAAGGGCTAGTTTGCTGGCCTCCTGTTCAGCGCCATAGGGATACAGTCGGCCTCTTCCAGCTTGAACTCGCACCTGGACCCAGCCTGAGTTAGTCCTGAACCCTGAAGTGGTATCCCACCATCCCTTGCCTTTTGGTTGTGGTGCTAAATGTGCTCAGATAGCAAAAGTCCAAAACTTGGGACTTACTTTTTTTGCCTAAAAACTGCTCTGAGAACCAAGTGAAGACCCGGAGCAATGTGCTCGTCTATCTGCCCCAGGTGTATTGCGGGTCAGCCTGCCTTTGCAGCCGCTCCCACTTCATTCTTCTCCCCAGCAGCAAATCCACTTCAGCGGGCCTTTGTCAAAAGGGGTATCAGGCCTCCTAGAATTGTCTTCGTCTACAGCCTCCTTCCTCATCCCACTGGAGATTTTTGACTTTCATGAAAGGGACTAATGGGCATATTTACAAGGGCTTATAGCCACAGGAACGTCATTTTTTGTGATGTTGCTGTAGCAATAAACCCTAGGCCTTATTTGCGAGGTGGTGTTAAGCCACTTAACGTGGCTTAATGCTCCCATTTAAATAAGGCCCCCTTTCATGCAGCACTTAGCGTGAAACATTTAGCAAGCACGAGCAGCTACTTTTGCTTGCTACTCATGTTCACTTGCATTTAGGGATGTATTTATAAAATGTGTCACGCAGTACAGTGCAGCAAGTCAGCTGGCTGCGCTGCTCTGAGTTACAAGGAAAGGGTAGGGGCGCACAGTATTTAAGAGAATACAGCACATACCTGCCTTTTCCGCTGCGCTTCTACCATTTTGGCTGCATAGAACCAATGGAGGCACCCTTGCCCCATGGTGAAAGGATGCTTGTGTTGCATGCAGGATTGTTTTTGTGCAGGAAGGGACACCTTCTTGCAGAAAGAAAACAATCTTGGGAGTCAATACCTCTGCAGCACACATAGAAAGTTGAAGTAATGAGGAGAAAAACAATCCAAGAACCACCAAAGACAAGTTTTAAAGATGCGTGAAAGATGTTACTGACTGGGTGAACATCAACTGTCTCAAACTCAACACCGAGAAGACAGAATACTCATCTTCAGAAAATGCACAGAAACACATTGGAACAACGAATGGTTCCCCCCAGGAGCTGGGCCTAACCCCAATACCCACCGAACACGTCTGCAACCTCGCCATTCTTCTCGACAGCCAGATATCTCTGAAGAGGCAAGTCAGTGCCGTCTCCAATGCCTGCTTCCTCACACTCTGTATGCTCAGGAAGGTGTTCAACTGGCTCCCGACTCACACCAGACAAACAGTTACACAGGCTCTCGTCACCAGCACACTTGACTATAGCAACTCTCTCTCCATGGGAATAACAGCTTAACTCATGAAGAAGATCCAGGCAATCCAGAACGCAGCAGCCAGGCTCATCCTCGACCACCGCAGACCGACGGACATAACTCAGCACCTCAGGAACGTCCACTGGCCACCAGGCATGAAGAGATGCCAGTCCAAGCTGCTCACCCATACATACAAGGAATTACACAATTAAGGACCTGCGTACCCCAACCAATGCATGACTTTTCACCAGCCCACTAGGAAACCCAAATCTGGATCCCTCACCTTTGCTGCCACCCGTCACATCCACCAGACTAACAGTGGAGGCCGCTCCTTCTCCCAGCTAGAGGTCAAGACCTGGAACAACCTCCACCTGCACCTCAGAGCCTCACCATTACTCCAGCAATTCATGATAAACCTTCAAGACATGGATGTTCAACTGATAGGAGAATAGGCAGTTCATCAGACAGCACCCTAAGACCCTCATGGGTGATGCAGCCACATTTTACAAATCCTGATTAATTGAAAAAAAGATATTTCTCCTTGTTATGCCTCTCCTGGGAAGGCGTTTCTCTTTGGTTCATTTCAAGGTTTTCCAGTTCTTAGTAAATCTGGGAATGCATCAAAACTGTGGAACTTGTGTGGGAACACCCATAGAATGCTTTCCTAGCACAGAGTAAGGCAATGTAGAAACTTGTGCTGCAATGCTTTCACCATTTTTTCACTAAGAAAACAGTATTAAATGCAGAATTGCGCTTCTCATGGAATTGCACATAATCTCGTGCAATGTTTGGGTAATTCCACATGAACACATCACGTGGAATTACATGAGTTGTGCCAACCCCTAATCTTAGTCAGCTTATGCTTGTGTCAGTCATGGCAATGTTTACTGCTAGTGTTTAAGCAATTGAAGTGCTTGTACACTACAATTACTTTTCTCACTTGTACAAATGCTCTCTCACATTCCTCCTGTCACATGAACTTCACATTTTATGTGCAGTAAGATCCACAAAATTTCAGCAAACCCTAAATTGGATTCAAAATAAAGATATTTTGTGATCCTTATTTTTGAGACTGAGTGTTTCACTGATTGTCTTCAATAAACCTTCTTTTGCATCAACATCATCTCCAAGTACTTGATGACTAAGGTCATCCACAGCAATCATGTACTCCTGTTCCCGAGAAAGGCGTTCTTTTTTGTTAGTAACTTCCTTCACAAGTCACATTTTAAGTGGCACAATTCCTGTGGAAGCTCTGTCTCAAGATGACTGATTATATGTCCAGTGTAGTAAACACTCTTACCCTTTGAGCGGAGTCAGCATTTCTAAGAAGCTGGTTAATTGCTGGCAGTCCAACAAAATGTTTTTATTTAGTCCATTCAAGTCAACACACGTTCCTTTTATCTCCATTGGATTTGTGTGATCACTCAATTTCCTCTTCAACATCCAGTTCCTTATCCTCTTCTTTTCCTTCCATAAATCATCCCCTGGCCCTAATGGTACAGTCCTCACGTTGTGTTCCCAGAGAATAACACATTTTCTTCACTTAATTTTGTAGTTAAAGCCCTTAACCTCCCACATTTCCTAATTTGTCCTCAGAGATATATTTAATCTTATGGGAACAATCCATCTGATCCACCTGATCAGGATTATTAGGATCAAGAATCATGTTTAAATATTTCTGTTTACCACAACCATACTTTGCCACATACATCATATCATTTTCTGTGCAGATACTCTTAAATGATACCTTCAGTCAAAATTCACCAATAACTTGATTCATCTTTTTGTCATACACAAACATAAGCACCTTAGATTTTGTTTGGGTTACTCTCATAACATTTTTAAATGTATCCTCCCCAAGTAAAGTATAGAGAGACCCAGAATCAGTGATCATATGTACCTCCACATCATTTCTGTTTTCATTGTGAAATGGTAGATTTTTCTTTCTTGCCTCACTGTATAGAGCATACCCTTCTTCCCCTTCCCACTCAAGCTCATTTAATTGTGGGTCCCTATACAGCCTGTTGACTTCTACCATGTTCACTATATTTTTCTCTTATGCACCCTCTCTACACACTTGAGTGAACTGTCTTTTTCAATTTAATTGAAAACAATGTATGGTCCAACTAGGTCAGTTCTTTGAATTACCAACATGCCCCTCTATCAGAGCCGGGGATGGGTGGAACTCGCAAAGTTTTACTTCGCTGAGTTCTGTGGAGATACCTAAAAACTCCATGAGACTCCATGGAGTCCCTCGAGAGGTGGAGTTGTGGCATATCACGCTGATTGTGCTGATCTTTAGCACCAGAAACTTGTCTATGCTGTAAAATCAGTGTGAATGGCACGATGCGGTGTGACAGAGTGTGCCGCTCCTTTCCACTGCTCGAGCACATTCTCTACATGAGCTGTAGTGATCTGCCATAACTGCCTGTGTTGAGAAATCTCGGCAGTCTAGTGCTTGATATTTTAGCTTGCGATCACCAGCGTATTGCTATAGAGCCGTGCATGAGAAAGACTCCACCGCACGCCAGTTAGCAGAGGTTTTCCAAAATACGCAACCCAAGTGGAGCACGGAGTGGGCAAAACTCAGAGGAGGGGAGTTTACCACCCACTCTTAGTCAGAACCCATTTAGGGGCTAAAGGGCAAGCATGGTTTTGTGGCCTTAAGAGAGGTGTTAGGGCAGTTTACCACTGATGTCTTGGGCTCTGTCCGACTATGTTGCTGCAAATTGGTCCAAGTACATCCCTACCGCACTGAATGCTCTGGGTAGCAAGGACAAGCAATCCAAGGTGTCTCAGGAAGTTAGTGTGTTTGGGGTAAAGAGTGTGAGATCAAGCAATTAATAAAAACTGGGTCAATAAGTGACTGTTGAACTGAATCTAAAAGAGAAGCACTTTAATCAAACCAAAACATAATATAGTACATACAGTAAAGTAGCACTACTGGGATGAACTCAGTAGGTTTCACTATAAAAAGAACCAGAAAGTCGTAAGCACAAGTGCACGGCAATTATGGAAAATTGGAGCAGGTTACCTGTAATCTATGATCCAATGGTAAGTTTGCAATCATTGACTAGATAGTTTTTGTATGTGTTTTCCAAATCATTTCAAGTCCCGCCAAAATCTGCTTAACCAATTCTGAGTCAGTGTCTCTCAGGCACTATTGTTTTATCTGATGGTGGTTTGCATTTCGAATTTACAATAGTTGGTTTGAAGTTGTTGTCAGCACAGGACTAGCAGTCATTCTGGTTGTCACTGGAGCTCGTTTCAGTGGCCTGCCTCCTCTCTGCATTGGCCTGTGAAATCTGAAACGGCTCAGTGAAGGCACCTCAGACTGTGGCTACCACCTTTGCATTGGGAAATCATCTCCCTTCAGTCCATAATGCTGAAAGGGGTCCTTGTGTAGGGCGAAAAGGGAATCAGCACAGATCCGCTATCTTTCTCTGTGGTGGCAGCTGAAGGGGATGCTCCAGTGAATTTTGGCTTATGAATTTGGTTTCACGATTAGACAGGGAGCTCAGGAGTCCCTCAGATTCATGTACATCAGCTGTCACCACACTCCCTTAGCAATCTGCTTCTTCTGGCCTATTCTTCTAGCCAGATGATGGCTTGCCTTTTCCTACTCACACAGACAGTTCCTGTGAGACATGGCATTCCATGGATCTCTCCCAGCTGGCAGGAAGGATACCAGATATCTGGCAGATGCACAGCTGCTCAAGCAAAATGTGCAAATATCAGGCAATGCCTTCTTACCTCTTGGAGACTGGCTATTAGCAATACCTTCCTTGGCTCACAGAAGCTCTTCGAGTACTCTGTGCAGTACCCATGTCCTTGGTCAGTGAAGCAAGTTTGAACAGGAGCCAAGTGGGAAGGATTGGGTACCACCTTTATGCATAGCTTCTAGATGGGCTGTGGATCCACTGTCAACAGATCGGGAACTGGGTGGAGAAGTGCCTTCTCATAATGTCATCTTTTTTCTGTAGTGTGACAATTATTTCTGTCAGATGATGGCTATCACAGCATGTAGTGATGATGTTAGCTCTAATTAGGAGTACCCAGAACATGAACACCATAAGAGCATTGTCATGAGTCTCTCTGTTATTACCTTTCCTATATGGGTCGCTCAAGGAAAGATAAAAAGTTCAGGGCCTGTCTACAAACTTCTTTCCCTCTCACAATTGAATCTTTTGACTCACTTAATTCACCTACTATAAGCCAAATGGCAGCGCTCAGGAAGGATCAAACAACAATCGCCTGCTAAATAGGTCACATGGAATATCTGAAAACAGCCCATGCTCTTTTCTCTCCACTCTTCAGCACCCTCCAGCTGGTAAAGGCAGGAAATATACTTCTGCTGCCTAGGAATGGGGTAACACCATCTCTATGTAGTGCAATGTCAAATTCAAAGGCATTTCAAAATTAATCCCACTGATAACAGTATACACACAATCACAACCAGCATGGAGTTCTGCTAGCAGGCACTGTATACAAACAAAATATTCAACATGCACATAGTGAGGTCAGCATAGGGAAATGCAAGCATGCATTTATAGAAACGGGCCAATAGGCATTGCACCCTTTCTTGGAACAGGAAAAATCGTGTATGCTGCAAACCCTCACACAAAGGACATGTCTCAGGGACACAGATGGTAGTCGTATGTCAATTAGGTGATACTTTTTGCATTCCTCATTTGAGTTCAGAGCCAGGATCTGGGTCTCTTTTAAGCCTAAGTCTCAGTGTACATGCAGGATATCATGGGTGGTGGGCCAAAATAAAGTCAGGATACTAGATCCACTTGCAGATGTGTAACTCAGGGTTATCTTTGTTCAAACATCTATCATTCAGAGGGCAATCACATCTTAAATCTCTTGCTCCCACAAAGATAACAGACAGGATTTTTGTTATGCTCAGTAAACATTTTCCTGATAGGCCCATCTTTTTACTTATTAACACTGCCATTTGCTGCATCCTCTTGACTGCTAAGGATCTGGGGATTGCCACGTTGTTCTCTACTAGTCACAGGAATTTATACACTATAAAAGGATCTATGTATTTCTAAAACAAAGGCTTTTGGGGGGATTGTATCACTTGTCCAACATTTTAACAATGGTAGTATACTCATCCATAATAACATTCTCATCTTTAAATTATTTTGTTACCTCTACTCTAGGCAGATACCTCTACTCTAGGCAGAGGACATTCTTCCCTTTAGGCCCCAAACAGTGTTTTAAGAGAGATACTTTCCACTTTGCAATTGATGTTTTGGTTTGTCACAGGTGCTCACTCTCACTCCCTTCCACCTCTAATCCTGGGTAATATTGGTTACCCCATTTACCCTTTGCTATTAATGTCATCTATGCTGCTTGGCAGTAATCATGCTGCACAGGGTTGTGACTGTCGCTTTTGTGCTGTGCACTTGTTACCCCAGGTCATTAGCAGTCAGTACTGTACCTTATACTGTGATCTACAGCGGAATTTGAGGAACTACTGTAGGAGTCTAAGATTTTGAGATCTGTGCATCTACCAAAGAATTCGAAGATCCCATGATTTGAGGACTCACTGCACAATTTGAGGATCTGGCTGGGAGTCGCCATGTGTTGGCTTTCCCATTTGTTGATAGGAGAAGCCTCTGCTTGGGTTCTGTCTGTCACCTGTGTTTCTTTGAAGGGGCTCAGTTATTCACCAGTGTTCCTGGCTCTCCAGTTGAAAATGATCTTCCAGCCAGATATTGAGAACATTTTCACAGATGTTTTTTGTTTGTTATGCTTCATGAAATTCAATCCCCAGCATCACCTTAAACACTTTCCTTGCATCCTTCGATCCCACGCAGTCGTGTCTAACCCCGGGCGTAGCACTACGCTTCGCCCACGTAGTGTACGTAGCGCTGCCTGCTTCGCACTTTCCGAAGTAGGCGAAGCAGGGCAGCGCTACGCACACGCCGAGGGCGAAGCGTAGCTGCTTGCCACCCGCCACCCACCTCCCGCCTGCCCTCCTTTTAATAATATAAGCAATGAAAAATAAATTAAAGTAAGTCGACTTACCGTAAGCGCGGCGTCTCCGGGGCTCCCTCTTTCTGTTTCTAATTTCTTCTGGCAAATGCGCATGCGCGGGCGTCCGCGCATGCGCATTTGTCAGAAGAAATTAGAAACGAAGAAGAGGGAGCCCCGGAGACGCCGCGCTTACGGTAAGTCGCTTTACTTTAATTTATTTTATATTGCTGATATTATTTAAAAGAAGGGCGGGCGGGAGGTGGGTGGCACGTAGTGGGGCTACGCGAAGCGCGTAGTGTGCGTAGATTTGGGCACACTACGTGCTGCTTCACGTAGCCCCACTACGCCCACTACGCCCACCCTTAGTCGTGTCTTCAGGGACCTCAATTAGTGATAGCTAGGGAGAGTTGTATGCTATGTGTTTTTTGTTTGTGAGCCTCGTTGTAGGTCTGTGTAGGGTTCCCTGCACCTACATAGTGGGATTCTGTCTTGCCCTCAAAGTTGTGCTTTGCCAACTGCCTCTTTGGCTTCTGCAGTGTCATATGCAGATCCTGTGTAAACCTTTGTTTTTAATCGGTTTCTCTTGTTGTGGAGTATTAAGAACAGCTACAGGACATCTGAATAAGACCAGTCTCATGACAATTAATTTGGCAGAAACAAAATAAAAGTACTGTACCATTGACATTTTGAATATTTATCAGATTAACCAGTGCATCAGTTACTAGAATAACTCTTGTGTATGTTTCCTTTCTGGTAGAGTACTACCATTCAGGCTTTTTTTATTTATTTATTTATTATTTATTATTTATTTATGGCATTTATAAAGCGCTCTATCACCTAGCAGGCATCCTGGCGCTGAACCAACATTGTAAACCATCAGACTGGTGTTCCGGGAGACTTAAGTGACCAATTACAAGCTAGGAAAGAACCAAGATTTTAATCTCTTCCTGAAAGGGAGGAGGTCCTCCATTTGTCTCAGCTCCAGAGGGAGACTGTTTCACAGTCGTGCGGCTGCGGTGCCAAAAGCCCTACCACCTAATTTTATTTTTTTACCTCGGCACCTTTACCAACCTTGCTGTAGAGGAGTGAAGGCTCCGCACTGGAGTATACCACGCACATTTCCTTCTCAGCAAAGTCGGCTCAAGTCCATTCAGGGCTTTAAAAACTATGCACAGCGATTTGAACTGGACTCTCTGGCATATCGGGAGCCAGTGCAGCTCAGCCAAAGCCAAAGAGGTAAAAGATAGCCTTGATTTCCCCAGAGCGAGTTTCGCAGCTATTGCCTAATTCCTCTGAAGCCTATCCAGTAAATATCTCAGGGACTCAAACAGTAAGGCGTTGCAGTAGTCCAATCTGCTTACAATAGTGCATTGCACAATCAGTGTTCGTACATGCATTGGCAGTAGCGGGAGAATTTTACGCAGGGCTCTAATAATGGCAAAACAACTCCCCACCATTTTCTTTACCTGCGGTTAAACAATGTAAATGAAAATAAAAAAACGTCCTGCATTTTTAGTTGATGTAAAAGCAAATATAGCTGTCGAGAGAATTCAATATCTATTGATAGTATATTTTTTACCTTATATCAGTATCTTGACTAAACCCAGCATAATTCATGAAAATTTTGCACAATTTACAGCGTTTCACCACATTGTATAATTTAGATTTAGTTTGGGTAAAAATGCTATTGACCAAACATCAACAAAATTTGAATAAACAGAACCTGAGCAACTTTTGTTCTCATTGTGCACAATTATTCACTGTAGTTCACATCATGCTCACTTACTTGCTATGTTTTTAGCATAAAATGTGTCCTGGCATCCAAAAAAGACAGGAGGATGCATTTCATGGTGGAAAAATAGCACAGAATAATGGATCAGCATTTCACATAATATTGTGTAATTTCCTCTTAGTTTTGTGGGCCTTTCCTCTTATTTCCTCAAAGGAAATTAAACAAACTTCCCAAAGGCTTAATCTTGCCTTCCTTATTGTATACAAAGTATTGCTCCTCTGAGTGTAGATTGTTGATAAATTAACTCCATTGGGTTGATTTGCTGTAAAAGATATTTTCAGCACGATATCCTAGTGCTACAGTGAATGTGTGTTGTCAAATGAATACATAAGAAATTATTATAATAATAATAATAACAATAATGATACATTTCTATTGGGAGAGTTTGGCAAGGAGAAAAATATAAAGTATTCAGTTGTGAAAAAACGTATGCTGCAGGTTATCTCTCATTCGGAAATCAAACACTCATAATCGTGTGGTAATAGGGGAGAGGAGTTGCCCTAACGGCAAGGGCGGTCTACCTCGCATCTGGGAAACTGGGTTTGATTCTCAGCAATGATGCTGAACATCCTGTGATTCTGGGCAAATCACTTAATCTCCTTGTGCCTAACAAAAATGAATGTGTCCTCATGTAATGCAAATGGTACTATGTAAAGCGCACTGATACCTGATTCGGGTCGAGTTCGCACTATATAAAATTCTGTTAAACAAAACCCCCAAAAAACAGTGAACACGAGAAATACTAAAGTATGCTGTGTCAGTATTTTCCCTGGTGTTTCTGGTGCAAAGGGATACAGGTTTTAGCATTTTTGTCCTCCACATTGACATTACGTATCAAAACTTTAATCAATATCAATTCTGCATGCATTTTGGAGCAGTGCCTTGATGAGCACCTTCAGACTGCGGTTTATCAGACGTTTGGAGGATCCTATGGTAATAGATACATCCCTGATGATCTGCTCTGATATGAGGGGGCTTGCTCAATCTTGTGGACTCTTCGATGAGCTACTTTCGGAGCACTGTACCACAAAAAGACCTTAAGCCATATACGCGTGCACCAACATGTATTTATTGTCCTATTTATTTGGAGTTTTTGTAAAATGCTGAAACAAAATGCTGCCTTCTTAAAGCACTGGCAGAAGGGCAAACATTTGAAGCTGAGCTTAAACTCTGCAAACAAAGAAATAATGCCCTATTACTTACCGGTAATCTTCATTACTCCTGGTCCCGTTGTCCTCGTCCCATTCCTACACAAAGTTAACCATCTCTGCGACAGAAAAAAGAACAGGAGCATGCTGGGATACCTAATTCACCCCTCCCACTGGGAGTACATAAGTGGTACCAGCCCAGCATGCAGCCTGAAAACACCAAGCCAACAACTGGAAGGCCAGCTGCTTGGGAAGGAGAGAGGGGCGTAAGGAATGGACGAGGACAATGGGAGCAGGAGTAATGAAGATTACCGGTAAGTAATAGGGCATTACCCCTGATCCCTCCTGACGTCGTCCAATCCCTATACAAAGTGGAGAATACCAAAGCAAACAACCTGGGCTTCCGGACTCCCACCAACCAAAGCGGCACCCAACAGAAGCAAAAGGGAGCACACATGAAAGAAGAAAACGCAGGCAGGAGCACGCAACCAGCCACGCCCCCAACCAAGTCAACACCCCAAAACCAGCAGGGGACGACCAGGAAAGACAGCAAAAGAGCACAAGATCCCCAGGGCAAGCCAGAAGGAGGCCCGGCACCCAGAGCCAAGCCCCAAGGGAACATCCTGTGGGCCAAAACCAACACCCCCCCTAACGACCAGGGAAAGGGGGCCCAGGAGAAGCGGAAGCACCCCAATGGTGCAAACAAACCAGGAAGGGAAACCGACCAGTGAGAAAACCGCCAAGGGCGAAGCCCACAGCACCAGGCACCACCAGGCAGCTGTCCAACCAGGGACAAACCAAGCCAACCCAGCCCAACCCCGGAGAGTAGAAGAGAGCAGGCCGAGCAGGGAGGCACGGCTGAAGGCCCAGAAACACCACCTGCCAACAGGAACACAGCAGGGGCAAACCCGCCGGAACAGGGAAGAAGGCGACCCACAGCCACACAAACCCACCAAAAGTCGAGGGGAAGGAAGACGAGACCGAAGAGGCACGCCCAAGCAAGAGACCAAGAAAAGACACGACCAACCACAGGACCAACCCCAACACACTAGGGGAAGCTACCAGCAGAGCTGCAAAGACCGAAGAGTACAGAACCCAACAAGAATGCCGGCACCGACCCAGAGGAACAACCAGGAAGAAAGGGGGCACAGAAACCCCACTGGAGACCCAGGTCACAGGGCAAGAACGTCCAGTGGCCAAACCCAGCGGAGACACCGGAGTGCCGCAGAAAGGCCACCACACCTGGAGAAGTACCCGGGGCACAGGGACCGGCCAACCGGCCAGGCCTGAGTCCCACACCCCGAAAGCAGGAGACACCAGGACACGAATCTAGCAACCCGACCAAAGGAGGTCAGAGAGAGCCCAGGAGCACAACGCGCAGCAGACCCCGCACAAGACCAGGGAACAACCAAGAGAGACAACAATAGAGGGCCAAACACGGAACCGGGGAAGACCAAACACCAGAACCGGGAAGGAGGAACCCCCACCAACCATGAGCCAACCCACCAGCCAGGATGACAAAGGAGGGCACCAAGGAACCACCGAAGGCGAACCTCAGGAGAAGTTGCAGAAGGGCAAAACATGAGAGACAAGCAGGGAGGCCAACAGCTCAACCCCGCAGGCATCTCCACAAACACCCAAGAAGCCAGCAAGCCAAACCGACAGGCCGTCCAGCCAGGAGGCCCCCAATATGGCGCCCCCAGGGACTGGAAGGAGAGGCAACGGGCCAACCAACCCAACCCCAAAAACCTCCAACCAAGAAGGGGAACAGGGAAAGGCACAGGAGCCACCCAGAGAGGAGAAGCAGCAGGAAGACAGGGTGGGAGCCCGGCAGCCCACACCAGCCAACCCATGCAATGGACCCAGCGCAACAGCTAGGTGCAAAGGAGCGGCACAGAAAAAAGGATATAAGACCAGCCGAGGACCCAGGAACACCAGGCCCAGAACCACCGGCCACCAAGAGGCTGAAAAGAGCCCCACCGAACAAGGTAAGAACAGCCAGGAAAAGACCCAGGCAGGGACCCAACAGGGACCCCGAAGCAACCAAGGGCCCCATAGCCAAAAGCCAGACACACCCAAGCAAAGAAGGCACCAGCGACCCATCCGCACAGGCAAATGAGCAGCCAAACACAGGGACAGCAAGGCCAAAACCCAACAGACGCAAAGCCCTGGCCCCAACAGCCCACCGGAACACCCCAGGCACCACGAAATCCAAAGGAGAGGCACCCGGAGAACCCAAAGGCACACAACCCACCGAGGAGTGTGGGAGCGGAAAGAAAAAGGGAAGACCAAACACCGGCCGACCCAAGCTTCGCAGAGCCAACAAAAGAGCAAGGACCACAAACACCACAGGCCAAAAACCAGCCCCGCACTGGAGCGAAAAAAGGCCCAAGCCCATAAGATAGGCCCCAAGGGGAAAGCCTCAGCCCCAGAGCCAAGGAAGAGCCAGCCGGAACCACAAGGCCAACAAGGAGGAGCGGGAAAGCTACAACGCGGCCCACACACCAGGGGAGGCCAACACCAGACCCAAAACTGGCTGCCCCACCAACACACCCACCGGCCATGGACAAGACCAGGCACAGTGAGGAGGACACACAGACAGCACCAAGAGCAGGTGGAATCAGAACCGGCAGGGAAAAGGCCACAGGGCAGACAGAAATGGCAGCCCCACCAGCACACCCACCGGCCACGACCAAGACCAGGCACGGCAAGGAGGACACCCAGACAGCAGGGAAAGGGCACAGGGCAGACTGAACCAGCAGACAGGGTGGGGCACAGGAGCCGCGCACCCGAGGAACAAGGAGCCACCCAAGGCAGAAGCCAAGGAAGACCCATGACACCCAGCCACTACAGGCGGCAAAGGGTAGCAGGAAACCACAACCGGAAACCGAACCCCACCAGACAACCAAAGGGCAACACAAACCAGCAGCAGGCAAGAAGCAGACACCAACACCAGCCAGACAGCCCACCAGGGGCACCGCCCCGGAGCCAACAGCCCACAGCCCACCAAGGTCCACCAAGGCCAAAGGCCCACCCGGACAGAGGGAGGGCACAACAGCCCCACGCAGGAAAACAAGGAAACCCAAGAACAGGGAGGCCCAACAGCCACAGCACACCCGCGGAAGAGGCCAAGAGAAAGCAAGGCACCCCCCAACAGGGGCCTCGCAAACAGCCCCGGAAGGCACTAAGGAGCGCACAGTAACCAGAAGCCCCAGGAAGGCACCCAGACAGGCATGATCCAGGCCCTAGTGCACAAGACAAGGGCAAGAACCAACAGAGCGGAAAAGCAACAAGCCACCAAAGGGAGCCCAAGACACAGCACGCCCCCAAGACTGCAACCGAGGGAGTGCAAAGGGCAAGAAAACGCCCGACAGGCAGCCGCAAATGTCCAGACCCGATGACCAGAGGTGCCCCAACAGCCTCAGAGCGGCACAGATGGACCGCAAAAAGAGGCCGCAAGAGAAAGAAACCAAGGCCCCCAAGGAGAGACCGCACCCCAGCGCGCCACCATGGCCCAGTCGAGCCAGACGGAAACAAGGGCCCCGCCACAGCAAGCAACGGGACAAACCAAGGAAGCCCATAGAAGCAGCGCAGCACCGGCAGGTCCCTAGACAGGAACCAAACAGGCCTGACCCCACCGAACACAGGACAGACCGCAGGGGGGAACAGGGAGCCAAGGCCGCAGGCCAGCACAGCAGCACAGCACAGGCAGCACAGCACAAAAAAGAAACCGCCATGCGGTATACACCAGGGGGATAGTCAAACACCACCACATAGAGACCGACCCCCAACATCTAGCCCAGACACCATCCACCAACAAGCGCGGAGCAAGCGGAAAGCCAGGAGGCACGGGACACACAACCTGCCACACAAGGCAGTGACACAGTCCCTTCAGAAAGCCACGCAACGCACCCAACACAGCACGCAGGAACAGCGAGTGCCATGAGCCAGAAGGGGCCACAGAGAAGTAACAGCCCACAGCACCTGGAACACCCAGGCGGCACCCATCCAGGCACAACCGCTGCTCAACACCTGAGAACAGACAAGATCAGGTGCTCACAGGATGGAATGGTGACAGGCAAAAGCAGGAACAGCTACGCGGTACTTACCACAGTGGCAAGGAAAGCCACAACATCACCGCCATCATCCGCCAGCCCAGGTGCCCTCCAGCAACCAGCGCAGGGAGGAAGAAGACGGCAGCAACCGGCACCCAAGGCCAAAGCCAGGCCTGCCCCCGCACCACCACGGAGAAAAGCAGGGGCGCCATGGACAAAAGGACCCCAACAGCCAGCCAGGGAGACCAGGAGCACCACCAAGCTCAGCCCCTGGACTGACCAAATAGCCGCAGCAGCATGTCTTCCAGACCGGCCAAGCCACAGGAAGATGCTCCCAGGAACCCGGAAGATACTGGGAGAAACTGCACCCCAGCCGCAAAGGGCCAGTCACCAATCAACATGGCTCCTGGCAAGCCTGGCAGGCCAGGAGAATGCAGAACAGGACGTCGAGGACAGTCCAGCAGCACGACGAGACATCCACCGAAGAATCCATCAGGTAAAAACCAGCAAACCACGTCCCATTCTGTCAGAAGACAGAAAAAAGAACAGGCTGCATGCTGGGCTGGTACCACTTATGTACTCCCAGTGGGAGGGGGTGGGTTAGGTATCTCAGCATGCTACTGATCTTTTTTTCTGTCCTGGCGATGGTCATCTCCACTTTCTATAGGAATGGGATGAGGACAGGAGAGACCGGGGAGTAATGACTCACAAGCGAAAAATATTACTATTAGGATTGAGCAAAAAACAACAAGGCCGAGCGGAAAAGATTACCAATTCTAAATGTAAAGGAATCTTTTTCTGATTTATTTTTAAGGGAACCTTTTCCAGAGGCTGATGCCCTCTACATGATCTGACCTAGTCCTAGTTTGTTTTAGCTCAGTAGAAAACAAGAGGTTTGCATTGGATTTATAAAAAAGCAAACAGGAAGTTTGAATAGTAGTATCTCAGATGATTAGATGGGTGATAGGGCTGTAAATGTTTAGACCAGTGTTAAGGTACTAAGATCAAAATACGCATCTTTTTTTAAACTTGGATCTTGGTTTGATGCATATTTCATATAAGGGTAGGTGATATATTCCGCTCTACTGGTGGAATTGCAGAATTTTGGCCATTCTGCGTTAAGCTTGTAATGCAGCATTCTGGCCAAATTCTGCCGGCTGCTGCATGGCAGAGTTTTTTCTCTCACATGGCTTGAAAATTGAAAATTGTAAATTGTTCACTAGGATGGCACGCGGCGAGATTTCTTCAACGCAGGAGGTCGCGAGTGGTCGCGACCATTCATGGTCAGAAAGCTGCCACTTGAGTAGGAAATATACTAAAGCGGCAGCAAAATCAACTCAAGAAGCAGCGCCCTCTTGCATGCTACCGTTCGTGCTGATTTTTCATCTTTGAATGAGCTCTCAACGCTAAGTCAGAGCATCAGGAATGCAATGTGCCTTTTTCTGCCTGATTTTTTTTGTAACTTCACGGAATTCCAAGGGGCAAAGGTTTGCGAGTTCTGACCAGGCCTATTAGTGTTCCTAAGGCAGGGGTGACATGTTTTTTTTACATGAGGCCACAGATCAGCCATTAATTAGTGGGGTTTTTTGCTTTCCAATTTGATATCCAGTCTCTTAGGAAGGCCAGTAAATATGTTGTTTTAATATTCTAGGTGGGATTCATCACTGCAATGAGTAATGCAATGTTATGGGAGAATTATAGCCTTTGAACCAGTATGAAAGGGCATTCAAGAAAAGAAAAAAAAAGTCTTGCTGTAGAAGCATTACCAATAGAAACGTGCTTACCAAACACTTTAGATCCACAACCAACTTTTTAATATAACAAACTTTTGTGATCCACCTAGCTTTAATGGGCATGAGGCCGGTGATTTTTTAATATTATTATAATTTCTTGGTGTAGTGCATTGTCATTTACAGACAGTACATTTTCTTTTCCAATACAATTGTCACAAAATGTTCACAGACATACAGTTTTACTGATCAAACTATAGTGCACACAATGATGATGTATGGAAATCGGGTTTCACTGAATATTAAATATTTGTGCATCACCAAGTAAATTTTGTTGGTTTGTTCTGCTCCTATTAATATCTTTATTTCCACCACCTTGTTGAATTACATTTAATAAAATGTGCTTAATTTTGGTTTTCCTAACTGCTGTATATGTATATTTCACAAAAAGTTTTTTTTTTGAAAATATTTTTTATTGAACACTGCATATAATTCACAAGTGAACACTGTAAGTGTTATACATTTTAGTGATATTACAAAAGAGCAATTTGGTATGAGTCTTATTTACCTATCATCACCAAACAGACATAATGCAATAGGAGCTCATAGGAAGTACAACATTTCTTACAGCAGAAGTGTACAAACTGCAATCTCAGACAGCTAGTAACAACTCTAATACATGCTATCCAGTGCAGTACCCATTTCACCCCCCACCCGAAAGAACCCCCCCTAACCAATACACCAACGAAACAAGGAACCAAAATGCCGCTTTATAGACCAAACACCTCGCTGCTGTACCTGCGTCCGGTGTGTGTCAGGTCTAAGAACCCCAACAGGGGGCGTGTACCGAGGGGGGGAGGAGGAGGAGGGACAGGGGAACAAGGAGGGGAGTAAAGGAAGGAGAGATAGATGGGGGGAGGGAGTAAAAGAAAAACTCCAGCCGGGGGGGGAGGGGAGCGCAAGGGTGACACCCCGGTTGAGCATGAATAGTTATGAGTCCGCCAACCTCTGACCCACCATACCACTCGCCTGTAGACGATACTGGGATACCACAGGGTCGACTTCCTCCACCACCTTAAATTGTTCTACCAGGTGTGCCCAGTCCAGTGCAATTGGTCGCTTCCGCTGTCCCCTATTCTCCTCCTGGTATAAAGCCTCCCTTTCAGCTACCGCCCATCTGTCCACTTCTTCGTGCCAAGCGCCCCCTCGCGGCACTAGGGTAGACTTCCAGCGTTTTGTTATCATACGTTTTGTCAATATTAGAGACAACCCTGCAAATCTGTGTAACAACTTTTCTTTTTATGGGAGAGGGAATAAATAACCCTAAGAGGCAGGCCTCAATGGTGTCCCAAGGTGTGCGCTCTGTCAACCCCTCCAGCCCCCGAAAACCTCTTACCAAAACCCCCGCAGCCGTGGACAGTACCATATCATATGTAAGAAATCAGCTTCAGGTGCCCTGCATCGCGAACATGACGCGGACGCCGTAGGGAACATCTTTCGAATCGTTGCTGGGGCAAGGTATGCTTTATGCAGGATAAACAACTGGATCGTTTTTAAGCGCCAATTCCTAGAGACTGGCCGGGGATGTTCTAATATCTGTGCCCATTCCCTATCTTCCGAATCCCGCCCCAAGATCAGGTCCCATTTCTGCCGAAGATGTAGCAGTGGGATATACAAATGTTCTCTCAAGCCGCGGTACAGCCAGCGCACCAAGTGTCGGCCATGTCCCATAATGTGCAATGACCTCAGCAATTGGAAAGTTGGGGGTTCTGCTCGGTCTGTGTACCAATAAGTTCGAATGAAACGCACTACAGCAGCATGCATGAGAAACAAGGTGTCAGGCACCAAATTGGCATGTGCAAACTCGTCATGCTGCATCAGTTGGCCCTCGAAAAAGAAGTGCCCAACTGTCTCCCCCCTCTCCCGAGTCCACCCCTGTATTTGGATCATCAATAGTATCCCTCGTCTAATAGGCAGCCCACATAGAGGGATATTTGGGGCGTACGGAGATGGTACCCTAGCTATTCTTTTCGCCTGTGCCCAGTACTGCAATGCGACATGCAACAAGTAAGGAGGATCCCACAATCTCTGTGCACCCGGACATAGCTGCGATTGGAGAAGCCCTCGCTTTAACAATTCCAGAGAGTACCCAATTTCAAAAAAATTCTTACCCGCCAACCAATATGCCAGCCACTGTAACTGTCCCGCTATACAATACGACTTAAAATCAGGTGCCCCCATGCCTCCTGTGCTACTGGGCAGCTGCAGCTTAGTCAGCGCCAATCGACGCCTGCCCGCCCCCACACCAAAAATAATAATAACGTATCAAGCAGTTTAAAAATCCAGGCCGGTAGGACCACCGGTAAGTTCACAAAGTGATAAAGGAGGCGGGGTAGCATAACCATTTTCGACACCGCCAAGGGCCCGCCACCGTCAAAGGCAACAAAGTCCAAAAGGCAATCTGGGAGCGCAAGTGAGTTTATGGCGCGGACTACATTACCGTCTATGTTATCAGCGTTTGATCTATAAATATTTATCCCTACGTATTTAAAAGTGATAGGCTCCACTCGGAATTGCAATTCACCAAATTGTAGTGTAGGAGGCGCATTTGCATTATAGAAGGCGAAGGCTACCGATTTAGAAGCTTTAAGATTCAAGTCCGATATTTCCCCAAATCTAGAAAACCCCGCAGCTATTAAGTGTTTATCATCCTCCAAGTTACGAAAATATATATAACAGCATATCATCCGCGTACAAGGATACCGAGTGTACCTCTCCACGCAGCGGAATGCCATATGGGACCATAACCTGAAGCAGGTACTGTGCAAGAGGCTCAAGGGCCAACACATATGGCATGGGGGATAAGGGGCAGCCCTGACGAGTACCCCGGGCTATTGAATAAGCGGAAGAGATGGTCTTACCCGTCTTAGCATGTGCCGTGGGACATGTGTACAGCAATTTAATCATGCGCAATAGGACGGGGGCAGGCCAAATTTAGACAAAACCGCCAGCATATACGGCCAGTTGAGAGTATCAAAAGCTTGGCGCACATCTAATGATAAGCAGCCAGCAAGAGGGAAAGAATCAGATGCCGCGTGCATCAAAGCATGAAGCCGGCGGATATTCAAAGAGGTACTGCATTGGGGTATGAATCCACATTGGTCCGTATGGATCAAGCAGGGTAGGAGTGGAAGGAGTCGTGATGCTAAGACCTTACTGAGTATCTTATATTCTGTATTCAGAATAGAGAGTGGCCTATAAGACAGAAGGTCAGTCGGTACCTTGTCCGGTTTCAATAAGGACGTGACAATCGCCTCCCTAGTAGTAGGAGGCAGTACCCCACTCTCTAAGGAGGTAGTATAGAGTTGCAACAACCTCGGGATCAATTTATCAGCAAAAGTGGCGTAAAATTCTACTGGAAGGCTGTCGGAGCCTGGTGTCTTATTGCGGGCCAGCGCCTTGATCGCCACCCGAATTTCCACAGCAGTATTCGGCGCAGTCATCGTATCAGAAACCGTAGGAAGCTGAACCTCAGACAGGAAGGAAAGCGTCGGAGCCAAGACATCTACACTTGGGGCGGCATATAAACGAGTATAATATTCCTGAAACGCAGCATTAATCTCACCCTGAGTTGTAACCAATACATCATTTACCGTATTCACTGCCAGGACTGGAGTAGGACTCAACGTTGGCTGGATCAGTCTCGCCAATAGGGTACCTGCCCTATCTGCCTCAGAGTGTGTACGCCGTGTATAAGCGTCAAAGTCTAACAGGCGTAGGCGCTCTAACAGCTCTGCATACTTAATCTTAGCAGACTGTAACGGCTCTGCGCCGACCACACTCCCCTGGGCCGCCACCTCCAGGGCCTGCAACTCACCCTCCAGATCTGTAATGTCCCTGATCGTTTCCCTCCGTGACACTGCCAGAATCCCCCTGGCAACCCCACGTACCGTCACTTTAAAGGCCTCCCATTCAATAACCCTGGACGAGGCTGTACCTTCATTTTTCACATAAAAAAGTATCAATAGCTGTAGACAATGCCGCCCGATATACCTGGTCCTCTAATTGCAGAGGCTGCATCCTCCACGTTGGAATTGGAGCCGGGGAGGGGCCCCAGGACAATCAGACTTCGATGGGATTATGGTCAGATATTGTCTTGCCCAGAAACTCACAATGCGTAATAGCAGAGGACAGCCCCGGAGAGCAAAGAAAATGATCCAGGCGTGTGTGTAGTTTATGTGGGTAAGAATAAAAGGAGTAGTCCCTCATGTTCGCATGCATAGCCCTCCAGATGTCTAATAAATCCCAGCCCTGCGTCCAGCGAGTTAATGTTATCGCCTGCGCCCTCGCTGCTGTGTTAAACAAGGGAGGATGGGAACGATCCAGGCCAACGTCAAATACTGCATTTAAATCACCACCCAGTAGCCACTGGACGTGGTACCAGCCAGCCAGCGTTCGGGATACCCGCATAAAGAATGCCTCTTGGTCTGTATTTGGTGCATAGAGGGACCCCAGCACAACCTGTCTACCATCTAATGCTCCCAATAAAAGAACAAACCGTCCCTGATCATCTACTCTGCTGTCGGTAAGGGAAAAGGGGATGCCCGCCCTTACCCAAATTGCAGCCCCCCGGGAAAAGGCTGAATATGCCGTCGCAAAAAATTGCCCACGCCATCTCCGTTGCAGTTTCGCATTTTCAGTGGGAATTAAATGAGTTTCTTAAAAACAAATTATGTGGGCTTTACAGCGATGTAATTGCGCAGCTATTCTATGACGTTTAGCTATGGAACCCATACCTCACACATTCCACGAAACCAAGGTATAAGAATTAACCGCAGGCATCATCAATCAGAATAAAGAACCCCCCCAGATCCCAGCCCAGCCCACCCAACCCCACCCAGTCCCCCCGGATCCTCAGACCATGCGGCGTAGATACAACAAAATCAACAAAGTCCCAATACTGGGTCCAACGCCCAAACATCGTTCGACCAAACCATGCAAACAAAATTAGCATACTTCACTTACAACCAATGCTATCGCCTTTGGGGAAAGGTCGCTAACACCATTAACAGTCGCGTAAAAGCAGTAAGGCACACATGTGAGCGCCCAAAACGTGGTCCGGGCCAGGGACCTATTCATCTGTTCCCACCTGTCACAATGGCATTCATGTTCTATGAACCATTACCCAAATTTCGAAGGTGCAGACCACGAACTAGGCCTGGGCTAAATTTCCGTTCCGCTCGCGAAAATTGCAATAATTTGACATTTTCGCGTTCCACGGAGAGCGCGAAAATGTCAAAATTTCCGCATTCCGCAGCTTAGCGATAATTTGTTTCTTGCTCGCGCTGTAAAATAATACATTCTCGCGCGCGTGTGATCGCCTTACCTGAATCCCCGCGTTCGCCGACAAGTTTTCCCAATCCGGTCGCGTTCTCCACGAGATGTTGGATTGTTGGTAGCCATTTGTGCTGTCTCGCGACAGTTCGTGCCCGCAGTAATGTCATTGGTCGCGCGATCACGTCTATCTTCTCGCGATCATGCACCGTGGGAAGAGTGAAAACAAGATGGCCGCGCCCGCGAGCAACCGCATGGGTAAGTTGGCGAGCCGCGACCACGCAGAAAATACCGCGAACGGGCGGGAAAAAAACTTCTGCATCTTCGCGATATTTCCGCGTGTTTGCAGGGATTTGTAACATTTTCGCGATAATTTGCAAAAGTCACTTTCGCAAATTCCGCCCACCCCTACCACGAACTATAGCTCTGCAGTCTGGACAGGAAAACAACCACAGGCTAAGCATATCCCACAAGACCTAAGACATGAAACTAAGAATCCGCTGAGGCTAGCGGATCCTTGCTGAGCCGGGAGGCCGCAGAAGGAAACAATGCAATGCTACCATCAGATTCAGTGTCTGTGTTCACTCCTTCAGACGGGCTTGAGCTGATATCAGGGTGAGAGGAGAGGAGGCAGCGTGTAGAGCCCGCCGCCTGCCCTCTAGTATCTGCGAACGACTCAGAGAGTCGGAGATCGAAGTTTGGGTGAGAAGACCATTCTTACGGGGTGTCGTGACTTGGGCAGTGAGGAGTCCATGCGCCTCATGGGTTGCACATCGGGGAATGTCCTGTCTAGCCACTCCCACGCACTGTCAGGTGTATCGAAAAACAGGGAACACTGTTCATAGAGGATTTTCAATTTTGCAGGGAACAATAAAGCAAATGACAGGCCCGCTGTCCGAGGACGTGCCTTCACCTCCATGAAGGAAAATCTTCTGCGTTGGACTGCCAATGTGTAATCCGGAAATATTGAAACTTTAGCATTATCAATCTGCAGCGGGCTATTATCCCGTGCCGCCTGCAGTAGATGATCCCGATCCCTGTAATTTAAAATCCTGGGCAGGATAGGACGTGGGTTAGCTCCTGGTATTGGACGACGTGTAGGGACCCGGTGCGCCCTCTCCACTGTGAAATGTGCAGACAGTCCGGTGGGGGCCACAGCGGTCTTTAACCAGTTCTCAATATATTCCGTAGGCGTAGGTCCTTCCGTCCCCTCCGGTAAACCCACTATTCGGAGGTTGTTCCGGCGCTCCCGGCCTTCCGCATCATCAGCCCCACGCCTGGAGGGAATCAATCTGTTGGCGCATGTGTTGGAGCTGCTCGTCATAGGCCTGTACCTGGGGCACCATGGTGTCTACCTTCTGTTCGGTCGTTCTGACCTTCTCCGCCAGTTTTTTATGATCATCTTTTAACAAGTTGAGATCCACCGAGATTATGCCTAGTAGAGCTTCCAACTCGGAACGGGAGTCGCGAATCTCCTGCAGAATCATATCCAGCTAGTCTCCAGACGCGATGGTCTCCTCAGTCCCCTCCACCTGTCGGGATGTGGTAGAAGAGTGACTCAATGCCGGTGTGAGAGATCCTGCTCCCTCGGACCTTGGCGGCACCCTAGGCTTTCCCCGTCCCATAGCCTGTGGTGTGGTAGGGCCCAGGAACGAGAACCCAGCAGCGCCAGTATATCAGCATCTACCACTCAGCCAGCGATGTGGTGCACCAGACAACATGCGTCCCCCTCCAGTCAACAGCCCGAGGCAACGGCAAGGAAGCCACACAGTTCAAGCACAGGGGCCACCCCGGCGCTTTGACAGGCTATAGCAGCCGCCGCCCTGCAGGACAATGCACCCCCTCTAGCGCCCCAGTCCCGGATCAGAGCCACGGGCAACAATCAGGGTCACATGCAGCTCCTGTGGCATCAAGTCAAAGCAGGGCTTTGCGCAGCAATATATCCGTAGTGGAAGGCCCCATCCACCGGTGTATGCCAGGCCCAATTCGCCCCTAACCACTTCTCCTCACCAGGTATCATCAGACCGGGCAGAGCACCACCACGGCAACGGGAAACAGCAGCGCTCCTGTAGTTAGATAAACGCCTCTCGGCCAGTACCTCCAGCCCAGGAGGCGACAGACCGCCCCTCCGCAGCCTCAGCAGCAGTCCGGGAAGGGGCTCCAAGCACCACCCCGTGCAGGGGGGGGAAGAATCCTCAGCCGATAGCCTCAACAGCCACTGCGCCCATCTATAGCGCTCTCCTCCGTCTCTTCACAGCAGTAATGGGGGGGTATCATGTCAACACTTCCCCTCCTTCCCCTGATCCGCAATGTCCTGTGTGCACTGCCGAGGTCCGCCGAGGAACCACCAACAACCCGCCGCACAATGCGGCCACTCGGGGCTTCTGCGGGGGAGCCCTTCACAGCATCAGCCCCAGCTGCACCAATTCACCCCCACAGCGCCCTTCTCATCCGGCGACTGCAGGATCTCCTCGCTCTCCAGTGCTCCCGTGCAGAGCACTACCCAGGAAAAGTCAGCTCCTATGGTCGGGTCCGGTCCCAGATCCGGGACCTCCCGTGAGCGCCACCTCCAGATGGCAACGCCTGCACCCCCGCCAGACCACAGGAAAGCCCGGGGCTCCCAGCTTCCAGTAGACCTAGGGAAGGCCGGGAATCACTGCCGCCAAAAGGAACGTCCCCGGAGGAGCCAGACGCCCAGAAAACTCAGTCGAGGCTGCTCCACCGACTGAGCATGCCAGCTGTTCTCCGTCCTCCGTCTGACGAGGTAGAGAGAGTCGGATATGTGTTCGGATATGAGGCCCCGGCCCGGAGCTCGTCGCTGAAGCGACCGCCATCTTGGGCTGCAGACCAAGCCCCCCCCTATATTTCACTAAAAGTTATTTGCAGTCTGTTGTGTGTTACGAACAAATGACATCCTACAGCATTTCCTTTCACACTTCATGTAGCCCCAGCAAGATTGTCACATACTTTACTTTACTTTTCTTTCAATGACTGCAAAGTGAGAGTTGTTTGTAAACACTGTCCGTGTGTTAAAAAAAAAGTAAGCAGCAGAAGACATAGCCTGACTTAGGCCTCAGACTTTGATTTCTAGCAAAGGTGACTAGATAAATACAGGATTTAAAGACATCTTTATTTATTGCTTTGGCAATCCACTAAAAATTGGCACCTGGCCCACCAGTGCGTCACGACCCACAGCTTGGATATCACTGCAATTATTTCATGTCTGTAAAACTATTGTGGAATCAGAAAAGCCCTGGTACAGATCACATTAGGAAAAGGAATGCCTGGAATGAGTTCTTATAAAAACGCCCAAAAAAGCCCAGTGCCATGCTGCAAAATAAGAAGAAAAAGCTTTGCTTGAGCTCGTCAAGACATATCCGAGGCCCAACATAAAAAAGTGAACTGCTTTCGGTTTGAAAAAAAAAACAATAGTTATGAAAACAGATATAGAAAATACCAGAAGCCAAGGGACCTTCACGGGTTGCCTGGCTGCCACTCCATTGTCTATTGAGGATAGCCTGACGTTCACTATCTGCTGAGCACTGACAGTAAAGAGAGTTCCCTATTTCTCTTCCGGTGCATGTCTATTGAGGCTCTGTATAGAAACGGCCATTATTGCTGAGCTGCAATACCTGGATGGCGGCGAGCGACTGCTGTTTGGAAAAGGGAAAATGACTTAAACTTCTTCCAAGTACAATCAGAGGATGAAGTGGGTCTTATAATTTCAAGAGCACCTGAGGATACTGACGAATGTAATTTATTTTCAAAATGTTTCTTAAAATGGCAATTTTTATTATTTTCAAGAATGCTTTTTTTCCTCAATATTTAGGGAGCATACTTTAAAAAAGGAGGTTTCATTTTAAACTTGTATATATTTTTTATGAATAAAATATCCACCATTTTAATAGCTCAGACCATTTTATCCATTGTCCACTTACTTAAAAGATGTTTTATAGAGCAGTTCTTATAACGAACCAAGGGGCATATTAACAAGACAGGCGATAAAATTATCGCCGCTTTAGCGGCAGAAAACTGCCTCTAAAACGGCGATAATGGGCTTGATAATATGCTCTATGGAATTCCAATTGAAGCCCATGTTAAATGTGAAGAACGTCTAACATGGGCTTCAATTGGAATTCCATAGAGCATATTATCATGCCCATTATCGCCGCTTTAGCGGCAGTTTTCTGCCGCTAAAACGGCGATAATTTTATCGCCTGGCTTGTTAATATGCCCCCAAGGGGCATATCAACAAGGGCTTTATCTCTGCTTTTTTGGCTTTAAAAGCCAAAAAAGCAGAGATAAAACTAGCGCCCTATCAACAACAGGGTGCTAACACGCAAATTTGCATGTTAGCACCCTTTTACTCTACGCTTCCCCTTGCATCTCTAATGAGATGCAAAGGGGGCGTTCCAGAGTAAAATAATAGGAGAAATGTCGCTAAGCGACATTTCTCCTATTATCAAGAATGTCGCTAAGCCTGTTAGAGACAAAAAAAGCAGCGCTAACCGCGGTTAACGCTGCTTTTTTACATCTGCTAATTTTCAGACTTAGCCATGATATCCTATGGAAGGAGGATATCATGGCTAAGTTTGCCTGTCCCTATCAACAAGGTAACGTGTGATTATCGCTGGGTTTCCAGCGATAATCTCACATTAGCCTGTTAGCGTGTAGATTTTTATCGCTATTGAGATAAGCGTTGCTAATAGCACGCTATCTCAGCGATAAAAATTCACGCTAGCCGGCGATAATTATCCTCACGCTAAGAGCGCTGAGCGATAATTATCGCCGGTTGTTGTTGATATGCCCCCAAGGGGCATATCAACAAGGGCTTTATCTCTGCTTTTTTGGCTTTAAAAGCCAAAAAAGCAGAGATAAAACTAGCACCCTATCAACAACAGGGTGCTAACATGCAAATTTGCATGTTAGCACCCTTTTACTCTACGCTTCCCCTTGCATCTCTAATGAGATGCAAAGGGGGCGTTCCAGAGTAAAATAATAGGAGAAATGTCGCTAAGCGACATTTCTCCTATTATCAAGAATGTCGCTAACCCTGTTAGAGACAAAAAAAGCAGCGCTAACCTCGGTTAACACTGCTTTTTTACGTCTGCAAATTTTCAGACTTAGCCATGATATCCTATGGAAGGAGGATATCATGGCTAAGTTTGCCTGTCCCTATCAACAAGGTAACGTGAGATTATCGCTGGGTTTCCAGCGATAACCTCACGTTAGCCTGTTAGCGTGTTGATTTTTATCGCTATTGAGATAAGCGTTGCTAATAGCACGCTATCTCAGCGATAAAAATTCACGCTAGCCGGTGATAATTATCCTCACGATAAGCGCGTTGAGCGATAATTATCGCCAGTTGTTGTTGATATGCCCCCAAGGGGCATATCAACAAGGGCTTTATCTCTGCTTTTTTGGCTTTAAAAGCCAAAAAAGCAGAGATAAAACTAGCACCCTATCAACAACAGGGTGCTAACACGCAAATTTGCATGTTAGCACCCTTTTATTCTACGCTTCCCCTTGCATCTCTAATGAGATGCAAAGGGGGCGTTCCAGAGTAAAATAATAGGAGAAATGTCGCTAAGCGACATTTCTCCTATTATCAAGAATGTCGCTAACCCTGTTAGAGACAAAAAAAGCAGCGCTAACCGCGGTTAACGCTGCTTTTTTACGTCTGCTAATTTTCTGACTTAGCCATGATATTCTATGGAAGGAGGATATCATGGCTAAGTTTGCCTGTCCCTATCAACAAGGTAACGTGAGATTATCGCTGGGTTTCCAGCGATAATCTCACGTTAGCCTGTTAGCGTGTAGATTTTTATCGCTATTGAGATAAGCGTTGCTAATAGCACGCTATCTCAGCGATAAAAATTCACGCTAGCCGGCGATAATTATCCTCACGCTAAGAGCGCTGAGCGATAATTATCGCCGGTTGTTGTTGATATGCCCCCAAGGGGCATATCAACAAGGGCTTTATCTCTGCTTTTTTGGCTTTAAAAGCCAAAAAAGCAGAGATACAACTAGCACCCTATCAACAACAGGGTGCTAACATGCAAATTTGCATGTTAGCACCCTTTTACTCTACGCTTCCCCTTGCATCTCTAATGAGATGCAAAGGGGGGGTTCCAGAGTAAAATAATAGCAGAAATGTCGCTAAGCGACATTTCTCCTATTATCAAGAATATCGCTAACCCTGTTAGAGACAAAAAATGCAGCGCTAACCGCGGTTAACGCTGCTTTTTTACGTCTGCTATTTTTCTGACTTAGCCATGATATCCTATGGAAGGAGGATATCATGGCTAAGTTTGTCTGTCCCTAACAACAAGCTAACGTGAGATTATCGCTGGGTTTCCAGCGATAATCTCACGTTAGTCACTTAGTGTGAGGATTTTTATCGCTATTGAGATAAGCGTTGCTAATAGCACGCTATCTCAGCGATAAAAATCAACGCTAGCCGGCGATAATTATCCTAGCGCTAAGTGCGCTTAGCGATAATTATCGCCGGTTGTTGTTGATATGCCCCTAAGGGGCATATCAACAAGGGCTTTATCTCTGCTTTTTTGGCTTTAAAAGCCAAAAAAGGAGAAATAAAACTAGCGCCCTATCAACAACAGGGTGCTAACATGCAAATTTGCATGTTAGCACCCTTTTACTCTACGCTTCCCCTTGCATCTCTAATGAGATGCAAAGGGGGCGTTCCAGAGTAAAATAATCGGAGAAATGTCGCTAAGCGACATTTCTCCTATTATCAAGAATGTCGCTAATCCTGTTAGAGACAAAAAAAGCAGCGCTAACCGCGGTTAACGCTGCTTTTTTACGTCTGGTATTTTTCAGAATTAGCCATGATATCCTATGGAAGAAGGATATCATGGCTAAATTTGCCTGTCCCTATCAACAAGGTAATGTGAGATTATCGCTGGGTTTCCAGCGATAATCTCACGTTAGCCTGTTAGCGTGAGGATTTTTATCGCTATTGAGATAAGCGTTGCTAATAGCACGCTATCTCAGCGATAAAAATTCACGCTAGCCGGCGATAATTATCCTAGCGCTAAGTGCGCTTAGAGATAATTATCGCGGGTTGTTGTTGATATGCCCCAAAATGTGAACCCAATTGAAGGTAGTTACTGAAAGAAATTGGGAGTATTAGTTGAAGGAGCAAGAACCAACCTCAAATTTTAATCATAGGGGCATATTATCAAGCCAGGCGATAAAATTATCGCCGCTTTAGCGGCAGAAAACTGCCGCTAAAGCGGCGATAATGGGCTTGATAATATGCTCTATGTAATTCCAATTGAAGCCCATGTTAAATGTGAAGGGCGTCTAACATGGGCTTCAATTGGAATTCCATAGAGCATATTATCGAGCCCATTATCGCCGTTTTAGCGGCAGTTTTCTGCCGCTAAAGCGGCGATAATTTTATCGCCTGGCTTGATAATATGCCCCATAATACTTCCCAGGGTGAATCAGAAAATCTCTAAATAAACTTGTGCTCAACCCCCATCAGCTACGGCACACAGCAGCTGGCTCCAAATCCAGTGAGAGGCTGGGGGCAGGCAGTAGGCACTAACTTGAAGGTAATGTGTAAAGTATGCAGTACTAAAACAGTAATAAAATGAAAACACATGGCAAGAGAAATCTCAAATCAACTTAGACAAATAGAGAATATTTTAATGTTTAATATAATACCAAATTATAAAAATACAATTAGCAGAGCCGGAGATATGAATTTTTAATGTTTGAGTTACAAATAGCACAAAGCACCACCTTGGGTATCTGCTTGCGCTAGACCAGGCCAAAGTCAAATGTTAAGGCCAACCATCATGGGTCATTTATCTTCCGACTTAAAACATTTTCTGAAGAAAAAGTGGTTGTTGACAAGTCATCTGAGGGACAAGCTGCAAAGTGGATCCAAGGAATGGCTCAAGGATGACCAGGAGCCACTGTGCTTTGAATCCGGCGAAGTTTTTGATGAATGTTGTTGGTGTAGATGTTCTGCACTGAATTTGGTAAAGTGTTAATCCTGGCATCCTTGGCGTGGTTTTCCCTGACTTTTTTGCCTCTACCTCCTGTATTTTTTACACTGTGCTGGAATTTGTTTTTACTGGTTTAGATGCTCTGGGCACTTTGCCACTGCGGATCAGTGCCAAAGTGCAAGTGCTCGCTGGTTAAATTGTTATTGTGATTGGTTATCCATGATTGGCATATTTGTTTTACCAGTAGGCCCCTAGTAAAGTGCACTGAGTGTGCCAGGGCTGGTGATTCAAATGCTACTAGTGGGCCTGCAGCACTGATTGTGCCACCCACAGGAGTAGCCCTAAAAATGTGTCTCATGCCTGCCACTGCAGTGCCTGTGTGCAGTTGGTTAACTGCCATGTGGTTGTGGCCAGTGTACACACTTGCCAGGCCTGACCCTTCCCTTTTCTTACACATTGGACACCCCTATTGTAGGCCCAAGGTACCCCCCTGGGCAGGGTCCAGTGTATGTGAAAGGTAGGACATGTAGTAGTGTGGGTAACATGTCCTGATAGTGAAATACTGCCAATTTAGTTTTTCACTATTGAAAGGCAATCTTGCCCATAGGTCAGAATGGGGGATGCTGTGTAACATGTTTACCTGCATATCTTCCCATAGGAGCAAGATAGAAATTTGGAATGTGGTATCACTGAACTCAGAATGTAATAACACATCTTTTAGGGTGGATGGTTTTTAAATTCAGAGTTTGAAAATAGCACTTTTTGAAAGTGGCTATTTTCTTGTTCAACCTTTCTATGTGCCTCTGCCTGTTTGTGGATTGACTGTATGGTTTGAGAGTGACAGGGGCTGGGGGTGGCTCCAGGAGTCTGGGTGAGTCAGCACTAGGCTGAATAGACCTATCTGCATTTGGAGTGGTGGGAGGAGTAGCACCTGGGCCTGAATAGGGCTGTGCCTGCCTTCCACAATGCTGGCTCCACCCCTGCGGTGTGTCTGATGGACCTGGCCCACGCTCACAAAGGAAGAAGATGTGCACTGGCAGAGTGCCCCAGAACTGGTTTGAACCGGGTCCAGGACCCCTCACGCATGGAAAACAAAGACTTTTGGGGTATAAATACTAGAGCTGAAACCCCTGAAAGTTAGACTACTTCGTGATCAAGAGGAATCCCTGCCAAAGAAGATCAGCTGAAGAAGACTGAGGAGAAGTACTGCCCTTGTTGTGTGTCTGGGGTTGGCCTGCAGTTTTCTGTTTCTACTAAGGAGAGATCTAAAGGACTTTGCTGTGTGCTGTGTCCCCTACTTTAAGAAGGACTTTTCTGTGTTCTGTGTCTCTCTGAAGAAAGGTCTCCAAGGGCCTGAGAAGTGCTGGCCTCCTGTTTCTGAAGTCCCAGGCACAAAAGGACTTCAACTCCAACTCCCTGAACTTCCTTGCTGGGAGTTCCAGTCTGCCAGGAGGGCCTGTAACTGTGTGTGAGGCCTTTTTGCTGTTGGGAGCTCAAAGCGCAACGCAATGAGAGAGAAGCTTGATGGCGCCGCTGCAGCTGCTGTCGGATCATCGAGGAAGCGTGTCACCGCTGTTCGCCGCCACACAGAGGGTGCCGTCACATCACCGGAGAAGCGTGTCAGGGTCTGGATGGGGCTGGGCATAGTTCCACCCAGCCCTCCTGTCAAGGAATGAAACTCCCTTCCCACGAGTAGTCGGATGACAGTTGGACACTGCCAGAAAGGACTTTCAGTTTTAGGTAACCCTGGGCAACGCTGCCAGAGTTTGCAAAGATTTGTTAACTGCACATTCCATTAAAAAGAATTCAGGCAAAAACTCAGTTCCGGAGTCGGCTACTAAACTAAAACCACAAATGCTTTGATAAAGCAATTTTACATGCTAAAAAGCATATAACCAATTTACAAAAGTGAACTTTGAAAATGAAAAATACCAGGCAATGAGAGAGGTGATGGTTTTGGGGTCTCCCCTAACCTAGGGGGAAGACCAAGCAGATTCCTTTAACACAAAGAGCAGATCATGCTGAACGATTCAGTGGTGGTCCCATCCTCTTAGTACCACCCCAGGCACAGTTATGGGCAAAAATACAATCCCAACCAAAGGCCCTGCAGAGCATTATGGGATGAGATTAGCAGTGGGCAGTGAATATTATAGTATCCAACACCAAAATAATTCTACAAAGAGCTGCAGTTCAACTAGTCGTCACTAGGTGTCCCTCACGAGTCAAATGCAAAAGCATTGAAATTATTACATCATTTAAGCATGCAAAGACAGAGATACTTGTTATTTTACCAAAAGTATATGAGGTTTTTGTTTAATTAATTGGGAGTCCAACGGAATGGAGTGAGGTTGTGGAATTTACGGTGGAATTCTGCGTAGTTGTACTCCGCCAATTACGCTCACCCTTATTTTTAGGCAGGAACAAAACAACTTTCCAAAAGTGCCTTTCCAGGATAGTAATTTAAATTATGACCTTACCATTAAAGTGTATATTAAATTACTATTAAAATGAGCCCTTGAATTATTTTTGTAGCTTTTCCCAAACTAAATTTTGCACTTATTAAGTGTAACAGTATAAACCAGTGTTAGTCTATGGGAGAACCAACCTTACCACAGTGAATAACGACTCTGGGTGTGTTTCACTGCCAGGACATGTTAATCATTGGTTACTGCCCTCGTTTTAAATATCATGCCCCCTGCTTATTGGACAATGAGGCCTACCTTAGCGGTGACTTACAAATATTAAAAAAGAAAGGGGCAGATTTACAAGAACTGATGCATCTCTGCATAAAAGTAGCGATGAGCCAGTTAATTTGCGTCATGCAAAAAAAACCTTGCCCCACCATGGATGCGTCGCATTTAAAATGCAGCGCACCATGGCGGAAAAATTGATAGATGCGTGATGTAAAGGCAACGCATTGCTGGAGTCATGTCGCAAGCACGATGCAACTCCAGCAATGCTTTGGAATGCCTATTTCTATTATGCTGCGTCACTCCTTACGCCTGCTTCAAGCAGGCGTACGTTTTTGACGCAATGTCATTGTAAAAGTGACTCCGTGAAATCTTCTAGATTTAATTGTGTCATTTTTACGAGGCTTTCTTGAGTCGGAACCCCCACCCAGCATACATTATACCTGATGCAGGTATAATGTAGCACAGGGCTGTACAACCTGACACATCTCCCTAGATGCGTCACGTTGTAAATGCGTTGCAACGTGGCGCATTGTTTACGGCGCCGCTGCGTCACAACGGCAGCATAAAAGTGTTGCAAGAAGATTTCGGCCTGTCAAAATGGTGATTTTGACAGGTCGAATTAGCAGTTAAAGGGGGTAAACTCGGAGGAGAGGGGTAGAAAAGAAGAAACAAGTGGAAGGAAGTATGAAACACCTGAAGAACAACAGATGCAACCAGGCAACTGAACATGCAGCCCTGAGGGCCGAAAGGGCAACAACACCCGCCGCCACAACCCCCAGAGCCCTCCCTCCATGGCACACCCACTGACCAAAGACATGCCACATTAGCTACACCTTAACATGTACAAAATAATCTGCATGATGTCGCACAATCACAACTGGTGACATGCATGTGTCGTCACAAAAATGAGCATCACACATTCACTTTCGAGGCAATAAATGAAACTTTATTAACATGAACACTGAAATTAAATGAAGACACATGGTGGCACGCCTCGGGACAATCCGTAGGTAACAGCCTGCAAGACAAAAATCATGATGAGAAGATGTGTCCTGCGCACATCAAAGGACAGAGAGAGAGCGAAGGAAAGAGAGGAAGAGAGGGAGAGAGAGAGAAGAAAGGGCGAGAGAGAGTGAGAGAAGAAAAGAGGGGGAGACAGAGAGAAGAAGAGAAGGGGAGAGAGAGAAAGAGAGAGAGAAGAAGAGAGGGAGAGAGAGAGAGAGAAGAAGAGAGGGGGAGAGAGAGAGAAGAAGAGAGGGGAAGAGAGAGGGAGAAGAATAGAGGGGGAGAGAGAGAAGAAGAGAGAAGAAGAGAGGGGGAGATAGAGAGAGAGTGCCGCCCCTGCGCACCCAGGCCACACTGCTCACCTGCTGCCACTGGTGTGTCTCCAACCACTTGCCGGTATGTATAGCAGTACACCAGGTCACACATCTGAGACAGACCCATCATCTGAAACAGAGTCCAGATACATGATTGGCACAGTACACCCAATTGCACAAGACAACAACATAGCCTGCCCGCCCATGCACATCCAGGCAGAGGCACCCCAGCCCCTCCCGACACCCATTGGAGCATGCCTGCCCATGCACACCCAGGCCTCACTGCTCACCTTCCACCACTGGCGTGCAGACAGGAGGTCCCACCCCGTGCCGCTGCAAGCCACAAGCCAGGGCCCGCGGACACGGCACCCTCCACACCATGCAGCCCCGCTCCGCAGGCCACCAGGTCTCACGTTTAGTGCTGGGTCTTGATTACTCCATGGCATATGACATACCAGTGCACCCGGCCTCATCACAGGCTGCACACCCGCTCAGCCCAATGGGTGCCACTAACTTTGGGATCCCGGAGGTTACGCCATATGGTGGTAGGCCCGCGCTGCCCGCTGGCTCTGGCCTACACTGCGGTCCAGCAGGGCACACAAAACCTGAGCTGTCTGGACCGCCGGGACAGGGCATCCTCACAGGCTGCACAACCACTCAGCAGCTTGAGGTGCCACTCACTCAGTGCACCCAAAGTCACCGTCCCGTGGCGGGGTGCCTGTGCCGGCCGCAATGCTCCGGGTGCCACTAACCCTGTGCAAACCTAGTCAGCGCCACATGGTGGTAGGCCCATGATGGCTAATGGGCCTCAGGTGCCACTAACCCTGTGCGCAACAACTCATGGGCCCTTTATGATTGAGAACCGTGGAGCGTCCCTCATCCAGTCACCACTGGCAGAGGGGAATGTGACGTTGTTGGCCCCTTTTGTTGGTGGAGTCACATGGCCTGTGACACCTGTGCCCGATGGGTGTGGTGTGCGTGCAAACCTATCCTCAGGGAGTGGCTGTGACATGCTGACAACTAGATCAGTGACCTGCACACCACCAGCGAGTATGCCTGCGACGGGTAGCAATGAGGGCCCCCCTCGGAGCATAAGCGGAGAGGTCTGGCCTGCCGTACGCCGGACCAGTGCAGGGCTTGCAACAGTGGCTCGTGGGCTCTGGGCGTGGTTCAGTCCATGTTCGGACATGGAAGTGACTGATGCTTGTGTCCCTGTTGTACTGTTCACGGGACCCGGTACACAATATGCAATGTAGCACCCTCTGACTGGCATCCCACAGGATGAGCATCATTGACGCAAGGGAAATCACTGTCCCTACATTCGTCCACACATTCATACATGAATGATGAAAGACATAACACAGCAGTGCGTCACTGGATGTTTATTGCATATCCAGTGCAGTTCTGCAGCTGGAGCGGTACAGGGCAATGCCGAGCACACTACAAAATATGGGCCCGTGGAGGGCCAGTCAGAGTCCATCCGGGGATGACAAGTACTGTGGAAGGGAAAGGGTACAGTCCACAGTCTGGTTGCCATGTCATTGGTCATCAAACAGGATATGGCAGTCCATGTCGCTGTCCAAGGTGAGTGCATCAGAGTGTATCAGGGGTCAGTGGAACGTCATGGGGCCATGTGCGGCACCAAGCAGAAACAGGCCAGGTGGCGGAAAGGAATGCTAGTGCCTCCTGATCACAAACGCATCCATGTCCTCGTCCCCAGATGTGTGCTCTGCCCCACCTGTGTGTGTTGCAGTACCGACTGAGACACTGTGGGCCACTGACACATCAGGTGCCGGAGTGGATACGTCTGCCGCACTGTGAGGAAATGGCACACCAGGGGGCGGAGATGTGGATGGTGTGGGGTCAGCAGCATTCATCTGCGCGACGCCTTGTGGCAGCAATGTCATGATGATGATCTTCAGGGCATGGTAGATCCCAGCTACATTTCACTGGTGTGCAGTGGTGGCTGCCATCCGCACCATGTCCTCCATGAGCCTCCGCATGTGTGCCAGCTCACGGCTGGTATCGCTGGTGCCAGTCAGGGCTCGTTGGAGACCATGGAGCGGGCCTAGACACCCATGGATGGCATCCAGTTTGGTAGCCATGTGGTCGAACCCCAACCGCACCTGCTCAGGCAATATTCCGAGCATTCTGAATTACTGGTCGTACGAACGGGCGCAATACAGCTGTGGGAACTTTTTCCCTTCTTAAGACTCCGGAATATTGCCTGGAGATCTTATTACATTCAATGGCTCTACTTTATTGATCTCAGATACCTGAAGTTTTGCCGAGAAACGGGCAAATTATACAGATTGCCGTAGTCTCTCGAGTGGGAAGCATAACAGTAATAACTGAACCTTTATACAGACTCCGATTTGGTGCAGGGTTTGACATATATTCACCTTTGAGCTCGTGGCATTTACTCTTGGCATTCTTTAAAAGCGAGAACTACCAGCCAGAATCTAGGTCGTATGTGAGGTCAGAACTGCCCATGCCCTGATGAAGTTCTCCCAAGGAGAACGAAATGCGTTGGCTGGAACTTAAAGCTTTTTTGATACTGATTGAAAAATAAAGAAACTTGAGTAAAAACTTATTTCTTCAATCTTGGCTTTGTTATTTCGCGCACGCCCACAAATACGTAGTTTAAGGATCTAGAGCACAGAGGCATCAATAGACGGTTGATGCCAGGGCATGCTGCGCGGGAATTATATATACATCAGAACTGGCATGAGGTGCAGAAATTTGTAGTCAATCGTCTTTTCTATTGTTCTTGTGCTTTTTTCCTCTTCTTCTTGTCCTTGCCCTTTCCTGTCCCCGAGGTCCCCGCCTGGTCGTCAAGGGTGCTTGTGGGTTGCGCTCGTTCTCTGCACCTGCTCCGGCTGCCTCCATGGTGCTTGGGTGTTGGTCAGTTTGTGTTTGGGTGTTTTTTTCTACTTTTATGGTGATTTTTCCCGTCTGCCAGGGGTGTGTTGCAGGGCTGGTGCTGCTTATCACTGATTTCCTCATTGCGCTTTGGCCCATCGCAGGTTTTTTTGAGTTGTGGTTTGTGTTTTTATCTCCGTCGAGGTGGTTGTATTGTGGACATTGTCCGCGGTTTCTGCAGACTACTGCATGGTACCAACTTGTTGTGAATTCCACGTTGACACAGGGTTATTTTCCCGCGATAGGCTGTGATGTGGAAAGCTGCGTTAAAAATGTTTTGTGATGTTTAGCACACGTTCTTGTGAATATACCCCATTGTTTTTTTAATGTAAGCAATATCAGTGGTGGAAGGACTCAAAGCAGCCTATCAGATATGTGGTAAACCTAAAATGCTCCTGGGGCACAAGAATAGGGAAGAAAGCCATCAAATAAGGAACATGGACCCAAGAACCATTGTCTGCATTTCTTAGCATTGATTAACCTTTAGCTGTCTAGTGGTGTTCGAGCAGGCTAGCAAACATTTGTCTTGAATGGATAGATATGAGCCACATCCTAGTATTCCAATCAAACTCAGCATGTTTGTGATCTCTTTAGGAGTTATGTTTTACCACCCAGCAGAGGGGGATGCCACTCTGCAGTTGGGCTTTAGCGAAGTTAATTGCCACACAACAGATATAGCAGGAATATTAAGTTGACATTCTCGCATTTCTTATTTGCAAGAAGATACAGGGAGGAAGGCATGCTCATACACTTGTCCACTGGCAGTTGCTGGCTTTTCTATTTTCTTTTGGTCCCATAGCTAACATGTCACACAGGTATCTAGCTACAAAGGGGGTTATTCACTACCATATTGCTCAGGAGCTCACGTGACACAAAAAAGTTCAAAGTTAAACATAGCATTGTGTCAATTTCATTACCATTGAAAAGGACAGTGGTGCAGCGGAAAATTGTATAGAGCTCTTTAGAAGTGTGATGTCCTCAATAAATATAGGCTTTAGTTCTTCCACAGAAGGGAAGAAGGCAAACTAGAAGGTATAGCACCTAACGTGTTACAAAGGTAAGCAGAACCATTGGCTTTAGTAAGACTGGATGTCTAATTCAGTTCAACAGGGACTGTCAAGCACAATAGCTTTCATTAGGTTTCTGGAATAAGAAACAATTTTCAGATGCAACAGTGCTGTTATATTAGTAAGCAACTGCAAGGCACTATAAAAGAAAAATCTTTGGGGCATATTTACCAACGTGTTGCACTGCCCATGCACCACATAAGGGTAACACAACACTAAAGAAAGGTTTATCAAGCCACACAAGACAACCTTGCCTGGCCATGTGTGACTTGATACATTGAGTGTAACGCACTGCAGAACAAATCGCTGAGTTGTTTTACTCTCCCCCAGATTTACCATTACTGGGAGACCCGAGAAAGCATCAAAAGGCTATGCCTCTCCAGGTGAGGTTTAATGAGGAGTAATATATTTATTTCTCTTCGTTTTTCCCTCTTTCTATGTGTGACACATTCATAGAAAGAGGAAAATGCCAGATAAGAATGTTTTGTGAAGAAAGGCGAGCCTTTCTGCATCAAAAGCAATCATGCTGACAAGGCAGGCACCCTTTCACCATGGTGGAAGGGTGTCTGCATTGGCACTAGGCAGCTAAGAGAGCACCAGGGCCTTGAAAGGACAGGAGTGCACTTTATGATGTTAAATTCAGTGCATTCCTTCCCTTTCATACACCGCAGGGCATCAAAGTGGCTTGTTGCATATCAAAATCTATAAATATGCCCCACAGTTTCAATTTGGGTACTTCCCTAGACCAAAATAAGCTGGCCCTAAAATAACCTATACCCACATTTACAGCAATGAACCTTAACAGTAATCTTAAAGTCACAAAATGTTTTGCCCTAAAAAACCAATCGTCACCCTCTCAAACCTGGGACCAAGCCCCACTTACCAGACCACATCGCAGAGCTCCCTCTCCCGAACCTTCCTCTTCCTGGCAAGACCACTGACTCATTGTCAGTGAAATTGGTCTCCCTCCCTAGGAGCTCCACCATTAAGTGAGGTCTTCCCCTGAGCCCCTGCACTCTCGAGTGTTTGTGTTCGAGGCCCTCCTCCACCCGCAGGTTTCACCTACGCCTCATCCCTGGTGGTCCAGTGGACCTCTGTCTCCATTCTCTCGCTCCGCTTTTTCTCTCCTTTTTCATTCATTTTTTTTCCCTCACCTCTATCTCCCCCCTTCACTCTCCTTCTGGGTCTTTCCTCCATTTTCTGTTGTTTTCCCCTCATTTCAAGCTCCTCCCTTCACTCTCCTTCTGTGTCTTTCCTCCGTTTTTCACTCGTTTTTTACCTTCATCTCAATCTCCCCTTTCACTCTCCTTCTTGTCCTCTGTGTCTTTCCTCCACTCTGTCTTGCACTTTTGCTGCCTTATTTGCACTTTTCTCTCCTTTTTGCCTTTTTCCTTTTGCCTTTTTCAGCCCATTTTTCCCAGCTGCTGCTGCCCCCGCTCCCCTCCCCGCTCCTGCCTCCCAGCTGTCCAGCCCTCCCCGACCCCTACTTAATGGTGGCCGCACCGCTGGCGCACCAACGGCAAGCCCATCTGCGCCCATCAGTGACCAGACTGCACCCAGCGCCAGGAACCCTGGATCTCTGCACCGCCAATGCTACGACCCAGCGGCACTCCACGCTCTCAACCGAGGCCGCAACAACAACTGCAAGCTAGCATCACCAGCCGACACCCACTGACCCTTCACCACTGCCAGCACACCTGCAGCACCACCAAGACTACGGACCCAGCGCAACCCGCCCACAAGAACACAACCAAACCGAAGACCCTGCAATGCATCCTCCTCAATGTCCGATTCCTCCACAAACACGCCTCCTCCTCGACAGCACCACCCCGGACTAGCATTCTTTACCGAAACCTGGACCAACACCACCTCGGGACCGGACATCGCCATCGCCATTCCCCAAGGGTACAAGATCTCCAGGAAGGACCGCCCCACCCACCATGGAGGAGGAATTGCCATCGTCCACAAATCCACCCTCCGCCTGAGCACACTCCCTGACGAGTCCGCAGACCTGATGGAACACCTTAACTTCAAGATACTGGCCAACCCTACCTCCACCCTCCAAGGAACCCTCATCTACTGACCCCCTGGACCCCGCGGACTTTTCACCAACTCCATCACAGACATCATCTCCCCGTATGCCATTGCTTCCACCAACTACACCCTACTGGGAGACCCCAACTTCCAGCTCGACAACCAACTGGACCCCAGCACCACATCTCTCCTGGACAACCTCCACAACATAAGACTCTGCCAGATCGTGACTGAACCCACGCACTCAGCAGGACACACCCTCGACCCCCTCTTCACAACAGGAAACTCCATCACCTTCAGCCACACCACCGAACACCCATGGACTGACCATTGATGCGTCCACTTCACCTTCAGAACACCCAACATCCACAGACACCAGCACCTGCTCCCACTGAGAAACTGGACCAGAACCACCGACGACCAGCTAACCTCGTCACTCAGCAACTCCACCCCAACCATTGTGGAAAACGACAACCCCTACACCGCAGCCCGAACCCTGCACAGATGGATCTCTGACAGCACCAACACCATAGCCCCCCTCAAGAAAAACAACAACACCCACACCAAGAAAGCTAGATGGTTCACCACCAAACTTCGAGAGTCCAGACACACTTGCCACCGCCTCGAAAAGGCCTGGAGGAACACCAAATCCATAGAAGCCCACAACAACTTCAGAGCCGCCACCAATGCTCACCACCAACCCATCAGAAAAATGAGGAAAAAAGCAATTGAAGACAGAATCTCCACTCATGCACACAACAGCAAAGAACTCTTCAACATCATCAAGGAGTTCGCCCAACCCACCAGCGAGTCCACCGACACCCCACCCTAACAAGACCTCTGCGACAAACTCAGCACCTTTTTCCACCACAAAATCAAGAACATCTACGACAACTTCGATGAAGACAACCAACACACTGAACCCTCACCAACCACCCCGACACCCTGAAGCCAGCGATCGACAACTGGACAGCCCTCACCACCGAAGACACACTGAAGACGATGAAGTCAATCCACTCCAGGGCCCCCACGGACCCCTGCCTCCACCACATTTTCAATAGAACAGCCGACACCAACTCACCCATGCTTTGCCACACCATCAACCGCTCCCTGGCAACCGCATCGAAGAGCACAACATCCTTGACTCCTTCCAATCCGGCTTCAGAAAAAACCACAGTACGGAAACCGCCCTCCTCGCCGCAACAGATGACATCCATACCTTATTGGACAAAGGAGAAACAGCAGCCCTCATCCTCCTCAACCTCCCAGTGGCATTCGACACAGTCTCTCACCGCACCCTAATACGCAGACTCCACGACGCAGTGATCCAAGACAAGGCCCCCGACTGGATCCGCTCCTTCCTCTCCGGCAGAACACAGCGGATCAGACTCCCCCCTTTCCTCTCGGATGCTACACCTACCACCTGCAGAGTCCCCCAGGGGTCCTCCCTCTGCCCTACGCTCTTAAACGTCTACATGGCTCCGCTCACCCCCATCGTCAGAACCTACGGGCTCAACATTGTGTAAAACGCAGACGACACCCAACTCATCCTCTCCCTAGCCAACGAACCCAACACCGCCAGACACAACTTTTGAGAAGGCATGGAAGTCGTCGCCAAATGGATGAAAAACAGATGCCTACAACTAAACACCAACAAAACGGAAGTAATCATCATGGGCCCAAACCCCGAAGCCTGGAACGACACCTGGTGGCCCCCCGCCCTCGGAAGCCCGCCCACCCCTATGGACCATGCACGCAACCTGGGAATCATCCTGGACTCGGAGCTCAAAATGGACCACCAGTTCAACTCCGTCTCGTCCTCCTGCTTCCACACTCCCCGCCTCCTAGGTAGGACCTTCAAATGGATCCCCCTCAAACACAGAGAGACCGTCACTCACACCTTGGTCACCAGCAGGCTGGACTATGGTAACGCACTCTATGCCGGAATAAACAAAAACCTCACCCGCAAGCTACAGACCATCCAAAACTCTGCCGCAAGACTGGTCCTCAACCTGCCAAGACACTGCCACATCTCCCAGCACCTGTACACACTCCACTGGCAACCCATCGAAGCTAGAGTCACCTTCAAGATGCTAACCCATGCTCACAAGGCCCTCCACGACACAGGACCAGCATACCTGAACAGCCAACTCAAATTCCACGCACCCCAAAGGACCCTACGATCAGCCCATCTCTCCTACGCCATGGTCCCCCGCACCAGAAAGACCAGATCGGGAGGCCGCTCCTTCTCCTTCCGCGCGTCCAGAGTCTGGAATGACCTTCCGCTCCACCTCAGACAGACAACATCGCTCCCCATCTTCGCAAGAAACCTCAAAACCTGGCTCTTCAACAGACCCCCTCCTTGATGGACTGGAACCTGCGACCCCCCCACCCCTCAGCGCCTTGAGACACTTACAGGTGAGTAGGTGCGCTTAACAAACACCTGATTGATTGGTTCCTGTGCCCGCCCATTCGAGGATCCTAGAGTGGTCACTGCATTAATCATCCTTATGCATGGTTAAGGCATATGTGTAGTTTAGGCAAGCATGGTTCCGCATTGCGGGGAAAGGGCACGCGTGTTGAGCCTACAATGTAAAGGCCGTTTCTCCAAATTTAGTACTAGACAAATGTGATGGATTGATTAAGAGATTGGCTAGATTTAGGCAACATTTAATAATCCCACACAAATAAAGATTAAGAACCATTACCTTTCCAAATAAATGTAAAATGTAGTAGCATGGACAAGTTATTTTCTGTTTTCTCATGTACCCTAATGTCATCAATGTTTGCATCTTTATTTTCGCTGCCATAGAACGTGGTGACATGGCCTAAAGGCATTCAAAATGGGTATTGAGCATTATTCATCCACACATACAAATGTCCCTTGAAAACAATATATTCCTCCCCAAGCTGGCCACAAATAGGGAAAACAAAACAACTATACAAAGATGACTGCTTAGATGTGTATGATGGGGAGAGGATGTGGCCTTACGGACCGGGTTCGAGTCTCGGCAACGATGCTCAACATTCTGTTATTCTGGGCAAATCACCTAATCTCCTCGTGCCTAACAAAACAAGCATTGGCATAGCCAATAGGTCTCGCTTTTGGGACCTTATAAGTATTTAGTTATGCAACTGTTGCATAGTTAAACACTTATAAGGTCCCAAAAGCGAGACCTATTGGCTATGCCAATGCTTGTTATCGGTCTGCAGTGACAGCAGGCACATCGATGTGCTTACTTCTCACTAGTGGAGAAGTTACAGCATGACGTCATGCCAGGTGAGCATTGTAGAGGAAGGGGAATCCTTTAAAGAGTTATTTTCTCTCTGGATCTGTTTGCATAGTCTCACAAATATCAAAAGGCTACACATGATGATTCTTAACAGAAAACACAAGCAGTGAACATAAATTGAAAGAGTATCATCATTTGAAGACATGGCAGCTCAATGGGGAGGCAGTACCGGGCTGATAACATTCCGTACTCGCACTGTGACGGCAACTCAGACCACTCAAACAACCATCCTCCTCTTAAAAGTAGAAGATTATTTTTCTCACCAAGAAAGTACATGTCCATTAAGCCATCCAGACTAGTGCAAGAAAGAGCAGCCTTATTACATTACAGCTATATGTACAAGGTCAAGCACCTTGAGGTTTTCAAAGGTTTTATGTAATGAGCATTGCCAGGTAACTTCGACAAACCAGCAGAGGCTACTGAGACTGATTTAATAGTAAGAAAATAATTTTTCACATTGCGTTTCATCCAAAGGTGAAATCACTGTACATCACTTGGAGTAGCTCATTAACAAACGTACTCACCTGAAAAGGTTACAAGATTATCAATGCTCTAGACTCCCTGCAGAGAAAGCAGAGCAGCACACTGATAAGGGAGGTGGGAAAAGCAGGCCCATCCTAGCTGGTGATCAATATCGCTTTATGAATTAAGAGAGATTATTAGTTCAAAACTGATGCATTCGGAATTAGAAGAGGGAAGACTGCACTAAAGTAAAACCCGGGGCTTTTGATCCAAAGCCTTTCATCCCTCATTGCATCCTATTTGATGGAGGGCTTGACAAGAGACTTTGAAGAGGGCAGTGGATCCAAAGGTAATTATGATTTTTTTTTCTACTGGAGGACAGTGAAGTTTAAGTAGAAATGAGAGATGCGTAGTTTAAATTGCTAAAGTAGGATTTACTAATTGAGAGATAGAAGGTCCTTGACGAATATTTATTGAAGCACCTTGTGTTCCTAATGATAGTAATATGTGCTACATTGGTAATGTTTAGTAAAGTTCAGGGAGGAATCGAGGGGGGAGACATAAGCAAAACAGAGACCGGGTTGCGGAGGAGACGCAACGGGTGACTGAGGAGGGCACGGCTGGGGCAGAAGAAACAGAGCGAATGGAGGCGGAAACAAATGGCAATCAGCAAGAGCAATATGGTGTGGGTGGGTGAGAAGCACACTGGTGAGAAAGCAGGGGGGGGGGTACAAGTGAGCGTAACAGAAAGTGAGGCAGTAGCACATGGGCAACAGAGCATTACAAGAGCTACAGGAGAGACATATATAGGAAGGAGGCAGCAAGAAAACGCATCCTCTACCAAGGGGTGCCTAACTAACAAGCGGCCGCAAAAGTGAAAGTGATCGCGATCAAACATCAAAGCGGCCGCGAAAGTGAAAGCAAATGGTGTGCAGGCTGCCAAATGGTGCGCGCGCCCGGCGCACATGCACTGTATTTGGAGGCCTGAAAGCACTCGTTTGTACGTCCAGATCCCCCATTTACAAAAGCTCTTGCGAGAGCAGCGCTAAAGCGCTGTCTCAGGCGAGACCTAAAAATGAATGTGTCCATCTGTAAAAAAAAACTGGTGCTCATGTAAAGCGCTCTGATACCCGATGTCTCGGGTCTAGTTCGCGCTATATAAAACTCTAAAAAAAAACTTAAATGATACAATGAACTAACGTTACCAAGCAGCCATTTTGAAATTTAACTAGCCGAGTAAAGGTGTCGGTTAAGCGTTTTTGTTTAAATGAAGAGAAGAGCCTGATAGGGACTATTTACAAGGTAAGATAACAGAATTTGACACATGACGACAGTGGGTCTGAGAAGTGAGATACTTAAATTCTGGGGACTCTCAGGCACATGCATTAAACATTTTTGCGCTCGCAAACGGTGCGAATCGCAAAAATTGGCCGTTTGCGATCACAATATACTGTGTAGAAATTCATCAACTGTATATTTGCGAAAACACAACTTTTCGCAAATATAAAGAATCGCAAAAAAATCTGCGAATGAAACAGCGAATCGGTATTAGCGTCTCCCAAATAGCGAGTCGCAAACAAAGAATCGCAAAATGTATGCATGAAAATTCGCAAATAGCGATTTCCATGAAAATCGCAATTTTGCGAGAGCTAAATAAGAAGGATCCCAACCAGGTGGTAATCATGAGTGCAAATCAGAGACAGCTGAAAACAAACTGAAACCCATTTAAACACAGCCAGAATGAGCTAGCACCTTTCACAATGGCAGGGATTTACCTGATGGCGAGGAGGATGAGGCTGCAGGCTGCCGGACAGTGACGGAGGCGAATAAATGAGCGCATTTTCAGAGTCCGCATAACTTTGCTAGGACAGCAAGAGGATGAGATATACGATAAGTATAGGCTCAATGCAGCAATGATCCATGACCTAATCAATGAATTGGACCCCATTATGCAACGACAGACACGTAGGACCAATGCTATCCCAACCCATGTGCAGGTCCTATGTTGCCTACACCTCCTGGCGTCAGGCAGTTTTCAGGGGGTCATTGCTGTAGCGGGAGGTGTGTCACAAAGCGCACTTTCCAGAATATTCAAAGCATTCCTTGATGCCATGATGGCCTTGATCGGGTCTCACATCAAGTTCCCTACCACCGCGCTTGACCTTGCAAAAACCAAACAGGAGTTCTACCAGATAGCTCGCTTCCCACATGTTTTGGGTTGTATTGATTGCACCCACGTGGCAATATGTCCCCCTGCAGCACAGGAATATTTATATAGAAATAGGAAATGTTACCATTCCCTCAATATTCAGGTGGTTTGCAATGCCAAAAACATAATCACTGACATTGTTGCGCAATTTCCCGGGAGTGCACATGATTCTTATATCTTCAGGCAAAGTGGCATACACACCCGTCTTGTCAGGGGAGAATTTGGAGAGGGACATCTGCTTGGTAAATATGTGTAATTGTTCATCACTGCAATTGTACGTATGTCAATGTCAACCTGCCACTGACCCTTTGCTTCCTCACATGTAGGTGACAGCGCATACGCCTTGCGTAATTACCTCATGACGCCTTACCTCAATCCCACAACTGCCAATCAACAGAGGTACAATGCAGCACATATTTCAACAAGGAACATCATAGAGCGCACATTTGGGCTGCTGAAGAGCCGATTCAGATGTCTACATAAGACCGGTGGAGCACTGCAGTACAACCCTGAACAATGCTGCAAGATAGTAGCAGCATGTACCATGCTGCACAATATTGCGACAAAGGGAGGAATGGAAATCGAGGTGTCTGACAGCGAATCAGAGGACGGGAACCAGCAAGTGCCAAACCACCATGCAGCACAAGGGGCAGGCGCAGCAGAAGGGCGTAGGAGAAGATTGGACATCACACAAAATTATTTCTGAGGTGAGTAATGATGACACAGACACTTGATATTACAATCAAAGTAATCTTTACTGAAATACAAATGTCATGAGTGTTCAAGCACACTTTTAATCTGACCAGTGTAATGGACATAAGTGATTTGCAACTGTGAATTTACTTGAAAGTCACTAACAATTCAAAATCCAAAAATGGTTACGTCACGATAGTGTAATGTACTTGTACATGCCAGTCTAGCGCTTTCTACCACGAACACCCAGACACCTGTCAGAGCCAGCATGGTCATCCCTAATGTTGGAAGCGGAGGGGGTACTGCTGCGTGTGTTGCGTCTTCCTGCAGTGCTGACTGGAATTGCCAAACTACTCAGGCTTGAGGCACCCTCACTACCCTATTCTGGCGTGGAAATGTTTGCCGCAATTGTGGAAGCATTAAGCAATTCAACTGCATTGGTCACCTGGTCCAGTGCTTTAGCCACATCCCCGCTCCAATGGCACATTTCAGTTTGCATGGTCACAGACCTACGTGCCAGCAGTGCAGTTGTCGTGGCCAGCCTATTGTTTGATTTGGCAAACATTTTGAGGTGCAGCATTAGTTGACGATGCTGTCTCTTCTGGGATACATTTCCCTCCTGCATCACCTTGCTCAGTTGCTGCACACTTTCAGACAATACTGCTATGTTGCTTGCCATCTTGCCAATTTGGAATTGCACTGCACGTGTGTTTTTTGTCTGCAGGCGCTGCATACGGAGCATCTGTCCCTCAAGACCACCCCAGACATCAATTGGTTGCTCCTCCTGCTGTGTCCTGAGTGCTCTTCCTCTTCTACGCCGGACTCTGTGATTGGTTCTGGGGACCTGTGGTTGTGGTTGTGGGATGGAAGTGGCCTGGCCATGGCTGCCACCTGATGTTGCATCATCCTCATCATCACACTCCAAGGTGACTAGGGATGCGTGCGTGAGTTTGTGGCACATGAAGGATTTATTTGCACCACAGGTGTGTCCATTTGTTCACCTGCGCTTGTGTCCTGCATGTCTGGGGAATCGCTATCCACAGCTTCTACACGTTGAGCATCTGTGAGGTGAAACAGTGCAAAACTGCATTATTTAATGTCTGTGATGAAAATGTCACAGTAATACATTTTTGCTTTTGTCAATGAATTTATAACCTATTAAACTATTTTGGGTTGTTCCTCTGAGATTTGTCATTGTAACTGCTTGACCTGACTACATCTCCCATAATGCACTTCCCCTAATGAATACATTGTGTACTGGATGTTCAAAGTGTGCACTTGGGCTGTGCTGAGGTTATGTTCTACCTTTCAATTTTGGGGTAATGGTAACATGCATTCATCTTACCTTCAGATGTGTTTGCTGCTCCGGACGTGTCAAGCTGGGTCACACCAACAACAGCTTCTGGCTGGATGGTGGATTCAACCAAGTCCTCCATGGGAGTGTTCCCAGTGTCTGTTGGTGTTCCCCCTCCTGTCTTCTTTGCCTCCTTGAGGCGGTCAGCAATGCGCACCTTAGCCCGACTGCGCAAGTCGTACCATCGTTTTTTGAGTTCTTCTATGGTGCGGTGTGTCACCCCAATGGCATTGACCCTGTTTTGGATCCGGAGCCAGATTTTCCTTTTCTCCTGCTCTGCCACTTTCAATGATGCCTTTCCAAACAGCTTGTAATGGCTGTGGACTACTCCCTCAATGAGGGTGTCAATTTCTTTTTCTGCAAACTTTATTTTGCGCTTCCTGCCTGTTTGGCTCTCCTCTGCTGTTTGTGAGGCTTCCATTTGTTTGAGAAAGTTTTTCCACTGTCTCTGTCCCACTCCTGTTCAGCTCCAAGAGCAAGCTCCCTCCTCTCCCTGAGACTGTGCACTGGAAATGAGGCTGGAGCTGCTCACTTCCTGGTTGTGATGTCATCAGGATGCATCAAAATGCGACTTCGGTAATTGCGATTTCGCAAATTGCGAAATCGCTAATAGCGAGTTCGCAAATGCCGGAATCGCTATATATTTGCGATTTTTAGCGATTCTTTATTTTCTCGCTGTTTTTTTGGTGCATCGCGAATTGCGAGTCTTTATTTGCGATTCCTTAAAAATCGCAAATAAGGACTCGCAATTTTTCTATTTGATGCATGTGCCTGTCTATCCTGATCTCTTGCAGAATAAATTGAAGCAGGACAGGAGGGCCTTAGACGATTCGTTTGTGGCTCAAGATGTGTGTCTTGGAGGCGGGCGGGGCAGGGGCGTGGCGCAGCAATGTTAGTTTCATTATTCTGCCGTGCATGACCAGCTGTTTCCATTCACTTCACTGCGGCCCCAGGTCTTTGGCTGAAGCTCATAGTTGTGAGTCAAGCAGATGCTGATCCTCAAGCCCCTCTACAGAGGGCGTTAACCACAGCCAGTGCTCTCAACGCAGCTCAATGATTTTCGTGTTTAATTTTGCTCCTCGTGATTTTCGTAGTGCGCACATTTAATTTTGTAAATAATTTCTGTAAAGTACGGGCTTTATTATGGTACATTATGTATTCTGCTCAGAAAAAGCTTTAAACTGGAAAAGCATATACAAGCGAGCCGTTTGTTTGCATAGGTCTATAAGTGTTGCTGTGCTATTTTCTGAATCCACACTGACTGCATCCGTCCTGCAGTCATTAATCTGGTGAAACGCCGGCATCATCCGTCGAGGACGCCTCCTCTCTGAATTTCAAACCAACCGCAAATGCTTAATCGAAAGCAAAGCATGCCGGTCTCGGAATATTTCTAGATGTTTGGTCACTGTCAGAGAATGTAATCTGAGGTCCTGACAACAAACACAACAGTGCCATAAATATCCTAAATCAGCTTCTCCGTGAGGGGTTAGTGCCCTCCTGGTAGTAATGCTTAACATAAATCGAGGCATGATGCATGGGCCGCGCTGGGATCTGCGAGCGCCTTATAAACATCCTTTCAATGCATACTGATATCTGGAGCATGCAGATGCTCCAGTTTGCTCACAAGTGACACATCAATTTGATGCAGTACACAGATCTGAATGACCCGGATGCTAAACAAAAGAAAGGGATCTGGAAGCGCTTATCATTTTGCGGCATCCTTTGCATATGGCAACATATAAGTGTTAGAAAATGATTAAGCATTCTAGTTAGGCAAGTGGGGCTAATATTGTCGACACGACTAAAAAGTGTAATGGAAGTGCATATATTATGTTTCATGTGTATGCAATCTATATATTTTCAGTGCCGTCTACGTGCTTAAAATGTTGAATCGGACACAGGCAGCTATAATGTCTTTTCACAGCGCGCCGTAGCGGGCTATTCCGACTTATAAAGGCCACTTCCATCGTTACAGGCCCAAATCAAAGGCAAGGGTTGATCCCAAGCCACAAGAGGCTGAATGTTTAAATTAGAAACAAAAGCCTCCTTGGATACATAGGGCGTTTAAAATCCCCTGAGACTCTAAGCTCCCCAATCTTTGTTTTACGGATCCTGTTTTTTATTCTTAAAAATTAATGCCGTGTGCGGGATCATGGAAGTAGGCAGGGCATCATTTTTAAAACAATTAGTGCCAATCAGGCCCGGCTCCAGGAATTTTTATTTGGGTGGGCCAAGGGTGCATTTGGGTGGGCCACTGCGGGCTTGATTTGCCGCATATATGTCTAGGCACGCCTGCTTCAGGGCCCTCCTTTATCTCTCCTTAGTCTTACAAGGCCCAGTAAAACGCACTCTTTTGCAAATCTCTTTCTAAATATTATCACTCTCAAAAAGTGTTTTTTCTATGTATGTTCCTTTGATGGGAAAAGGAGGTTTCTGAGGTGGGAGTATCAGGCAACTGACACTTCTCGGGCTCCCTCTGTGCGAGCCTTCAGGGAGAATCCCTCTTCATTACTACCTCCACCTGACCCCGGACTCTGCAACGCACTCCCTTACAGGCCTGATTATCCACTACTCCTCTCCAGTGCACCTTATCTCACAGTTGACCTTGGGCCCCAGCCCCATATCAGGCACCATCGGGCTCAACTTTCATTTTTCCCAGTAAAAACATTAGTAAAATCACCTTCAAACTTAAAACATTGAATATAGCAGTAAATATAATTAGCATGCACTTTAAAGTGTGTTCCACAGTAGCCCTTATGACCAGACTGGTAATTAAATAAACAAAAACAGAAAGGCCATGACAGGGCCGGGTTTAGAGCTGATGTGAAAGTCTTTTTGGCGCCGCACCAATAACCTCTTTCTCCGTAAATACCTTTACTACCACCTTCCAACAGTGCCCCTCATCCCTACATGGCCCCCACTGTTGACCTCTTCCTCGGATTCCCTCACTGCCACACGCCACAAGTGCCCCTCATCTCCCCATAGTCCCTCCCCCTCGTGACCTCCTCCTCGGATTCCCTCGCTGCCACCCTCCACCAGTGCCCCTAATCTCTCTGTAGCTCCTCCCCCTCATGACCTCCTCCTCAGACTCCCTCACTACCACCCTCCACCAGTGCCCCTCGTCTCTCCCTAGCTCCCCCCTCCACCCCATTACCTCTTCCTCAGATTCCCTCACTGCCACCCTCCAACAGTGCCCCTCTTCGCTCCATAGCCCCTTCCACTACCTCCTCCTCAGATTACCTCACTGCTACCCTCCAACAGTGGCCCTCATCTTTACGTAGCCACTCTCTCATATGCATTTCATTTGTTGTATAGCGTAACTCATATCAGTGTAGTGTCAGTACTTTAGACCACGCACACATTATACAGAGACAATGAATCATACAAGTATATAAATCAGTCTACAGGGAATGTCACATAAGCCAATGAGGATTACAAGGTGTATGAATCACATGTCATCCATACTGGTTGGCAGTATATTTTAAGAGGGTTTGGTCTGGGGAAACACAACCCTAGGATTTAAAGAGTAATCCATGGGGATCTGCTTTACTGATAAAAATGTATATCTGCTCAAACATACTCATATTAGCAACATTAGAATAATGAAAGACTGAGGAAGTTCTAACTATATCACAAAACAAAAAAAGCGAAGTTGTAACTATACCATTCATGTTTGTATGCAGCTCTTTGATGACAGTTCATTGGTCACTGTCCTATGTAAGGATTGTAACTTCTGAACTGCAAGGAACACAAGGATTTCTGTGACAAAGGCAGTAACCCACTGAGCTTCCACATAAAATACAGTTCATCTGCATTTAAAAGCTACTAACAGACAAATGATTGCTCTCCAGCAGAATCATTAATCACCAGCGTTATCTGGGCATTTTGTATTGTCTTATTGTTGTCCTGCATCAGCCGTGATAATGATAACATCTGTTTAAATGAAGCACACACGAAGTATGTGTCCTGCTGGGCCTGTGCAGATTTTAAACCGAAAAACAAATAGTAACAAATTCTCTTACCTACTCCATTAGTCAAACTTTGTGTCACAGCCTGATGTGATAAGCAGCTGCAGGGGCCAGGAAAGGTGAATAGGAATAAACAAACTTATTTTCTCCTGCGCTGCATAGAAAAAGAAATATCCACGCAGCAGGACAGTAGGCAAGGGTTACCTTTGTCAAAGAAAGGATTTGTCCCTTTCGCAATGTGGAGATGAAGGGGTGAAAAAATAAACAAAGCCTCATTAACATGTAAATGGTCTTTTAAAGACCTGTGAAGTACTCGGGTGCGGCTGCGATAATCTCAAAAACTGTCTGTGTGTGTGCGTGCAGGTAAACTGTCTCGGCCAGGGCTGACACATACCACGTGTGCTCTGCGCGCCTGCCTTCAAGCCCTCACTGCGAGGGCCAAGGCTCCTGTTTGGGTGTGCCAGGCTCATGCTTGGGTGGGCCTGGCCCACCCGGCCCACTCGCTAGAACCGGGCCTGTTGCCAATGCCCAAATTTATTCTCAGAAACCTTGGACCGGCGCTATGGAGGTCGTGGTTGCTGAATACCAAAGTGGCAACCTCTTGTTTCCACCTCAGGCCTCTTTAATCCACCACCAGACACTCTCTGTCCCTTTATCTCACACTTGCGGGGTCTTTTTCATCGCTGCTTTCACCCTTTGTCACCGTTTTTTAGGTCTCACCAGACCCAGCGCATGCGCTGGTCTGGCGAGACTTATTGAGAGGGCTCCAAAAAGTGCTACCAGGCCAGCCTAGAGCTACAGTGCATGTGGGCGGGCACGCGTGCCGATTTTACCGCGATTACTTTCACTTTCGTGGCCGCATGGCCGCTTTGATGTTTGATCGCGATCACTTTGTGGCCGCTTGGCATAGCCAATAGGTCTCGCTTTTGGGACCCTATAAGTATTTAGCTATGCAACTGTTGCATGGCTAAACACTTAAAAGGTCCCAAAGGCGAGACCTATTGACTATGCCAATGCTTGTTCCTTTTATCTTCCTTGTTGTACTTGATTGCCCCTCTCTTACAGTCATGTTGACAAACGTCACCACTGTTCCCTTCTGTATGTTGCTGCTTATGTCTTTTTTCGTTCTTTTTCTTCTGTGTTCTTTTTGTTGCTCTTATACACACCCGCCTCCTTTTATTTCTATGCCTGTGGGTATTTATTTTGAACTACCTACAAAGTAATGGAGCTGTGTAGAAAAGTGGGGGTGAAGGTCAGAGAACAGAGGACCGGTGGGGTGGTTGATACAGGCAGGACAAGGGGGCATCTTAGCTGGGATTCACCATCTGGTGGGCCGCCATGGGAGGGGGAGTCACCTAAAGAGGAAGGTCTTTAGTTTTATTTCTATAGAGCTATAACCCCCAGATTTGTGCCACTATCACTCACCCCCTACTGGTACCCCACTGAGGACCCACTGAGGCCAACCTGGCAATTATAGGGACCAGACTTAGTGGAACAGAAATCGTCCGTAGTCTTTATTGTGCATCCAATACCTGTCAGATCACCCTAAAAATTCCAACTAGGTCACATCTCTTCAGTGCCTACGATCAGTGGACAATTTAACTTACAAAATGTCATTTTTTACGATAAGCCAGGATCTAGAGGGATCGCCAAGTGGGGCAGGCCCTCCCAAGGTAGCCCTTGGCCCTCCCAAGGTCTATTCTCATGCAAAGAAGGACCATTTGTGTTTTTAATATATTAATATATTTCCAGGGTGTATTTGTGCCCCTTAACTCTCCTAAATCGCCTCACATGCATGATAATGGTTGAGGATCCTAAAAATGTCTGCATGGACAGGTGTGAAAGTCAGCAGGCATGGGTGCTGCTGTTCTTCCCACACAAAAGAACACCCGTGGATCTATGGCACTCCTGCAACAACAGACGACAGGGAATGCAACTCCCATCACAGGCTACTTTGAAATGCTAAACTAAAATGGGGCATAACAGACAGAGCTGCCAACTGGAACTGGGGAACCAACTTCGAGTCTTGGCTTTGGCTCAACATTCTGTGATTCTGGGCAAATTATTTAATCTCCCCGAGCCTAAAACAAGCAAGCAACAAGCATTTGCAATGCAATAGATCTCGCATTATTAAAGTTTGAGCTATTGGCATTGCTAAATAATGCAACACCAATAGCTCAAACTTTAATAATGCGAGACCTATTGCATTGCAAATGCTTTTCTATCTTTCTCGTTCTCCTACTTCCTCCGTTTTCTGTTTCTCTCTCTCTTGCTCAAAGTATGTTAGTATGTTAAGGAAGACTAAGGGGCATATTAACAAGCAGCAACGATAATTATTGGTGGCCGCTCTTAGCGAGAAAAATGTTATCGCTGGCTATCGCAGGAATTTATCGCCATGCTAGCGTTGTGTTAACAACGCATAGTGCAATCGCGATAATTTCCCACCGATAGCGATGTTTTTCATGGAACATCGCTGGTTTTCCAGCGATGTTCCATGGAAACGACGATAACCTTGCTGATAGGACCCTGTGGTCGTATCAGCATAATCCACTCCAATGGTAAGTATAGCAAAAACTAACGTCTGCTAAAATGCATGGGCAGCCTTGTAAATATTGCGATGTGTACATCAGCGACATTTACAAGGTTGTACTGCCCAGTGATGCCCACTTTGCATCTCATTAAAGATGCAAAGGGAGGCGTCGGGTAAATGGGTGCTAACATGCGCTAATGCATGTTATCACCCTCTTGTAAATAGGGCAATATTTTTATCTCCGCTTTTTTGGCTTTAAAAGCCAAAAAAGCGGAGATATGGCCCTTGTAAATATGCCCCTAAGTGTCAATCCCTAAAAATGAGTGCCTCTGAGCCCCACCTGCAGGGTAGTAAGCACTGTAAAAAAGGAACTTAAAACACTGACTCAAATTAATCACTGCCAGTAACTGTCATTATGAACAGATGAAGCTATGAAAGTGGCCAGCATTTACCCCTTGATCCATCTTAGGGCTCTGCAAAACTGATTTTGCTTAGCAGAGCAGAGGGGGACACAAGATCTAGGTACAATGTCACCCTTTCTCCTTACATGCCTCCAGTGGCACTCATGCATGGGAGGAGGAAGGGAGAGGCTCACTGTTTTTCCTCTTACACATCCTCTGCCTTTCTCGTTCGTCTATGAAACCCACATATCCGGGAAAGACGGGGAGCGTTGATAAGGACATTGAAAAGGTGACAGCATTGAGTCTGTAGCAGCAATTATAGCCCACTGCTGCTCCAGTGTCTTCACCGGACCTGTTAACATTCCACTGTTCCAATGTGCTGTAGTCAATCTGAATGTCACTACCACAGAGCATGGAAATTAGCTCTCCTGTTTAGTGCAGGGAGGCCAAGTGTGGAACTGAAACAGTTATTTCACAGAAATAAAAGGAGGACGTGTTTGATGTTAAGCTCTGGCCCAAACGATCTAAATAACTTCAGGCCTGCATCCAATCACCCATTCTTAGCCAAAATCCTAGAAAAATGTGTTCTCCTTCAACTTACCCAACACATAGACAGCAATACCCTTCTAGACCCTCACCAATCGGGTTTCAGAAAAGGTTGCAACACGGAGACAGCGATCCTGAATGTCACAGATGATGTCCACAAATCACTCGATACGGATCGATGCTGTCTGCTCATACTCCTGGACCTATCAGTAGTATTCAACACGGTAGATCACACATTGTTCATTAACATACTACGGGCAAGGGTTGGAGCAGAAGAGGAGGTATTACAGTGGTTAACCTCCTTTCTGCAGAACCGCTCCCAAATAGTAGAAATTAAAAACTTCGCATCTGACCTACTCCCCATAAGCAGGGGCGTCCCCCAAGGGTCAGTTCTCGCCCCATCACTGTTCGACATCTACATGGAGCCCCTCACCGCCATACTAAAAAATCAACTTCCCCTTTCACCTATATGCAGACGATACTCAGATCTACCTAGAAACTTCCTCCATTGGTGACATTCAGAGACTAAAGGTCACTCTAAGAGAAATCCAACACTGGCTATCCCTTAACCACCTGACACTCAACCAAGACAAGATGGAAATCCTTCTCATATCCAACAAAGAAAAGACCCCCCAAATCACAGAATGGTTAAAAACCATTGATGCTCTCAACTGCAATCTCATCCCGACCGACTCCGTAAAATCACTGGGAATAACTCTGGACCCAAACTTAGGCAAAGAGAGCTTTCCTCAACCTAAAACTACTCAAGAAAATAAAAACCCTTCATCCCTACCCAATGACCTTAAACAGGTCACACAATCCCTGATTCTGTCCAGATTGGATTACAGGAATGCAAACTTCACAGGCACGGTAAAATGTCACTTAGCTCCCCTCCAATCAACTCTAAATGCAGTAGCCAGGATGGTCACTGGAGTGAAGAAATACGGAAACATCTCTCCCGCTCTCAGGGAGATAAAATGGCTACCAGTCGAAATGCGTGCAAGCTTCAGAACTGCTTGTCTCACACACAAAGCTCTGCACACTGGCAAACCTGCCTACCTGGCCTCCAAACTCAACAAGACTGGTCAGACTAGGAATCTCAGGAGTACTAACACTCTACTTCTCATCCCTTCAAAGACTCACAAACAAAAAACTTTATCACGCTCCTTCTCTGGTAATGCACCCAAAATTTGGAACGCAATCCCAGTCCAAATCAGGAAAACCCCCTCCTTCATAAAATTCAAAAGCCAGCTCAAAGACCTCTACCTCAACCGATCTCTTCCGAAGGGATAGCTGCCGCCTAACGCAGAATCCTGTCCATTGGGGTATAAAGTCACGTCGATAAGAAGACTTTTACATCACCTACCTCTTGATTTGCTCCTTTCTCCCCCCTCTCTGAACAGGATTCTTCCCGAATCAATGTGTTTACTATTGTTTTACTCCGTATTCAATTGCTACCCTTGTCCCCCATCCCTGTACAGGGGTTGTCACAAATCAATGTGTTTACTATTGTTCTACTTTGTATTTGATTGCTACATGACAAAAAGTTGTAAAGTGCTCTGATACTTTCGGGTCTGGCCAGGGCTATATAAAATCCTTAAAATAAAATAAAAATAAAAAATGAAGAATAAATAGGCCTAAAATTAAGAGAGAAAACCAAAATAGTCCAGTAAATATAAAAAAAAAAGTGTTTACTTTTTGGTTATCACTTAGCAGAAGAAGTAACTAGCAAACCTACTGTCCTTGGCTGGGCTAAGAAGAATTTACCTTTTTTTATCTGCTTTTAAGACGTCTGTGTTAACTAAAGTTCAGAGGTATTACATTGGGATGTTGAGGTCTTCACTGAAGAAATTGAAGTTGTTTATTTCTCAACATTCCAATTTTTACCTATAAGCTTCTACTTTTTAATATAGAGCATTCTATCCCTAGTGGACATAATGTCCTAAGAGTGTTATATCCCTTCTGCCTCAAGCTTTCACAATTGTTAAATATGCTCTCCCTTCTTGTAGGCCCTCACTTGTGGCTTGAACCTGTAACTTGGATTTGTGGACTTTGTAAACCATTATTGTTCTCAGCAGCAGGCAATAATGCTTAAGTGACACATTCATACAAGATAAAATATAAAGGGGCTGCACTATAGGATGATATATATTTATCGGGCTGGTTCATTACTCTACGGGAGGCACTTGTATCGTTTGGGCTGGGAGGGGGCCAGTTCCTTCAATATGCCGAAATGGCGGCAACAGCTAGGGAGATATGGCCTGGATTCCCAGATGCCATGACTCCTACCCAAACTATGATGGCATTGCTGACACTGGTGGGTGGTTGGAGACTTATCACCCATGTCTACCTTGCCATGTGGGCAAATAGGTCCAGGTCTCCCTTTAAGGTGGAGGATGTATGGCATCGGTTGAGTGAGTTTCCCATTATGGCTAATAATTAAAGAAGATACATAGCATGATTTAAAATTGCTCAGTAAAACATAATCCACATTACACACCTCTTGCCTAAACATCTACACTCAAGATACCCCATTAATAATGCGGGGTGCCCACGCTGCAAATATTCGGTGGTGGAGTTCCTTCATATGGTATGGAGCTGGCCTCGGATTGTAGGCTAGTGGGATGAGATCTTGGGACATTTAAATAATGCTACGGGATGCCTGCTAGGGTTGATGCCGGCAAAAAACACTTAAGAAGCTCAGCAGGAAATTCACACTTCTTGGACTAACTCTGGCCAAAAGACGTATAGCTATTAGATGGCTTAGCCTGACTCCCCGCTGACAACTTATTGGTTATGTGATGTGACCGAGTGGGCTGATGCAGAAGACGCACATATGAAAAAAGGCAGGCGCGATGACAAACTGGCAGATGATGTGCTGGCCTGGGGGACCATGGTCCATGACCTTGCTGAAGATGAACACACTGCCCCCGCGACTACGACGATTGACGGAGGTGGGGAGCCGACCCTGGCATTGTGCTGCCGACTTCAAAAGGGAGGAGCGGGACACCTCATCGAATGGTCGTGCACTGGTTCCGTGACCCCGAATCACGCAGTGCGACGAACTGCCGTGGTTGCTATGATACAGGGTCTTCTAGATGATGTTCTATTCATCTTGCTGAGCACAGGGTCAGGGGGATTCTTGTTGATAGTTTGTTGGTTAGCATTTTATGCTTTGTCTCACTTGCCTTAGCAACGTTTGCAATTCCACAGGTTGTTTGATATGGTTTTACTGAATGGCAATATTTCCTAAGATGTCGAAATGTATGATGTGGAAATACCAACAAAAATAAGCAAAACAAAGAGATACTATCAGGAAAAGGGCCAGAATGGATAACAAAGATGATTTTTTTTTTACTAGTTAGGTCATGTTATCTGCAATATGTGTGACTGCTTAAATATTCAAAAATAAAATACAGGTATACATTTGGATGCAGTTCAGGGAAAAAATGGGTATTGCATATTTTGTAAGAAACTCACTTGGACCCCTTCGTGAGCATTTCTAAAATGTGTAAACCATGGCTAAGATTTCCTAAGAATAGGCACCCGTGAAAGTTGCACAGGTAATCCTAGAATGACGGATCCACCTTCAATACACAACATTTTTCACTTAATATGATAATTCAGCTTCATTAATTCATTCCTTATGAAATTGAATTATGTCAACTAAGACTTGACAATACAGATAGGATTGCATTAAGAAATCAATTAAATTGAAAAATGTCTTACACTGTAGGCTTTCAGATTCTGACATATATCATAAATAGAGTTAGTGACCTGATTAACCTAACAAGTTTTCATGATGTTATGAACAAAATGCGATGTGTCATTCAACAACACGAGTAAACAGCTTGAACATATCCAGCAGTGACATATGTCAAAATAATGCGTGACAAGAAAGTATAGTGATGTGTCAAACGTGCTCTGCTGGCCAGTACGTTTTCTGTTTTTGGCAGTTCAATGCATTTACATGTCTTATAATCAGCGCTTGAAATGGACACTTAGAAGCGCTGCTCACGGCTGACTCAGAGTACATATTTCCACCTGAGGCGAGCCGGTTCTCCACCGTCTAATGATGGATCCCGTCTAGGAAGTGCTGGTACTCGTCCAAACATGTGCATGAAGTGCAGGTACTCGTACCCTGGCTTCAACTGCCCATTTAAAGCACAGCTTATAACGGACAGATTCAAGTGATATGTGTTATTATCATATTTTGGCCTTCTCCTATAAATCTACTAATTGACTCAAAGGAAATTATACTTTAACATGACTTTTAACAACTAGAAATACTATACACTTAACTGGCTGCTAATAATGTACATTTCTTGCACTGACAGTGGCATAAAGAAGTTGTAAGAACCCCCCTGCAAGGTAGGGCGAAGGCCCCCCTTGTCCTCACCCTACCATCAGCTGTGGGTCAGTGATCCACTGGGATCTCCTCTGTCGAAGGGGAGGGAGGGGCAGCTCAGACAGCGCATCATAGTTTCTTTACTGAATGCTATGCTCAGAGTCCAGTGCACGGGAAGCAAACTGAGGGAAGGGGAAAGCTGGAGGGCTCGCTAGTACGCACCTCCCTCTTGACGTCCTGTGCTGGGCCAGTGGGCCTCATCCTGCAACAGGTCTCTGCTCTCCCAGCCATAACAGGCCTGCCTTTCAGGACTGTAGGGTGAAAGATGCAGATTGCGGTTGAATTCACTCCATCTCTAAAAAGTCCCACACATCACTAAAGGGTGCCTCACTCTCTACCCGAGACCTAGAAATGCAAGCTGTGCTACAAATCCCCTTTGTCTCAGTCGGCCCAATGAAGCAACAATAACTTCAGCTATTAAGCTCTTTGCATTATATGTCACTGCAGGTCAGCTAGGGCTTCGGGGCCTCCTCTGAAATGAAAAGTATGCCCCCCCTGCCCTGTGGGTGCTGCAGGGGTTTTTGGTATGCCCAGTGCTAGAAATGGAAAAATACAAGCGCAGGTACTCTGTGCCCTAGTACCTGCTTTTTTCTGAGAAATGCTGGTACTCTCCAATTAAAAGTATAACATTTCTCTCGAGAAGTGGCGGTACTCTGCCTCTCAAAATAAAAAAGTGCCGGTACTCAATACCGGACAGTACCGGCCCATTTAAAGCACTGGGTATGCCCCACAGCACAGAGTGAACTCACGGTATCAGAAGGTCTGACCCTAGGTTAATTGGCACTTCACAATTATGAATACAAGTGTTCGTGTAATAAGTAATATACGCATGGTTGTGGATATTAGTGATGTAGCCTCTCATTTAAGAAATACTTTTTTGTATGGTACCATACTATAAGGAAGATGTAGGGAGTGTGGGTGTGTCTGTGCCCTTTTACTTTCGATGATCAGGTTGTTGGACCCTAGAAACTTAACAGTGCTTGCTGTTGCCCATGCCACCCCTTAAGTATGATGGGAAAATTGCTGCGTCCAACCACCAATATACTCTGAAATTGATTGCACTAATTAGTAGCAATTTCAGCCGCTATATTAATAATATGGCTTGTATTCATTAGTTTTAGGCAACTGCGTTCACAGGAACGTTAACATAAACAAAATTGTTCCTGGTGGGTGTTTGCAGTACCGAGCCTTTGGGGGCTGTGTAGGGCAGACCACCTCTTGGTGTTGTTTATTGCAGGGTATCCCTTTGATGTGTGCACAACAGGGGTCCGTTTTGTGGGGTGTGCATTGGGTTGTGCATACAGTATGGGGTTCCTGAATTGTGTTTTAAGCAATGGGCCCTTGGGTGATGTGTGCTGGTGAGGGCCTCTAGGATTGCGCAAGTCGTACAGGGTTGTGTGTGTTTCAGTGTGTTCATGCCTGCCGGAGTAGTGGATACCCTTTAAGGTTGGTCATCCATCAGCAGTGTGCATTGTAGGATTCCATTGAGTTGTTGTTCAGAAGCAGGTTATCGGATGGATCATGCAGCAGATTGTCTGTAATAGTTTGTGAGAAGCAAAGAATCATTGATGGTGTGTGAGTGTGTCTATGTCTGAGTATGTTTGTGTGTGAATGACGTGCTTGGAGGTATTTTACCTGTATTTATATAGTGCTTACTACCCCTTGCTTCTTGGCAAGTAGCACACTCTACAGAACCCAAAAAGGAATATTGATGAATTAATGTAGGGAAATATGAGTTAATCCGAGAAGTGGACATGGGTGTTTGTTAGTTAGATTGAAAAAGATAATGGAGGGATAGAAGTTGGAAAAGTGTAAATTGGGAGATCATAGTAGTAAGAGGAGGTTTGGGATGGGTAAAGGAGATATGGAGGAGGGAAGAGTCTCTAGAAATAGATTAGAGAGAACATGGTAGTAACATTAGTTTTGTGATGAGTCTAAGGAGTGGTATCTCAGGGAAGAATTTAAGAAAGGGTTATTTTGGAGATCTTAGCAGTAAAATAAGGTTTGGGATGAGCCAGAGAGTAGAGGTGGAGGATATATTGAGAGAGGTATAGGTGGAAGCATGGGGTAGTGCATTGGAGAGACTCATAGATATGTTTTTTACAGTAGGTGTTAATTAATAATTATATAGATACATAACTACATAGAGGTATAAGAAATTGTGTTTTTGGTTGGCTAGGGTATGCACCTAAGCCAGACGGAACCCACCACTCTAGTCAGAGTAAGGGACTTACACACCAAAGATAAACCCTGTTGACCCCCTAGGTAGCTTGGTAGATCAGTCAGGCTTATCCCAGAGACAATGTGTAAAGCATTTGCGCAACACACATACACACCAGAAACACAACAAATACACCCTGAAAGAAACTCGTCCCATTATTATATAAAAATATCTCGTATGATGGCAGTGTGAGCCGGCGAGCAAGAAGGGGACCCAGGAACCACCAGCTGCGTGTGGATCACAAGGAACTGGGACCCCGGTGCCCTAGCATACACCGAGGGGCTCCTCCACGCGAGCCCCCACAACAAGATCTCTCAATACTGCTGCCCATGCACCAAGGGGGGATGGAAGGTGTGCAGCTTAGGGAGCGTCTGCGTGCAGCATTGTGGATGGAGGCCTGGGGTCCCAGTTGAGAGGACGGCGAGAGTCAAGGGCATAGTTCAGGAGCTCGGGAGAGTTGCGGCCATGGAGACATCAGGATCGGAGAACGTTGGCACTGACCGGCAGCGAAGGGGGACAAGACTAAAGGTCTGATGGGGGCACGTTCCTGGAGTCACCAGGCCCCACAGGGGTGCGCGAGTGGGGGCAGCGCCACGGTGTGACAAGGTGAGCTAATACTGAACCGCCATGTCCTCGTTGCATGGGAAGAAGGAGCGCTCACTGAAGGACATGTTAACTAAGCCCCTGTAGGCAGGAGGAGGGTAGAGCAGATTGCCTCCGCCCAACAGGTGGCCCACGAGGCGGAACTTGCGGAGGCTCCGGTCACCCGGGCCTTCCTTGAGTCGCTGTTCAACACCCTGCACGATGACTTCCAGGAGTTGAAGAGAGACCTCACGGGGAGGTGAAGGAGATCAGAAGAGATGTCAACGTCCTAGGAGAAAGAGTAGTTGCTCTGGAGGACCAGGACCGGACCAAGGAGGAGGAGCTAGAACAACTCCAACATGAAGTACTCTGGTTGCGAGATCAGCAGATTGACCTCCAGGCTCATGTGGAGGATTTGGAAAACCACTCCAGACGGAACAACATACGGTGAGTCGGGTTCCATCTGATGCAGAAGGGGCGGATATGGCTCAATTTTTGCAGGGGCTTTTCGAAACATTCTGGGGGTCCGGGAAGACTTTGCCATCCATATAGACCAGGCACACAGAGTGGGGCTAAGACGAAAGGCGCCCGCTCCCCCGCCGGACATACTGGCCTTTCTACCGGATTTCCCACTCAAGGACCGCATACTGAGGGAAGCCAGGGCAAAGTACCCACTCTCCAATCAGGGACACCCGGTGGCCCTCTACCAAGATCTGGCTTTGATAATTCTACAGAGAAGGCGGGAGTTCAGGATGGTGACCCCGCATCTGCGAGATCTGGGGGTGGCTTACTCATGGGTCAACCCTTCAGGCTGTTTTTCAAATGCAACGGCAATTACGCCAACTCAAGTCGTTGCAAGACACCTGCAAGATACTAGGCCTAGACCACCCGGGAGCTGATGCTTCGCCTTCGCCTAAACCAGAACGTAAGCCCTCCAGTGACAAATGGCAGAAGGTCCGAGGGCAGTGCCTGTTAGAGCATCAGAGGGGGCCAGACCCCTCCACCATAGCACAAGAGAGACAAGCCGCACTCGAAAAGGTGCTCAAGGACACTGTCTCCCAAGATGGCTTCTAAACAGTGGAGGAATGCCATATAGATTATAGACATTAGCAGAGCTGGGGGGGTCGTCAGGGGTGGGGAGACGGGGAACCTTGAGCTACAAGATGCTCCTACTATCCTTTCTCACCAAGGGAGTGTGCGCCTGCCTAACGATCCCTGGACATTTCCAGAAGTTGGGGGGTTCAGTTGGGGTTAGGGAGGGGGTGGGAAGGAACTGGTGTGTTGTTAGAGGTAGCTTCGAGACAGTGGGCCATGAAGGGGTCAACTGGAGAGGAACAGGGTGAAGGCGGGGAGGGGATGGGGCCACGGGGACATCTGAGGGCAGGCGCCACTTACTGAGCTGATACCATGGCAGGTCCCACAATAAAAATCATTACTTTGAAAATAAAGGGCCTCAATAACCCCATTAAGCGGAAATCCATATTGTCCTACCTGGAGAATCTGGAAGCCGATATTTGCCTCATTCAGGAGATCCACCTACTTTCCAGGAACTGGCACTGGATGAAATCGAGATCGTTCCCCCACCAAATTTTCTCCTCCACTGTGGATAAAAAAGCGGGAGTGGCAATTTTAGTCACTGGTCGATTCCCTGGAGCGGTGGGAGGCAAGATCACGGAAATAAAGGGTCGTCTGTTAGCCTACACGATACACCTTGGGGAACACACTGGCAGTGGGCTCCCTATATACACCTAACTCTAACCAAGAGCATTTCCTGAAGGGGGCTTTCTCGGAAGTCCTGAGCAAACAGGAGCAGTGGACAATAGTGGGGGTGATCTCAACATAGTCAAGGACGCCAAGGCAGATATGTCTGGCCATAGATTCTCTCAAACGGGGGAGTTGTCTGGAGAGGGGAGGGAATGGCTTTGCTCTCGAGGATTGGTTGACATGTGGTGGGTGGCTCACCCACAGACCTCCCAATTTTCCTTCTATTCACATGCACAGGGTACATATGCCAAACTCGATCACTTGATAAGCACAACGGAACTCAATGCACTGGTGGGAGAAGTGGACATAACCTTGACTGCGCTCTCCGACCAGGATGCGGTGATAGTTTCCCTTCGGCTCCCTAGTATCAAGGAGGCTGGGGGGAGGATGGCGCCTCAAAGAAAACATGCTCGACAGGGAATCAGTGAAGGGGCAGATACACAAATGCATTAAAGATTTTCTAGAGCTCAATGACACAGCAAACACTTCTTTGCCTTCATTATGGGGGGCTCTCAAGGCAGTGGTGAGAGGGTAGCCAATCGCTATCTCAGCAGCGGACAATAAAGAGCGCAAGGAGAAGAGGGACGCCATGGTGGCACAAGTGACTGAACTGGAGAGGGTGCACAGTAGAACAGGGACGCCGAGAGTTTGGAGGCAGCTGAAGGCAGTTCAGGCGCAATTAGCGGGGCTGGACATAGATAGAGCCGAATACGCGGCGCTTCGCCTTAAACATTCCTATTATGTGGGAGGGGACAAACCAGGGCGCATGCTAGCAAACAAACTCAGGGCTCGCATCCAGCGGGAAAATATTAAATCTATCCAGACTGAGACGGGGGAGATGGTTCAGGCAGATGTTGAAATAGCGAACACGTTCCGGGATTTCTACTTGGACCTCTATGCCACAGAGACTCACTCGGGATCACTCATGACAGCATACTTAAATCTAATACGACGAAGCTGAACAATGGGTAGGCAGAGCTGCTGGATGCCCGATCCACATAGAGAAGGTCATTGGGACGTGCTCCCGCCTTAAACCTCTGAAATCTCGGGTCCGGATGGCTTCTCGGCACGTTTCTATAAATCTTTTTGTCATATCTTGGCTCTGCTTCTGACACAACTTTTTAACTCCTTTGCAGGGGCGGGATCGATGCCTCCTGAGATGCTCTCGGCGTCCAAAGGGGTTCTCCCTAAGCAGGGGAAGGATAAAGCCCGCTGTGGTTCCTATCGTCCAGTGTCCCTTCTCAATGTGCACCTCAAGCTGTTCACGGGTATTCTGGCGACGCGGTTGGGGCCCCTGATGCCGGGCATCATAGAGCCGGACCAGTCGGGATTCATACAGAACAGACAGAGTAGCGACAACACGAAGCGTATTCTGCACTTAGTAGAAAAAGCCCATCGCACGAACATGGACGCATTTCTTCTATCGGTGGATGCCGAGAAGGCATTTGACCAGGTCGACTGTGATTTTTTAAACAAAGTACTGGTCCATTTTGGTCTGGGGAGAAGTTTGGGGCTTGGGTGGCGAGCGGCTATGGGGCACCCACCTCCTCCATAAGTGTAAATGGGTTGTTGTCTCGACCCTTTGCCATCCAGCGCGGGACGCGGCAGGGGCGCCCCCGGGCGCTGCTACTCTTTGCCCTTTACTTCAAACTGCTGGCTCAGAGGATTAGGGACAATCCGGGCATCACCAGAATTCCCTTTGGAGGGGAGAGACATACCATAAGCCTCTATGCAGACAATATAATTGCATCACTCGAATCCCCAGGGCGTTCTGTGCCAGCTTTCCTGTGGGAACTGGAATCCTTCGAGCAGGTCTCCGGTTTCCGAGTGAACGTGAGTAAATCCATGATTCTACGATTTCATCAAGACTGGCTCTGTCTGGGCAGGGAGGGGCCGCATTTGAGGGTATTAAGACCCTGGAGTTCATTCCCTATTTGGGCATCGAGCACCCACTGTCACTGCTGGGCCATGTAGCGGCGGTTAAGATGTCCATCTTACCCAAGGCATTGTATCTATTTCAAACGCTGCCTCTCTGGCCTCCAGGGGGGACACTGCAAACACTACACAAGGCGATATCTCAGTTTGTGTGGGCTGGGGCTCACCCTCGCATGCTGAGGGAACTGGGCTATCTGAAGCAGGAAGAGGGAGGCTTGGGTATCCGAATCTGGTAGACTTCTTTAAGGCGTCTCAACTGAGATACATGTTGGAATGGAGCAGGCCAGAATCTGATAGAGATGGCTGTTCCAGGACAGAGCGCTTGCGAAACTCTCCATATGGAAAGTGCCCTTTCTAAAACCGGCGGATCGTCCACAGAACCTTCAGGGCTCCCCTATAACAAATACAGTACTGCAGGTGTGGGACGGGGTGGCCAGCAGACAGGGGTTGACAACTTTCCCTTCCCCAATAACTCCATATTTTGACAACAGGGAATTCCCTCTGGGGTTTGATGAGAGGTCCTTCTCGGGGTGGAGAGCAACAGAATGTAAAGCGGCAGGGCACCTGTTTGATGTAGAGGGGATTATTCAATTTTCCCAGGCACGCCAAGACTATTCCCTGCCAGAGTTGGAAAGGCTCCACTATCTCCAGATACGACACTGGCTCCTTCAGCCAGAGGTTCAGGAGAAAGTACATAGGAAGCTGACACCCTACGAGAAATGGTTAGTGATGAAGCGCAACGATAAGAAGTTGATCTCCGAGCTAGTTGAGATGCTACACAAGCCGGCCCATACACACCTCACGGCTAGCCAGAAAAGGTGGGCACAAGAACTAGGGAGGGAGCTCACCAAGAAGGAGTGGCGGGAGATTTACTATAGGGCCAAACATACTGCAGGAAACACCGCCAGCAGGGAAACCGCCTACAAGATTGCCACATACTGGTACCTGACCCCGGTGCAACTCAATAAAGGGAATCCAGACCACAGCCCTACTTGTTGGATGGGGTGTGAAGAGGAGGGCATGCCGATACACATACTTTGGGAGTATAGGGAATTGGCGGTCTACTGGCCCCGAATTCTAGATGAAATAGACCAGCATTGCGAGACACCGATCCCATGATTCCCAGCTTATGTAATACTAGGGCTTCCCAATTTGTTAATTTTTCCCCTGAAATCTCGCAAAGGGAAACAGATGGGAATTGCATTCGGTGCGGCACTCCAGAATATCTTATCGCATTGGGGAACACAGATGGTACCGTCACACACGGGGTGGTTGCATAGGCTTTGGCACATCATGGGCATGGAATGGATACAGGCCTCACTCACAAATTCCGCATCAAGCTTTGGGGAGGTTTGGCGACCAATGGTTTCCCTTTTGTCCACAGAATTTAATGAGATCACATGCCCCAAATACCTCTGCCTCCTTAGACTCACAACATCGGCAGCGTCAAACAAAGGGCCCCGAATTGGACCACCAGGCACGTTCAGAACACTAGCTCACAGTGATGTAAGCGTTGGACACACCAGATCGGGGGAGGGTGGGGGGACAAGGGGAGGAGTTAAGTTGGAACACCGTTAGCCCTTGTTGAGACCTGCGGCATCTTCTAGCATACTGTGATATGTGGTTGAGCCAGGGCATGCTGTTCTTTGTTATGGATCCTCCATTGCTTAGCCCCATTGTACGTGGCTGGCCCATCAAGGGTTGTAGGCAGCATGCTGTGTATTGCATCTATACAAGTAACCCATGTTTGGGGATCTGTTACATGCTTCTAGGTCCTTGGAGTTGCCGGCCCGCTGGGTTGTAGGTGATGATACATTGTATGCTGACGTAATGTGTCCGGCTAATAATAAAATTGATTTTATCCTAAAAATATCTCATATATTGTATATAAAACAAAGACAAAACATGAAATAAACCATAAATCACTTTGCCAAGTAGGCAATTGCCATAACATCAGAGTTAATGCAATAAAGTAAAGACTTATATGTTGGACAAGTCATAAAAACACCATCACTGCAAACAGGGCGAATCATGAAATAATGCTACTTATCCTGACAACGCAAGGCAAAAAATTAGACACATCAGGGCCTGAAATATGACGCAGTTAGGTAATGAATGCAAACAAAGGAATCACAAATCATCAATGTACATAAATCACCATTATGAAATACTAGGCCACAGCGCATCTGCACGCCTATTATAGGTAGTACTGTAATTTCCTTCAGCCCCACTAGAGTACAGAAGGAGCTGCACTCCTACTATGGTAAATGCCATATATGCATCTGTTTTCCCTACATGAGGACAGTTCCTAATTGGGGGCACCGTCACAGGCTTGGCCCACAATTGCCATAAAAGAAGCATGCCCCCCCCCAAAAGGTATTTCACAAGAGGAGGGCCCACACACTGCCCATATTGGCAGGGAGATTTCAGTCAGTCCCCCACACGGGTAATCGCCCAATGAAGCTGCCCACAGACACTTGGTGCAGCTGCCAAAACCAATGCAGCGATAATTGGCGACTCCTTGCCTGCCACACTACCAGAACACAGAGTCGCCAGCTTCAAAGACCCATGGGTATGATTCCCTACCAGCTATGAGACAACAGTGATGGCTCTGCAGGGTAAGCTCCGCTCAGCTTCCGATTGTCGGCTGGGCTCCTCCTGGTGTCACCTGCGTCTCTCAGGTTCTGGGGCAGGAAGCGAGTCCATCAGGAGACATGCCAGCCCCTGGGGAATCCCTTGGACACAAGGATTCCTCCCCATGAGGGGACACTGAAGTGGATGCCTGCTTGTGTCCTGGGAAGACCACTAAAAGTGAGCTTGAACCGACCACTGATAGATGTCAGTTCACATATCTCCTCAGCACGCAAAGCCCCACAATAATTCAGCACAGATGAAATTAGGCACAGCTGGTCCCCAAAGCAATTTCAAAGCCACTTATCACGTGCTGGACAGTCAGCTCCAGCACTCACCACATGCTAGGTTTTTAAGAAAGGGGAAAATTCAATATACGTCCAAATGAAGTGCTCAGTACAGTTAGTTTCAGGGCCAAGAACAGAAAGCGTAAAACGCTCCCCGGCTGCTAAGTTTTCAATCACACAGGGCAGGCCACCCAGCCCTGAAAGATCACTGCGGGGCAAAAAATCAGGAGAGTAGGCAGCAGTCCAGCTCACAGGGTGCTTCCTATAAGGTCAGCACAACAAATGAAAGTTCCATAACAGTTCCTCTTAACAATGTGCAGTCTATAGAGCCAGCAGTGTCTGGTTACAAGTCCACTCTGTGTCTAAAAACATGGGGTCAGAGCCCCAGTACTTATACTCAAAATTTATTTGATCTGAAGGTAACTTCAAACAAACTTTAGAGGTGCACAACACCCCCATTCAATCCCCAGGCCTGGCTCCAGACACACTACAGGGGGGCTGAGACAGCACTGTGAAAAGCAGGCACAGCCATATTCAGGTGCCGGTGACAGCTCTTTCTACCACTCTAGCTCAGGAAGACCCATCAGGATATGCATTATTTATTTATTTAAAAGCTTTTATATAGCGCCGGCTCCACCCTGGGTTATCAGAGCGCTTTACATAGGAATGACGATAGTACATGAAAAACTGAACATTGGTATCAAATGCAACATGCAGACAAAATGTACTTAGAGAAAACAATAAATAAAACAACTTGAACAGTACAGGATGGGTTAATAGAGGGTGGGAGGGCTGGAGATTCACGGGTAGAGTATAGCCAATCTGAAAAGGCAGGATTACGGACCCCAGTATTTGTTGTGCAGGTGTATCTTAAGGTCTTTTTTTAAACTGACGTATGAAGGGTTAAGTCATAGATCTTTAGGGAGGGCATTCCAGATGCTGGGGGCTTTACCAGAGAAGGAGCGAGATTACGCAGCTTTCTTTTTTAACAGAGGGGGACGAGGAGGAGGGAGTTGGTGCTTCTCATTGGTCGGGCACTATCTGCTTTATTGAGTTTGTTTGAGAGATAAAGTGGGGTCTTATGATGAAGGGCTTTGTACATAATGCATGCAATTTTATAGGAGGATCTGCCTTCGATAGGAAGCCAATTAGGAGTCTTAAGTGCAGGCGAGATGTGATCAGATCATTTGTAGTCAGTTATAAGCATGGCCACTAGGTTGAGTACCGATTTGAGGGGGGCAAGGTGAATTTTGGGCGATCCGGCGAATAGGGCATTGCCATAATCAATTTTCGAGAGGACTAGCGATTGGACCACAGATTTGAAATCTTCAGCTGAAATAAAAGGCTGGATTTTTATGAAATGGTGGAGCGTGAAAAGTGCTCCTTTAGCTGAGTTTTTTATATGGGCATTGAGCGTTAACTTATTGTCAATAGTGATTCAGAGGGATTTTATTGATTCGGACAAGGAGCGGTGACAGTTAAGGGCGTTGAGGTCAGTCATCCATGTTTGGATGGGAAGCGGGTTGTTTTGGGGGGAGAAAAGGATGATTTCAGTTTTGCTTGGATTGAGTTTGAGATGATTGGAGTAGAACTAGGTTTGAATATTATTCAGGGCGGTGTTAAGGTGTAGTATATCTGCATGGGATTTGACTTTATAGTACAGTTGGGTATCGTCGGCATAAAGGTGATAGTTAATACTGGCTTGTTTAAGTATGAGGGTAAGGGGTTCCATAACTAGGTTGAAGAGAGCAGGAGAGAGGATAGATCCTTGGGGGAAGCCGAGGGAGACAGGGGTGGGATTAGAGAGGCAGCTTTGGATTTTGATTTGCTGGTTTCTGTGTTGGAAATATGAGGTGAACCAGTTGAGGATAGTGCCATTTAGGCCAAAGTGAAGTTTAAGTGTGTTGAGTGAGGTTGAATGGTTGATGGTGTCGAAGGTCGCAGAGAGGTCAAGTAGAATGAGTAAGCAGGCCTCGTCATTTTCTAGGGTGTGGTGGATTTCATCAACTATATTTAGTAAGGCAATGCTGCAGCCTTTACGGAAGCCGGATTGTAGAGGGTCAAGTAGGTTGTAGGTGTCGATGTGTTTATCCAATTGAGAAAGTGCACATTATTCAAGGGCTTTTTAGAGAATGGGGAGGTTAGAGACGTGGCGGAGGTTATTAGGGTTGTTAGGGTCAGCCATAGGGTTTTTGGGGATGGGCGTGATTTGTCTGAGTTGGAGGGAGACGGGGACGCATCCCGAGGAAAGGGAGGAGTTGATGATGTTTGTCCAGTAAGGGACAATGGCGTGCTTAAGGTCTTGGACGAAAGAAGACAGGAGAGGGTCTTTAGTGTGCGAGGACGGTTTTAATTTGGACAAGACGTTAAAGACTTCGAGTTCTGAAACTGATTGGAAATTCTGCCAGGAGGCGTTGTTCTTGAGCATTGTGTTGTTGGGATAGGTTTCAGGAGGGTTTGTGGAAGGATGGTGTGGGGAGGAGGTAGGCGGTAGGATCGGGGGGTGTTGAAGTGGGGCCAAGGGTGTATTGGGGGTTTGGAGGGGACATAGAGTGAAGGATTGGTCAATTTTGGCGACATTTTCAGAGAAAAATGTAGCAATTTCTTCACATTTGTTAGTGGTCGCCGCCAGGTTGGGGGGGGGGGCGGGGGAGGTTTGGTTTCTGACAATTTTAAATAGTTCTCTGGGTCTATTTTTGGCCCTGGTGAGTTGTGCACAAAAGAATCAATCAATCAATCAGAACATTTGTAAAGCGCACTAATTACCCGTGAGGGTCTCAAGGCGCAGGGGGGGGGGCTGCTACTGCTCGAACAGCCAGGTCTTGAGGAGTCTTCTGAAGGTAAGCAGGTCCTGGGGCTGCCGTAGGAGGATGGGGAGGTTGTTCCAGGTCTTGGCGGCGAGGTGGGAGAACGATCTGCAGCCGGTGGTCGCTCTTCGGATGCGGGTAACTGTGGCAAGGGTGAGGTCGGCGGAGCAGAGCTGGCGGTTGGGGGTGTAGAAGCTGAGTCGTCTGTTGAGGTATGCTGGTCCAGTGTTGTGGAGTGCCTTGTGTGCGTGGGTGAGGAGCTTGAAGGTGATCCTCTTGTTGACGGGAAGCAAGTACAGGTCTCTCAGGTGGGGTGTGATGTGGCTGCGGCGAGGGATGTCGAGGATCAGGCATGCCGAGGCGTTTTGGATGTGTTGAAGTCGCTTCAGGAGTTTGGCCGAGGATCCTGCGTAGAGGGAGTTTCCGTAGTCCAACCTGCTGCTGACGTGGAACTGGGTGACCGTTCTTCTTGTTTCGGTGGGGATCCACCTGTAGATCTTGTGGAGCATTCAGAGGTTGTTGAGGCAGGAGGACGAGATGGCGTTGACCTGCTTAGTCATTGAGACAGTGGAGTCGAGGATGAACCCTAGGTTAGGTGCGTGGTCGGTGGGTGTTGGAGCTGTTCCCAATGCGGTCGGCCACCAGGAGTCATCCCAGGCTGAGGGGGTGGAGCTGAGGACGAGGACTTCGGTCTTGTCCGAGTTTAGCTTCAGTCGGCTGTTCTTCATCCTCTAGGCGACAGCTTTCATTCCTTCGTGGAGGTTGGTTTTGGCAGTTAGGGGGTCCTTGGTGAGGGAGAGGATCAGCTGGGTGTCGTTGGCGTAGGAGATGATTTTGAGGTCGTGCAGACGTGACGGGCGACGTGGGCGAGCGTTGCCATGTAGATGTTGAACAAAGTCTGGCTGAGGGATGGGCCCTGGGGTATGCCGCAGATGATCTTGGTGGCTTCAGAGCAGAAAGGGGGGAGGCGGACGTTCTGGGTTCTACCAGAGAGGAAGGAGGAGGTCCAGTCCAGAGCCTTGTCTTGGATTCCAGCATCGTGGAGGCATGTGTGTAGGGTGCGGTGGCAGACAGTGTCGAAGGCGGCTGACAGGACCAGGAGGATGAGGGCAGCGGTTTCTCCATTGTCCAGCAAGGCCCTGATGTCATCGGTGGCGGCGATGAGTGCAGTTTCGGTGCTGTGGTTGCTGCGGAACCCGGACTGGGACGGGTCCAGGATGCTGTTATTCTCGAGGTAGCAGGTGAGTTATCTGTTGACGGTCTTCTCAATGACCTTTGCTGGGAACGGGAGCAGGCAGATGGGCCGGAAGTTCTTGAGGTCCTTGGGGTCGGCCTTGGGTTTTTTGAGAAAGGCGTTTATCTCGGTGTGCTTCCAGCTCTCCGGGAAGGTCGCGGTCTCGAAGGAGATGTTGATGGCCTTGCGGAGATGGGGTGGGATGGTGGCACTGACTTTGTTGAAGATGTGATGTAGGCATGGGCCTGACGGAGATCTGGAGTGGATGGTGTTCATGATTTTGATGGTGTCGTCGTCGTTTATGTTGGTCCAGGAGAGTAAGGGGTCGGTGCGGATGGTGGCCGTGGGGACGGAGGTCTCAGTGGTTGTCGGGACGGTCGTGGCATTGAATCTGTCGTGGAAGGAAGCCTTTTCAGAGAAAATGTGCTTCTTGAAAGTAGATCGAGCAGTTCGGAGGTGGACGAGATTAGAGGGGGAAGGGTGCTGTCTCCAAGTTCTTTCAGCCAGTCTAAGTACTCGTCTTTTATTGTTGAGGTCTGAGTTAAACCAAGATTTGGAAGGGATATTTTTTTGCGTTTTTAGTTTGGTAGGAGTGAGTTGATCTAGGACCTCGGTGATAGTTTTATTATGGTGCTCGTTGAGTTCATTTGCATTAAGAGGGGGGGATGCAATGAAGTTGGGCTTGGAGTTTCGTCTCCAATGCACCCGGGAGATTGAGTTTTCTGGTTAGTATTTTGGTTTTGTTGTTCTTAGGTGGGGCTGGAGGGGCTGAGGGAGAGATCGTGAACAGTATGAGGTGGTGGTCAGACCAGTCAATAGGGAGGATGTTGGATAGGGATGCCAAGTAATTGTTTTCAATGATGACGTCAAGGGTAGCCCCTTTAGAGTGGGTTGGGGAACGGCAGAGTTGAATGAGATCGCTGATCTCAAGAAGGTTATTGAGAAGATTGATGGTGGGGTCCTCGGGCACATTCCAGTGAAGGTTTAGGTCACAAAGGAAGAGATAGATGTTGTGTAGTCGGATTGGAGGAGCACCTTGAATCAAGTTCAGCCCTAAGGTATTCGAAGGTTTCGAAGTCTGTGTTTTGGACTTGGGAGAACTAAAGTTTGTTTTTAAAGATTATTGCTAATCCACCTCCTATTCTCTTTGGTCTGTCTTTTGTGATGATGGAGTAACCGGGAGGGGAGAGTAGGTCAAGGACGGATGATGAATGATCATTGAGCCAGGTTTTCGTGAGGAAGGCGAATGCATGGCACCCCTCCGCTCCCTTTGTAACTGCCCAAAATGGATGCACAAACAGGCCCCTATCAGTCTAAATCAGATGTTGATTGGAGTCAGGCTGCAAAGCACAAAGTCACATAAGCACACAGAAAAACCCACTTTCTAAAAGTGGCAGTTCTAAAATAGTAATAAAAAAGAAACCTTCCCCAATAAGCAGGATATATCACCACTATTCCAAACATACCAAACATGGCAACACTAGCCTTTTCAGATCAGAAATTACCACTGAAACACATATCAGGGAATTCCAAATGCAAACCAAAGAGAGGACTGTAGTGAGAAACCAAATAGACTATTTGTCACTAACAGAACATTCCACACAATAAAAGCACATGTCCTACCTTTTGCATACACATCACCCTGTCCATAGGCTAACAGATCCTACCTTAGGGGTGACCTATATGTAGTAAAACGGAAGTTACAGACTTGGCAAGTAACTTTAAATGCCAAGTCACTGTGGCAGTAAACTGAACATGCAGGCCCTGCAGTGGCAGAGGCCTGAGTCAGGTTTGAAAGACTACTTCTGTGGGTGGCGCAAGCAGCACTGCAGGCCCACTAGTAGCATTTAATTTACAGGCCCTGGGTATATAGGATACCACTGTGCAAGGGACTTACAGGTAAAATAAAATGCCAAACATGTGTAGACTAATCACACCAAGGTTACAGGAGAGAGCACATGCATTTTAGCACTGATCAGCAGTGGTAAAGTGCCAAGAGTCCTAACGCCAACATAAACAGGTCATAAAAAATACAGGTGGTAGACAAACATTCTGGGGATAACCCTGCATAGAGGGCCAGGTCCAACAAAAGGGTATATATGTTTAAGAAAGGTAATATATCAAGATTTAATTTATATTTAATGAACTCAGACTGTCAGATCTTGCTGTACTTTAAGCTAATTTATTTGTGTCAGGCCGGCGCTGCAATGCCCTACAGGTCACCCGAAGGGTCACTTTTTAGGAGAAAGTGACCCTTCGGGGGACCCACAGGGCATTGCAGTGCCAGCCCGACAAGGAGCAATAGACCAATGATGGAGTATGACATCCTTCTCGGAGTGTGAGGGCAACAAGACCAGTCAATCAATCAATCAATCAGTGACACTTGTAAAGCGCGCTACATACCCGTAGGGTCTCAAGGCGCTGGGGGGGGGGGGGTGCCGCTACTGCTCGAACAGCCAGGTCTTCAGCTTCTTCCTGAAGGAGAGGTGGTCTTGGGTCAGGCGCAGGTCGGACGGGAGGGAGTTCCAGGTCTTGGCGGCCAGGTAGGAGAAGGACCTTCCTCCTGTAGTTGCTCTGCGGATGCGGGGGACGGCGGCGAGGGCGTGGTTGGCTGATCGGAGGTGGCGTTTGGGAGCGTAGAAGTTGACTCGGTTGTTGAGGTAGCTCGGGCCTTGGTCGTGTAGGGCTTTGTGTGCGTGGGTGAGGAGGCGGAAGGTGATTCTCTTGTTGATGGGGAGCCAGTGAAGGTCTCTCAGATGTCCGGAGATGTGGCTGGATCGTGGGATGTCGAGGATGAGTCTGGCTGAGGCGTTTTGGATCCGCTGGAGTCTCTTCTGGAGCTTGGCGGTGGTCCCGGCGTAGAGGGCGTTGCCGTAGTCCAGTCGGCTGGTGACGAGGGCCTGGGTGACGGTCTTCCTGGTCTCTGTGGGGATCCACCAGAAGATCTTCCGTAGCATGCGTAGGATGTTGAAGCACGCTGAGGAGACGCTGTTGACTTGCCTGGTCATGGAGAGGGAGGAGTCCAGGATGAAGCCCAGGTTACGTGCATGGTCTGTCGGTTTGGGTGCGGTGCCCAGGGCGGGAGGCCACCAGGAGTCGTCCCAGGCGGAGGGAGAGGAGCCCAGGATGAGGACCTCCGTCTTGTCCGAGTTCAGTTTCAGGCGGCTGGTCGTCATCCACTCGGCTACCTCTTTCATCCCTTCGTGTAGGTTGGCTCTGGCGGCGGCGGGGTTGTTGGTCAGGGAGAGGATCAGCTGGGTGTCGTCGGCGTAGGAGATGATGCTGAGGTGGTGTTTGCGTACGATGGCCGCGAGGGGGCTCATGTAGACGTTGAAGAGGGTGGGGCTCAGGGATGATCCTTGGGGGACGCCGCAGATGACTTCGGAGGCCTCTGACTTGTAAGGTGGTAGGCGGACTCGCTGTGTTCTTCCGTCGAGGAAGGAGATGATCCATTCCAGCGCCTTGTCCTGGATTCCGATGTTGCTGAGGCGCCGTATTAGGGTGCGGTGGCAGACCGTGTCGAATGCCGCGGAGAGGTCTAGGAGGATGAGGGCCGCTGTTTCTCCATTGTCCATCAGGGCTCGGATGTCATCGGTGGCGGCGATGAGGGCGGTCTCGGTGCTGTGTTTGGCTCGGAAGCCGGACTGTGAGGGGTCGAGGGATCCGTTCGTCTCGAGGAAGGCGGCCATCTGCTTGTTGACGGTCTTCTCGATGACTTTGGCTGGAAACGGGAGAAGCGAGATGGGGCGGTAATTCTTGAGGTCGGTGGGGTCCGCTGTTGGTTTCTTGAGTAGAGCGCTGAGTTCGGCGTGTTTCCAGCTCTCGGGGAAGATGGCGGTGTCGAAGGATGTGTTGATGATGTCTCGCAGGTGGGGTGCGATGACAGCGTCGGCCTTGTTGAAGATGTGGTGGGGGCAGGGGTCGGTTGGTGATCCGGAGTGGATGGAGTTCATCGTGCGGATGGTGTCTTCTGTGCTGATCGGGGTCCAGGCGTGGAGGGTGGTGGTGGGGGGGGCTGGCTGGTCGGTCGTGGTGTGCGTTGGTTGGTTGTTGAAACTGCTGTGTATGTCCGCGATCTTGTTGTGGAAGTATGAAGCCAGGGAGTTGCAGAGGTCTTGCGAAGGGGTGATGTCGTTGTTTCCCGCGTTGGGGTTGGAAAGCTCTTTCACGATGTTGAAGAGTTCCTTGCTGTTGTGTGCGTTGTTGTCCAACCGGTCCTTGAATGCTGTTCTCTTGGCGGCGCGGATCAGCTGGTGGTGTTTCCGGGTGGCAAGTTTGTAGGAGGTCCTGTTGTCCGGTGTCGGATCCCTTTTCCAGACTTTCTCGAGGGCTCGGCAGTTCTTCTTGGAGCTCTTGAGTTCGTCGGTGAACCATGGGGCCTTCTTGCTGCCGGGTCTGCTAGGCGGGGTCCTCAGCGGGGCGAGTTCGTCCGCGCAGTTGCTGATCCACTTCGTGATGTTATCGGCGGCCTGGCTGGGGTTCGCTGAGCTGGCAGGAGGGTGTTGGCTCAGGGAGGTGGCGAGCTGGTCTGCTGTGATCTTGTTCCAGCTTCTGCGGGCGGTGTGTTGCTGGTGTTGGTGGGTCGTTGTTCTCTTGAAGGTGAAGTGGACGCAGCTGTGGTCCGTCCATTGAAGCTCTGTGGCGTGGCTGAAGTCGATGTCTGTGCTGGATGAGAAGACGGCGTCGAGTGTGTGTCCGGCGAGGTGGGTGGGGGTGGACACCAGTTGCTTGAGTCCCAGGTTGGCGAGGTTGTCGAGCAGGGTGCTGGTGTTGTGGTCGTTGTTGTTCTCCAGATGGAAGTTGAGGTCTCCCAGGAGGATGTAGTCAGCGGAGGGGAGGGCGTGCGGGCTGACGAAGTCGGCGATGTCGTCGCTGAATTGCGTGCGTGGTCCAGGGGGTCGGTAGATCAGGGTGCCTCTGAGGGTGGTGTTCGGGTTGGTGTGGATCTGGAAATGCAGGTGTTCGGCGCTGGTCAGGGTGTTGTCGGTGCTGGTCGTGAGGCGGATGGTGTTCCTGTGGATGATGGCGATGCCTCCTCCCATCTGGTTGGCGTTTCGGTCCCTCCGGACGATCTTGTAGCCCTCTGGGATAGCGATGGCGATGTCGGGAGCTGAAGAGGCGTTCATCCAGGTCTCCGTGAGGAAGGCAACGTCTGGGGCTGTGGTGTCGAGGAGGTTCCAGAGTTCGATGGCGTGTCTGTGGACGGAGCGGGTGTTGAGGAGGATGCACTTGAGGTGGGTGCTGCTGGAGTTCGACTTGGCGGGTGCTGGTGCGGGGCTGGTCCGGCTGCAGGAGAACTTGCAGGCGTGGCAGCTGAATGGTCCGTGGGTGCGTCTTGGAGTGGCTTGGTGGCATTCTGGGTGTCGGCCGGTGTTGAGAGCGGTGAGGGTGGCGGCTGAGTACGTCAGGCGGGTCGGTCGGGCTCTACGGGGGCCAGGGGTCCTGGCACTGGGCGCGGTCCAGGCGCGGACGGGCGTAGACGGGCGTAGACGGGCTTGCCTTTGGCGCGCCTTTGGCGCGCCTTCGGCGCACAATCGGCGCGCCCGCTGCGCGTGACCGCTGCGCGTTCGCACGGTCGCCATTTAAGGCGAAGTGCGCGGGTGGGCGGGGCAGCTGGGAGGCGGGAGCGGGGAGGGTTACAGAAGAAAAAGGGGCGGGGACAAGCGGCGGTGGCGGGAAGGGAGGGCGGGGGGCGGAGCGGTAGGCGGACAACCAGGAAGGAGGGTACACACGATACAATACTGAACAGGCACAAAATAGCGACAAAAACGGGGAAAAGCAGAGAAAACAACAGATCAGTGAGACAAGCACAAATACCTGACAAAACAACCAAAACAAGGGGAAAAAGTGCTCGCAGCGGCGGCAGCCGGCGAACGAGGCAAAAACGAGGCAGCAGCGAGGCAAGGGGCACACGCAGCAGCTGGTGGCCGTGCTGCGCGGGGGTGTCCCACAAGTGGGTCACACTCACCTGCGTCGCACGGTCGCCATTTAAGGCCAAGTGCGCGGGTGGGCGGGGCAGCTGGGAGGCGGGAGCGGGGAGGGTTACAGAAGAAAAAGGGGCGGGGACAAGCGGCGGTGGCGGGAAGGGAGGGCGGGGGGCGGAGCGGTAGGCGGACAACCAGGAAGGAGGGTACACACGATACAATACTGAACAGGCACAAAATAGCGACAAAAACGGGGAAAAGCAGAGAAAACAACAGATCAGTGAGACAAGCACAAATACCTGACAAAACAACCAAAACAAGGGGAAAAAGTGCTCGCAGCGGCGGCAGCCGGCGAACGAGGCAAAAACGAGGCAGCAGCGAGGCAAGGGGCACACGCAGCAGCTGGTGGCCGTGCGGCGCGGGGGTGTCCCACAAGTGGGTCACACTCACCTGCGTCGCACGGTCGCCATTTAAGGCCAAGTGCGCGGGTGGGCGGGGCAGCTGGGAGGCGGGAGCGGGGAGGGTTACAGAAGAAAAAGGGGCGGGGACAAGCGGCGGTGGCGGGAAGGGAGGGCGGGGGGCGGAGCGGTAGGCGGACAACCAGGAAGGAGGGTACACACGATACAATACTGAACAGGCACAAAATAGCGACAAAAACGGGGAAAAGCAGAGAAAACAACAGATCAGTGAGACAAGCACAAATACCTGACAAAACAACCAAAACAAGGGGAAAAAGTGCTCGCAGCGGCGGCAGCCGGCGAACGAGGCAAAAACGAGGCAGCAGCGAGGCAAGGGGCACACGCAGCAGCTGGTGGCCGTGCGGCGCGGGGGTGTCCCACCAGGACACATTGGCCCCCACAAACACAGTAGTAGAACGACAGGAGCTCTTTACTCTTTTTTTCCTCTGATATTAACAGTGACTCTCGGTTATTAAGTACTTCTCAGGAGCATGAGTCACTGTACCTTTATGTAGCTCCCTGTGTCCCCCCTCTTTGTGATTTTGTGGCAGATATTGTACCTCTTCTTGGGTGGAATCATGTTTGGTAGTCAGTAAGTAAAGAGTTATCTTTAATGAATTGTGACATCTCTTTTCTACCAGGAAAGGCCCATTTGTATTCAGTCTGTAGTCATCATGGTCATGTGGGTCCAGGTTTATTTTCTTTAATATTAGGCATTTGCATACCTTTTTTAGGTTTTCAGGAAACATTCTCGGAGTTAAAGATTTTGTAATGTTTCTTCTTACTGACACGGCAGCCAAGGTAGTTCAATATTTGTGGTGGACAAGGGTCAGAGAGGCAGCCAGCTGGTCTGCTTGCTTTGACCAGAGCCATAAAATCACTTTGCAATATTTGTTTAAAGGAATACAGGGGTTGGGATAGCTTACTTGTAGAGGAAACTTTTGGAAACACTTTGTGCTGGTGGTTTTCCTTTGTCTTAAATTGGAGTCCAACATGTCTGCTTTGATTGTGTAATGATTTGCCTGTTTTTCAGTGAATTCTTGAATAATGTGATAAGTTCCTTTTTGTGCATTTAATTTTACATAATTTGGTGAGCATTTTTTTAAATTATTTATTTGCACACTTAGCATTTTGAATTCTCTCTGAATCGTACCTCTTTTGATTGTTGACTTGAACAATCTATTAAGTTTCTGTAGGTGAAGTTTGTCTTGATTGCTGTTTGTTTAGACCCAGGTGCATTGCAACTTTTAAAGTTGCTGTTTTATCTCTTTTAGTACTGTATTTCTCCAAGGTGCCTGTTTTAGTTTGTCCTGTTTTGTCATTCTAAGTGGTATTACGATATCAAAAGCCCCCTTTACCCACTCATATTGTTTTTGAATGGAATTTATTGGATGTTCATTGTGTTTCTAATTATTTGTTCCACTGTCGATAGGTAGATGAATGTAAGGTGGTTTTAGGTGTGTTGCTTTTTGGTGTTCTATGTTGGAAAACTAGCAAATAATGGTCTCATCATGTGACTGGATTAATCTTTGGGAAGGTTCTTGATTTGCAAAAATTACATCTGGGATGAGTCCGAGAGTTATGCGAGTTTGTGAACGATCTGATGTAGGTTCAGCGTGTCTAGGCCAGTGATGAAAGTTTTTGGATGGGGCATATTGGGTTTGTCAAACCAACTGTTTAGGTCACCAAGAATGCATAGGTTGGAGTTTAGTGTTATTAGGTTTGAAACTGTGTCTAGAAATGTGTTGGGAACGTTGTATTGCTAGGTGGAGGGCTTTAAAAGAGAAGCAAGTTACAGGAGGACGTTTGTTTAGGGTTGAATCTGGTGAAGAGTGCCTCACAACCTTGTATGGAAACATTGTCAGCTTTAGTGAGATGTATTGTCTGCTTTTATATAACAGTTAGTTCACCTCCTCTCTTGCCTATACAATTTTTTGTGATAATTTGATAGACTAAAGGAACAACTTCATGCAACACTAGAGCCATGTCATCTCTGAACCTCTGAATCTGAGTGATTGAACATTTATTAGCAGGCAGTTTAGAGACTGTGTTTTGGTGGTGGTGTGACTTTGTTATGTGGAAGAATGAGCAATATTTGTTTGAACTTGTAACAGGTGTGTCATTAGTGCTGGCATTAGATGTATGAGGACAGCGATAGTGTTGTTTTTCTATATCGTATTCCTCATCCAGCGGGCTTAGAAGGCATATTGATTGGTCTGTGTGTGTGATGGTGGTTGAGAGTGAGTTGCTGAGCTGTGCTGTTTTTTTAGAGTAACTTTGTTGTGTAATAGACATGAAGAGTGACATGTTATTTATTTTGTTTGTGTCTGTTGAGGGTGGAAGGTGTATGAGTCAGGGGTGGTGGTGGAGCATGTGGGTCATGTTGTAAAGCTATGAATTGTGCAATGGATGAGGTGTGATTGAATGAGAGTTGTGTTAATGTACTTGTGTTAGGTGTGGGAGAAGATAGAACATTTGGGAGTAAAGATGGTTAAGTAGGGTGAGAATGGGTGTATGGCTCTTATTTGTGATTGAATGTATTATGAAATATTGTGTGTGTGAGTATTTTATGTTTTGGTGTTTGTATTATGTTTAATTTATGTGGGGTAGTGAGAGGAGGAGTTGATGTACTGGTTTTCTGAGAATGATTTGTATATAAAATACTGTTGGTGAGTGGAAGTTGAATGGTAAAGTGGGTGGTAACTTGTTTATGAAAATAGTGTATGTGGTTTGTGTAATGGGATCACCAAAAGTTATGAGTGTGTTAGAGTTGTTAGCTGGAGGAGGACACATGTTTGCTGTATTGGAGAATAAGGAGTGTTTGGTTGTATGTATTTGGTAAAAAGAAGAGGAGGGTGTTGGTGGATGATATGATGGAGGGCCGATATCGGATTGGTGGTGACAAAAAGGGGTCTGTTGAAAGCAAGTAGAGGGTAGAGCTGGTGTTTTGTATGAACATAGTGTGTGTGTCTGGATGGACTAAAGTTATGTATAATGTGGCTTTGTGTTGTGTAGGTGATGAGTGGATATGTTAGTGGGATAGGACAGACTGGTTTTCTGTGTGAGAGCAAAGGTGCCATTGTGTGGTGGGTGGGCTAGAACGGTGAAGAGGTGTGGTTTGTGGGGTTTTGCAGTGGTTTTTGAGACATTGAAACATGGGTAGGGTTTGTTTGTAGTAATTGAGTAGAGTGCATTTGCTGAGAGTGTGTTTTTATGTTGGTGAATGTGGATGAGTTAAAGTGGTGGCTCGTAAATGACAAAAAGGGCAGCATTTCTGGTCCTAGGCCCAACCAGTCCGGAACAGGCACACACTGGCAACAGGCTTTTTGCTCTCTATCCTCAGTCTCAACGCATGGGCTGAGTCTCCCTGAGCCCTAAGCTTAAATATCCAAAGGTGATCTTTGGCCAACTCTAGCCCTAACTCTCACCAGTCATAACCATATCCCTAAGTCCTAGAGTCAATGGGAGTCCTGGCCCTATTAAACAATCACAGCCTGAACCCTATCAGCCAATCAAAATCCAAACCCCAAACCTTAAGTCCAATAGACACCCTAGCCATCGGAACCAAACTGAACCCCGGCCCGGTCACTAAAGTATAGCCCGGTGTGCCCGATATGGAGAGCTGCCTGGACGTCTCTTTAGGCTCTAGGGTTACAAATGACCTAATTATAATCAAAACATGTGAAATGCTATCCTTGTACAGTATAAAGGTTGCCTGTGCAGGATCCCGAGGGCTCGGCATGTTGACATTGACTGCAGGCGCTTTCAGCAGTTCAGGAGATAGCGGTTCTTCTATAGCAGATGTTTGGCTGAAATGGCAAGCAAGAAAAAAGCAACATTGTGTGAGGAGGATAATTACCCAGTTTTTCAACTGTGGCTACAGGAGTTGGCACCACCCATCTCTCAGTGCTGCAAGATGGCACCCATGCCACCCGTTGAGTGCCTGTGGTTTTGTGGATAAGAATTGACATTGAAGAAGGACTGAAGAAAACACACTATGACTGAGCCATTCACTGGAGTAACAATGATAAAAAGAAAAAAGTGCAGGTGCAGTAGTTGCAATATCAAACAATTCTGCTTTGAGTGCAATAGAATCCTTTAAAATTGCAAGTTGCTGAAAGATTTGTGAGATATGAGACAGAATTAGAAGTTGGTAATATTCCATAAACTTTCTTCACAACAAGTAAAGTGTGATTTTATTTGCTAACAGAAATTATAGAAAGCAGCTATCTTGTATATATCTATGCAAATACGTTTAATATTACACTATGGTACTTAATATTGCAGGTGCATATTAAAAACAAAAAACCCTGTATATTCTTGTTTAGAATCGAAAAAAAGCTCCAGTTTAATATAGCCACCACGGTAACATGTGATCTGTGCATTAATATTCTCTGCCAGGATCCAGTTTTCGGTTCACCACTAGCTATGTCTGTCATTTAAAACAAAATACAAGCTGCAATGCTTACTGAAAAAAAGATTTAATGGCAGGTCTCAGTGTGCGCCACGTTGTACCAGTTCATTGTTTAGAGACCTTGGCTTTAAATGTGTAAAGTTTTTTAATTTTTGAATGAACTCCAAGATGGCTGTCATTGAAGTGGTGCATAGGAGGAGAGAAAAGTGGATGGGGAGCATTATGAGGTACAGAAACCGATTGAAGAGAGCTGTGCACTCGACACAAAGAAAACAAGGCAAAGACCTGGAACGAGCTCCCGATCAACATCAGACACGCCCCCACACCTCACATCTTCAGGGAGACCCTTAAGACCTGGCTCTTCGACTGACTAGAGCTGTACCCCCCACAGCGCCTTGAGACCCATATGGGTGAGTAGCACACTTCACAATTCCCTGATTGATTGTTTGATTGATTGATTGAACAAGCACTCTGCATGCAAACTTTTAAAAAAATTGTTCCACAAAAGCAGATGAAACATTACTTGGTCCACAGGAAGCTGATAAGAGAAGCACATGAGGAACAACAGGAGGCCATTATGCTACATTCAAAAGATTTGGAGGAAAAGTAAGTGGCAAGCACAGGAACCAATGAAAAGCAAGGAAAGTATGGAGGTGGGATTTAACCCCCTTTTAATATTTATATTAAGTTCAAAAGATTTTATAAGCAGTAAAAACCTAAACAGCAGTTTTAAAAGTATGAATTGTACCGAAACCAAGAGTTCAATTTAATTGTTATGGGTAGAAAACACAGCAGCCTGGTTTCCTGTTCGGGGCTGTATGTAGCTGTGGATTTCACCATCTGATTTTTGCAGCAGAAGATCTCTCGACCCGCATCTGGTATGCCCTGACGTAGGTCCTTTGCTCACTGTGCTACTTTATTCAAGTTAGGCTGGCTGATGAGAGGTAATACCCTGAAACAGTCCCCAAGATGCTTGTTTCCGGTCCTGGGAGAATCTGGCAAGGCAGTTTGGGTGCCTTGAGGAGCAGGGTCAAGACTGAAATTGCATATGGCTGGGTCTAAACTGCAGTGGTATGGCGAGCAAAAGAACGATGGATTTCACCCAGATTTCACCAAGAGCTCTTGACAGGGGGCAAATGTATGATTTCTTAAGCATTCTGCCCATCATTTCTTTGGGTATCAGTTCCACTAGCAGCACTTAAATTACCAGCCCTGGATAGATTGTATACCACTTTCTTAAGGACATGTTAGTAAATCAAATATACCAATCAGGTGTAAGCCAATGTTACCAATGCTTTAGAAAGAGATTTTGCATTTTGGCAATTCTTAGTGTGGTCAAATGCACAGAGTCCTAAAGCCAACAAAAACAAAATAGGAGTGAAGACAAAAAGTCTGCGGTTGACCCTGCAGCAAAGGCTAAGTCTAACACGATGCATTCAGGATTAATGAGTCTTAATTCAAATCTGTACACACACTTTAATGATAGTTCAATTCTGAATATTTTGTAATGATTGCATTTTGATGGTTCTTGGTAATTCTGCTTTTTGAGGACTCATCTAGTAACACTGATGTTACCTGCTTGCCATTCATTCATTCAGTCACTTATCTGTTTATGTGCTTCAATCATCCTTGTACACACCCATGTATCCAGAGACGCATTTACTGCTTTATTCATTCATCCACTCACTCATCCGCCCTGAAAAAGTACAACGTGAGTGACTTGTCAATGCCTGTTTCTAAGAATGCTGCAAGAGTTCCCCCCACCAGTACAACTATGTCTGAAAATGCTCGATTCCTTTCATACTGTCAAAGTTCAACAATCTTCTATAAAATCCTGATCAACTGCTTTTTCTAATGCTTGTTATAGAATACAAGCCACCACTTTGGGACAGTGACAGAACCCTTTACCAAAAACAATGCATAGTAACAGTATTACAGATAGAGATTCAACACAGATAAGTACATATAGAGCAAAGGGTAACAAGAAGCAAATTAAAATTAAAGAAGGTGTATACTGTCCCTTTGAAGGAAAAAAAGTAAAAGTAGTATTTATAAATTGCTGGCTTTTGACACAGAGATTGTGAGGTATAGATGAGATCAGACCAACAAGCTTCTGAGAAAAAAGCAAATTATTTGTACAGAAACTGATTTCAGATGTGGCATATTGACATGGCCTTAAATGTCATGAGGGCAAGGGCGATTATAGTGGAACAGAGAACAGGAAAGAAAGGGTCTGCAAATATGTCAAAAGTGAGAAGTGCGAAGACTTGGAGCATATCGATCTTGATATAGAGAAGAACATTTTAGAAAATATGGAATGGAGAGTGTCAGTAAGGAGATAAATGTGGAAGTTAATGAAAGTATAAAGATGGACTAAAGATTATAGTAAGGCAGCAGCGGCTCACCAGTAGGGAGCACCTTGGTGATGCACCCTTCACTGACCACCTTCCTCCTTCAAATACTTGCTCGATGTCTCGCAGCTTTTACAGGAAAACAACACATCTTACCGATGTTTGTTTTCATGTAAAAAGCTGCAATATCATGGTAGCACCTGAGGGGGCTCTATTGTGCCAATTGCTGCTGTGCATAGTTGATGGTTATGGCTGTTCCTGCCGGATCCTTTGCATTCACATTCCATAGCTGACATGTTTCACAAACCTCAGGATGTGCATCATGTCAGCTACCTGAGCTTTGGGTGGCTTGTCTGTCATACACTCTAATGCCCTATCAGAAGCCGGGTTAGAAAAGAAGAGTTGACCTCCAACCCTATCCTGGCTTCTGATCGGGCAGAGAGCATATGAATAAAAAAAGTGGAAGCTTGTTGTCAGCTTCTACGTCGTCTTACTTTGGTGGAGAGCTTCCTGTAAGGATGAAAAGTACTGAGGGGCTCATTTATGAGCCCCTGCGTCACTTTTGCGCCACTGGTGCGTCACTTTTTGTGACGCACCAGTGGCATAAAACATGCGCCATGTTGCGCCATATTAACAAAGTGACGCATCTAGGTAGATGCGTCACTTCGTAAACCGCTGCGCTACATTATACCTGCGCCAGGTATAATGTATGCAGGGTGGGCGTACCCCCGCAAGAAAGGGTCGTAGGAGTGGCGCAGCGAAATCTATGAGATTTTGCTGCGCCACTTCTAGGACGCCAATGCGTCGAAACCTTACACCTGCCTCATGGCAGGCGTAAGGGTGACACAGGCCCTTTCACATGGGGCTTGCCCCATGTGAAAGGAACATTTCTGGAGTTGCGTCAGGCTTCCGACACAACTCTAGGAATGCGCCACTTTTTGCACTGACAGATACGTCAGTTATAATGACGTAGCTGTCCTTCCTTGCGACATGATGCGTCATATTGTAAATATGACGCATCATTGGTGTCGCAAGGAGGGTGCACTGAGAAGTGGCGCATCACTGCTTTCACGCAGCGATGCACCACTTCTCGTAAATGAGGTCCTCAAACTTGAAGTGTAAGTATTTAATATAATAAATACCTTGACACAACAGGTGGAGTGACCGTACACAACTTCATTCAGAGGCAACTGCCTCTCCAACCGCCACCAATGTTCCAGAGTAGAATCCATTACATCATAATAGAAATCTGTACAGTGTCTGAGAAGCAGCATTTGTACATACATAATGAGGATATACACCACAACACATCCCCCTCCGAAAAATGAGAATATAAAATATAATAAGGAAGGAGAAAAAAAATAGAAGTGGTCCACAGGAGAACCTATACATAACCATTCATTCAACAACACAAATTGATCAATGGAGGTATGATAAATCCCATCTAAAGAATATACTATGCAAACTTTTGAATATAATAATATCACAGGTAAGATAAAAACAAGCTTAAGGTACAATTATTAATCACAAATGAAATCGCAAAATGTATCAGGTTTTTTCACTGCTTGTCCAAATCTCCCCATTTCAATTTGAGTTATGGGAAGAACGTTTTTTCCATCATTTTATACATGCTCCCTCATTACATTCTCTTCTTCCATATTGCTGTTCGATCCTTCTTCTCTACGGTCCACAACTCCTTCATCTTCCTAGATTTATCCAATATACAACATCCTTATGTGTGTGGCTGTGAAGTATTGGCACCTATACCCTGTGTTTTTGGCTGTGAGGTATTAGCACTCATATCTTCCCTCTCTTTATATAATCCATTCTCATCATCACTATCCATCAACCAATCATACCTCTGCACCTCCTGTCTAGAGGTTAGTGATCTTCCACCCCTTTTACACAACGATATTGACGAGAGGTGCCAAATAATAGCATCTTTCAACTTTACAGAGTTGCAGTATACTTCCCCAACAGCTAAGGAATTCAAAAACCTACTTTGGTCTTTCTTTAACATTCTTTTTTTATGTACTCTGACCCTGTCCCCCCACTTTTAGGAACCCAGTTTTACAACCATGTTTTGCATCATAGTGTTTTTTGCATGTGTCCTAAGAACACCTCGATTTTTGTTTAACGCTGCTCAGGGACCAATTCGCTCTCTTTCCAGAAACACTCAAACCAATGTTGTCTTTAGAAATAGGAGTTCTACCCCTCACTAACTCAAAGGGCTGCATCCCGTAGACTTGCAGGGTGTTATTCTAGGAGCCAAAATGCTGTGAAGAATTTCTTTTTTCCAATCCAAACTAATTTTACATGGCAGTTGAATTATGCTCTTAATGACCCGATTAAATCTTTCTACAGCACCATTCCCTGCAGGATGATACTGGGAAGCCGTATTAAGTGTAGTGGCCCATTATCACTAACGATGTGTTTGGGTAATCCTTCCTTTGAAAATGTTCTTTCTTAACGTCTAATGATAGCCCCTACATCTGCTTTTTGTAGAATTTCCACCTCGGGTCACTTAGAAAAATGGTCTATCACCACAATCAAGTACTTTTGCTCATCTTTTTCCAACACAGGACCAGCAACATCAAGAACAATTCTTTCCTATGGCATATTGGGGGAATTCAAAGTATGAAGGGGCGGTCTACAGGTAGAGTGGGTTTTGTCTGAATTCTCACATGCCACACAGCTCCTTACTTTCCTTTCAATTTGGAGGTCAAATCCTGGCCAACCAGTAGTGATTTTTACCTCTACTTTTCAATTACTAATGCTCAGGTAACCTCCAGGGCATATATCTAAAATTTTAGATCTTACCCCGACCGGAGGAATTACCTCGCCATTCCTAAAGATCAAACCTCCTTCACATTGTCAACTAATTTCTCAGTCCCCAAAAAATGTTTACATCTTTTTGTATGTGGTTCTTTTCTGGCCAACCAGTTTTAATTTTATCACTGACATCTTGCAGCCCTTTATCCTCTTCCCGAGCCTGCAACCATTCAGTTTAAAAAATGCACCGTATATCTTCCAATATTCACAACACAAAATGTGTTATCCTCTGTTACACTCATTTCCAGGCAATGATAGTGGCATATGGTTTAATTGTTCACTCCTGAACCATACTACACCTCTTAATTGTAATCTACCAATCTCACCAGCATATGTGCAAGCCTTGGAGAAGTATTATAAAGTCCTTTATTTGTTAAAACATTAGCAAGGGGTTTGTGGTTGCTGCATAATGTAATTTTATAACCCCAAATATACTGCTGAAATGTTCCATATCCCAGACGCAAGCTAATGTTTCTTGTTCAATGACAGAATATTTCTCATCCATGGGTGTGATTGAACAAGAAGCAAAAGCAATTGTTCTTTCCTTTCCCTCTTCATCTTTTTGTGTAAGAACAGCTCCATTACCTTTACCACTTGCAGCAGTGGTGACAATGCTATGTAATGAAGAATTAAGCCCTTGCAAAGGTATCACATTACATATATCAGATTTGACGGAGTTGAAGGTATTCTCGCACTCCATAGATCATTCAAATGTACTTTTCTGTGTAAGTGGTTTTCTTATAGCATGCGTTTTAGTGGAGAAATCCCTCACAAACTTTGTGTAGAATTCCACTAAGCCCATGAAAGGTCTAACTTCTTCTTCTTTGCTCGGGGAAGGAGCTTCTTTGATAGCTTCAAGAAATACTCTCTTGGGTTTAATGACCTCATCCATAATTTCATGACCAAAATATGTTACACTTCCACATGCAAACCTACACTTATTAATCTCTGCAGTTAGACCTTTTTATTCTAAAAGTTTCAGTACTTGACAAAGTTTGGCAGCATGTTCCTCCCTAGTACTTCCCATGACAAAAATATTGTCTTGAAATATAAGTAAGTCTTTAATGTCCTTAAGATTTATGTGCATAAGCCTCTGAAACATAGCATCCGCAGAGGCTGATACAAATGGTACTCTTTTAAACCTAAAACATCCAAATGGGGTCACAAAGGAAGTGAGACTTTTATTATCAGGATGTAAAGGTACCTGAGGATCGCTGCAGTATGATCAATTGCCGTGAACCACTTCATGCCTTTGGAAAGTTAAAGCATCTCGCTAATCTTGGGAACGGGAAACTGATTAAGTAAAATGTTTGTTTTTCTCTTCAAATAATACATAACCTCCACTTTCCATTAGATTTATTAGCCACCACAAGTAGTACAACCGATTCAGCAACTTCAACCTGTACAATAATTCCTTCATTCTGTAGTTTCAGCAGTTCATTCTCAAAATTCTCTTTAATGGAAAAAGGTATACTCCTAACGTTGTGGATGCATGGTTCAGCCCCTGACTTAAGTATTTTGTGATGATATCCTGCAAGTTTTCCTATTTTACTGGAAAACACCTTGGTTAATTATTCCTCCATGACCTGGTCTAATGTGTCTACAGGTTGTACCTACAAAACTGGTTCAGGAGCATTGGGGTTCAAAGCGATTGCAAAACTGCCCAGGTCCACCCACCCTAGGACAGATGGACCCTGAACAGACACACACAATTTGCTAGCACTTTCCCAGTTGTTAAATTGGAATACCAGTTCCCTATACCAAACCATGTCGATTAGCTCCCCCATGAATGTTTTAGGTGCTATGTCCGATTGTAACAACATATCATCATCAACTTTATTTTATCAAAAAAGATCATCAAAGTACACAGCACATAATTAATGAAATACAGAATCTAAATGAGTAATCTTAAATAAGATAATTACCATAAAAATATACATAAAATCACAGAAATGTAAAAATTAAGTGTTCATAAAGTACATTTAGTGTGCTAAATCCACAGTGCATGCCCATATCAAGACAGGCCAAAAACCACTACTCTGCGTTTATCGGTCGTCAAAATTCTTAGCACCTCAAGATAGAGGCCCGAGCTGACTAGTTTACTGAGTGGTATTATCCATTTTTTCCTTAACGATTTGTAATAAGGACAAAAAAATAGCAAGTGCACAATTGATTCTAAACTAGCATTACAAGCAGGACAGAGATCATCATTAAAAGCATCATTACACCACTTTATACTAAACAGTTTTGAGGGAAGGGTCTTGTAACAAAACTGAAAAAATTATTTGCGTGGCAGAGGGGGGACAATTTCATCTATTTTTTCCTCAAAACAAGAGACAAATTTAAAATGTAAAAATTCAGTAGTTAAACGACCCTTGGTTTTTGCCAGGGCTTGTAGTGATATAACTTTCCAAAACCTTTCTTTCAACCTCGATCTTGTTATAGTAGCAAGGCTATCCGGATAAGACCAAAACCCCTCCATCCCAAGCCTCCCCAGTAACTGTCTTAATGTTCTAAACCAGGGGATGGAGGTTATCGATGATGATTTCAGGAGCCCGATAAGTGGCTCCCAATAAGACCTGAGCTCGTCCACAGACCATAGCCTGTGCCAGAACATAAAAAGTTTGTAGTTTAGTTTGTGTGCTAGCTGCCTATGTGCAAGATCCAAGTATAGGGGCACCAACTGGGTACTAGCAGGTAAGTCTACCAAAATCTAAAAAAATATTCTCAATTATAGACAATTAGTTGCTTATTCCAGTGCCCCACAGTTCGGCTCCATAAAGATCCCCACCCAGTACCTTTGTGTTATAAATTTCCAGATTGGGCGCAAGCTGTCTTGACAGTGTTTTCCTGTATATTTTGGTGATATTGGCAGTCTGATGTATAAGTTGCATTTTGACTTTCTCTATGTGTGCTGCCAAATTGATTGATGGTGTCAGTCGGATGCCTAAGTAATCAAAAGCATCAACCCGCTCCAATTTACTGTTGCCTACTAACACAGGTCTTTTGGTGGGATTGGCCCCCTTTTTAAAAAAAATCATATATTTAGTTTTGGATTCATTTAGCACCAATCCTCGCTTGTCACCAAACTTAATAAAATCATTTAAAAGCTGCTGTAATACCTGCAGTGATTTTGAAATTAAAAGTGTGACATCAGCAAAAACAAGAGCGGGGACTCTTTTTTTTACTGATTTTTGGGGCATCCCACCCATGTTTGTCTAAAAAATCGACAACACCATTGATAAAAAGAATAAAAGGTGTGGGGGCTAGAACACATCCCAGCCTTACTCCACACTGGACTGGGAAGGGATCTGTAACTTTATTGTTCTTCCCCACCTCACCTATGCTCTGTTGGAGGAATGTTATCTAATTAAAACATCTAAAATGTTTCTCGATATGCCCTGTTCCTTTAAAATTCTTCAAAGGCTTGCACGCGGATCTAGGTCGAAAGCAGACCAATAATCAACGAAGGCCACATAAAGCTTTCCTCCCTTAACTTGCACTTCCCTCCAGTAAATACAAAGTAGGAGGAAAGTTTGGTCCAGGGTACTTGTTTTTGCTCAAAAGCCCAGTGTGCAGGACATAAGGATCCAGTCATGTATCCGACCTAGGATTGCTTGCAAAAAATCTTCTGAAGGGAATCAATATGATTAATAGGCCTGTAGCTGGCCGGCTTTGCTCTGTCCCCCTTTTTGTAAATGAGGATGACCTCTGCAATTTTCCCAGAGGGAGGAATGGGGGTACCTACTAAAATTGAGTTAGTCAAAACATTTATTTAAGATCCCAAGAGTGCTATATCCTCTTTATATAAATCATTGGGGAGTCTGTCAGGTCCAGGGTGCGGGCCGAGACACAGGAACGAATTACTGCTTGCATTTCTTCTATAGAGAAAGCGAGGCCTCCACCCTCGTCATAATCCCTGAGTCCCCGAAATACTTCCTCAGCTATGCTATTCCTAGACTTATAGAGGGAGCCAAAATGCGCTACCCACTCCTCAGGCTGAACTGTAAATTCTAAGGCTCCGCCATTTCCCTTTAACCAATATGATGCTTTACTCCAGAAACACTTGGAATATTTAGCTGACAATGCATTCCGTAGGGAGGGCCAAAAAGAGCCCCCCCATTCCTTCTTTGCAGACTCAATGGCCCGCCTATAATTGGCACTACCTCAGTGCATGATTTATGCTTTATTGCCAATATAAGCGCCTCCTTGGAAAGCCTACAATCTTTATTATACCAAGCAGCATGGTGAGCTGACCTCTGGTGTGCACTGTTGCCTTCCTTCTTCTGTGGTTTAAGCGGTTGGCCTAACATTTCCCTAATCTTGTTATATAATATCTCATGGCTAGGGCCTAGTGTCTCCACAATGTTATGAGTAGTGAGTTTTGATAATTCCTCCAATAACAAGCAAACTTTACTCTTGGCTGCGTCTAATGCCCCTTGATGATCCTCCACCCAGTCCCATCTAATTGCCCTCCCGTTATTAGTAATTGACATAGCACCTAGATACGGCCTGCCCCTTATAGCTGGCTCAGCGGTACCCTGCTTGGTGAGGGTAATACTAAGGCATTTATCTTTGACTGAATACCAAAGGTTGAGAGAAACCAGGCAGTAATCTATTCTGCTTTCATGGCCTGGTCTATTGAAAGTAGGGTCCCCATTTGGTTCAGAGTGTGTCCTTCCATTTGTGGCTCTCAAGTCGTGCTGCATTGTAAGAGCCAACATCTGGGATCCTCTCATGAACCACCTAACTGAGGGGCGATCTAGCTGTGTAATTTGCCACTCTCTGTCCCACTCATCAGTCAAGTCTGTGGATCAGGGGCAAGCACTTCAAATGTGCAATTAAAATCACCCACCAGTAATGCATGGATGTTATCTGTATAGTGTGACAAGACAAGGTCTAGAGTACACAATGTGTTAGTTTTCTCCTAGCCCCACAGCACTCTGTTGTAAATGTTAAATATCCTAATTCTCTGTCCACTATAAATGGTAAGCTCCAATGCTAAAATGTCTTGGGAATCGACATTTAAGAGTTTAACTTTAATACCTAATTTGATTTTTACCCATATTGCTAACCCTCTAGAGGGTCTGCCCAACTCTTTTCTCGTGGCATTAATAGCAAAGGTTGAAAAGCCACTTCTATGCGGACAATGCAGACTCCAAGTTTCCTGATATAAAATTACATCAAAGGAATCTACAAAGGAACACCATTCCGGATCAACCAGTAGTTTGGAGATCCCAGCCACATTCCAGACAAGGACCTTTAAGGAATGGTTGGCCGAATCTCCCCATCTGCACCCCCAGGGAATGGGGCAGTCACATCCCTGCTTTCAACCCAAAAAAGTAGTCTCACAATTTACCTCTGAGTTGTTGACCAAATCAAGCAATGGAGGAGTTATTATTGGGGAGGGCTAGTAGATGATATTGCAGGGGGGCTTGAAGAACCTCTCTTATTTACGGGTATCATCTGCTCCTCAGACAGAGGTCAGCTATGCCCTCTTTACTCACCCATGTTGAATGAGGGCAGTCCTAATGGGACCGGCCCACACATTGTCAGTGGTGATCTAGTGTGGGTTTCAGCACAGGATGTCAGCAGTGGTCTGAGGGGGTTTCCAGCAGGGGGTCCGTATCTGATGGATATGCGTGAATTTGCTGGGGGGATTGTGCATGAGTCAATTGACAATAATCCACTGATTATACCGTCATCATAGAAGATCACCTCAATCCTATCCCAAGTTGACCTCTGCATGGTGATTCTTCTTACCAATTGTATATAATCCCTAATGATTGAGTAACAATGTTGGGTAGACCTGAACCAGTAGATGACCTTATTCTTGAGCGAGTCCTGGTCTTCAAATCTCTCAGAAGAGAGTTTCGGAACTTCTGTGAGGTAAATCACTGCTCTGTTGTCCCGTACCCTAAATCTCATGTAAACACCATCCCATACAGTCCCCTTTTCTGGTGCCCTCCCATGGTCTCACATGAATGTGTTCCCTTCATCTAGAGCAACCTCTCCTCTATCTATACCCCTGCCTTGTGCGAGGCCTGAAGGATTCCTCTGAGTTTGGTTAGGGGTAACTTTTGAGCTAAAATTCCAGATGGTATGTGGCGAAAACTGGATGTGTCCATTTTGTGTAGGATCTCAAATAATGTTTGCATTATCCAGGCTGCATGCTTAAACCTCCTTGGTGGCCATACTCATTAGTGGAAACATAGTGTCTAGAGCTGCCAATTTCTCCCCATTGTCCCTCTCTAGAAGACTAGCAACATTCACTCTGAGTGTGATTACCTCATCTTTTAATGTCTCGATAAGTTCTTTTAGTGACTGAATTACTCCAACAGAAATTATACATGTCTCTATAGGGTAATCTCCACCCGCCCCAACCCCTGCTTCTTCAGTTGTAAGTACGTCAAATCTATTTTGGCACTCAATGTGTACAGTCGGTGTTGTACTATACACACTTTTCGGGTCATTGCCAGGTTGACAAATTGTTGCACTAGGCTCCACTTCAGAGGGCCCAGTAACTTTTGTTATGCTTTTAAAACATTTATGGGATCTGCTTGGCCATTTTTTTAGCTGGGGGCGATTTAGGGGAGGTAACTATTATAGAACCAGGGGCATTCACAGTGCTAATAGGATGGCTCAGTGGAGAGGGAGGGCTTGGTGAGCCAGAATAGGCTAAATCCTGGCATTCAGTTAAAATAGACTCAATCCTGTCCATTGTCTCATGGTGACCACGCTCGAGGGCCTCTTGTTGTGCAATGGCTGGCCCTGTGCCTTTCTTTTACCAATCGCCTATCGTGAACTCGAAAACTTCTATATCACCAAAGGCACCAAGAAAGCTAATTCAAGGTAAAGCCCCTCACCCTGGAAAATTTCCAAACAGGAACTGGTGAGTCACAATAGCAAATATAAAGATGGCTCAAAGAAATTTTAAATAGGAACACGGGTCACAATTATAACCTATATATTGGTCATCCCAGAGGAAGTTCATAATAGTCACTTACAGTTCGGCAACAGTGACTGAACCAGCCAAAGGGGGTGACCCCGCCCCCCTGTTCCTGTCGCTAACGGGCGCTGATGGGTCTGCCCTTGGCCTGGGTTTGGCCTGGGCATGGTGCAGGCACCCACGTGCATGTCCCGTGTTGCAGGAGCCCTTAGCTGCCTTTAAGAGCCTCCGGGCCCTGACCTTCCGCGATGGCGGCCCCTGAGGCAAAGTTTGTTGGGGGATGGAATCCCCAGTAGAGGAGGAAAGTGCTGTGTGCAGCACGGGAGCACTTAGCTGCCTTTAGGCGGCTCTGGGCGAATGACCTTCCATGATGGTGGCCCCTGCCGCAAAGTTCGTTGAAGGATGGTGTCCCTGGTAGAGGAGGAAAGTGCTGTGCATGATTGAGGGCTCCCAACAACATATCACCCAACATTGGTTTACATTTATTTTGCCGTACCTCATTGTTGATTATCCTAATGGTGACCCTGAATCAGCCACAATAGACTGGGCTACACCTTCAACCATCATTTCACCTACAGGTTATTTTCCCCCTTTATTGCACAGTACTTCATCATCAATGTTCAAAACACACAAATTGAGGCCGTCCTCATCAGAACTACGACTTTTGTTATCCTTTTCCTAATCAACAAATCTCACTCCTATCTCTTTTTAGGTCGACTGTCTGCAAGACTATTGTATCTTTCCCCTGTGGGCTTTTGCCAAGCCCATCATTGTCATACGTTATGTGTTGTGCCATTCAGAAATACTGCAATTTTATTGGGGCATACCCTGTAATTGTCCCTCCTTTGGGGCTTGGTTTCCTCAAAGGCGATTTCACTTAGTGAATCTTTTTGTTGCCCATCACACTGTGTTTACGTTTCCTCCTGTTACAGTGCGTGACGGCCCTCCCTTCTGGGCATCTGTAGCTTCAGTCAAAACAGCATTCAGAAAGAGAAAGGCACTGAGGTTTTGTCTCTGCTTGGATATACATAGGGGTCAATTCCGATCCTGTAAAAAGGACCTACGAATCGTCGTACAGAGCGTTTTCTCCGTATGACTCGCACCCGGTAAACTGTCCCTACAACCTAGGAAGTACGATTCGTATAGAAAGCCTATTTCCGTACGAATCGTACAAAAGACCGTACGTGAAAAAAATAACTACGATTCTGATCCGGAACAGCTCGTACGCGACGTCCGGAAGTATTCAGGCAGCGGTTTCCGGCCCAGCAAGTACGATTCGTCCCTACGTCACTCTGTACAGCCCTTTTTTTACGGGAGTCAAACACAGCCGGAAATGCAGAGTTCGAAGCGAACCGTTACACAATGGAGCCCCGGTACGCGACGTACCTGCCATGAACCCCATCGTACGTGTCATCCCGGTCCTCTTGGCCTCCGACCTGGTGCACTGCACCCGACGCACACGCCGCAGAAGGTGAGAACAACACCCGGGGGCCGGGGGGTTGAGGGGCAGGAAACATACCCCATACACAAACCAAAACATATAATATGTAGGCCATACATTACCACCAGGCTCTTGTCACTTGGGGGGGGCTTGTCCAGCAACACCTGCGTAACGCAACAACGGAAGTGGATGTGTACGGTGCGTACCACACATACCCCTACGGCACCATTACACCAGTGGTACGGACCGTACCCACGCATTCATGCGTGGGTACGGTGCATACCACACGTACCCCTACGGCACCATCACAACAGTGGCACGGACCGTACCCACGCATTAATGCGTGGGTACGGTGCGTACCACATGTACCCCTACGGCACCATCACAACAGTGGTACGTACCGGACCCACGCATGAATGCGTGGGTATGGTGCATACCACACGTACCCCTACGGCACCATTACAACTCAGGTACGGACCGTACCCATGCATTCCTGCGTGGGTACGGTCCGTACCACATGTACCCCTATGGCATCAGTACTTTTTGGATATGAGGCGTACACACGCCATGAATGTGGGCTTAGAGGACTGGCCCAGCATGTCAACATCATGTTGGTGTGTGTAGGTCCAGGCCAGCAGTGTACAGCTCCAAGGGGGTGCGTGGGTGGGTGCATATGACTCCCAGCAGTGGACAGAGATATGAGGGGTGGGTGCATATGACTCCCAGCAGTGGACAGACATATGGGGGTGGGTGCATATCACTACCAGCAGTGGACAGACATATGGGGGTGGGTGCATATGACTCCCAGCAGTGTCCAGACATATGGGGTGGGTGCATATGACTCCCAGCAGTGTCCAGACATATGGGGGTGGGTGCATATCACTACTAGCAGTGGACAGAGATATGAGGGGTGGGTGCATATGACTCCCAGCAGTGGACAGAGATATGAGGGGTGGGTGCATATGACTCCCAGCAGTGGACAGACATATGGGGGTGGGTGCATATCACTACCAGCAGTGGACAGACATATGGGGGCGGGTGCATATGACTCTCAGCAGTGTCCAGACATATGGGGGTGGGTGCATATCACTACCAGCAGTGGACAGACATATGGGGGTGGGTGCATATGACTCCCAGCAGTGTCCAGACATATGGGGGTGGGTGCATATGACTCCCAGCAGTGTCCAGACATATGGGGGTGGGTGCATATCACTACTAGCAGTGGACAGAGATATGAGGGGTGGGTGCATATGACTCCCAGCAGTGGACAGAGATATGAGGGGTGGGTGCATATGACTCCCAGCAGTGGACAGACATATGGGGGTGGGTGCATATCACTACCAGCAGTGGACAGACATATGGGGTTGGGTGCATATGACTCCCAGCAGTGTCCAGACATATGGGGGTGGGTGCATATCACTACCAGCAGTGGACAGACATATGGGGGTGGGTGCATATGACTCCCAGCATTGTCCAGACATATGGGGGTGGGTGCATATCACTACCAGCAGTGAACAGACATATGGGGGTGGGTGCATATGACTCCCAGCAGTGTCCAGATATATGGGGGTGGGTGCATATCACTACCAGCATTGTCCAGACATATGAGGGGTGGGTGCAGAGGACTCCCAGCAATGTCACACTCCCAGGAGGATGGATGTCTTTCACACACTGCATGACACACCACATGTGGGTGTGAGGACATATAACACATGCATACCCACCCATGGTGGATGCAGCACAATACACACCCTGATTTCATGCCACAAGACTGTATAGTCATGTAACTGCATACAAAACTAAGATAGACAAAGGGAACACACACTGTCACGCACATCCCAGGACTGATAGGAATGTCCAGGTGCTGGTCCAGCCACCAAGCTGTTGTCTCTCAGGGAAGGAATAGGGTTCAATGCCACTAGATACAATGCCCACAATTGTGAGTCAGGTGCCCAAATACCCTGCATAACATGTACCATTTGTGTGTTAGGCTGTGATTACACACATGCATAGTGCTGAAAAGGGACAATTTGTCCCTGATGCCATTCCTACATACCCAAAACACAAGTTCAGTGACTAGCAAGGATGGCACAGAAGATTCAGCAGGAGACATCGGTGAGCAGGCATGGCCATTGTTGAAGGGATCCGTCACCAACAAAGGAAATGTGGACACAGGTCAGCACAACAATAGTGCAACTGTTTGCAGGGATGATGTCAGGTGCCACAGAGAAAGGAACACTCCTTGGGACAATGTCTCCCAAGGGAAATGAACTAGGCCTGGGCGAAGCACTACGCTACGCTCGCGTAGTTTGCGAAGTTCGCGCTACTTCGCGCTACGCGAACTGCACGTAGCACAGTGCGAACACGCATAGCGTAGTGTTGCGTAGTGCTGCGGTCATTTTTTGCTTGCTCGCCGTCCTCAACGTCAAGTTGGCGACCGCGAGCAAGCAAAATGACATCCTGGCGAGACTTTTTCCTTGTTCGCGATCGCGAGCATGGAAAATAAACCTCCCGGCGAGATTCCCAACGCGAGAAGGTCAGGTTTCTCATTGCGAGGGGTCGCGTATGCTCGCGACCGCTCGCGATGAGAAACTACCAGTTCGCGTTGAGAAAGCTGCAGCTCGAGTAAAAATCTACTCGAGCAGCAGAAAACTACAGCTCGCACTGTGCAAGATGCCATTTTCAATGATTGCACAGTGCCGGTTGCTTGTCCGCACTGTGCAATCATTGAAAACAACATCTTGCACAGTGCGAACATGTTACTTCGCAGTTCGCGAAGTGCTACGCGTAGCTCGCGTAGTGCGAACTTCACTTTGCGTAGCTTCGCGAAGTGCTACTTCGCGAACTACGCCCACCCTTAAAATGAACACACACTACCAATTATTATTTTCACAGACATTGTGATGGCACACAGATACCATGGTCCACTTCATGACCATCATACAAAAACATATCTCAGAACCCTAACAGATTACCAGAACACCAACTTCATGAGCCACATCACCAACATCAAGTACCTGAAAGGCAATAGTGTTGAAAGTAAAAGAAAAGGCTTTATTCAGCACAGAAAAATAATAACTTAATAAGAGTATGTACAAAGGTCAATGGCCAGTCCATTTCTCGAGTCCAAGGGCGGAAGTAGGGGACTGCGTCCACCCCTACCTTGCCTGCACAAACAAACCTCAAGGCTTGTCGACCGGGGGGGGCATCATCAGTGGCAGAACCAGGCACCGCAGGGACAGGAGAGGGTTGGGTAGGTGTGGTGGGTGCAGGGGTGGATGTCTCCACCACAGGGGGTAGGGCAGCGCCAAAGGTGGAGGTGAACACGGCGCTGCACACTTCAGCTAGGGCCTCCATCCTAACCCCTGCACCGGAAGATACCCCAGGGCCAACGGAGGGTGTGGTGGCCGAGGGATGGGGTGCAGCGCTCTTTGAGGAGGGGGTTGACATGGGGGGACTCAACTCCCCTGCCCGGGGACTCCCTCGCACGCTTGTGGGGTGGTGTCACAGTGGGGCTGAGGGCCAGACCAGCCATGTAGCTGTCCTTGGGTGACAGTTTGGCAGGGGAGCTAAGGGGAGTGGTTTTGGAGGAACTGGGTTGTGAGGACTGCGGACTATGACTGTGGCTGCGTGTCTGTCGTCTTCCCCTAGGCCCTGTGGGTGTGCCTACATCCCCCTCAGTGTGCGTACCAGGATGTGTGCGCTGTGCCTTACTTGTGGGTGTGCTGGATGTGTCTGTTGGGGTGCGTGCCGTGACTGTCTGTGTGTGTGTTGGGCAGGCATGGGAGAGGGAAGTGTGGATGAGTCCGGGGTAGGGGGGGGACGGAGTGCTGCAGGGCAGTAACTGCTGCCGTGAGTGAAGAGTCCATGGACTGCAGAATCCTGCGTTGGTCCGACATCGTTGCTGACATGCCCTCCATGAACAACACCACCTGTGTGAGCAATCTAGTGTGGTCAAGGAGAACATTCAGCATCGATGCCTGCCCAACCTGCAACTCCCGCAGTATTTCCACAGACTCTTCACTGAGGGCAGCAGGGGTGACAGGGGCAGGGGGTGCGGTGCCTGGCACGAAGGAGACACGGTTGGACGCTGCACGGACAGGAGGGACGGGAGCAACTGGGAGGGTGGAGATGGGAATGGAGGAGGCGGGGACAGATGTTGGTATGCTGCCAGTTGGTGTTGCAGCCTCCACCTCCTCAGGGAGTTCAGCCTCGGACCCGTCGGTGTCGTAGCTGCTCTCGCCTCCAGACAGGTCCTCCAACTGACTCCCCTCGCCCTCCGTGCCACTGGCTCCTGCTGACTCCACAGCACTGGCGGCACTGTCGCTGGGTCCGTCCTCAAGGTCCACGCAGGTGTCTCCCTCGTTGTCAGTTGATGATGCTGTGGGCAAGGATAAGAAACAAAAATGCATCAGTCACCTGCATACATCTGACACATGAGCACAAAACAATTGGTCACAGTGCATATCCGGCAATGCATCATGAGTAACAGCTACATTACTCTGCACATATGTATGCCCTGTACTGCACAGTTGGTAGACCCACTACGCCACTTGGACACCGTGAAAAAAAGAACACACGAGGCCAGCCCACAACTTGAATGAGAAATACACCGAGAAGCTAATGTCTGTGAACGGGTGAGCACAGCAATATAATGAAGTCATGCCACCTTTTGTTTACCCTGAAAGAAAAAGTAGTGGTGCACCCAAGGTAAACTAACACACCTCAATACTCAAGGAGTCACCACACTCAGAGACCTGTAAGTACTTTGGAACACCAAACAAAAAAATTTGGTTACCTTGGGACTCACAATACTTTACACAATCAACATGTTTTGAATGTGGAAATTCGCCATCTCGTGAAAAGAACACTCATGTGCCTGGATGAAATATGTCGCACAAGGCAGTGCACACAAAAGTACATTTACCGTGTCATTGCAGAAGCTGACACCTTTTCTAAGAAGCCACAGTTAGAAATAAATGGTGTTGCAGAAAGTACATATACATGTGCCCACGGAGGTCTTGATGTCTTGACACTCGTTAGTTCGTATCACCAACAACAAAGGAGTCTCACAAAATCCAGACCTCAGTGGGAACATGTATATGGAGAATCTGCAACACCAATTAATTCTAAAAGTGGCTTCTTTGAAAAGGTGCCAGTGTGTTCAATGAAAGAGGAAATGCCGTTTGGCGTGCACTTCCTCGGGAGATATCTTTCATGCAGGCACATCATTGTTCTTAACACAAATCATCAAATTACCACATTTAAAACATGAAGAACTGTTGACAAGTGCTGTGAGTGCCAAGGCACAAATTATTTAGAGTAACAACTTGAATTATGTCATTTGTCACATGGCTATCCGTCACCTGATTACACAGTTGGCTACACATATGACCTACTGCCTGTCATCTAGAGTGGCACACATGTCCACACCCAGGACAATGCATAAGATAATGGGCATGCAATTGGTTTGACAAAAAGCCTAGCTGTACTGTGGGGACACCCTCATGACAAGCCAGAATGTACACACAGATGTCAGCACACAAAGTCAAAACTGCGTTGCATCTGAACCACACACAGGTGCCAAAAATGTATGAGCACGATACATGTTTGTAAAAAATTGACACAGGCTGCAAAGCACGAACATTAAGCACTGGCCACCATCACAGGGGCACTGCACGTTGATTTTCTGTACAGCCAATTCTCACACACAAGTCAGACCTGGCAATGAAAAATCAGGGTTGCACATGTATGCCCCTCCCGCACCCCCCCCCATACCTGAGTCAATGTGACTGATACAGATCAAGAAGTGAAACCTCTTATTCAGGGTTACAATAACTGTGCTTGAGAACTTGCTTCATTGACACAACATCACCTCATGGGGCTGGCAACACATATTTGTGACAATCAACCATCAACAGATTGTTGTGAATAGCCACACAGGCACTGCCCAGTGTGAGTATGCACAAGCAAAATGGTGTATCCCTGTCCAGTGGACAAATGTAGCACACATTTGAAAAATACAAACTAGGCCAGGTGTCAATGCCACAGAGGCAGACCTATGCTGAACCCACAGTGAATGTACACAGTGTTGGATGACACACATGATTAGGAGGCCAGGGTGTCTCTGGGGACTGTAGTGGGCACACGCTCCGTGGTTCTGGAATGAGCTGACTGTACCATGTTCAACCATCATGGCACTATGCATATCTCCCACTCATGCACATCATGTCTGAGGCCACAACATTGGTCATGCATGCTGCAAGGGGGTTCAGATGAAAGCTCACACTCCTATGTTGAGATTCATGATCAGTGACAACAAATATGGGCCCCCAACATAGTGAACAGGTCATGGCACAGGCAAGGTACCAACACAAGTCACAGACCACCCTCCAACATGATGCAGAAAGCTATGTGCACTTAGATTCACTGGCACCCTAGATGACCATGTGCAAATGTGATTACACACAGACCAGGGGACACATGTCAAGGAGGGGAAGGGATGAAAAAGAGCACCAGGTGACAATGGGGAACAGAAAATGCATTGCACATATCAACTCTGGGAGTGTATTCATGCGAAAGAGCACTTTCAAAAGCCGGCGACACATAACACAACCAAAAGCCATGTACCTACCCCCTCCTTGCTGCAGTCTCTCCTGTAACTGCCTATCGAGGTCAGGGAAGACCACCGCCAGGACACGTCTCATGTGGGGCGTCAGGCGTCGGTGACTGCCGTGGGGGCGAGGAGGGTCCAGCCCCAGCTGGACCCGGGCGATCCGCCGGGTCCAGCACCGGATGTCCTGCCACCTCTTGCGGACATGTGGCAGCTGCCAACTACGCGCCCCCGCAGTTCTCACGGCCCTGACGACGTTGCTCCAGATCACTCCCTCCTCGTAGGCCTTTACCTGTCAGGATGACAAAGTGACACAACATCAATACACCTGCTCCATGTCCCAGAGACACACATTAGAACATCTTTGAAATGTTGAACAGGGCATAGGATGCTGACATGAATTGCCTCATTCACAACAAGAAATAGCCCTGTGTGCAAGCGCCAATGCACTACATGGCATTGAAAGTCAACAGGTGGCATGAGGGGTGCAACACACTCACTGATCATGCCACGCACTGTGCAGCACATGCAACAGCAGGCTGATGGCCAGCACGTGCCAAGCAGTTACATGTCCCACTCCACTGACGCACCCTCAGCAGACTAGACAGACACACCCAGGCACAGATCACTCGCCTGTCATTGACAACAGCGGATACAACCCTCACTCTGCACATGTGCCATTTGCCAGTGGGGAGTCACAGGTGTCGTGCTAGCTCTGCAAGTCAGACACAAAGCACGGCTTACTTTTCACATCAGATGGGTAGATATGTTGCCTCCACCATGCAGCTGTGGTGCAACACTTCACATATACACTCACCCACATGACAAGGAACATTCACACACATCAATGTCCACGAGGCCGTACACATCATTTGGACACTCTCACCACAGGTCCACTCAACTCATACACATCTGTGGGTACAGTCACCTGTCACACCAGGGGGACCACTGAATCACCTCGGGACAACAGGAAGAAAACCCACCAAGGATTTGCCAGGCTGAATGTGTCATGCACTATGCAGTGAAAGTCACTGTAAGCACTATGCAAGTGAGGAGTGCACACAGGAACTACATCATGCTCTGCATGAGAGCCATAAGCATGACCCCCCCGGGACACACTCTAAACAACATTGCATGTGTGTCCCACCTTGACACTATATTGACTGTCACACAACAGGTGCATAGGCAAAGGTAGTGGAGTCAGCACTCACCTGCTCCTCTGGTCTCCCATACAGGCTGGTGTACTGTGGCAGGAGGACGTCCAGCAATGCCTCATTCTCCTCCAGGGTGAATGGCTGGGCCTTCTCCACAGCACATGACATGGCCAGAGGAAGCAGAGACAGCAGCAGTGTTGCCGACTCTTGAGTTGTGCAGGCAAGTGCCCTCTCATGGGTTCTGTCTGCCTTATATCTGTCTTGCTGAGGGGCATTCATTTTGAGGAGTACATAGTGATTGGTCTGAATCATTCGCATCGTACGTTTACTCCAATCCCTTTAAACATACATCAGTGACAGCATTTGCATCGTTCAAAATTTGAGCATCATGTCAAGTCAACTACCACTTTGCAACATTGTATTTTGTGGCCAACTGACTTTTCCAGGACACCTGATCGACAAATTTCAACTGAAAACTCGGTATCCATGACAACCAGCATGCATTTATGGCCTAACAGTTGTCCCTTATGTGTCCCCTATGTAATTTTGAAATCCACACACAGGTACTGTGCGTTTCACATGTACCCCTACGGCACCTGTCTTACAGTGCGTTTGACCCGTACGTCTACGTACTAGTAGTACACGTACGTGTACTACTATTGTGTACCCGTAAGGGGATTGCAATAGTAGTACACGTACGTGTACTACTATTGCGATCCCCTTACAGGTACGCACTAGTAGTACACGTACCTGTACGCTCTAGTAGTACACATACGTGTACTACCAGTGCGATCCCCTTACAGGTACACAATATTAGTAAACGTACATGTACTACTAGTGCGATCCCCTTACGGGTACGCAATAGTATTACACATATGTGTACTACTAGTGCGATCCCCTTACGGATACGTACTAGTAGTACACGTACATGTATGCACTAGTAGTACACGTACATGTACTACTAGTGCGTACAGGTACGTGTACTACTAGTGCGATCCCTTACAGGTACGCACTACTAGTACACATACCTGTATGCACTAGTAGTATACGTACGTGTACTACTAGTGCGTACAGGTACGTGTACTACTAGTGCGAAACCCTTACGGGTACGCACTAGTAGTACACGTACGTGTACTACTAGTGCGTACAGGTACGTGTACTACTAGTGCGTACAGATACGTGTACTACTAGTGCGATCCCCTTACGGGTACGCACTAGTTGTTACGTGTACTACTAGTGCGTACCCGTAAGGGAATCGCACTAGCAATACACATACGTGTACTACTAGTGCGTACACGTACGGGTACACATTTCACACGCTTACAATGGTAATACAGGCATACACATGCCAGGAATGGAGGGCTACTAGTCGCACAAGGATGTCCATCAAATACTTGTAATTGCATACTTTCATGTGCAGGCCCTAGGTGTGTTAGCCAGTGATATTGCCCAGGTCATCTCATCTAGTTGCACAATTGATGTGTGATGACCTGTGGACACATGTCAATGTGTGATGGGGCACTATGTGGCACACATCACCTTGCCACTTGCCACATGTGTGTCTGTAGTCCAACTGTGTCATGCACAGCAGCAGTGGGATGGCACAGTCATCAACATCTGCACCTGTCTCCTGATGCCACGGACAGTGACACTCTATCAACTGACCTGTCACAATCAGTGTGCCCCTTTGGAACTATGTCAGGTGTGTGTCATGTGTTCCCATGAGCTTGATGTCAGTGTCCCGTCAACTGCATCTGCTGTTGGTGCATCCAACAGGGGTCTATGTGGAGATGGGCATGGAACACATCGACGCACACCATGCCACATGTGGATTCCCACGGCTGTAGGATCTGTGTGCTTTGGACATCATATTTTCCCAGTCATACATGTCTGCGTTGTCTCAATGGATGTGTCTTTGTGTTGTCACGTGTACCACTTCATCGCACTGTGTTTGATATGTACATTTGACATTCCATGTGACCTGTGCATGTGCCTTTCAGTCAGCTGTCTGGATGAGATGACATCCTTCCAATGCAGCTATGTGGTTGTGTGTCACTCCGGTGATATCTGTGGCTCTTCACTCAGACTGGTCCCCAAATCATTTCAGGGCATGTCATGTTGAAATGAAAATCAACTGGTGTATCTGGCTTTTCGTAGGAGTGCCAGCAAGCTGGCATATGTGTCCTGTATGTATTGCACACACCCGACTCCATAGTTACCTGATGTGTATTAGCAGTGTAGCATGTGCTATGTTCATTGACATTGATATTGGCAGACTCTCAATCTTCATTCTTACAAACAATGTCTTGCAGGGCACCGCCTGTCCCAAGACCAATGCCAGACTTGGGTGCCATGAGGGAACGTGCCTGCATCTGACGTTACAGATTCACTCAACAGTTCATTGAGGACTTGACCGAAAGGCTGGCACCACACCTCCAACCGCGACACAGGTATCCTACTGCCCTGACCCCAAAGATGAAGGTGATGGCAGCCCTACATTTTTTGCCACAGGTACGTTTCAATTCACCATAGCTGATGTTGGTGGCATGTCACAGACAATGTTCAGCCGTGTCCTGCGTGATATTTTAGCAGCTATGTTGGAGCACCTTGATGAATTCATCACATTTCCTACTCCTGAGGAGTTGACAGATGTTAAGGGTGATTTCTATGCCCTGGGAGGGATGCCCCATGTCATTGGGTCCATTGATGGTACACATGTGGCTTTGGTACCACCACAGGCACTGGAACAAGTCTATCGCAATAGAAAACAGTACCACTCGATTAATGCCCTTGTGGTGTGTCTTGCTAATATGCTGATTTCCCAAGTCTGTGCACGTTTTCCAGGATCAGCACACAATGCCTACATCATGAGGCGTAGCAGGGTGCCACAAATGATGCTGCGGCTGCACAATGAACGAGCATGTCTTGTTGGTGGGTATACTCTGTTTGTCCTATGTGTTGCGGTATCTTTGGCTCTTACGGCATCTCCTGACCCACTTTTTTACATGATGTTTGCATGTAGGGGACTCTTGATATCCCAACATGCCATGGCTAATGACACCTCTCCGCAACCCAAGAACAGCTGCAGATCACAGGTACAACAATGCACACAGGCAGACCAGGCGAGTGATTGAGAGGACGCTTGGCCTCTTGAAGAGCCGATGGACAAGACAGGCGGGTCCCTCCCTTATGCCCCAGAGAAGGTCTGCCAAATCTTCCTCGTGTGCTGCATGCTGCACAACATGGCAGTTGAGAAGCCAGTGCCACTCATCCTGGATCCGGATGAGCAGGAACATCCACCCGTGGAGGATCAAGGGCTTGCTCACGAGGCTAGTGATGAGGAGGAGGAGGAGGATGATGTCCGGAGTCAGCTCATATGCAACTTCTCATAATGGTGAGTCACTGGGTATGAGTGTGCAAGCTTGTAGCATTGAGTGGCATGTGTTGCAATGTGTGTATCCAGATGACTGAATGCAAAATTACTTGGATGTGTGTTCTGATGTGTCACTCGAGTGATGATGTCATGCCACACAGTTTTGCGGAGCGACTTTCTTAGCAATTTACATGTGTCAAACATAGTTCATGTTTGGTAAATGTCCATGTGTGCGGTGATAATTGTTTTAGGTGACTTCTTGTGTGTCTGTCATTCCCAGGTATTTTGCGCCTGTTGTCTGCTCGTGTCTTCGTTGTCCTCCTGCTATTCCTCATGAGGATTGCAACGTGTGCTGAATCAGCGTTCCATGCACGGACATGTGGAAAGGTCAGTCTTGGGAAGGTTTGCAGCAAGGATTTTTTGTGGTGGTATGGGTTTGGAATGTGTGGGGACTGCTTCTGTGCATGTTGTGGTACCATGCATACATGTCTTATTACCATGGAGCATATCACATGTAGCATCACTCCCATGACATGATAGTCACCCTTCTTGACAGTCATCTGTAGTGGAGTGGGGCGTCTGATGAAGGCATCAATGTGTGTAAACCTTGCCTCTGAAACATTGCAGATGCTACGGGTGGACATAGTGGGGGACATCACAACAACAGGCTCCATGGGGAATTGCAGCCTCTCTGTGTGCAGCAGGATGTGTTTGGCTCATCCCCTTAACTTGTGTGCCAGTTCATTGGGATTTACATCATCCGTGTTGTGCAGGGGGCGTCCAGCGTATGTCGCACTTGTTCTGTCAACCGACCTGTGAGTCTGTTAATATGGATGCATATCCCTTTGTGTGTGTGTACGTGGAATAAAGGTGTTCAGCACAATCCAAAGTGCCTCATCAATGTCACTGCAGCTCTCTTGACAGTTTGCATGCATCATCTATGGCATTATAGTCAAAGATTGAGCATCTGTGTGTATGTGTACTTTGGCATCATGCATGCAGTTGAGAAACTTCGATTTTCGATCACGATCAAATCGACCCGCCATTTTGTGGCCCGCCGGCATTTTGTGTTGCCATCACCCAGGCAGCACGGCGAACAAAGTCTATTCTCCTTTTTCTGTAGCCTGTTGTCGAAATACGCCCTCGGCCTCTATTTGCAAAGCTGGTGTTAGAACTAGCCGAGTACACTAATCCCTGTCTGGCTTTCCTAATCCCTGTTTCAACTATCTGTTGGCTCACACTATTCTTTCCTGACTTTATCTTATCGACTGGCCTTCACTGTCTCCTGCTAGCATTCTCTTGTTTCACGACTGTCCTCCAATGCACACAAACGTATCTCTCCACCTGCAAGTTAGTTATGAATCTGTTAATATATCAGCTTGATGGTGGGGTGACATTTCTGTTTTCGAACCTTTCCTATTGGTTCCGCTTTGTTTTCCAACTTTCCTTATTGGCTCTTTCTTATGTGCTCTGGGAGTGTATCTCGTTAATAATTACATTGTTGTATAGTATTTAATCTGATGCGCCACAGAGTGAAGGGGCAGTCTCCTGAGAACCTACTTTGTGTACTTCTAGGATAACTGTACTAGCTGCAGCTAAAATAAATCCAATCTTCTAACGCCGACAGAGTGTCCCATGTCTCTGTGTAACGAAGCAGGAGAACTCCGGAGACATAGGGCGTACCCTGCGTGGCCAGGCCCAAAAGGTTCTGGTTCTTCAACTGGCGCCCAACGTGGGGCAGCTTCAGTGGTACCGGTTCTGCTCAAAGGTCGTGAGGAACCCCGCCAGAAAATTCCGGAGGGTTCGCGAGCCACACTAAGCGACCCCAGTATGTCGAAAGTGGTCCGAAGGTCTTTTGCAGCGCGGTTACTCCTTCCTGACGGCTACTGATGACCGCTGCCCTGACTGCTGCCCTGCTTTGGCCCATTCCTTTGATGATGTATGGTAAGGCGAGACATTAGACGGGCCTCTGTTGGTGGAAGAAGACATTCTTAGTTAAGTATCTTCGTGGGTCACGCCCAACATTTTGTTCTTTGTTTGATTTCCTTAGGTTTCTTAGATTTATATTTTGCAAAAGATAAAGCAGAGGGAAAGTGCATTTGTGCTGCGTAAACTGAGTTTTACTCCCTTGAAGTTTGTGAACAGACAAGAGACATCTCGAAATGCCTGGTCTGACTAAGTTTGGAAGAATTTGTTGTTTTGGTTGTAATAGGGACTCCCGACTTGAGGACTCTTGTCCGATTCCTTCGGTTGGAACTCCCACATATGAGCTCTACTCGAAACATGGTATCGGCCCCATCGCCTTTAACGAGACAAGGACTCGATATACGAAGAAAGATGGTGTTCTAAAATGGCCAGAAAATGGTAGTTTTGATCCTGATGTGCTAGATAATTTGGAAGCAGCTTTGTTCAAAAGAAAAGCCCGGCCGGCAATGTTTGACTCTTTCCGCCTTTGGCGTAAGGAAGCCAAACAGAAAGAAATTAAACAAGCAAAACGAGATAGGAAAGCACAGGGTATGACAATTATACAGGCTGACCAACAGTTCAAAAATGACGAAATTGATAACGCAACTGAAATTTCAGAAAGACAACATCGTATGGCGATAGATAAATGCTATCCGGTGTTGCCTGTTTCTCCTTCTGATTATAAGAAAGATATAGAAGAAGATCCCCTAATGTCCCATTTATTAAGGTTGCCTCCGCCCTATGCGCAAAATGCCAATGTACCTCAGCTGTTACAGCCTGCTCAGCTGCCAGTGGTACCTCCGCCGGTTCCGGCTCCTCCGCATTTGCCTCCTCCAGTATTACCGCCCTTGCCGGTTTTACCGTTAGTCTCAACTTCTTTGCCTTCATCTCCTGATCTTAGCTCTCCTTTGCCTTCTGCTCCTCCTGCAATTACCGGTTCTTCTCCTGTCAGTTCCCCTAATACTCTGTCTCCAGTTCTAATGTCTAATCACCCTCTGTGCGTAAACGTCTCACAGACACTGTCACTGGTATGCTATCTCCTTTCTTTGAAGCTTTCAATATGTCACCGGCTTTTGCTCGAAGACAATCTCGTAGTCAGTTCCCAGATTTTGAGGAACGAGAGAAGCTAGATTCTCTTGCACGAAGATGGATCAAGAAGAGTCCATAATACAGTGTGCTTGATATTATGCCTACCTTTTTGCAATGGAATGCGCCTACGCAAAGATATGTTTTCAATGTAATGTGTGATATTCTCATTAAAGAATGGGAAGATATGAGTTCGAGTCCGATCTCACAAGATCTGTTAAATGTTCAGATTGATTTTGAAAAAGGACTTATTGTGGGTTCTAAGGTTGAGGAAGCCGTAAGGACGCTTATCTCTTGTAGATCCTTATTTTTTTCTCAGATTTTTCTTGATTCCGATCCGTCGGTTAAACTGACGTCGAAAAATTACCCTATGAGAGAGGTTCCTCCAGTATGGAAGGAGGCAGTTGCGGCTGTAGGTGCTAATGCAGCTATTCCTGCTCATTTCCAACGTATATGGGTACATGTCCCTTGGAAGAGATCTGAAGTTTTGGCCCTTAAGCAGACTCTACCAGATCCTCGTAAGAACCCTGCAGGTTATTACAAAGAATTATCACAGACAATTGATGCTTGTATCATGAATCTAGCAGATATTGATATGCTAATGGGTAATGTAGTCCCACAGACAATATGGGCTAAGGTTCGTAGAGAGGATCACGCACAGGAACTAGGTGCTACTTGGGATGTCATAACTAATACAGATAGAGATCAAGTGGGTGGCGCAAAGCCTGACGCTCTGATCTCGGAACTTCCTGGTAGGATTATTACGTTAATGAAAACTATGATGCCTGCATTGAGAGTTAACTGGGATAAACTAGCAGCATGCAAACAAAAGAAAGATGAGAGTGTCTCTGACTTCTTTACTCGTTTTGAGGAGACATTTATCGAGCACAGTGGTCAGGACATGGCTACCGAAGGTGGACAGCGATTATTTGTGGACAAATTTGTATTCAATTTGCTTCCCGAGCTGTCACATAAATTAAAGGATTCAGAAAGTTCATGGGCTGTTTCTTCTTCTGCCCAGATATTGGCTACTGCACAATATTACGAGAGCAGAGATAAGGAAGAAAAATAAAAGCAAGAGAAAAAGACGAAAGAATTAAAGACGAAGGTTCTCTTGCAACAAGCCTATCCACCACGTTATGCTCAGCCTCAAATTCAACAGCCTCCGCAGTTTCAGAGGTTGTATCAAAAGCCTGAGCCATACAATCCGTGATCTTTGTTAGGACCTAATCAATGTGCCTATTGTAGAGAGGAAGGTCATTTTAAGAATAGTTGTCCGGTTTTATTGCAGCGCAACGGAGCATTATCTGCTCCACGAGGTCGTGCTGGCCTCCAGTCAGCAAACAGAGGTAGAGGTCGGGGTATGTTGACTCAAGAACAGCGTGCCCTTCCTTCTCCCAATTCCACGAACTACTTTGATCAGCAAACTGTGAGGTCTGCGCAATATTACAATGAAGACCATTATGTTGAAGGCGAGAATGAGAGTCTTCATGCCAACTAGGACAGCCATGGACAAAGTAAGGGAGTTGTGCCAATCCCAGTAGATCAAAATGGTCCTTATGTTAACGTTACTACAATGGGTGTTTCAGAGCCATTTCTTCTGGATACTGGAGCAATGAGAAGTTCTATTATTCATTCTAAACTCCCTGGGGCACCTTTGTCTGGCGCCCCTGTTCTCAATCCAGTTTCTTGCCCTTTGCCTATTTCGGTTGGTCCTTATGATTTGGAAGCTCCACTTCTGTTAATGAATGGTTGTGGTGAGAATCTGTTGGGTCTAGATCTATTGAAAAGAATGCATGCTACGATATATTGTTCTCCTTCTGGCGTACATCTTACTCTAGGACAGAAATTGGTTTCCTCAATGTACTTGTCCAAAGACCAGTTTCCACCTGAATTGCTTACTCTTCCAACAGCACTTCGGGCCACGGGTCCGAACGATGTGGGTTGTCTTGAGATTCCACCTTATGTTGTCACTCTCAAGCCTAATGTTGAATTACCGCGCATCCCACAGTATAGAATTTCTGCCGAAGGTGAGAAAGCGCTTCTGGGAATCATTCATGACCTGATTCAGAAGGGTGTGGTTGAAGAAACAAGAGGTAACACATGCAATAGTCCTATTCTTCCTGTTCTTAAACGCACTGATCCTTCTCAGCCTCCTGTGTACCGTTTTGTAATTGATCTGCGAGAAGTAAACAAAATTGTGATTCCACAATTCCCTGTTGTTCCAGATATCAATGCTTTGTTGACAATGATACCTTCCACAGCGACTTGGTTTTCTGTTATTGATCTAATGAATGCCTTCTTCAGTATTCCCATTGTAGAAGAGAGTAGGGACATTTTTGGTTTCTCTCTTGGAGGTCGAAGCTTCCGGTTTAAGCGCGCACCCCAAGGCTATTGTGAAAGTCCCTCCATTTACAGTCAAGCTTTAAAATGTCATCTTGATACTTTTCATTTGCCATCTGGTGCTGCTCTTATCCAAAATATGGACGACTTGTTAGTCGCCGCTGATTCAGAAGATATCTGCAAAGATGTCACTGTTGCATTATTACGCCACTTGTTTAAGCTGAATCACAAGGTTTCACCTTCCAAACTACAATATGTTTGTTGAGAGGTTACCTACTTGGGTCATCTCCTATCAAAGGAGGGACGACGATTGACACCAGAATGAATTCAAGCGATTGCATGAATGTCTGTACCATCCACACAAAGGGAAGTACGTGCCTTTCTGGGTATTACTTCCTATTGTAGACAGTTGATCCCTAACTTCTCTCTAATAGCCAAACCTTTGTTGGCACTCACTTTAAAAGATACGCCTCAGCCCCTTCCATTGACTGATGAGTGCCAAAAGAGTTTCACTGAGTTACGTACCGCTCTCTGTTCTGCTCCTGTACTAGGCACCCCAGATTACACTAAGCCTTTTACGCTCTATGTTCATGAGAGAGAAGGTTGTGCATTGTCAGTTTTGACACAGCAATTCAGAGACAAACAGCGGCCAAGCGCTTATTTTTCGGCTACTCTGGATCCTGTAGCAAAAGCATTGCCCAGTTGTCTCAAAGCAGCAGCAGCAATTTCTATCCGACAGTCTGCTGGAGTGGTGTTAGATAACACTCTCATTATCATGGTGCCACATGCAGTGGATACTTTGTTAAACAGAACGAAAACACAGCATCTTACAAGTGCTCGTTTAACTGGTTACGAGCTGACATTGTTGGCTAGTCACATACACATCAAACGATGTAATACCCTGAATCCAGCTACTTTGTTGGCCCTTCCAAATGAAGAGAGTGTTGAGGATCAGCATGATTGTTTCTTCCGTACTGAGGAAGAGACAAAAGGGAGAATTGACCTGAGAGATACACCGTTAGAGAATCCGGATGGGTCTTAATGGGTAGATGGTTCTTGTTTTAAAATTCCTAATGGAGATACGGTTTCAGCCTATGCTATAACTACTTTACATACTATTGTGGAAACTGCACGCATTAGACACAATTCAGCGCAAGCAGCAGAATTGATAGCATTAACGAGAGCTTGTATACTATCAAAAGGGAAGAAAGTGAACGTGTACACTGACAGCCAGTACGCTTTTGGTGTAGCGTTCAATTTTGGGCGTCTCTGGAAGGAAAGGGGTTTCCTTACTTCACATGGCACCAAAATACAACATGGTCAGTTAGTGACTAATCTCCTTGAATCACTTGCCTTACCCACCCAAATAGCGATAGTGAAATGTAGTGCACACAAAAAGATTACGGATGATGTTAGTCGAGGAAATGCGTTTGCAGACGAAATAGCAAAGAAGACAGCAAGAGATTTAACGAGTCGAATGTTTGTGGCAGTTCCTGCGAATTGGGTCAGAGAGAGAGGAATGTGTGAGAATACAGTAGAAAGCGTGAAAGCGATTCAGAAAGAGGCTTCAGAGAGCGAGATAAGCAAGTGGTAAGAAAGTACTGGAATGTTAGATGAGATGGGTTGTTGGGTGGAATTATCTGAACATCAACGTTGGCTGTTACCAGATGCCTATGTTCTCCCAGTGGTTACTTTGGCACATGGTCCAGCCCACTTAAGTGCAAAAGGCATTTGTAAACTTCTAGCTCCAGTGTGGCAAAATGAGAATGTCCCAAAATGTGCAGACAATGTAGTAAAGCACTGTATTGTTTGTTTAATGTACAACCCGTGAAAGGGAACCCCAACTCCAGCAGGTCACTTTGCTCCTCCAACATATCCATTTGAGGTGTTGCAAATCGATTACATTCATATGGAGCGATGCAACAACCTCAAATATGTTCTGGTGGTAGTATGCGCCTTTTCAAGATGGATAGAAGCATATCCTCTAAAAGACAACACAGCTTTATCCACAGCTAAAATCCTTCTAAAAGAATTCTTCCCCAGGTTTGGTTTGCCGCGCATTGTCTGGAGTGACAATGGGAGCGAATTTGTTGGCCAAGTCATGCAGAAAGTTTGTGCAGGTCTTGGGATCAAGCAAAAGTTCCACGCGGCAAATCACCCACAATCAGCGGGTTTAGTAGAGTGTTACAATGGAACCTTGAAATTAAAATTAGCAAAGGTTCAAGCAAGTACAGGACTCAATTGGCCCGATGCTTTGCCATTAGCTCTGCTATCCACCAGAACTGCAGTACACTCTTGTTTGGGACTTAGCCCTTACGAAGTGGTATTTGGCCGTCCGGCCAACGTATGGGGAATACCTCGCCCAAAGGAATTCTCAGACTTGCCATATCCAATGTTGATTGATTATCTGCATGACCTTACGACTAAATTGCGTGTTCTTCATCACCAGGTTCAGAGTGCTCTGCCGGAGGCTTCCACAGACCCAGGTCACTCCATCCGACCAGGTGACTGGGTGTGTATAAAGAATTTTCAAAGGTCCAATAATCTACAACCCAGGTGGCGAGAGCCTCAAATGGTCTTGTTGACTACAAGGACAGCAGTTAAAGTCGAAGGAAAGAAAAATTGGATTCACGGTGTGCATTGCAAGAAAGTGCCTTTGCCTTTGCCTTTTGATCAGTGGGTTCGCAGAGGTGATGGTGACTGTGAAAGCGAAAAGACTACACGATTCGTGCCTTTTAGCGATGCACACCTGAATGGGACACTGTCTGAGAAAGAGGACGACGACATTTTACAGGAAGCAATTCCATCGCATCGTCGCTTGGATACGACTGAACCACAAACATTGTTCCAAAATCAGAGTGTTCCGGGGAAGGAACATTATAATCTAAGGCCCAGACCAAAGAACATTTAAGACTTTCTTCTCCCTTGTGTAGTATTCTGTCCTGGTTGCAGGGTCATGGTAGGAGTCTAGGTCACGACCTGAGTAGTGGCAATAGGTCTGCAGGATCTTCAGTGTCATAGGACGGTAGAGCATCGTGACTTCAGTGATTAAGGAAGATTGCCGTGAGCATCCATTAGTAAGATGGAAACTACACTAAATAATGAAGAAAGAAGAAATGAAATGAAGAAAGCATCCTGTAAAATAATGTACAGTCGTTTTAGTATAACTTTATATGTTTTTATATCATTATGTATTGCTTTGGCGATTATTGGTTGGATAATTTATGCTTTGCAGCCAAAAGATGCCTCCCCTTCTTCCTCTGCTTCTTTGTCTTCTTCTACTATCTCTCCACACCTTTTTCATACTCTTCCTTCACATGAACTCGTTAGAAGAACTGAGTATTATAACAATTCCTTTATCCAACTATTACATCAGCATCAATTAGTGGTTAATACAACTGATTGTTGGGTGTGTGGTCTTATGCCACATACCACAGAGAAAGGAATGCCCTATCTAGTTCTTCCTTTCTCTTATGAAGGTTCTGCTTGGGCTTACTTTGTCATTTTCTCCAATGCTTATCAAAGCAAATTCAGACGATCTGTTAGTACACAAATTAATTATCCGGATTTTAGTCATAGTTCTTTGATTAAGGGTATGGTAGTTATGGCTAAAATCATGGAAAACAGCAAAATTTCCGTTGACGAAAGGAAAGCATACACTAATTGGAACGTCACCCAATATATGTCTAGTCTCAGTAGTAAGGTTGGAAAAAGAAAGTCCTCGCCAATCTGGACTATACCGCATCAGGGTAACTTCTGCTTACAGATCAATGATCGCCCTTCTGACACCACACAAAGGAATAACTGCTCCTATACATACGTTTATTCCTCTCAGAACTCACCTCCTCTAGTGCCTTCTCAAGGCACCTATTTTATCTGCTACAACAGAGCTTATACTTGGTTACCAACGGGTTTCTCTGGCACTTGTTATATAGCCTTCCTTCTTCCCCCTACTTACACTGCTTCCGCAAATCATCACCGAACCCGATATGGCAGAGGGATTATTGATTCAAAGGACACAGCAGGACAAGAGGGAGGAGATTTCCTTAAAGGTTTTCTTCCCTTCTGGGGTCCAATGGCTAACAGCAGAAATATAAGGCAATTGGTCCGTGTCGTAGAGACTACAATAGACATCACTGTAGGAGCCTTAAGTAACATCATGGCAGAACTACAGGCAGATCGTCTTATGACCTTGCAAAATCGAGTTGCCTTAGACTTTGTTCTTGCCGATCGTGGTAGAGTGTGCAAATTGATCGGGTCAAGTTGCTGTATTTTCATTCCTAATGACGCTCCGACAGTATACCAAGCTATCTCCAAGTTGCACATAATCTCCGAGTCTATTCATCAGGACGAAGGAGACTGGTCTTTAACGGAATGGTTTTGGGGACTACTGTCCAAATGGGGTTGGAAAGCATTGACATTCCTTGGTATAATCTTGACCATTATATTTTCCTGTTGCCTTTGCATGCACTGTGGTCCCGCTATCTGTGATCTTTGTGCTACCATGTGCATCCCAAAACCTAAACCACAAGTAACAGAAAACATAAGAATGATGTTACAGCAACAGCTCGATGACCTCATGGCTATTGACGTGGACTCAGATTAACGTGAGTCTATCTTGCCTGAGTTCTGGCAAAAGGAGGGTCTGAGGAACTTCGATTTTCGATCACGATCGAATCGACCCGCCATTTTGTGGCCCGCCGCCATTTTGTGTTGCCATCACTCAGGCAGCACGGCGAACAAAGTCTATTCTGCTTTTTCTGTAGCCTGGTGTCGAAATACGCCCTCGGCCTCTATTTGCAAAGCTGGTGTTAGAACTAGCCGAGTACACTAATCCCTGTCTGGCTTTCCTAATCCCTGTTTCAACTATCTGTTGGCTCACACTATTCTTTCCTGACTTTATCTTATCGACTGGCCTTCACTGTCTCCTGCTAGCATTCTCTTGTTTCACGACTGTCCTCCAATACACACAAACGTATCTCTCCACCTGCAAGTTAGTTATGAATCTGTTAATATATCAGCTTGAGGGTGGGGTGACAAACACAGTTGGAGGAGAGGTCTCTTCGAGTCATCTGATATTTCTGTTTTCGAACCTTTCCTATTGGTTCCGCTTTGTTTTCCAACTTTCCTTATTGGCTCTTTCTTATGTGCTCTGGGAGTGTATCTCGTTAATAATTACATTGTTGTATAGTATTTAATCTGATGCGCCACAGAGTGAAGTGGCAGTCTCCTGAGAACCTACTTTGTGTACTTCTAGGATAACTGTACTAGCTGCGGCTAAAATAAATCCAATCCTCTAACGCCGACAGATTGTCCCGTGTCTCTGTGTAACGAAGCAGGAGAACTCTGGAGACATAGGGCGTACCCTGCGCCGCCAGGCCCAAAAGGTTCTGGTTCTTCACAGTGCTTTATGGCTAATGATCTCTATTGTGCATGAAGTAGCTGGTTGGGTATGTATTTGTGCAGGTTGCTCCCCACAATGGGACGTGCACGCCTGCTGATGGTGTGTCTCCTTTGCGCATCTCCGCATTTTGTTGCCTGATCCAGTGGCTGTAATTTATGGTGATTGTTCATACATTTTCTCGTAGTGACCCATGAGTAACCTGACACTCCTTCCTTTACATACACCTGTTGCACTGTGACTTTAAGACCTTGTCTTTGTGTGCTAATTTTTGCCTAATTTCTAACCCCTTCCGCCTGCTGCTGCCTCACCTGCGGCAACGCCCCACCGAGTGCCCTGATTCTGCAACCCCCATGTCTCAAAAATGCTCTGCCCTTCCCCCTCTACCCATTCGAAATGCAGGCAGCAGCTTTTCTGTGCCACTGTAGCCCCAGCGCCGTGCCAAAGGCAGGAATGTCTGTGCCTGCAACATGCACAGTGCACGACCCTCTAGTCTTTGCATGACCCACATCACACAACAGGCTCATGCTGCAGCCACTCTCCAAGCAATGTCATTGTGACAATCATCCTCCTGCTATCAGGCAACCCCTAACTACACACATGACACCTTTGCATGCTGAGTGTGCTACTCCAACTGTCTACACAGCGCTGCCCAGCCTACAAGACCCTGTCAGAACAACCAGGTAATGTGCCTCCTACCCCACACCCGCTCCGTCCACCAGCACCCCATTGGACTCTGTTACCTCCTCAACACAACAGCCCCACACATCGCCTTCATGACAGTAACCTGGACAAAAGCATCCTCAGCACATGACTTCTTCATTGCCATCTCAGACGGATACAAGATCACCAACAGGGACGGCAACACCAATCCCGGGGGATGAATTGCTATTTATTCACAAGTACCCCCTCAGAGTCACAAGTCTGGGTTTGCTGCAACTCCATGGCAACCCTCAGTGTAACACTCCTATACAGATCTGCGGGCACTCAAAACAACACCCCCGCCACAGCCTGCAACCTCACGCACTGGATCAGCAACGGATCCAACAATCTTGCCACATTGACGGACTTTCCTGTGAAGCAGAACAACAGTTAAGGCACCTGGGACAAGGCAGACCTACTGGACTCCTACAGACTTACAGACTTAGCCGGACTCTTGTGTAAACCTTGCAACACAAAGAGCCATAATTTGCCTTACAGCCCTGGTAAACACCACACACAGCCATCCCCATATCATCAGCAAGGACAAGTGGAGATCCTTCAGATAGCGGCGAGACACCCAAACACACAACATCAAGGAGCTCATCAGCATTGTGAGTGAACTGACAGCAGATCTCCATCCACGACACCCCACCCTTGCAAGGCAGATCACATCCCTTGCAACTTTGTACCACTGCAAGCTCATGGGCATACACGACAGCCTTGGCACCCAGAGGCAGACAGCACTATTATCCGCAGGACAAACCCCCATCAGGTTATGGACTCCCATCAGCAGCAATGACACAACCTGGCTCATGTGCAACATACACTCTGGCTCTCCATCAGACCCCTTCCCACACAACATCTAAACCACATCATTCCACATCCTTGAATCCCACGTCCAGCGCGTCCTGAATGTCTCCTTTGAGTTTGCCACATTCCTTGGGTGCAGGAGGCATGCAGGCATGGAACACATCGGAGACCCAGGCCCTTCTTAAACAATGGACGGCAGTACCGCAGGATCTCCTGGTACATCACCCTGCTTCCCTACCCAGCAAATGTCATCAGGAAGACACTCAACAAGCAAAAGACAATTTTCCTCCATGCAACCATCTCCAGGCAACCGGCACCAGACCATCTTCCACAGTAATCACACCACTGCAACCGTCAGCATTGCCACCAACAACGACAACTTTGCCATGCTCGACAATGGTGAGGCCACCACCCTTGACCTCTCAATGGCATTCTACACTCTGTCAGCTTACACATCTCCAATACTGGTATCCAGAGGAGGGCCCAGGGTTAAATCTGAAAGTCGCTCACCAGCAAGGCCCAGGGAGTCTGCCTCCACCCTGCAACATGTAGTACACTGGGGTCATCTGGCCCATGCCACAGGGCTCTTCTCTCAGCGTGACGATCTTCAATGTCTCCATGACCCCCCTCTCCACCATCACATGCGCACACGACCTCATCATCATCTCGTATGCCATTGACACCCAGCTGCTCCTCAAACTCACCAAATACCCAGCCATTGCCAGATCAAAACTTCAAGAAGTCATGAGATCCATTGAGGAATGGCTGAACATCAGCCACCTGAGGCTGGACTTGGAAAGTACAGAGGTCATCATCTGAGGATTGTCCCCTTACAGCTGGGTCAACTCCTTGTGTCCCACTGGTCTGTGCACCGCACCAGCACCCAGTGGCCACGCATGCAAGCTGGTGTTCATCATGGACCCATCGCTCACAATTACCATGCAACTCACCACCATCTGTACCTCATGCTGCAACACCCTCCACATGCTGCAAATGACTCACAGATGGATCCACTATAAGGCAAGACAGACCGTCCCCCTGGTCCACGACACCAGCCGGCTCAACTACAGCACCGGCCTCTACAGAGTACAACAGCACAACTGCAGGAGAAGTTGTCCACATCCAGGGTGCATCCGCACACCTCATCTGCAACATCCCCCGCCCCAGCCACATCACCGTCCACCTGAGATAGATACAATGGCTCACTGTGTGCTGCAGGATCACCTTCAGACTCCTCAACCACACTCAGGAGGCAGTCCACAACCCCAGACCCAACACCGACCTTGGATGTCTGTCATCCAACACCCCGTTGGCCCAACTCCGTGCAGCCCACCTTGCCCTGGCCACCATTCATCACATCCACATAAAAACTGCATGCAGGAGATAGTTCTCCCACCTCGACAAACAGACCTGGGACTCCCTCCCCGGGCACATCAACATGACCCATGACCTCTACACCTTCATGATACTCTTCCAAATTGGTCTGTCTGAGCAGTATTGCAAGCACCCCCTCAGCAGCTTGAGGCCATCACGGGTGAGTATTGGGCTCCATGTCTGTATTTTGTGAAACATTGTGACCCATGTGTGTATTCGACCGGACTCAGATCCAAGTGTATGGACGGCTGGAGTTTGTTCCACACTCAGGCATACTTCGACACATCCCCACACGTATGTTGTGGACTCATGCTAAATGACTGCAACATAAAATTTCATGTCTTAATTTTTTATTTATAGGTCTGGGGCGTGATTTGTGCACAGAAAAAGGTGCTATGCAGGGACCATAGAATCCAAAGTTCACAGGGGGAGATGGGATCCTTGGTATTTGAAGTCATCAGAGCCCAAACCACAGTGTTTGGAATCATTGGTCAGACTGTGACCAGCAAGTCCATGTGGCAGATGATGTCAGTCAATGAGGTGATGCTGTCACACATGAAGGCCAGGTGCCAGGCCAGGTGACCTGGGAGATATGGATGGGCCGCTGCCTCTCATGGTCTTTTCCATGGACGACCCACCTTCCTCACGGTACCCTCAGATGCAGGCCTTGACGATGCTTGGGACGCTCCGTCGGACGAATCCTCCTCCTCCTCCCTCCCTGTGGCTGGTGGTGGTCTGCGCCTGGTGGCACAGGGAGGGTTGGCCATGTTGTCGGCGATCCGACGGAGTGAATGGCTTATGTCCCTTTGCACCGTCAGGAACTCAGCCAGTCTTGCCTCCATCCGTCCTTGGTGTTCTTGTTGACTGGCGTGTTGCTCGGCCTGCTTGTTCTTGATCTCTGTGAGGGTCAGCACTACCTGGCTGAACTCCCTGGTGTCACGCCGGTATGCCTCCATGATGTTGTGGATGTGTGACATACCTGTCCCTTCAGCTGGCTGGTCAGGTTCTCGCCTCTGCCGTCCTCCACTCCCACCACCCCTGCCCACATGAGCCTGGCCTGCCGTTGTGGGCACATCGGGTCTACGGGACTCCTGTGGGATGGCAGTGGCGGTGTTGTCTGCCTCCTCCTGGGTGCCCGCCGCACCTTGTCCCTCCTGGTCAGACAGACTCAGTTGTTCACTGCGGGCAGGGCTCCTCGGTGTCTCCTGGGATGTGGCAAGAATGGGGGTGGTGGTTGGCACAGATGTTCCTGAACCAGGTTCTGCAGGGGCTTGGACACCAGAGGGTCCAGGTCGGACGGGGTCATCCGCGGAGTGTTGAGAGGTGTCGCTGCCGGTGGGATCAGGTTCCTCCAGAGCCTGTGACTGTGATTCTTCCCCCCCATTGTTGGGGGGATATTCATCACGTTACCCTGTGTGTGAGAGACAGACAATGTTAATGCTGTTTCATGCAACATGCATGTTTGATACACATTCAAGTTGGCACTGTTCCTCCAGGTAGTTGTATGTGCCTAGCATTCTCCTCAATGTTCACTTGTGGATGGGTATGTTGCGGGGGACAGTTTGATATGTTCTCCTGAGTCTTTGACATGTTGATTTGTGGCTTGGATGCTTCTTCGGCTATGTATTGGTGTTGTTGTGTTGCATGTCCATTGTGACAGTGGGTAAATCCATTGTCTTGGTGTTTGTGTTTGCACTGGTCACAGGAGGGCCTTGTGCTGTCTACACCAGGGCCAAGTGTGAGCTATCTTGTCAGTACTTTCCCAATCCCTGTGCATTGCTCATGGTGCATGGGTATGTAGCTGGGCCATATGGGATGAGGGCAATTGTGTCTGATTTTTGATTCAAACATGCGTTTTGTGCCACCCACCCTCCCAGCATACCGGACATCCATTCTTGGGTTGGTGCTTCATGTAGCATGGGACATAGCATGGCCTTGCTTTCTCAATGGGGCATACATATGTTATTGGCATTAGCGTAGTTTTTGAGTGTGGTTCTGGCCGGTGATGGCTTGGGGGTAGTTGCGTGCATTTGGTGTAGTTGGGGTGTGGATGCCATTACCCCCATGTTACGTAAATTGTTTGTGTACTCACCAGGCTCTGCAACTCCTTGGAGTCCATGTACTCCCACCGGCAGAAGCATGGCCATCACCTTCTCCTCCCAGGGATGGTAATGTACTGGTCTGGAGGGCGCACCACCTCCGGTGATGTTGCACTGGGCGTAGTCCTCATTCATTTTGCGCTTGACCGCCCTCTGCAGATCGTACCACCTGGCTTGGCATTCATTCCTGGTCCGTCAGCTGGGTGCAACAGCATTCACCCAATCGACAATCCTTTGCCACAGGCGTGATTTTTCAGCTATGCTGGTTTTTTGTCTGACCAATATTCCAAACAGCTGTGGCTCGACTCTGATGACTTCATTGACAAGGATCTCCAGCTCCTCCCTTGTGAACTTTGGATTCTTGTCTGTGGGCATGGTTTAGGGTGAGGGTGTGGATGGTTGTGGGTGTGTGGGTGTGAATGTGACGGTGTGGGTGTGAATGTATAGAGGGGGTATGTGTGAAGGAGGTTGTGTGAAGGTGTATTATGTTAAGGTGGATGGGTGTTGTTGTTGTTGTGCTCTGTAGCTGCAGTGAGTCTGTTGCAAAGGCTCATGGTTTGTGTATGTGTGGGCCCTTTTTATTGGTCCATTTGTGGGTGTGGCTCAGTTTAAATTTTTGGTGTGTGTGTTATAAGGGGTGGTTGTGAGTTTGCCCCTCTGTTTGCCTGTTTGGATGTGTCCAGGTCAGTCCTTTCCATTTTTTGTGCAGTGTAGACGTGTTTTGTGGTGTTGTGTGAGTCGAATAGACCCTCCTTGTGCTGTTTTACAGTGTCTGTGGTTCAGTACGGTACAGGGGTAAGAGTCGTACAGACACACACCCCCATGCGTTGTGTATGTACGGTGCATACACTGCCATTGCTGTGTACGCTGTGAACACCCCCATTGCTATGTACGGTGCGTACACCGCCATCGCTTATGTACGGTGCGTACACCACCATCACTATGTACGGTGCGTACACTGCCATCGCTTATGTACGGTGCGAACACCCCATCACTATGTACGGTGCGTACACCCCCATCGCTATGTATGGTGCGAAAACCCCCATCGCTATGTACTGTGCGTACACCCCCATTGCTATGTACGATGCATACACCACCATCGCTTATGTATTGTGCGTACACCCCCATTGCTCTGTACGTTGCGTACCCCACCATCGCTTATGTACGGTGCGAACACCCCATCACTATGTACGGTGCGTACACCCCCATCGCTTATGTACGGTGCGGACACCCCCATCGCTATGTACTGTGCGTACACCCCCATTGCTATGTACGATGCGTACACCGCCATCGCTTATGTATTGTGCGTACACCCCCATTGCTCTGTACGTTGCGTACCCCACCATCGCTTATGTACGGTGCGGACACCCCCATCGCTATGTACGGTGCGTACACCCCCATTGCTATGTACGGTGCGTACACCACCATCACTTATGTACGGTGCGTACACCCCCATTTCTATGTATGGTGCGTACACCGACATTGCTACTGTACGGTGCGTACACAGACATTGCATATGTTCAAGTCATTCCCCGTGTACGGGACGGACGTTTTCCGTACAAATCGTAAATCGGAAAGCCGGTCCGGATCGTACTAGTACGGTCGGACTGCATTTTTACAATTCGTACGGAAAAGTGTCCGGGTACGTCTCGTACAACTTTTCCCGATCTGATTCGTATGGATAGGGCTGATCCGTATGTACTTTTTCCCGTACGAATCGTACTTCACGGGTCGGACGTGACTTGTACGATTCGTACGGAAAAAAACTACGGATACGAGTCGTACGGGACAAAAAAATACAGGATCGGAATCGACCCCTTAATTGGTGTTTTGTAAGCAACCTTTGACACTTCTATGGAGAAGTGTGACTCAATGATGGAGAAGTGTGGCTCAATAATTATAGCGGCAGACCCTGATGCAGAGATCTAGCCCGGGACCAGGGTTCAATTCCCCGCCTCGGCGGATCTTGGGCTCAAAAATTCCACGGGCCTGATAATTCTCGCCTCGGTGCCTATTCCAATCATGGAGTCCCACTCTGCAACTCTGGGCAATAGCTTGCTTAATCTCCACAACGGCCCCCACAACGCTAAGGATGCCTGGCCTCCACCTTGGGGGTGCCCAGGAGTGGACACCTCACAGGGAAAGCCAGGATGGGTTCCACAGTGGTATTCGTACAAGCGCCTTGAGACCCTTGCGGGTGAGTAGTGCGCTATACATGTATCAAATTTAAATTTTTTACATTTACTCGATGGATCGTGTTTCACCACTGCTGTTATTTCTTAGTTTTCCACCCCAAAAAAACAGCACTGCTCCTAATATTAGTTACGGTTTTTAAAAAAAGGCACACTTATGTGTGTGAATTACAACAAGAATGTGCTTATCTTGCAGGTTATGTTCGTTAGAAAACTAAATATATTCCTAATGTTGACGATTTAGCCGTTCCCCAGGCCCCTACTTGGACGCACTGTACCCCAGCACCGTAACCCAGCCCCGTACGCACCGTACCCCAACACCGTACCCCAGCACCGTACTTGTACACACCGTACCCCAACACTGTACCCCAGCCCCGTACTTGGACGCACCGTACCCCACCACCGTACCCCAGCATCGCGTATGTACGAACCATACAACAACATTGCATATGTGAGCACTGTACAACAACATCGCGTATGTACGCACCTTACATATGCTAAAACGACTAGCACAGAACCAGGACACTGTAAAACAGCACAAGGAGGGTCAATTCGACTCGCACAACAACACAAAACATGTCTACAGTAGAAAAAACATCTAAAAGACTGACCTGGCACATCCAAACAGGCAAACAGAGGCCCAAACTCACAACCACCTCTTATAACACACCCACCAAAATTTCAAACCCAGCCACACCCACAAATGGACCAATAAAAAGGGCCCAATCTTGCAAACCATGAGCCTTTGCAACAGACCCACTGCTGACAGACACCACACACAAACAACTGCACCCATACACCTTAACTTACACACCTTCACACAACCTCCTTCACACATACCTCCTCTACACATTCACACACACACCTACACATTCACATCCACACACCCACAACCACCCACACCCACACCCCACACCATGCCCACAGGCAAGAATCCAAAGTTCACAAGGGAGGAGCTGGACATCCTTGTCAACAAAGTCATCAGAGTCGAGCCACAGCTCTTTGGAACATTGGTCAGACAGACCAGCATAGCCAAAAAATCATGCCAGTGGCAGAGGATCGTCGATCGGGTGAATGCTGTTGCGCCCATCAGAAGGACCAGGAATGAATGCCAAGCCAGGTGGTACGATCTGCGGAGGGCAGTCAAACGCAAAATGAATGAGGACTACTCCCAGAGTAACATCACTGGAGGTGGGCTGACCCGCAGACCGGTATATTACCATCCCTGGGAGGAGAAGGTGATGGCCCTGCTTCCACCGGTGGGAGTACATGGAGTCGAAGGAGTTGAAGAGCCTGGTGAGTACACAAACAACTTACGTAACATGGGGGTAATGGCATCCACACCCCAACTACAACAAATGCACTCACCTACCCCCAAGCCCTCCCCGAACACAACCACACTCAAAAACAACGCTCCTGCCACTAACATGTGTATGCCCCATTCACAAAGCGAGGCCATGCCATGTCCCAGCCTACACAAACCACAAACCCAAGACTGGATGTCCGGGATGCTGGGAGGGTGGGGATCACTAAACATATTGTACAACAGACACCATTGCCCTCAGCCCATATGGCCCAGGTACATACCCATGCACCATGCTCAATGCACAGGGGCTGGCAAAGTACTGACAAGGTAGCTGACACTTGGCCCTGCTGTAGGCAGCACAAGGCCCTTCTGTGACCACTGCAAACTCTAACAAAAACACAACAAGCTCAGATATCTAGGACAGGAACTCACACTCACTGACATGGCAGCATGCTCCATGGGGGGACAGATACATCACCTGGGAGACCCCCTGCCAAATCACACTACACCCACCAGCAGGCACCATCAATCAATCAACAATCAATCAGGGTACTTGTAAGGCGCGCAACTTACCTGTGAGGGTCTCAAGGCGCTGAGGGATGGGGGGGGTTCCACTACTGCTCGAAGAGCCAGGTCTTGAGGAGTCTTCTGAAGGCAAATAGGTCTTGGGTCAGTCGTAGATGGGTTGTGAGGGTGTTCCAGGTCTTGGTGGCGAGGTAGGAGAAGGATCTGCCACAGGCGGTTGTACTTTGGATGCGGGTGACAGCTGCAAGGGCGACGCTGCCGGAGCGGAGCTGGCGGGTGGGGGTGTAGAAGCTGAGTCTGATGTTCAGGTAGGCTTGTCCGGCGTTGTGGAGTGCCTTGTGTGCATGGGTGAGGAGCTTGAAGGTGATCCTCTTGTCGATGTGGAGCCAGTGCAGGTCACTCAGGAGGGAGGTGATGTGGCTGTGGCGGGGAGCGTTGACGATCAGTCGTGCGGAGGCGTTTTGGAAGCGTTGTAGCCGTCATTGGTGATTGGATGGGAGTCCTGCGTAGAGTGCGTTGCTGTAGTCCAGTCTGCTTCTGACGTGGGCCTGTGTCACTGTTCTACTTGTTTCAGTCGAGATCCACCTGTAGATCCGGCGGAGCGTGCGTAGGGTGTCGTAGCAGGAGGAGGAGACGCCGTTGACCTGCTTAGACATGGAGAGGGAGGATGCGAGGATCAATCCTAGGTTGCGTGCGTGGTCGGTGGGTGTCGGTGCTGTCCCCAGAGCGATCGGCCACCAGGAGTCGTCCCACGCTGAGGGTGTGGGTCCGAGGATGAGGACCTCCGTCTTGTCCGAGTTCAGTTTCAGATGGCCGCTCCTCATCCAGTCGGCGATGGCCCTCAGACCCTTGTGGATGTTTGTTTTGGCGGTGTGAGGGTCCTTGGTGAGGGAGAGGAAGTGCTGGGTGTCGTCGGCGTAGTAGATGATTTGAGGTTGTGGTGGTGGGCCACTTGTGTGAGAGGGGCCATGTGGATGTTGAACAGCGTCGGGCTGAGGGAGGATCACTCACCCCTTACACAAGCACACACCCCCGGGGCAGCCAATGGAGTTACCCACTCTCACAATGGACAAGTGACACAACAAGATCAAGCCACAGCCAAAGAAGCATCCAAGCCCACATTTGACATGTCAAACACCCTGGAGAACATTTCAATCAGTCCCCTGCAACATACCCATCCACAAGTGAACATTGATGTGAATGCTAGGCACATACAACTACCTGGAGGAACTGTGGCAACTGGAATATGTATGAAACATGGAAGTCGCATTAAACAGCATTAACATTGTCTCTCTCTCACACACGGGGCAACGTCATGGATCTCCCCCCAACAATGGGGGGGAAGTACCACACTCCCAGGCTCGGGAGCGACACCTCACAACACTCCGCGGATGACCCCAACCCACCTGGCCCCTCTGGTGTCCAAGCCCCTGCAGCACCTGCTTCAGGTACATCTTTGCCAACCACCACCCCCATTACTGCCACATCCCAGGAGACACCCAGGAGCCCTGCCCTCACTGAACAACTGAGCCAGTCTGACCTGGAGGGACAAGGTTCGCAGGGCACCCAGGAGGAGGCAGACAACACCGACACTGCCATCCCTCAGGGGTCCCATAGACCTGATGTGCCCACAATGGCAGGCCAGGCTTGTGGTGGCAGGGGTGGTGGGAGTGGAGGCAGGCGGAGGCGAGAACCTGACCAGAAAGCTGAAGGGACTGGTATGTCACACGTACGCAACATCATGGAGGCATACCGGCGTGACACCAGGGCCATCAGTCAGGTAGTGGCGGCCCTCACAGACATTAAGAATCAGCAGGCTGAGCAACACGCCAGTCAACAACAACACCAAGGATGGATGGAGGCAAGACTGGCTGAGCTCCTGGCGGTGCAAACGGGCATAAGCCGTTCACTCCGTCGGATCGCCGACAACATGGGCAACCCTCCCTGTGACACCAGGTGCAGACCAGCACCAGCCACAGGGAGGGAGGAGGAGGAGGAGGATTCGTCGGACGGAGCGTCCCAAGCATCGTCAAGGCCTGCATCTGAGGGTCCCCGAAGGAAGGTGGGTTGTCCACGGAAAAGACCGTGAGAGGCAGCGGACCATCCACATCTCCCAGGTCACCTGGCCTGGCACCTGGCCTTCATGCGCAACAGCAGCACATCATTCACTGACATTCTCTGCCACATGGACATGCTGGTCACAGTCTGACCAATGATGACCAACACTGTGGTCTGGACTCTGATGACTTCAAATGCCAAGGATCCCATCTCTCCCTGTGAACTTTGGATTCTATGCACCCGGTAGAGCACCTTATTCTTTCTAACAAAACACGCACCCCACCGAGAATAAAACTATTATTTGTTATTAGATGTTGCAGTCATTTTGCATTAGTCCACAACATACGTGTGGGTAAATGTAAAACTATGCCTGAGTGTTGAACTAACTCCAGCCATCCATACCCTGGGATCTGAGTCGGGTACAGGACACACATGGGTCACAATGTGTCATCCGATACAGCCTGGGAGCCCAATACTCACCCGTGATGGCCTCAAGCTGCTGAGGCTTGAAATACTGTGCGGACACAATCAGGAAGAGGATGATGAAGGCCTAGAGGTCATGGCTCATGTGGAGGTTCCCGGGGAGGGAGTCCTAGGTATGTTTGTCCAGGTGGGAGAACCATCTCCTTCATGCTGGAGTGTTGTGGATGTGAAGAATGGTGGCCAGGACAAGTTTGGATGCATAGAGTTGGGCCAACGGGGTCTTGGATGACAGACGTACAAGGTTGATTTTGGGGTCTGGGGTTGTTGACTGCCTCCTGAGTGTGTGTGAGGAGTGTGAAGTTCATCCTGCAGCACACAGTGATCCCTTGCAGCTATCTCAGGTGGACGGTGATGTGGATGGGGTGCGGGATGTTGAAGCTGAGTTGTGCAGATGCACCCTGGTTGTGGACAAGTTTCCCGTGAGTTTGGATGTACTTGCTCCGTAGAGGGCAGGGCAGTAGTTGACACGGCTGGTGTCGTGGACCTGGGGGATGGTCTGTATTTCCTTGGAGTGGATCTATCTGTGGATCATGTGCATAATGCAGAGGGTGTTGCAGCATGAGGTACAGATGCTGGTGATTTGAATGACAAATGTGAGTGACAAATCCGTGATGCACACCATCTTGTGTGCGTGGCCACTGGGTGCTTGTGTAGGGCCCCTGCGGGTGAGACACAAGGAGTTGAGCCAGCTGTAAGGGGACAATCCTCAGATGATTACCTCAGTCCTGTACAAGTCCAGCCTCAGGTGGCTGATGTTCAGCCATTCATCCACGGACCTCATGCCTTCATGAATGTTGGAACTGCCAATGGCTGCGTCTTTGGTGAGGGTGAGGAGCACCTGGGTGTCAATGGCATACGACATGATGATGAGGTTGTGTGCGCATGTGATGGTGGAGAGGGGGTCCTGTACACACTGAAGGCTTGAGTCCCACTCCCATGGCCTTGCTGGTGGACGGAGCCGGTGTGGAGCAGGAGGGACATGATCTGGTTGGTGTGACAGGGCCTGGAAGGCAGGGCAGCGCTGTGTAGGCAGTTGGAGTTGCACACTCAGCATGTAAAGGTGTTGTGTGTGCACTTAGGGTATGCCTGAGAGCAGGCAGTTGATTTTCGGATAGACATTGCTTGGAGGGTGGCTGCAACATCAGACTGTAGTGTGATGTGGGTCATGCAAGGACATGAGGGTTGTGCAATGTGCACGTTGCATGTGCTGATGGTCCTGCCTTTGGCACTGCGTGGCCGCAACAGTGGCACAGACAAGATGATGACAGCCAAATGAATGGGTGGAGGGAGGCAGGGAGGAGCATCTTTGAGGTGTGTGTGTTGCCGAATCCCGCTACTTTGTGTGCCCTTGCTGCAGGGGCCGCAGCAGGCGGCATGTCCTGGAAACGATGCCAAAAGTAGCACACAAAGACAAGGATGTCAGAAAGGACAAATGCAACAGGCGTATGTAAAGGAAGGAGTGTCCGGTTACCCATGGCACATCCAGGGAAAATGGATGCACAATCACCAAAGATGACTGACACAGGATCAGGAAACAGAAGGCCGAGCCGCTCACAGGAGACACACCCTCAGCAGGCGTTGACAGCCCGTCATGGGGACCAACATGCCCAAATACATACACAACCATGGACTTCATGCACAATCGAGATTCTACCCCATGAAGAACTGCATGCATGTAGCCAAACTACACATAGGCTCATATGCACAATCTTTGACAACTATGCCAGAGATGCCGCATGCAAAGTGGCAAGAGACCTGCATTGACAGAGATGAGGCACCTTGGAGGGTGAGGAACCCATTTATTACTCAGGCTCACACTAAGGGAAATGCATCAATATGAACAGACTCACAGGTCATTTGGCTGCGGAGTTGGACCTACACTGGACACCCCCTTCACAACACAGATGTAGTAAATCCAAATGGCCTGGCACACAAGTTAAGGGGATGAGCCAAACACCCCCTGCTGCACATGGAGAGGCTGCAATTCCCCATTGAGCCTCTTGTCGGGATGTCGCCCACTGTCGGGTTCTGAGGTAACAGAGAGTGCCACTAACCTGGAAGCCGGGTACAGCGGGAACGATGATAGGTTAGCCCTACCCCCTAGGAGGTAACCCCTGTGTGTGGAGATATAACACACCACAGGAGGCACCTCTACCGGGGAAAGGGTAAAAAGGGACAAAGGAAACAAAAACAGGATTGCTTCCAGACAATGGAAAGGACTGGCGTGAGTGGTGAAGACTCGCCTCTCCTACTCTCAACACTCCCAGACCCTGTAAAAGGAGAGACAACAAACATACATCAATATAGTAGTGAACGTGCCTCCCAACCCCCTCACTAGTCTGGCTGTCTAGATACATTTACATGTAAGGGAGTATTTCAAGCATGTAGTAATAGAGGCAGTTCGCACACTGTGAAATGAGGTGTGAGAATTCAGCAGGATTATGCAGTCTTGAATATATGCAGTAAATGTACTTATCGTTTGGTTGTACCTTCTGTGTGTTCCCCTGGTTCTGGAGGCGTGCAAAAGAATACATCCAGGAAACTCGCTCCTGGCTTCAGAGGCTCCTAATCATGAGGAGCAGTGCAGGTTACAGCGGACCAAGTGCCAGGGAACGTGCCTAGCGTGGAAAAAGCGCCCTTCATTTTCAGCCCGTACTTCACGGACTGTTCTCAAGCATCAGTGCCCCGAACAAGCTTCCCGCTCGCTCGAAGAGAACGCGTTGGAGTCTCGACTCCCAATTCCGGCTTACAAGACGTCACCGCTGGTGTGCCGGGTCCTCTGACATCGTAGGGCTGAGCTCACCGGAAGGAGGGTCTTGGTGCTGTGGGATTCCCCCGGGCCGCCTCGTATGACGAAACGCGCTCGGTAATCTCTAGGATATGTCTGTCTTCCTCGGCGTGGGAAGTCTCTTCCAAAGGTAGTGACGCAAGGGCAATCCCCGCGCTGTGCGTGAAATGAAGACATGCCGGGAACGAGCAGCAGAATAGATGAAGGTCACGTCGGATGCAGTCTCTCGGTAGTTTAGCAGAAGTTCGCACTGCAAGGACAATTCCAGGAAGGCTCGCATCAAGGGGTTTAACGTGAAGTAAACTCGAGTGACAAGCCCCGTTTAGAACAAGAGGCGGGGCTTATATACCTCGTGTTCCTGCCCACTGCCTTATGGGCAATGTAGTGTATCAGCCTGCAGACGCCCTATACCACTATAGTCTTGCTCTTTGGCGCCATCTAAGGTGGGACATGACACCCACTATGTCTACCCGTAGCATCCCGTATGTTTCTGAGGGAAGTTTTACACACATTGATGCCTTCATCAGAATCCACAAACCATTACAGATGACTGTCACAAAGTTTGACTATCAATTCATGGGAGTCATGCTACATGTCATGTGCCCCATGGTGAGTCGACATGTATGCATGGTAAACCAACATGCACAGGAGCAGTCCCCACACATTCCAAACACGTAACACCCCCAAAATGCCTTGCTGCAATCCTCACCCAAAATGAATTTTCCCCATGTCCGTGCATGGAACGCTGATTCAGCACACGTTGCAATACTCATGAGGAATAGCAGGAGGCCAACGATGACATGACCAGACAACATGCGCAAGATACACAAGAAGTCAGCTAAAAGATTGTTATCCGCGTACATGGTCATTTACTCTACAGGAATAATGTTGTCACCATGCGATTTGAAAAATTAGTGTCTCAGCTAAAATGAGTGGAATGACATCATCAGTCGAGTGACACATCAGAACACACATCTAAGTCACTTAGCATACAGTCAGCTGGGCACACACATTGCAACACATGCCACAAAATGCTCCAAGCGTGCACACTCAGACCCAGTGACTCACCATTATGAGAAGAAGTTGCGTATGAGCTGACTCCGGATATCCTCCTCCTCTTCCTCACTTGCCTCGTGACCAAGCCCTTCATCCTCCACGGGTGGATGTTCCTGCTCATCCTGCTCCAGGATGAGTGGCACTGCCTTCTCCACTGCCATGTTGTGCAACATGCAGCACACAAGGAAGATTTTGCAGATCTTCGTCGGTGCATATGTGAGGGACCCGCCTGTCTTGTGAAGGCACCGGAATCTGCTCTCTCAATCTCTCGCCTAGTCTGCCCATGTGCATTGTTGTACCGGTGATCTGCAGCTGATCTTGGGTTGCGGAGAGGCGTCATCAGCCATGGTATGTTGGGATAGCCGGAGTCCCCTACATGAAAACATCATGTAAATAAGTGGGTCAGGAGATGCTGTAAGATACAAAGATACCGCAAAACACAGGGCAAACAGAGTATACCCACCAACAAGACATGCTCGTTCGTTGTGCAGCCGCAGCATCATTTGTGGCACCCTGCTACGCCTCATGATGTAGGCATCGTGTGCTGACCCTGGAAAACGTGTACAGACATGGGAAATCAGCATGTTAGCAAGACACACCACAAGGGCATTTATAGAGTGGTAATGTTTACGGTTGCGATAGGCGACCTCCTGTGCCTGTGCTGGTACCAAAGCCACATGTGTCCCATCAATGGACCCAATGACATGGGGCATCCCTTCCAGGGCATAGAAATCACCCTTGACACCTGTCAACTTCTCAGGAGTCGGAAAATAGATGAATTCATCCAGGTGCTCCAACATGGCTGCCAAAACATCATGCAGGACACGGCTGAACATCGTCTGTGACATGGCACCAACATCAGCTATGGTGAATTTAAACGTACCTGTGGCAAAAAAATGTAGGGCTGCCATCACCTTCATCTTGGGGGTCAGCGCAATAGGATACCTGTGTCGTGGTTGGAGGTGTGGTGCCAGCTTGGCAGTCAAGTCCTCAATCAACTGTTGGTTGAATCTGTAACGGCGTATGCAGTCATGTTCCCTCATGGCACCCAAGTCTGGCATTGGTCTGGGGACAGGCGGTGCCCTGCAGAAAATTGGAATGAATGACGAACAGTGCGAACATAACAACATAAATGTCAATGAACTGAGCACATGCTCAACTGCTAATACACATCTGCTAAATACAGAGTCTGGTCTGTGCAACACATCCAGGACACGTATGCCAGCCAGGTGCTACTTCTACGAAAAGTCAGCTACACCCATTGATTGTCAAGTCTACATGACATGCCCTGAAACGAGCTGTGGGCCAGTGTCAGTGAACAGCCAGAGACATCACAAGACTGACATACATCCACATATCAGCATTTGAAGGATGTCATCTCATACAGACAGCTGACGGCAAGCTAGACGCACAGATCACATGGAATGTCAAATGTACAGATCACACACATTGCGATGAAGGGGTACACGTGAAAACAGAAAACACAAACATTGAGACGACGCAGATATGTCCTCAAGTCAAATTATCATGTTCGATGCATACAGACACACGTTACGTGGAAATCCGCATGTGGCATGGTGTGCGTAGATGTGTGCCATGCCCATCTACACACAGACACATGTTGGATGCAGCAACAGCAGATGCAGTTGACGGAACACCAACAGCAAGCTCATGGGAAAACATGACACACACATGACATAGTCACATCGGTGCACGCTGGTCGTTAAATGTCAGTTGTCAGTGTCCCTGTCCCTGGCATCAGGGGACAGTTGCAGGTGGTGGTGACTGTGCCATACCAGTGATCCTGTGCTTGACTCGTTTGTACTACATGAACACATGTGCAAAGTGTGAAGGGTAAGTGTGCCACATAGTGCCCCATCACACATGACATGTGTACACAGGTCACCACACATCAATTGTGTAAATACATGAGGAGACATGTGCAATATAACTGCCTGACACACCTAGGCCCTGCACATGTAGGACAGCAATAACAATGACTTGTTGTACATCCTTGTGCGAGTCTGAGACCTCCATTCCTTTCATGTGCGCATCCTATCAACAGTGTAAGCGTGTGAAATGCACCGTACACACGCTCTGAGGGTGTGTGTACGGTCCGTATCACTAGAGTTGTGTGATGGTAGGAGTACGCGTGGTACGGACCGTACAAGTACGGTCCGTATCACTATAGTAGTGGTGCCGTAGGAGCACACGTGGTACGGACCGTACACACGTACGTGTACTACCAGTGCCTACACGTACATGTAGGCACTGGTAGTACACGTACCAGTACGTGTACTACCAGTGCGTACCCGTACGTGTAGGCACTGGTAGTACACGTACGTGTAGGCACTGGTAGTACACGTACGGGTACGTGTACTACCAGTGCGTACCCATAAGTGTAGGCACTGGTAGTACACATACGGGTACGTGTTCCACCAGTGCGTACCCGTACGTGTAGGCACTGGTAGTACACATACGGGTACGTGTACTGCCAGTGTGTACCCGTAGGTGTAGGCACTGCTAGTACACGTACGTGTAGGCACTGGTAGTACACGTACGGGTACATGTACTACCAGTGCGTACGGGTATGTGTACTACCAGTGCGTACACGTACATGTAGGCACTGGTGGTACACATACGTGTACGTGTACTACCAGTGCCTACACGTATGTGTACTACCAGTGCCTACACGTACGGGTAGGCACTGGTAGTACACGTACGTGTAGGCACTGGTAGTACACGTATGGGTACGTGTACTACCAGTGCGTACATGTACGTGTAGGCACTGGTAGTACATGTGCGGGTAGGCACTGGTAGCACACGGACCCGTACGTGTACTACCAGTGCGTACCCGTACGTGTAGGCACTGGTAGTACATATACGTGTAGGCACTGGTAGTACACATACGGGTACGTGTACTACCAGTGCATACCCGTACATGTAGGCACTGGTAGTACACATACAGGTACATGTACTACCAGTGTGTACCCGTACATGTAGACACTGGTAGTACACGTACCCGTACGTGTACTACCAGTGCGTACCCGTATGTGTAGGCACTGGTAGTACACGTACGTGTAGGCACTGATAGTACACGTACGTGTAGGCACTGGTATTACACGTACGGGTAGGCACTTTTAGTACACGTACGGGTATGTGTACTACCAGGGCATACACGTACGTGTCAAACGCACTGTGCAACTGGTGCCATAGGGGTACATGTCAAATGCACCGTACCTGTGTGTGGATTTGAAAATTACATAGGGGACACATAAGGGACAAGTATTAGGCACTAAATGCATGCTGGTTGTCATGGATACAGAGTTTTCAGTTCAAATCTTTACATCAGATGTCCTGGAAAAGTCAGTTGGCCACAAAATACAATGTTGCAAAGTGGTTGTTGACTTGACATGATGCTCAAAATTTGAACGATGCAAATGCTTTCACTGGTGTATGTAGAAAGGGATTGGAGTAAACGTAAGATGCAAATGAATCTGACCAATCACTATGTACTCCTCCAAATGAATGCCCCTCAGCAAGACAGATATAAGTCAGCCAGAACCCATGAGAGGGCACTTGCCTGCACAACTTTCCTGTTGACAACACTGCTGCTGTCTGTGCTTCCTCTGGCACCATGTCAAGGTCTGTGGAGAGGGCCCAGCCATTCACCCAGGAGGAGAATGAGGCATTGCTGGATGTCATCCTCCCACAGCCTGTATGGGAGACCAGGGTGCAGGTGAGTGCTGACTCCACTACCTTTGACTGTGCACCTTTTTGTGACTGTCACTTCTGGCATTGTGTCCAGGTGTGACAGACATGCAATGTTGTTTAGAGTGGGTCCCAGGGGGGGGGAATGGCTTATGTCTCCCATGCAGAGCATGATGTAATTCATGTGTGCACTCCTCACTTGCATTGTGCGTACTGTGACATTCACTGCATAGTGCATGACACATTCAGCCTGGCTAATCCTTTGTGGCATTTTTTGTCTATAGTCCTGAGGTGATTCAATGGTCACCCCGGTGTGACAGGTGACTGTACCCTCAGATGTTTGTGAGTTGAGTAGAGCTGTGGTAAGAGTGTCCAAGTGATGTGTACGCCCCCTGGACATTGATGTGTGTGAATTTTCCTTGTCATATGGGTGAATGTGAAGTGTTGCACCACAGCTGCATGGAGGAGGCAACAGCTCTACCCATCTGATGTGAGAAGTAAGCCGTGCTGTGTGTCTGACTTGCTGAGCTCGCCCCACACCTGTGACACCCCACAGGAAAGTGGCACATGTGCAGAGTGAGGTTTGTATCCGCTGTTGCCAATGGCCTGTGATTGATCTGTGCCTGTGTGTGTCTGTGTACTCTGCTGAGGTTGCGTCAGTGGCCTGGGGCATGTAACTGCTTGGAGGTGCTTTCCATCAGCCTGGTGTTGCTTGTGATGCACAGTGTGTGCCATGATCATGGAGTGTGTCGCACCCCTCATGCCACCTGTGTACTTTCAATGCCATGTAGTGCATTGGGGCTTCCACAGAGGCCAATGTCCATATGACAAAGATGCTGTTCCTTGGTAGCCTCCTATGCCCTGTTCAACATATCAAAGATGTTCAAATGTGTGTCTCTCTGACATGGAGCAGGTGTAGTGATGTTGTCTCATTTTGTCATCCTCACAGTTAACTGCCTACGAGAAGGGGGAGGTCTGGAAGCAGGCCGTCAGGGCCGTGAGATCAGTGGAGGGTCGCAGTCGGCGCCTAGCCCAAGTCAGAAAACGATGGCAGGACATCCGGTGCTGGACACGGAGGATCGCCCGGGTCCTGCTGGGGGACTCACCTCCACGGCCCGACGGCGGGCGCCGATGCCTGACCCACCAGATGATGCGTGTCCTGGCAGTGGTCTTCCCTGACATGGATAGGCAGTTACAGGAGAGACAGCAGCAAGGAGGGGGTAGGTACATGAGTGTTTGGTGTGTGTCACCAGCTTTTGAAAGTGCTCAGTCGCCTGGATACACTGCCAGGGTTTATATGTACAGTGCATATCCTGTTCCCCCAAGTCAACCAGTGCTGTTCTTCCTCCCTTCCCGTCCTTGACATGTGTTCCCTGGTCTGTGTGTAATCACTATTGCACATGGTCATCTAGGCTGCCAGTTAATGCAAGTGCACATTGCTTTCTGCATCATGTGTGAGGGTGGTCTGTGACATGTGTTGGTACCTTGCCTGTGCCCTGTCCTGTTCAGTCATTTGGGGGTCCATATTTTTTGGCACTGATGCTGAGTCTCAACATAGGAGTGTGAGGTTTCAAATTAACAGACTTGCAGCATGCATGGCCGATGTTTTGGCCTCAGACATGATGTGCATGAGTGGGAGTTATGCATAGTGCCGGGACGGTTGCTCATGTTACAGTCAGATCATTCCAGGACCATGGAGCAGTGTGCCCACTACAGTCCCCTGAGACACCCTTGCCTCGGAATCATGTGTGTCATCCAACACTGTGCCCATTCTCTGTGTGTTCAGGTATAGGTTGGCCTCTGTGGCATTGTTCCCTAGCCTCATTTGTATTTATCTAAAGTGCGCTACATGTGTCCACGGGACAGGGTGACCCCATTTGGCTTGTGCATACTCACACTGGGCAGTGCCTGTGTGTCTATTTACAACTATCTGTTGATGGTCGTTTGTCACAAATATGTGTTGGCAGCCTCACAAGGTGATGTGGAGTACATTTGGTAATTCTTGTGGCACATTTTTGTAAACCCTGATTAAGAGGTGTCACTTCTTGATCTGTCTCAATCACATTGTCTCAGGTATGGGGGGTTTGTGTGGGCGAGGCCTACATGTCCAAACCTTATGTCTCCTTGCCAGGTCTGACCTGTGTGTGATAATTGTCTGGACAGACACTCAACATGCATTGACCCAGTGAAGTTGTGCAGGCTTTAATTTTTGTGCTTTGCAGCATGTGTCAAAAGTTTAAATACATGATTCCTGCTCATCCATTTTTGGCACCAGTGTGTGGTCCAGATGCTACGTAGTTTGGTCTTTGTGTGCTGACATCTGTGTGGACATTCTTGCTTGCCATGAGGGTGTCTCATCAGTGCAGGTGTGCCTTTTTCCGACACAATTGCAGGCCCATTAGCTTATGCATTGTCCTGTGTTTAGACATGTGTGCCACTCCACATGACAGGCAGTAGGTCAGATGTGTTGCCAACTGTGTCATCATGGTACTAATGGCCATGTGACAGGTGGCATGATTCAAGTTGTTAGTCAAGAAGTCTTGTACCTTGGCACTCACTACACTTGTCAACATGTCTTCATGTTTTCAATGCTTGATTTTGATGTTTTGTTGTGAAGGACAATAATGTGCCTGCATGACAGATGTCTCCCAAGGAAGTGCACAAGAAACCACCTTTACACTTTCAGGGGACACACTGGCACATTTTATAGAAAGGTACAGTTCGAATAAGACTGTTTTTTCAGATTATACATATCCATGTTCCCACAGTGTGGTGGCATTTGGGTAAGTCCTTGGTTGTTGCTGATACCAACTTACGAGTGTCAAGTCATCCAGACCGCCGTGGTGCCATGTATATGTACTTACTGAAACCCCATTTCTGTCTAACAGTGGCTTCTTTGAATAAGGCTGGCAGCTCATACAATGACTTTGTAAATGTAGTTTTGTGTGCACCTCCTTGTGTGACTTCTTTTATACAGGCACATGTGTGTTCTGTTCACAAAGTGGCACATTCACACATTCTAAACATGTAGTTTGTGTAAAGTGGTGTGATTCCCAAGGGATCACAATGTATTTCGTTTGGGTTTCCAAAGTACTTACAGGTCTCTGAGTGTGGGGACATCTTCAGCATTGAGGTCTGTTATTTAGCCTTGGGTGCACCAATACTGTTTCTTTCACAGTAAACAAGAGGTGGCATGCCTTCATAGTATTGCTGTGCTCAACTGTTCCCAGACACTAGCTTCTCAGTATATTTCTAAATCAAGTTTTTGGCTGTTGTGTCCTATTTTTCCTTGTTTCCAAGTGGCATGGTGGGTCAACCAACTGGGGAGTACAGGGCTTACATATGTGCGGAGTAATCTAGATCTTACTCATGATGCATTGCCTGATATGCACTGTGACCCATTGTGTTTGGACTCATGTGTCAGATGTATACAGGTGACTGATTATTTTCTGTAACATCACCTTGCCCACAGCATCATCGGAGGAAATCGAGGGAGACACCTGCACGGACCTGGAGGAGGGATCCAGCACCGGTTCCACCAGTGCTGGCGAGTCTGCGGGAGCAAGTGGCATGGAGAGCGAGGGGAGTCAGGTGAAGGACCTGTCTGGTGGCGACACTGACTACTACGCTGACGGGTCCGAGGCTGAACTCATCAAGGGGGCGGAGGTTGCTACAACACCTGGCAGCAGCACAACATCTGTCCCCGCCTCCTCCATTCCCATCACCGCCCTCCCAGTTGCTCCGGTCCCTTCTGTCCGTGCAGGGCACCATCATGTCTCCTTCGTGCCAGGCACCGCACCCCCTGCCCCTGTCACCCCGGCTGCCTTTACTGAAGTCTGTGGACATTCAGCGGCAGTTGCAGGTTGGCCAGACATCGATGCTGAATGTCCTCCATGGCCACACCAGACTGCTGACACAGATGGTGTCATTCATGGAGGGCATGTCAGCAGCGATGTCTGACCAACGGATGTTGCTGAGGTCCATGGACTCTTCACTGATGGCAGCAGTGAGTCTCCTGCAGTGCTTCGTCCCCCCCACCCCAGCCCCATCCGCACTTCCCACTCCCATGCCTGTCCCATGCACACCCAGACATTCCCAAGCACACACCCCACCAGACACAGGAAGCACACCAACACGTAAGGGCAAGCACACACCTCCTGGCATGCACACTGAGGGGGATAAAGGCACACCCACTGGGTCTGGGGCACACAGACATACACGCAGCCACAGTCTGAGTCCGCATGCCTCACTACCCAGTCCCTCCAAAAGCACTCCCCTTGGCTCCCCTGCCACACAGTCAGACAAGGAGAGCTACCTGTCTGTGCTGGGCCTCAGCCCCATTGGGTCACCAGCCCGCAAACGGGCAAGGCACTCCCCGGGTAGGGGAGTTGAGTCCCCCCATGTCCACCCCCTCCCCCAGTAGCGCTGCACCCCATCCCTGCGACCCCCCCCTCCTTTGTGCCTGTGGTTTCTTCCGGTGCAGGGGATACTCTCGACGCCCTGACAGAAGTGTGCAGCGCCGAGCTAACCTCCACCTTTAGTGCTGCCCCACCCCCTGTGGTGGAGGCGTCTGGCCCTGCACCCACCACACCTACCCTTACACCTCCTGTCCCTGCGGTGCCTGGTCCTTCCCCACATGATGCCCCCCCCAGTCGACGAACCTGAGGGTTCAAATGTGCTGGCAAGCTAGGGGAGACGCTTGCCCATGTGTCCTCCCAAGGACTTCTATTCTGGACTGGCCATAGGCCTTTGTATATAGTGTTCTTGAAAAAAAAGAAAATTTATGCTGATTAAAGCATTTTCTTTTTACTTTGAACACTATTGCATTTCAGGTATTGATGTTGATGCTTATGCTCCAGGAGTTGGGGTTGTGGTAATGTGTTATCTTTCTGGCAAAGGTTCGAATCTGATGGTCATGAGGTGGACCATGGGATCTGCGTGCCATCACAAGATCTCTGGTAAGGATCTTTGGTCGTGTGTGGTATTTGGATTTTGATACATTGTACCAAGGAGTGTCCCTTCCTCCGTGGCACCAGACATCTTCACTGCAGAGAGTTGCACAATTGTTGTGCTGACCTGTGTATACATTCCCTTTGTTGGTGACGGATCCCTTCAACTATGGCCATGCCTGCTCAGCAATGTCTCTGGCTACATCGTCTGTGCCATCCTTGCTTGTCACTGTACTTGTGTATTGAGTATGTTGCCATGCCTTCATGGAGAAATTCTCCCTTTTCCACATTATGCATGTGTGTAATCCCAGCCTAGCACACATATGGTACTTGTTCTGCAGGGTATTTGGGCATCTGACTCACAATTGTGGGCATTGTATCTGTGGGAACTCCACCCTATTCCTTCCATGAGAGACAACATCTTGGTGGCTGTCCCAGCACCTGTACATTCCTATCAGTCCTGGGATGTGCATGACAGTGAGTGTTCCCTTTGGCTCTCTTAGTTTAGTAGGCATTGACATGACTATGCAGTCTTGTGGCATGATCTCTGTGTGTGTTTTGTGCTGCATCCGCCAGCGGTGGGTATGCATGTATCATTTGTCCTCACACCCACTTGTGGTGTGTCATGCAGTGGGGGAACGACATCCATCATCATAGGAGTGGGACACTGCTGTCAGTGATGTGTTGTTATGGCACTATCAACATAGTCGAAAATTAGGGATGCGTACATACACCCATGGAGTTGTGGTCATCTGATAATGAGGTACACACCCCCATGTCTCTGTCCACTGCTGGTATTCCTCTGCACCCACTCCTCACATGTCTCTGTCCACTGCTGGGAGTGATAGGCACCCACCCCCATGTCTCTGTCCACTGCTGGGAGTGATAGGCACCCACCCCCATGTCTCTGTCCACTGCTGGGAGTGATAGGCACCCACCCCCATGTCTCTGTCCACTGATGGGAGTGATAGGCACCCACCCCTCACATGTCTCTGTCCACTGCTGGGAGTGATAGGCACCCACCCCTCACATGTCTCTGTCTACTGCTGGTATTCCTCTGCACCCACCCCTCACATGTCTCTGTCCACTGCTGGGAGTGATAGGCACCCACCCCCATGTCTCTGTCCACTGATGGGAGTGATGGGCACCCACCCCTCACATGTCTCTGTCCACTGCTGGGAATGATAGGCACCCACCCCTCACATGTCTCTGTCCACTGCTGGGAGTAATAGGCACCCACCCCTCACATGTCTCTGTCCACTGCTGGGAGTGATAGGCACCCACATCTCACATGTCTCTGTCCACTGCTGCGAGTGATAGGCACCCACACCTCACATGTCTTTGTCCACTGCTGGGAATCCTAGGCAGCCACCCACACCCTTGGTGCAGTACACTGCTGTCCTGGGCATACACACACCCCAATATACTGGTTATATGTACCTTATTGAACGTCTTCAGATTGTTCAGAATGCGGCGGCAAGACTAATTGGTAATATCCCCTATCGTCAGTCGGTTGCGCTCTATCGAAAAAAGTTACACTGGCTCCCCATTTTCCGCCGCATCCAGTTCAAGATGCTGACTCTTGCCTTTCGTGCCCTCAATGGGTCAGGCCCAGGCTACTTGAGAAAGAGACTCGTGCTTCTCCAATCAGCCAGATCTTTGCGATCAAATAATCTACGCCTTCTCACGGTTCCTCGCTTCCGACGCTCTAGAATGGGCGGCAGAGCTTTTACCGTAATGACGGCCAAACTTTGGAACAGCCTACCACTTGATCTTAGGTTTCTTCCTTCAGAATCTCTTTTCCGTAGCAAATTGAAAACCTGGCTGTTCACCTCTTCTTAACTGTTTCTCTCTGAGCATATGGTCTACAGCGCCGGGACACCCCCGTTGGGGGTAGCCGCGCGCTTTATAAACTTCTTAAATAATAATAATAATAATATGCTGCACCAGGCCCTAAGCCAACATTCGTGGCGTGTGTACGCCTTGTATCACAAATGTACTGGTGCCCTAGGGGTACGGGTGATGCAGTCCGTACCCCCGCATTCATAGGGGCGGTACGGTCCATACCACGCGTACCCCTACGTCACCACTACAATGGTGGTACGGACTGTACCCACGCTCTGAGGGCGTGGGTATGGTCCGTACCATGCGTACCCCTACGTCACCACTACAATGGTGGTACGGACCGTGCCCACGCCCTCAGAGCGTGGGTACGGTCTGTACCACGCATACCCCTACGTCACCACTACAATGGTGGTATGGACCGTACCCACGCTCTGAGGGCGTAGGTACGGTCCGTACCACGCGTACCCCTACGGCACCACTACAATGGTGGTACCGACTGTACCCACGGCCTCAGAGAATGGGTACGGTCCGTACCACCATTGTAGTGGTGACGTAGGGGTACGCGTGGTACGGACCGTACACACGCTCTGAGGGCGTGGGTACGGTCCGTACCACGTGTACCCCTACATCACCACTACAATGGTGGTACGGACCGTACCCATGCCCTCAGAGCATGGGTATGGTCTGTACCACGCGTACCCCTACGTCACCACTACAATGGTGGTACGGACCGTACCCACGCCCTCAGAGCGTGGGTACGGTCCGTACCACGTGCACCCCTACGTCACCACTACAATGGTGGTAGGAACTGTACCCACGCTCTGAGGGCGTGGTACGGTCCATACCACGCGTACCCCTACATCACCACTACAATGGTGGTACGGACCGTACCCACGCCCTCAGAGCGTGGGTTGGGTCCGTACCACGCGTACCCCTACTTCACCACTACAATGGTGGTACGGACCGTACCCACGCTCTGAGGGCATGAGTACGGTCCGTCCCACCATTTTAGTGGTGACCGGTACGCGTACACGTCCACTTCCGTTGTTGCGGTATGCAGGGATTGGTGGACACGCCCCCCGAAGTGACCAGACCCTGGAGGTAATGTATGTCCTCCATATTGTATGTTTTAATTTGTGTAGGGGGTATGTTTCATGCCCCTCACCCCCCCTTGACCCATGGGTGTTGTTCTCACCTTCTGCAGCGTGTGCGTCGGGTTCGGTGCACCAGGTCAAAGGCTAGGAGGGCCGGGATGACACGCAGGATGGGATCCATGGCTGTCCGTCGCGTACCGGTGCTCCTTATTCGCGTCGTACTCATTTTCCCGGGAGTTTTTGTCTGCCGTAAAAAATGAGCCGTGCAGAGTGACGTAGGCATGAATCGTACTTGCTGGTCCGTAAAACGCTGCCTGACTCTGTACGGATGTCACGTACGTGATGTCCCGGATCAGAATTGTGGGTATCTTTTAGCCGCACTTAGTTTTTTACGGATCTTACGGAAATGGTATTTCTGTACGAATCGTACTTGAATGAATGAATGAATGAAATATTATTTATAATGCGCAACTATGCCCAGTGGGCGTCAAGGCGCCTAAACCAAAATATAGAGCTGATAGCAGACAGAAACAGAACCTACTGGTATGCCTTAATAAAGAGCCAAGTTTTCAAGGACTTCCTAAAGAGGTCAAGGGAAGGAAGTCGTTTGATTTCAAGGGGGAGTGAATTCCACATTAGAGGTGCCAATATGGAAAAAGCTTTGGACCCCCATCTAACCTTCTTGGCTCTGGGGATTACCAGTTGGTGTTGCTCGCTGGAACGTAAATATCTACTCGGAACATATCTGGTAAGTAATGAACCAAGAGCATCAGCCGAGCCTGCAGTTAGAGCCTTAAATGTAAGGCAAAGAAGTTTGAAAGTGATCCTTGACGGAATGGGGAGCCAATGGAGGTTCTTCCTCGCTAAGGTCATTGATGACAACCAGGGCAAAGCGAGGGCAAACCGCGCTGCAGCGTTCTGTATGACCTGTAGACGCTGGAGCAAGCCCTTGTTGGCCCCGGCGTACACAGAGTTACAGTAATCGAGCCTTGAGCCAACAAGGGCAATCACCACCTGTTTCCGCGCCTGAGGGGACAAATAATTCACAATCCTTTTTAGGGTCTTGATGACACCCCAACAGGTCGCCACCGTTCTATTCACCTGTAGCTCCATGGAGAGCTGGGTGTCAAAGATGACACCTAGGTTTCTAGCAGATTTGGTAGGTATAGGGCAGCTGCCTAAAGAGGGGGGCCACCAGTCATCTGACCATATGTCCTGGTCCTTGCCAAAGACCAGGACCTCTGTCTTGTCCCCATTCAACTTTAGGGAGTTGGAGACCATCCAATCTGCAACAAGTTGCATGCAGGCCCTAAAGTTAGAGGCAGTTTTACTGACAGAGTGGGTCAGGGATACCATAATCTGCGTGTCGTCCGCATACGACACTACCTCCATCCCCTGAGATCTTACAAGTCTTGCAAGGGGGGCCACATAGATGTTAAACAGGGTCGGGCTCAGTGCCGACCCCTGTGGCACCCCACATTGCAACGACTTGACAGGGGAGAGGTATTCACCTAGCATGACACGTTGCTCTCGATGTTGTAAGAAGGAGCTCATGAGACTGAGCGCTGGTCCGACTACCCCTGCCTCCCTTAACCTGGATGTTAAAGTCAGGGGAGACAGGGTGTCGAAAGCTGCTGAAAGATCAAGCAGCACCAGTACGGAGGTAAGACCCAAATCTACTTTTCTGCGGATGTTATCCATGACTTTTGTCAATGCAGACTCCGTGCTATGTAGCTTTCTAAAGCCGTGTTGGGACCCATCCAAGAAGCCAGAGGCGTCGAGGAAGTTCGAAAGATGGAAGTTCAAGTGGGTCTCCAACATCTTAGCAGGGGCTGGCAGCAGAGAGATGGGTCTCAAATTTTTCAGCACTCCAGGGTCCAAGGTGGTCTTTTTCAAAAGCGGCTTTACGATGGCTCTCTTCCAAAGTGATGGAAAAATGCTCTGTTCCAAGGCTCCATTCATTACCTCAAGCATCGGAGGAAGAATGATTTCTCTGCAGTTTTTAAGCACCTTGAGGGGCAGTGGGTCAAGGGGAGATGAAGATTTAGTTTTATCCAACAGGCTGTTGAGATCTTCTAGCGTAAGAGCCGGGAAGTGTTCAAGGGACTGAGGGGAATCTACATTCCAGGCCTCCAATCGTGTGATTTGCACGGAATCCTCCAAACTGAGTGAGTTCCTCTGCGTCTTTAGGGCTGTGTAAATATCGTCTATCTTTGTATAAAAAAAGTTCGATATATCGTCACATAGCTCCTGGGAAGCAACTACTGGATCAGGAACCTGAAGGGAGCAAAGGGAGTCTACAATTTTAAAAAGCTCTCTGGAGGATGTTAACGAACAGGTTAAGTTAGAAAAATAGTCCTGTTTTTCCTTAATGATTCGCTTTCTATACTCCCGTAGTAGACTCTTATAGCCTTCTCTATCTTTTAAATCCCAAGATTTACGCCAGCCACGTTCCTTCTGTCTACATTTTTGTCTGAGCAACCGCAGATCGGCAGAGAACCAAGGGGCGGATGGCTTCAGTCTAGCTGCAGATTTAAAGGAAGGGGGGGCTAGCTCATCAGCAGCTTTGATAATGGCATCAGTTAAATCTTGAGCCGAGTCATCAACCTTCTGTTTAGTTGAAATACTGATGTTGCGGATAAAAGGTGCAAGTGTCTCCTTAGTAAAATTTTTGAAGCTCCTTTTAGATTGTTTTTTACCGGTGTCAGCCGTGACATCAGGACAGGAAATGTCTAGGGACAGCGGGACTGCTAAATGGTCAGACCATGTATTTGGTACCGGCAAACCGACTTCTAGTCTGGAATCGTTGGTGAAGATCCCGTCAAGAGTGTGCCCCGCCTGGTGGGTCGGATGAAGAACGAGTTGGACAAAATCACATGCCTCCAAGGAATTAATCAGAGAGGAGGTGTCTTTTGATATAGAATCCTCTAAATGGAAATTGATGTCGCCCAAAATGGTAAAGTAAGGCCTACCAAAATAGGGTTCTAAAATTCTAAAAAGTTCTGGGCAGAAGTTGACTCTAGACCCAGGGGGTCTATAGAGTAATATGCCAGAAAAAGAGCTCACCGGAGTGTGCGTAATACAAAAATAAAGCGCTTCAAAAGGATCTGTAGAAACTGATACAGGTTTTATTATGCAGGAGAGAGTAGATTTAAAAAGAATGGCTATTCCACCTCCTCTACAACGTTCTCTGTCTAATCTTAGAAAGGTGTATCCTTCAGGTATAGCCAAAAGCAAATCATGACCAGCGGACTCAGAAGCCCAAGTTTCAGTGACAAAGACCCAGTCTGGATTCCTCAAACTGACGAAATCATGAAATTCGATCCCATGTTTAATCAGGGAACGAGCATTGACCAAAAAACCCTGTTTGGGTTGACAGATGTGGCTGGTAGACTGAAGAGGGGTAGCACGAGTACCGGATTGAGTAGGACGAGTAAAAAAGCTATTGCAAGAGGGACATAAACGGGCCCGGCTCAGGACTTCAGGTCTAAGCCGGTGATGGCAACAAAGTGCACGAGGTCTCAAAGAAAGAAGAGTACCATACAGAATCTCTAATGGAGGGGAAGGATGAACGTCGGAGGGCCCAGGGTCCAGCCCGTCCTGCAGCGCGTCCTCAACGCGGACGGGCGCAGACGGGCTGAACTCTGGCGTAACTCCGGCGTCAGTCTGGCGTCCCCGCAGCGCCAGACTGGTTTGTAAGGTGGATTTCCCGGGTACGAGTCGTACGAAGAATACTCTCCGTACGACCATTCGTACCCGGGTTTTACAGGATTGGAATCGGCACCTTAATGTAAGTAAAAAAAAAAAAAACTTAATACATATATATTCACGTAATATTATTTCAAAATATTTAATAATTTTTGCGTAGGATAGCGGGAGGGTAAACATTACTATTACCACTCCAGTAAATGCAATAGTAGGGAAAGTGTTGGATAGCGGGGGGGAAATTACTATTCCCACTCCAGTGAGTGCAATAGGAGGGAAATGGTATTTCTGTACGAATCGTACTTGCTGGTTTGTAAGGTGGATTTCCCGGGTACGAGTCGTACGGAGAATACGCTCCGTACGACCATTGGTACCCGGGTTTTACAGGATTGGAATCGGCACCTTAATGTAAGTAAAAAAAAAACTTAATACATATATATTAACGAAATATTCTTTAAAAATATTCAATATTTTTTGCGTAGGATAGCGGGAGGGTAAAACCACTCCAGTAAGTGCAATAGTAGGGAAAGTGTTGGATAGCGGGGGGGAAGAATTACTATTCCCACTCCAGTGAGTGCAATAGTAGGGAAAATAATAATTTATTTTTTTATTAAAAATAAATTAATTATTAATACCCCAAAAAAAGTATTACAATTAATTACCAATCACACAATATTTAATAATTAATTAATTATAAATACCATTTTGTTTAAATTAATTACCTATTAATAATGAATTAACAACCAATTAATTTTCAATACCAAAAATTAATAAATACAAATAATACCAATTAATAATTAATTAATAATAAATTAATTATCAATATACACAAATTATTTCAATAATTCATTATTTACAATTAAATTACTTCCCACCATATTCCCCTGTAAACCCACAACCTGCTACAAATAATAAATTAATACAATTAACATAATTATCAATTAAACAATTAATACAAATTAATTACCAATTAATACAAATTATTTACCAATTAATAATTAATCAACAACCAATTAATTTTCAATACCAATTAATAATTACTTAATAACAATTAAATTACTTCCCACCCTATTCCCCTATAAACCCACAACCCGCTACAGAAGTAAAACGCGAAATTAAATTAAAAATAATTAATAATTCCTAAAAATTATTATTTAATGTACGATAATTAAATTACTTCCCACCCTAATCCCCTATAAACCCCCAACCCGCTACGGAATTAAATTACACACAAATTAAACAACATAAAATTAATTACTTTAAAAATATTCAACCATACATTCCAAAATTAATACATACTTTTAAAACATATACTAGCACTTAAAACACTATAAAAAAAATCGATATTTTTTACAACTATATTATGACTGTCGATATTACTTACTTCTATATTATGTAAATCGATATCTTACCTGATTTTCGATATTCTTCACCACTATATTTTGACAATTCGATATTCTGTCCATTCTATATTAAAAACTCGATATTCTGTCCAGTCAATATTTTTACCTTTATTCACGTATCACAAGCCACCTTTTACGTCAGGCATCAAGTTTCCCCACTGCTGATATTTGTTACGGCTTTATATAAACAACATGCTTATTTCTGTGATTAGCAACTAGAATGCTTTCTCTCTCCCTGTTCACTATGCCGCTTTACTGGCTTAAATCTCCTTGTTTCAGTCCCCATTGTTACAACGCACATTGGGGCATATTAACAATGCAACAATAGAAAATTATCGCCGCTTTTTCGGCCGAAAAGCGGCGATAATTTTATCGCCTTATCAGCAAAGACACGCTATCGCGTGTTTTGCTGATTTCGCTCCCGTTTCCAGCACGCCTAACTTCGCATCGCTGATGAGATGCAAAGTAGGCGTGTCTGTGGAAACAACATGGGTAAATATTGCGAAGGCAGCTTCGTGATATTTACAATGCGGGGAAGCGATTATTTTAATCGCGCTAAGTATGCCTTAACGCAGGAATTTAACGTCTGTTAAATTCCTGAATAAGGCATACCTAACATGGGAGGTGGATTCATGTGATACGACCACAAGGTCGTATCATCAAGCACATCGCTGTTTTACATGGAACATCGCTGGAAAACCAGCGATGTTCCATGGAAAAGAGCGCTATCGCTGGAAAATACATCGTCATGGCGCTAAGCGTTGTTAATACAACGCTAGCCTGGCTAAATATTCCAGCGATAGAAAAAAATGCGCTATACAAGGTCAGCGGTAATTATTGCTGCCTGTTGCAGATATGCTCCATTGTTCTTTGAAAGACACACACCGAATACTTCTAGCAGTTAGGGGATCTGGACAGGTTCTTTCACTTTTTTTGCCTTGCTCTCTCTACATTTCTATCTCACTCTCGCTCTATATCTCTCTCTTTTCTCTCAGTGACTTTTGTCTCTATGTTCACTCTGCCTTTCCCTTATCTTTCCAAATATCTTTCTATCTCATCACTTTATCTCTTTCATGCACATTGCCATGCTTTCTCTCAAAGCCTCACTGTTTTCATCCTTTTTCTCTTTCTATTCTCTATGCCTCTCCGTTCTCTCTCCAAAACTGTCCTGCTTACTCTGCTCTCTCTCTCTTTCTTTCCTTAACTTTATACTTTGTTTCTTTCTCTTCACTTTACCTTTCCAATAGCAATTATAATTCCAATTTGTTTTTACACTCTTTATCCAATCTCGCTCTATATATCATCTATCTATTCCTCCATTCACTTTATATTTCTGTACTCTAGTCTGTATGTCTTTAGCCTGTTTCTCAGTGACCTCTATGCAGTTTTGTTTGGTATCCATTATCTTAAACTATACTTCTCTATGCCTGCTGTCCCTCAGCCCTCCGGGCTAGGCTCCTTTCTCACTATAACCCTATATCTCCAGGTCCCTATGTATCAAAGCTGTATCTTTTGACATTCTAGGTATGCGTTATTTGCTTCATGCATACTCAATTTTAAACTTTGGGCCAATCATCATTAAAATTCAAAAAGCAATGATTTAGGTGCCGATTCCGATCCGTTAAAAATAATTTGCGTACGACCCGTATCCGTATTTTTTTACGTACGAGTCGTACAAGTTCCGTACAAACGGGCAAGTACGATTCGTACGTGAAAAATATCTACGAATAGCGTCGGAAAAAGTCTACGAGAGTGCGTTGCAAAGTTTTTACGTCCGAATATCGTCGGGAAAAGTGTACGAGAGTGAGCCGGACATTTTTACGTGCAAATCGTAAAACACAAGTCCGAGCGCGCAAGTACGATCCCGACCGTCCGTCCGAATACACAATTGCACGTAAAATGGCCCGTACGGAGCCAAAGCAGTAGCACACATGTACACGGGTAAACTTATGCCCTTGTACGAGCCGTACAGCCCCCCCACCCCCAAATATGTCAGCACCGTACACCACCCTGTCCGCACTGTACCCCAGCCCTGCAACTGTACGTGCCGTACCCCCCCATGTACGCCCCGTACCCCCCCATGTACGCGCCTTACCCTTCCTCTCCGCACTGTACCCCAGCCCCGCACCTGTACGTGCCTTACCCCCCCATGTACGCACCTTCCCCCATGTACGCGCATCACCCCCGCATGTACTCGCCGTACCTCTGCATGTACGTGCCGTACCCCAGGGCCGCACGTGTACGCACCGTACCCCCACTGCATGTACGCGCCTTACCCCCCCATGTAAGCGCCGTACCCCTGGCCAGCACGTGTACGCACCGTACCCCCACCGCATGTACGTGCCTTACCCCCCATGTACGTGCCGTACCTCTGCATGTACGCGCTGTACCCCAGGGTCGCACGTGTATGCACCGTACCCCCCACATGTACGCGCCTTACCCCCCCATGTACGTGCCGTATCTCCACATGTACGCGCCGTACCCCAGGGCCACACGTGTACGCACCGTACCCCCACCGCATGTACGCGCCACGCTCCAACACCGTACCCCAGCACCCTCACCCAGCATCGCGTATGTACAGATCGTACCTACGCGAAAAAGACTCATACAGAACCAGGACACTGTAAAACAGCACAAGGAGGGTCAATTCGACTCGCACAACACCACAAAACACGTCTACATGACAAAATACATCTCAATGACTGACCTGGCACATCCAAACAGGCAAACAGAGGCCCCAAATCACAACCACCTCTTATAAAACACCCACCAAAATTCAAACACAGCCACACCCACAAATTGACCAATAAAAAGGGCCCACACACACAACCCATGAGCCTTTGCAACGGACCCACTGCTGCCAGACCCCACTGAGAAACAACTCCATATTACTCATACCTTCACTACACCTTCATTCAAACACCTTCACACAACCTCCTCCACAAACATCCCCCTCTTCACATTCACACACACACCGTCACATTCACACCCACACACCCACAACCATCCACACCCATACCCCACACCATGCCCACAGACAAGAATCCAAAGTTCACAACGGCGGAGCTGGACCTCCTTGTCAACGAAGTCATCAGAGTCGAGCCACAGCTGTTTAGAACATTAGTCAGACAGACCAGCATAGCTGAAAAATCTGCCATGTGGCAGAGGATTATCGATAAGGTGAATGCTGTTGCGCCCATCTGAAGGACCAGGCATGAATGCCAAGCCAGGTGGTACGATCTGCGCAGGGCGGTCAAGAGGAAAATGAATGAAGAATATGCCCAGAGTAACATCACTGGAGGTGGGCCGCCCCGCAGACCCGTACACTACCATCCCAGGGAGGAGAAGGTGATGGCCCTGCTACCGCCAGTGGGAGTACACAGAGTCGAAGGAGTTGCAGAAACTGGTGAGTACACAAACAACTTACGTAACATGGGGGCAATGGGGTCCACACCGCATATACACCAAATGCATGCAACTTCCCCCAAGCACTCACCGCACACAACCACACTCAAAAACCACGCCCATGCCACTAACGTCTCCATGCACCCTTCACAAATCAAGGCAAGGCCATGTCCAAGGCTACAACAACCAAAACACAAGACTGGATGTCTGGGAGGCTGGGAGGGTGGGCCCCACACAACACATTGTGAAAATGCGACGCAAACACCAATGCCCTCAGCCCATATGGCATAGGTACATACCTGTGCACAATGCACAGAGACTGGCAAAGTACTGACAAGGTAGCTGACACTTGGCCCTGCTGTATGCAGCACAAGGCCCTCCTGGGACCACTGTACACTCAAACACCAACTCCACAAGCACAGGTATCTAGCACAGGAACTCACACTCACTGTCATGCCAGCATGCACCATGAGGGGACAGACACATCAACTGGGAGACCCAATGACAACTCACACTACACACAACAGCAGGCCCGGTCACAACCCCCCCCCCCTAACACAAGCACACACCCCCGGGGCAGGCAACGGATTTACACACTCCCACAATGGACATGTGACACAACAAGACCAATCCAGAGCCATATAAGCATCAGAGCCAACAATCTACAGGTCAAACACTCAGGAGAACATCCCAATCTGTCCCCCGCAACATACCCATCCCCAAGTGGACATTCGGAGGAATGCTAGGCACATCCAAATACCTGGAGGAACTGTGTCAACTTGAGTATGTATGAAACATAGATGTCGCATGAAACACCATTAACATTGTCTCCCTCTCACACACAGGGCAATGTCGTCGACCTCCCCCCAACATTGGGGGGAAGAATCACAGTCCCAGGCTCCACGTGAAGATGATCCCACTGGCAGCGACGACTCTCACCACTCCGTGGATGACCCCGACCAACCTGGACCCTCTGGTGCCCAAGCCCCTGTAGCACCTGCGTCAGGTACATCTGTGCCAACCACACCCCCCCCCATTCCTGCCACATCCCAGGACACACCCAGGAGCCCTGCTCACACTGAACAACAGAGCCAGTCTGACCAGGAGGGACAAGGTTCTCAGGGCACCCAGGAGGAGGCAGGCAACCCTGCAAATGCCATCCCTCAGGGGTCCCGTAGACCCGATGTGCCCACAAGGGCAGGCCAGGCTCAAGTGGGCAGGGGTGGTGGGAGTGGAGGCAGGCGGAGGCGCGAACCTGACCAGCCAGCTCAGGACACCGGTATGTCACACATACGCAACATCCTGGACTCTTACCGGCGTGACACCAGAGGCATCAACCAGGTCGTGTCAAGACTCTCCGAGATGCAGGGGACCCTCTATGAGATTAAGAACCTGCAGATCGAGCATCATGCCAGTCATCAACAACACCAAGGACGGATGGAGGCAAGACTGGCTGAGCTCCTGGCGGTGCACAGGGACATGAACCAATCACTCCGTCAGATCGCCCACAGCATGGGCAACCCTCCCTGTGCCACCAGGCGTAGACCAGCACCAGACACAGGGAGGGAGGAGGAGGATTCATCTGACGGAGCGTCCCCAGCATCGTCTAGGCCTGCATCTGAGCGTCCCCGGAGGAAGGTGGGTCGTCCACGGAAAAGACATGAGAGTCAGCGGACCATCCCCATCTCCCAGGTCACCTGGCCCGGCACCTGGCCCTCTGGCGCAACAGCAGAACCTCATCCAATGACATTCTCTGCCACATGGACTTGCTGGTCACAGTCTGACCAATGATGACCAACACTGTGCCCTGGACTCTGATGACTTCCAATGCCAAGGATACCATCTCCCCCTGTGAACTTTGGATTCTATTCCCCCGGTAGAGCACCTAATTTCATCTACCAATACACGTACCCCACCGCAAATAAATATATTACTTTGGTCATGAGACGTTCCTGTCATTTTGCATTATTCAACGACATATGTGTGTGGAAATGTCTAACTATGCCTGAGTGTTGAACTAACTCCAGCCATCCATACCCTGGGATCAGAGTCTGGTACAGGATACACATGGGTCACAAGGTATCATTCAATGTAGGCATGGAGCACAACAATCACCTGTGATGGCCTCTGGCTGCTGAGGGGGTGCTTGCTAAACTGTGTGGAGAGACCTATTTGGGAGTTTATCATCAAGGCGTTGAGGTCATGGCTCATTTGGAGGTTCCCGGGGAGGGAGTCCCAGGTATGTGTGGCCAGGTGGGAGAACAATGTCCTGTATGCTGGAGTACGGTGGATGTGAAGAACGGTGGCCAGGGCAAGGTTGGATGCACAGAGATGGCCCAACGGGATCTAGGATGACAGACGTACAAGGTTGGTTTGGGGTCGGGGTTGTGGACTGCCTCCTGAGTGTGCGTGGGGAGTGTGGAGGTCATCCTGCAGCCGACAGTGATCCATTGCAGCTATCTATGGTGGACGGTGAGGTGGCTGGGGCGCAGGGTGTTGAAGCTGAGGTGTGCAGATGCCCCCTGGAAGTGGACCAGTTTCCTGGGAGTTTGGATGTACATGCTCCCTAGAGGGCAGGGCAGTATTTGACACGGACGTTGTCATGGACCTGGGGGATGGTCTGTCTTTTCTTGGAGTGGATCTATCTGTGGATCATGTGCATAATGCCGAGGGCGTTGCAGCATGAGGTACAGATGCTGTGGACTAGCATGGCATATGTGAGAGAACCAAACATGATGCACACCATCTTGTGTGTGTGGCCACTGGGTGCTTGTGCAGGGCTCTTGCGGGTGGGACACAGGCACTTGACCCAGCTGGAAGGGGACAATCCTCAGATGATCACCTTAGTCCTGTACAAGTCCAGCCTCAGGTGGCTCGTGTTCAGCCATCCATCAATGGATCTCATGCATACTTGAATGATGGAACTGCCAATGTCTGTGTCTTTGTTGAGGGTGAGGAGCACCTGGCTGTCAATGGCATACGAGCTGATGATGAGGTGCTGTGCGCATGTGATGGTGGAGAGGGGGGTCCTGGACACTCTGTAGATTGACATGCTGAGAGATGATACCTGTGCCATGTCCCAGACGATGACACCATACTACATGCTGAAGCCTTGAGTCCCACTCCCATGCCCTTGATGGGCTACAGAGCCTGTGGGGAGTATTAGGGACGTGACCTGGTTGGTGTGACAGGGGCAGGGCCTGGAAGGCGGGGCAGTGCAGTGTAGGCAGTTGGAGTTGCACACTCAGCATGCAAAGGTGTCGTGTGTGTGCCCAGGGTATGTCTGACAGCAGGCGTTAGATGTGCGGATGGACATAGCTCGGAGTGTGGCTGATACATCAGACTGTAGTGTGATGTGGGTTATGCAAGGACAGGATGGTGGTGCAATGTGCACCTTGCATGTGCTGATGGTCCAGCCTTTGGCACCGCGTGGCGGCAACAGTGGCATAGACAAGCTGAGGACAGCCAAATGAATGGGTGGAGGGAGGAAGTGAGGAGCATCTTGGAGGCGTGTGTGTTGCCAAATCTGGATACTCTGTGGGCCCTTGCTGCAGGGGCCGCAGCAGCAGGCGGCATCTCCTTGCAAAATGACAGAATTTGCACACAAAGACTAGGATGTCAGAAGGACAACTGCAACAGGCGCGTGTGTAAAGTAAGGAGTATCCAGTGTCTCATGGCACACCCAGAGACAATGCATGCACAATCACCAAAGAAGCATGACACCGGATCAGGAAACTGAAGGCCGACCAGCACACAGGAGACACACCCTCAGCAGCTGTTGATGGCCCATTGTGTGGACCAACATGCCAAAAAACATACACGACCATGTACTTCATGCCCAATAGGGAGCCTAATCCATGAGCAACTGCATGCATGTTGCTAAACTACACATGGACTCCTATGCATAATCTTCCACAACTAAGCCAGATATGCCGCATGCAAAGTGGCAAGAGACCTGCATTGACAGAGATGAGGCACCTTGGAGTGTGACAAACACCTTTATTACTCAGCCTCACACTAAGGGAAATGCATCAATTGGAACAGACTCACAGGTCATTTGGCTGACCATGTGTGACCTACACTGGACATCCCCTTCAACACACAGATGTGGTAAATCCTACTGAGCTGGCACACAAGTGAAGGGGTTGAGCCTAACACCCCTTGCTGCACACGGAGAGTCTACAATTCCCCATTGAGCCTCATATGGGGATGTCCCACACTATGTCCACCATTAGCATCCCGTATGTTCCTGAGGGACGTTATACACACATTGATGCCTTCATCAGAATCCACAAACCATCACAGATGACTGTCAGGAAGGGTGACTATCAATTCATGGGAGCCATGCAACACGTCAAGTGGCCCATGGTGAGTCGACATCTATGCATGGTAACACAACATGCACAGGAGCAGTCCCCACATATCACAAACACGTACCACCCACAAAATCCCTTGCTGCACTCCTTACCCCAAATGACTTTTCACCATGTCTGTGCATGTAACTCTGATCCAGCACACGTTGCAATACTCATGAGGAATAGCAGGAGGGCAATGATGACATGAGCAGACGACAGCCGCAAGAACCTGGGGAGGCCAGACACACAACAAGTCAGCGAAGAGCTAGCAATCCTCAGACATGTACATGTACTCTACAGGAATGATGTTGTCACCATGCCCTTAATAAATTTAGTGTCCCAGCTAATATGTGTGGAATGACATCATCACTTGAATGACACATCAGAACACACCTCCAAGTCACTTAGCACACAGTCAGCTCGACACACACATTGCAACACATGCCACACAAGGCTCAAAGCGTGCACACTCAGACACAGGGACTCACCATCATGAGAAGAAGTTGCGGATAAGCTGACTCCGGATGTCCTCATCCTCATCCTCACTTGCCCCGTGCCCGAGCCCTTCATCCTCCACGGGTGGATGATCCTGCTCATGCAGATCAAGGATGAGTGGCACGGCCTTCTCCACTGCCATGTTGTGCAGCATGCAGCACACAATGAAGATTTTGCAGACCTTCACCGGGGCATATGGGAGGGCGCCGCCGGTCTTGTGGAGGCACCGGAATCTGCTCTTCAGGAGTCCAAACGTCCTCTCAATCAAGCGCCTCGTCTGCCTATGGGTGTCGTTGTACCGGTGTTCTGCGGCTGTTCTGGGGTTGCGGAGAGTTGTCATCAGCCATGGTATGTTGGGATAGCCAGAGTCCCCTACATGGAAACATCATGTGAAGAAGTGGGTCAGGAGATGCCGTAAGATACAAAGATAGCACTAAACACAGAACTAACAGAGTATACCCACCAGCAAGACATGCTCGTTCCACGTGCAGCTGCAGCATCATTTCTGGCACCCTGCTACGCCTCATGATGTATGCATCGTGTGCGGACCCTGGAAAACAGGAACAGACAGGGGAAATCAGCATGTTAGCAAGACACACCACAAGGGCATTAATGGAGTGGTGATGTTTTCTGTTTCTATAGGCTACCTACCTACCATGTTCACGCATGGCATCCAGGTCTGGCATTCGTCTGGGGAGAGGCGGTGCCCTGCAGAGATTTGGAAGGAATAACGAAGAGTGAGTACATTACCACACCAATGTCACTGAGGTGAGCACATGTTCAACAGCTAATACACATCTGCTTAATACAGAGTCTGTGCTGTGCAATACATCCAGGACACGTAGGCCAGCCAGGTGATACTCCTACGAAGAGCCAGCCACAATAGTTGCATGGCAATGTTGACGTGACATGCCATTAAAATAGCTGTGGGCCAGTGTAAGTGACAAGCCACACACATTACATGGGTAACAGACATCCACATATCAGCATTTGAAGGATGTCATCTCATACAGACAGCTGGCAGAAGTCTAGACGCACAGGTCACATGTCATCTGGAAAAGGACAGATAGCACACATTTCCATGAAGGGGTACATGTCAAAAACTGATGACACAGACATTGAGAGAAGGCATATATTGCCTCATGTCAGGAAGTCATCTTCGAACCATCATGACACATGTAACGTGTGAGTCCACATGTGGCATGGTGTGCGTATATGTGTGTCATGCACATATGCATACAGACACATTTTGGATGCTGCAACAGCAGATGGAGTTGACGGAACACCAACGGAAAGCTCATGGGAACACATGACGCACACATGACATAGTCACATCGTGGCACGCTGGGAGTCACATGTCAGGTGTAATTATCCGTGTACCTGGCATCAGGGGACAGTTGCGTGTGTTGCTGACTGTGCCATACCAGTGATGCAGTGCTTGACACATGTGTCGTACATGCACACATGTGCAAAGTGTGAAGGAGAAGTGTGCCACGTAGTGCCCCATCACACATGACATGTGTAAACAGCTCATCACTCATCTATTGTGCCACAACATGAGGAGACATGTGCCACATCACTGCCTGACACACCTAGGCCCTGCACATGAAGGACTGCACTGACAATGACTTGATGTACAGCCTTGTGTGAGTCTGACACCTCCATTCCTTTCGTGTGCGCCTCCTATCACCAGTGTAAGCTGTGAAAGGCAGTACACACGCTCTGAGGGCGTGTGTAGGGCCCGTACTCACGCGTGAGTACCTGCCGTACACGCATGAGTACGTGCCTATCACTATAGTTGTGTTACCGTAGGGCCTAGTGATACGGCATGTACTCACGCGTGTATGGCCCGTACACGCGTGAGTACGTGCCTATCACTATTGTTGGGGGTACCGTAGGGCCTAGTGATACGGCACGTACTCACGCGTGTACGGCCCGTACACGCGTGAGTATGTGCCTATCACTATTGTTGGGGGTACCGTAGGGCCTAGTGATACGGCACGTACTCACGCGTGTACGGCCCGTACACTCGTCAGTACGTGCCTATCACTATTGTTGGGGGTACCATAGGGCCTAGTTATACGGCACGTACTCACGCGTGTACGGCCCGTACACGCGTGAGTACGTGCCTATCACTATTGTTGGGGGTACCGTAGGGCCTAGTAATACGGCACGTACTCACGCTTGTACGGGCCGTACATGCGTGAGTACGTGCCGTATCACTAGGCCCTACGGTAACACAACTATAGTGATAGGCACGTACTCACACGTGTACGGCCCGTACACGCGTGAGTACGTGCCGTATCACTAGGCCCTACGGTAATACAACTATAGTGATAGGCACGTACTCACGTGTGTACGGCCCGTACACGCATGAGTACGTGCCGTATCACTGTAGTGATGGTGCCCTAGGGGTACGTGTGAAACACGCCGTATCTGTGTGGGGATTTAAGAATTACAATGGGGACACATGAGGGACAAGTATTAGGGCCTAAATGCATGCTGGTTGTCATGGATACCGAGTTTCAAGTTCAAAATTTAACATCATGTAGTCTGGAAAAAGCAGTTGGCCACATTATACATTGTTGCAAAGTGGTTGTTGACTTGACATGATGCTGCAAAATCGAAAGATGCAAAGGCTGTCACTGGTGTATGTTTAAAGGGATTGGAGGAAACGTAGGATGCAAAAGAGTCTGACTAATCACTCTGTACTCCTGTACATGAAATAGGCCAGCAAGGCAGATATAAGGCAGCCAGAACCCATGAGAGGGCACTTGCCTGCACAACATGTCAGTGGATACCACTGCTGCTGTATTGTCTCCCTCTGGCACCATGTCAAGGACTGTTGAGAGGGTCCAGCCTTTCACCCAGGAGGAGAACGAGGCCCTGCTGGATGTGATCCTCCCACGGTACCCCATGCTGTATGGTCGACCAGGGGAGCAGGTGAGTACTGACTCCACTACCTTTGCCTGTGCACCTTTATTGTGTCTGTCACTTCTGGCATTGTGGCCAGGTGTGACAGACATGCAATGTTGGTTGGAGTGGGTCCCATGGGGGGGATGGCTTGTGTCTCTCATGCAGGGCTTGATGTAGTTCATGTGTGCACTCCTCACTTGCATTGTGCTTACTGTGACATTCACTGCATAGTGCATGGCACATTCAGCCAGCCTAATCCTCTTGGGCATTCTTGTTCTATTGTCCTGCGGTAATTCAGTGGTCACCCCGGTGTGACACGTGACTGCACCCACAGATGTGTGTGAGAGTTGAGTGGAGCTGTGGTGAGAGTGTCCAAGTGATGTGTACGCCCCCTGGACATTGATGTGTGTGAATGTTTCTTGTCATGTGGGTGAGTGTCTATGTGGAGTGTTGCACCACAGCTGCATGGAAGAGGCAACTGCTCAATCCATCTGGTGTGTGAAGTAAGCCATGCTGTGTGTCTGACTTGCTGAGCTAGCCCCACACCTGTGACCCCCCCTGGCAAGTGGCACATGTGCAGAGTGAGGTTTGCATCCGCTGTTGCCAATGGCAGGTGATTGATGTGTGCCTGTGTGTGTCTCTGTACTCTGCTGAGGTTTCGTCAGTGGCCTGGGGCATGTGACTGCTTTGCGGTGCTGTCCATCAGCCTTGTGTTGCTTGGGATGCACAGTGTGTGCCATGATCAGGGATTGTTTCGCACCCCTCATGCCACCTGTGTACTTACTATGCCATGTTGTGCATTGGTGCGTCCACAGTGGAAAAAGTCCCTATGACTAAGGTGCTATTACTTGCCAGCATCCTATGCCCTGTTCAACAAATCTAAGATGTTCACATGTGTGTCTCTATGACATGGTGCAGGTGTAGTGATGTTGTCCCACTTTGTCATCCACACAGGTATCCCCCTACCACAAGGGGAAGATCTGGAAGGATGCCGTCAAGGCCGTGCAATTGGTGGAGGGTCGCAGTCAGCGCCTGCCACAAGTGAGGAAGAGATGGCAGGACATCCGGTGCTGGACCCGGAGGATCGCCCGGGTCATGCTGAAGGAGGAGGCTCCTCGCAAGCATGGCGGGCGCCGGTGCCTGACCCACCAGATGCGGCATGTCCTGGCGGTGGTCTTCCCTGACCTGGATAGGCGGGTACAGGAGTTACAGCAGCAGGAAGGGGGTAGGTACATGTGTGTTTGTTGTGTGTCACCAGCTTTTGTAGCTGCTCAGTCGCCTGGATACACTGCCAGGCTATATATGTGCAGTGCATATCCTGTTCCCCAAAGTCAACCTGTGCTGCTCTTCCTCCCTTCCCCTCCTTGACATGTGTTACCTGGTCTGTGTGTTATCACTATTGCACATGGTCATCTAGGCTGCCAGTTTATCAAGGTGCACACTGCTTTCAGCATCATGTGTGGGGGTGGTCTGCCTGTGCCCTGTCCAGTTCAGTCATTTGGGGGTGCATTATTGTTGGCACTGATGCTGAGTCTCAACATAGGAGTGTGAGGGTTCAAATGAACAGACTTGCAGCATGCATTACCAATGTTGTGGCCTCAGACGTGATGTGTATGAGTGGGATATATGCATAGTGCCGGGACGGTTGCTCCTGTAACAGTCAGCTCATTCCAGGACCATGGAGCAGTGTGCACACTACAGTCCCCTGACACAGCCTGCCCTCCTACTCATGTGTGTCATCCAACACTGTGCACATTCACTGTGGGTTCATCATGGCTCTGCCTCTTAGGCATTGTTCCCTGGCCTAGGTAATAGTTTTCACATGTGTGATACATTTGCCCACTGGACAGGGATACACCAGTTTGCTTGTGCAAACTCACACTGGGCAGTGCCTGTGTGGCTATTCACAACAATCTGTTGATGTTTGTTTGTGACCAATATGTTTTGGAAGCCCTACAAGGTGATGTCATGTTAATGAAGCTAGTTTTCAAGCACAGTTATTGTAACCCTGAATAAGAGGTGTCACTTCTTGATCGGTATCAGTCATATTGACTCAGGTATGGGTGGGTGTGTGCGGGAGGGGCGTACATGTTCAACCCTGATGTTTCATTGCCAGTTCTGACTTGTGTGTGATGATTCGCAGTATAGAAAGTCATCGTGCAGTGCCCCCGTGATGTTGGCCAGTGCTTAATGTTCGTGCTTCATTGCCTGTGTCAGTTTTTGACAATCATGTATCCTGCTTGTACATTTTTGGCACCTGTGAGTGGTTCAGATGCTACACAGTTGTGACTTTGTGTGCTGACATCTGTGGGTACATTCTGGCTTGCCATGAGGGGGAACCCACAGTACAGCTAGGCTTTTTTGCTAAACAATTGCAGGCCCATTAGCTTATGCATTGTCCTGAGTGTGGACATGTGTGCCACTCCAGATGACATATGTGTAGCCAACTGTGTGATGAGGTGACCGATAGCCATGTGACAAATGACATTATTCAAGTTGTTACTCAGAGAAAATGTCCATTGACACTCACTACACCTGTCGACATGTCTCAATGTTTCATATGCTTGACCTTGTTGTTTTGTTGTGAAGGACAATGATGAGCCTGCATGACAGATGTCTCCCAAGGAAGTGCACAAGACACCACCTTTACACTTTCCAGGGACACGCTGGCAAAACTTGTTTGGAGTTCATACATATACATGTTCCCACAGTGTGCTAGCATTTGGGTTAGTCCTTGGTTGTTGCTGATACAAACTTACGAGTGTCAAGTCATCCAGACCACCCTGGTGCCATGTATATGTACTTACTGATACGCCATTTCTGCCTAACAGTGGCTGATTTGAATGAGTCTGGCAGCTCAGACAATGACTGTGTACATGTAGTTTGGGGTGCACCTCCTTGTGTGACTTCTGCTATACAGACACATGTGTGTTGTGTTCACAGAGTGCCACATTCACACATGCTAGACATGTCCATTGTGTAAAGGGTTGTGATTCTCTAGGAGTCACAATGTATTTCTTTGGGGTGTCAAAAGTACTCACAGGTCTCTGAGTGTGGGGACACCTTCTGCATTGGCATGTGGTATTTGGCCTTGGGTGCGACAATACTGTTTGGTTCACAGTGAACAAGAGGTGGCATGCCTTCATAGTCTTGCTGTGCTCAACTGATCCCAGACACTAGCTTCTCATGATCTTGTGATTTCAAGTTATTTGCTGTTGTGTCCTAATTTTAATTTTTTCCAAGTGGCATGGTGGGTCAACCAGCTGGGGAGTGCAGGGCTTCCATATGTGGGGAGTATCCTAGATGTTACTCATGATGCCTTTCCTGGTATGCACTGTTGCCTATTTTGTTTGGACTCATGTGTCAGATGTATACAGGTGACTGATTTTTTCCTGTCTCTTCACCTTGCCCACAGCATCATCGGAGGACACCGAGGGAGACACCGGCACGGACGTGGAGGAGGGATCGAGCAGTGGTGCCACCACTGCTGAGGAGTCGGTGGAATCTAGTGGCACGGAGGGCGAGGGGAGTGAGGTGGAGGACCTGCTCAGTACCAACACTGACCACGAGGCAGATGGGTCCGAGGTTGAGCTCCCAGAGGGGGCAGAGGCTGCTCCTACAGCTGAAAGCAGCAGTACATCTCTCGCCGCCCCCTCCATTCCCATCACCGCCCTCTCACTTGCTCGAGTCCCTTCTGTCCGTGCTAGGCCACACCATGTCTCCTTCGTGCCAGGCACCGCACCCCCTGCCCCTGTCCCCCCTGCTACCCTCACTGCCGAGTCTGTGGACATTCAGCGGCAGTTGCAAGTTGGGCAGACATCGATCCTGACTGTCATCCATGGCCACACCAGACTGCTGACCCAGATGGTGTCGTACATGGAGGGCATGACATCAGCGATGTCTGACCAACGGATGTTGCTGAGGTCCCTGGACTCGTCACTGACGGCAGTAGTGAGTCACCTGCAGCGCTGCGTCCCCCCCACCCCTGCCCCATCCACAAGTCCCACACCCATGCCTGTCCCAAGCACACCAAGACATCCACACACACGCACCCCACCAGACAGAAGCAGCACACCACCACGTAAGGGCAAGCGCACACCTCCTGACACGCACACTCAGGGGGAAGCAGGCACACCCACTGGGTCTGGGGCACACAGGCAGGCACGCAGCCACAGTCCTCGTCCACATGACTCACTCCCCAGTCCCTCCGATGTCACTCCCCTTGGCTCCCCTGCCCCTGATTCGGAGAAGGAGGCCTACTTTGCTGGGCTGGGCCTCAGCCCCACTAGTTCACCTGGCCGGAAACGGTCAAGGCACTCCACGGGTAGGGGAGTTAAGTCCCCCAGCCCGTCCACCACCTCCCCCAGTAGCGCTGCAACCCATCCCTCCGACTCCCCCCCCCCTCCTTGGGGCCTGTTGTTTCTCCGGGTGCAGGGGAGATGCTTGAAGAACTGGCAGAAGTGTGCAGCGTCGAGCTCGCCTCCACCTTTGGCGCTGCCCCACCCCACATTATACCCCCCCAGTCGACGACACAGTCTTGTGATGTGCAGGCAAACTAGGGGAGACACATGGCCATGTGTCCCCCCCAAGGACTGATGATATGGACTGGCCATTGGCCTTTGTGAATACTCTCGTTTACACATTATTATTTTCATGCTGAATAAAGCATTTTCTTTTTCGTTTGAAAAGTCTTGCATTTCAGGTATTGATGTTGATGCTGATGCTACAGGAGTTGGGGTTGTGGGCATGTGTTATGTTTCAGGGAAATGTTGTAGTCTGCTGCTCATGGGGTGGGACCTGGTATCTGCGTGCCATCACAAGGTCTCTGCAAAGATTCTTTGTTGTGTATGCTCTTTGTGTTTGGAGACATTGTCCCAAGGAGTGTTCCTTCCTCTGTGACACCTGACATCTCCCCTGCAGAGAGTTGCACAATTGTTGTGTTGCCCTGTGTCTACATTTCCTTTGTTGGTGATGGATCCCTTCAACTCTGGCCATGCCTGCTCAGCAATGTCTCTGGCTGCATCGTCTGTGCCATCCTTGGGACTCACTGTACTTGTGTATAGAGTATTTTGCCATGCCTTCATGGAGAAATTGTCCCTTTTCCGCACAATGCATGTGTGTAATCCCAGCCTAGTACACATATGGTACTTGTTCTGCTGGGTATTTGAACACCTGACTCACAATTGTGGCCATCGTATCTGTGGGAACTTCACCCTATTACTTCCATGACAGACAACATCTTGGTGGCTGGCCCAGCACCTGAACATTCCTATCAGTCCTGGGATGTGCGTGAAAGTGTGTGTTCTCTTTGGGTCTCTTAGTTTATTAGGCAGTGACATGACTATACAGTCTTGTGGCATGATCTCAGTGTGTGTATTGTGCTGCATCTGCCATGGGTGGGTATGCATGTGTTCTTTGTCCTCACACCCACATGTGGTGTGTCATGCAGTGGGGGAAAGACATCCATCCTCCTGGGAGTGGGACACTGCTGTCAGTGATGTGTTGTTATGGCTCTATCATCATTGTCCAAAGTTAGGGATACACACATTCACCCATGGAGTTGTGGTCATCTGATAATGATGTACACCCCCCCATGTCTCTGTCCACTGCTGGGAGTCCTCTGCACCCACCCCCATGTCTCTGTCCACTGCTGGGAGTCCTCTGCACCCACCCCATGTCTGTGTCCACTGCTGGGAGTCCTCTGCACCCACCCCCATGTCTCTGTCCACTGCTGGGAGTGTAGGGCACCCACCCCTCACATGTCTCTGTCCACTGGTGGTATTCCTCTGCACCCACCCCCATGTCTGTGTCCACTGCTGGGAGTCCTCTGCACCCACCCCCATGTCTGTGTCCACTGCTGGGAGTCCTCTGCACCCACCCCCATGTCTCTGTCCACTGCTGGGAGTGATGGGCACCCACCCCTCACATGTCCCTGTCCACTGGTGGTATTCCTCTGCACCCCCCCATGTCTCTGTCCACTGCTGGGCGTGATGGGCACCCACCCCTCACATGTCCCTGTCCACTGGTGGTATTCCTCTGCACCCACCCCCATGTCTGTGTCCACTGCTGGGAGTCCTCTGCACCCACCCCAATGTCTCTGTCCACTGCTGGGAGTGATGGGCACCCACCCCTCACATGTCCCTGTCCACTGGTGGTATTCCTCTGCACCCACCCCCATGTCTCTGTCCACTGCTGGGAGTCCTCTGCACCCACCCCCATGTATGTGTCCACTGCTGGGAGTCCTCTGCACCCACCCCCATGTCTCTGTCCACTGCTGGGAGTCCTCTGCACCCACCCACCCACCCACTTGCGCCCTTGCTGTGGTACACTGCTGTTCTGGGCATACACCACCCCCAATTTACAGCTGATGTGCTGCACCAAGCCGTACACCTACATCCGTGGCGTGTGTACGCCTTGTATCCATCATGTAATGGGGCTGTAGGGGTACGCGTGGTACGGCCCATACCCATGTTCTGGAGTCGTGGGTACGGGCCGTACCACCATTGTGGCGGTGACGTAGTGGTACGCGTGGTACGGCCCGTACCCATGCTATGGGGGCATGGGTACGGTCCGTACGACCATTGTGGTGGTGACATAGGGATACGCGTGGTACGGCCCGTACCCACGCTCTGGGGAGCATGGGTACGGGCCGTACCACCATTGTAGCGGTGACGTAGGGGTACGCGTGGTACGGCCCGTACCCATGCTCTGGGGGCGTGGGTACGGGCCGTACCACCATTGTGGCAGTGACGTAGGGGTACGCGTGGTATGGCCCGTACCCACGCTCTGGGGAGCATGGGTATGGGCCATACCACCATTGTGGCAGTGACGTAGGGGTACGCGTGGTACGGACCGTACCCACGCTCTGAGGGGCGTGGGTACGTCCCGTACCACCATTGTGGTGGTGATGGGTACGCGTCCACGTCCACTTCCGTTGTGGCGGGACGTGGGATTGGTGGACACGCCCCCCGAAGTGATCAGACCATGGAGGTAATTAATGTGCATGATATATTAGTTTTTTGTTGGGTGTGGGTTATGTTTCATGCCCCTTGCACTCCCCCCCTTTGCCCCTGGGGGTTGTTCTGACCTTCTGCGGCGTCTGCGGCGGTTTCTGAACACGAGGTCATAGGCTATGAGGGCCGGGATGACGCGTAGGTTGGGGTCCATCGCTGTCCGTCGCGTACCGGTGCTTCTTGTTCATGTCGTCCTCAATTTCCCAGCAGTTTTTGGCTCCCGTAAAAAATGCTACGTGCGTAGTGACGTAGGCACGAATCGTACTTGCTGGTCCGTGAAACGCTGCCTGACTCCGTCCGGACGTTGCGTATGCACCGTCCAGAATCAGATTTGTATGTACTTATTTGCCGGTCGATGTTTTTTACGACTCGTACGGAAATGGTATTTCTGTGCGAATCATACTTGAGAGTTTGTAAGGTGTTTTTCCCGGGTACGAGTCAGATGGAGAAAACGCTCCGTACGACCATTTGTACCTGGGGTTTTACAGGATCGGAATCGGCACCTTAATTGGTGGTGCTTCTTCAGGAAGGCTGTCGTGCAACATGCACAAAAATGCTCTCAGGTTGGGGTTGTGGACATCATTTTCGCAACCAAAAAAAAAAGCTACCACGCTGGAAGCCCTTTGTTCATTATCTAAGTTTCTATCTTTTGGAAAACTGAACTAGGCACCCCCAAACAAAAGATAAAGTAGATTTAAACACATGCTCATGCATTTTACATTCGTTAAGGAAAAATCCGAGCATAAATCTGCATTTTTTTACAAAATTGTTGGAAAAGACTTCTGTTCCTTGTAAAAACAGTGCTGATGCAATGGCTTTAACCTAAAAAAAAAAAAATTACATTGGTTGCATCTAAATATTCCACAAATTCTCTTTAAGCTCTGGTTTAAATATTTTTCTTGTACAAAAAAAAGCTTATCTTATACTTTTTGCACATCATAAACACACTGTATGATTTTGCGAAGCGTGGCATGCTATATTTAGTTTGCACTTTTCGGCTTCGGTGCTGGCATTTCAACTTTTGCAAACATATGTTTATTTACTTTCAGTACCCCAGAGTGTGTGGGAAAAATAGCAGTTTTTTGGGTTTTCCAATCAGATCCTCTTTAAGGAGAAAAACATTTATTGACAAAATGAAAATACAACATGCTTATATTGTGTCATTTGCACATTTTTGCATGCAGTAAAAGTATTAAGAAGGCGTTATTTGCAGTGCATACTCTGGATTTAGTTTAGGCTTTTGTGCTTTGTTGGAACAATTGTCAATGTTTTTGGCCACATAATTACACTCTACTCCGTACCACATAAATACACTCCATATAAATCCACTCCATGTCACGAATCAACACTCCACATAAATACACACCACACCAAGCTACATAATACCACTCAACATAATTTCGCTCAACATCACACAGATTCATGCCACACTATTCAAAAGCCACACAATTCCATTCCACACTACATAATTCCACACCAAAACACAATTCCACAACACATAATTACACTACACACCACATACATCCAATCTACACCACAAACATCCATCTCATGCCACAAAATTCAATACCACGCCACATAATTCCACTCCATGCCACTCATGACAGTTCACGGTGGTAAGAGGACAGAGAAAACATTGGTTCACCTCCCATAAAGTCTGCTCCCTCAGCACTGCTGTAAATAGACAACAAGCATTAAACTCCACATATTTCAACACAATTCCACACAACTGCACAACACTCAACAAAATTACACTCAACTTAATACTACTCAGCACCACATAATTCAACTCCACCTAATTACATGCTACCCAATACCACATAACTACACCCACCCCACATAAATAAACTTTAAGCCTCATAACAGTCCAGATAAATACACTCCACACTATGCCACATAATTCCACTCAACATAATTTCACTCAGCGCCACACCGTTTCATGCCACACTATTCAACTCCACACAAATCCATTCCACACCTCATAATTCAATACCAGACCACATAATTCCACTCCACAACACAGTTCCACTGCATGTTACATATATCCATTTCAAATCACTCAATTCAACTTCATACCACAACATTCAACAGAACACCACATAATAAAACCCCACTATATAACATTCGACAACACAAAATATTTACACTTCATGACACATAATACTCATATATGCTGAATAACACATAGGTAAAATACATTGCCAATTACAAAGCCAATAGCTCTAACAAACAAACGTGAGACCTAATGCTTGTTTAGATTTCCTTTGGCACACTTTATAAAAATGTACCACAATACCACCATTAGAACACTTATAACTATGCGCAGGACACTTCTGGTCATTTGCCAAATTATATTTACTACCACATCTATAACATTTCCTGTCATTAACTGGGTTATTTTTGTTAGCATTAGTCACTTTACTGAGCACCTTCTCATCCTGGGCTTTCCATGAAGAAGTTTCAGCAGATCTTATTTTACCAAACACAGCTGTGTTAATCTTTCCCTTTAATAACATGGCTTTGGCACATCTCCCTGTTATCTCTGCACTTTTCACAATGTGTATGACTTCTTGAAGAAATGACTCCCCTCTGGCCCAAAGTTTCTCCTGTATGTTAGTGTTAGCGGGCAACATTACTATTTGGTCCCAAATCAGTTCATCACGGAGGGATCCAAACCTGCAAGTCAGTGCCAAGTTTTTTAATGCAGCAACAAGATCATCTATTGCTTCATTTTTGTCCTGTTTCCTCCTGAAGAACTTGTAACGGTCAACTGCAATGCACACTGTAGGTTTGAAATATGCAGTATGATCCTCAGGGGCATTCACGTACCCATCCCCTTGGCTGGCTGGCCTCTGTTTTTTTAATTATCTGATTATAAATTGGCAACCCTTTTGCACCTAACCAATGTAGAAGAAATGTCTTTTTCTCTTTAGCAGTAAAGTCCTCATCATCCTCTTCAAATACAGAAATGAATAATGCATTGGATTAGAGTAACCACCAAAAAAACAGATTTTGAGATGTCATCAGTGATGTCATCAGTGAGGTCACTGACCATGTCATGAATGATGTAATATGTGATGTCGTCAGCAGTGCATTGTGGGGGCGCGAGTTATAGTTAGCTCAACTAACTATAACGGTGGAATTTCTATGGTTTTGTATGAGTGAAATGTCCAGCTAACTATAACGTCCCTGAAACATATGGTTTTTTCAGTGAATTTCAAAGGTTTTTTAAATGCTAATTTGTAACTTTAATGTCCCTGAAACCTATGTTTTTTTCAGTGAATTTCAAAGGTTTTTTAAATGCTAATTTGTAACTATAATGTCCCTGAAACCTATGTTTTTTTCAGTGAATTTCAAAGGTTTTTTAAATGCTAATTTCTAATTATTTTCTTCTTTAAACCTATACTTTTTTCAGTGATGTTAAATTATCACTTTATTGTTAAGCTAGTGAAAACAGCCAATATCTCCAGTTTTCCAGCAATAGCTTCCACAAAAAAGAATTCGTCACAAATGAGAACAACAACTAACGGTAACAATATACAGAGTAGACGTCCCCGTACAAAAATTAACACAAAAGCACCAGTTCCCAATATTTTCAACGAGCAGCCAAATCTGGGGTGCGATCCAAAAACAGGGAATAAGCCACATTTGCAGTAGGAATCTAACATCTGCATTTTACTGATATAAACTAGGCTTGGGCTAAATTTCCGTTCCGCTCGCGGAAATTGCGATAATTTGACATTTTCACGTTCCGCGGAGAGCGCGAAAATGTCAAAATTTCCGCATTCCGCAGCTTAGCGATAATTTGTTTCCTGCTTGCGCTGTAAAATAATACATTCTTGCGCGCGATCGCCTTACCTGAATCGCCGACAAGTTTTGCCGATCCGGTCGCGTTCTCCACGAGATGTTGGATTGTTGGTAGCCATTTGCGCTGTCTCGCGACAGTTCGCGCCCGCAGTAATGTCATTGGTCGCGCGATCACGTCTTTCTTCTCGCGATCATGCACCGCGAGCAGAGTGAAAACAAGATGGCCGCGCCCGCGAGCAACCGCATGGGTAAGTTGGCGAGCAGCGACCACGCAGAAAATACCGCGAACGGGAAAAAAACTTCTGCATCTTCGCGATATTTCCGCGTGTTTGCGGAGATTTTTTACATTTTCGCGATAATTTACGGAAGTCACTTTCGCAAATTCCGCCCACCCCTAGTATAAACCAGGACGACTACCTACAATGTGAAAGGGATCGTAGCCCAGAATCAAACTGAAGCGCAACATATGTCATAGAGTTACTGACCACGCAGCTCAAACACCCATTAAGGCCACAACACGCACTGCCACCAGCCTCAGGATGTCGTCCCCGGAAAACACCCCTCCCTACTACCACCGAGGCAGCACAGAACATGACATCAGACCTTCCAAAACGGCATGGTCCCTCAGCCACACAATACTTGAATGTTGCCTGATATGGCAACCAAGTATGTGTGAAGGACGCAACTCACCCATCAATAATAATAATTCACACAATACCAAGTGTAGCGGTGATGTGCTGGACAGACCTCACTATACAGATCATAAACCTCTCCATCTGTATATATACTGCTGGTGCTTGTAGTGTTGTGCACAATAAACGCAACCATGTTACCTCAGGCAGTGGGAGAGATCTTGGACATGTAGCTGTGTTGTCCTCCCCTGGAAGTGGAAGTGCAGTGGGCTGGTCCAACGTACGCCACTCCAGCGTAGGAGTATAAATAAATAAGCCGGGGCTCTGGGCATGGTTCACTTGTGAACCGTGAAGGCCAACGCGTCTGCCAGAATGGCGGGCCTCACCCTGCCACGTGGTTGCCACCATGACTGCGGGCCTCCTTGACACAGGCCCCCTGCGAACCCAGCGGTACAGCGCTGCAGACTTATGTCTGTACAGACTACTGCCTTTGCTCTACACTGCGGACAACAGGCCTCACAATTCAGATGGAGTAGCGATTGCAGATGACGCAGTGCAGTACGCAAGATACATTGCTCCCAGTGCGGCGCTCTTGGACCACGTATTATTGCAGGGTGCGCTACGCTGAGTACTTCAGGTGCCACTAACTCAGTGCACCACAAGTCATCGCCACGTGGCCTTATTAAGGCAGAATTCAAAAGACATTGGTCCAAGTGCAGCCCCCCGGACCACGCAGGATATGTACACGCTGAGCGCCAAAGGTACTACTAACTCAGTGCACGATAAGTCATCACCACATGGCCGTATTGAGGCAGAATTCAATAGACAAAAGACATTGGTCAAATTGCAGCCCCCCCTGGACCACGCATCATTGCAGGGTATGTACACGCTGAGCGCCAAAGGTACTACTAACTTAGTGCACCATAAGTCATCGCAAGAAAGAGTGAACAGTTTTATATCAGTAAGGCCTACTATCAGTCGAAAATCACCCAAAAATACTTATAATATAAAAAGAACAGAACAATCGAAGTACATTAATGATTACAATCTGGTGATTTTGAAGATGTGGAATGCAAATATGGACATACAATATGTTGCAGATAACTGAATTGCTGTTTCTCGCTATGTCACGTCATATATTACCAAGTCTGAGAAGACAGAATTGAAAGAAATGTGGGAAGAAATTTCACAGGAGAAGACACTTAGCAAAAAATTGTACAGCCTCAGCTTGAAGATGCTTTCACATCAAAAAATGATATCCTACGAAAGTTCGGATCGATAGACATCTGCAAGTTTATATTCAAAGTCAAGAGGAATCATCTAGATAAAGTTTAGGTCGTGCTGTGGCACGGAATCGAGTTTTAATATAAATGATATCAAACAAGATTGTGATGATATAAAATTACATTTCTTTGGTAGTCAAGAGAAGTGTACAGAAAATAACAGTTTGATAAGTTTACGTGTTGAAGAAGAGATGGAAGATAATAGTGATGTGAAGTTTCAAAAAGAAATAACAAAGTTTAAAGTAGTTTCTGGTGAAAATCCCAACTAAGTATAACGTCCCTCTAATCTACACAATATCCTTTTAGTATCCTTGCTTCAAGAACTTGTTTTATGTCAGTTATAGCTTTACTATAATGACCAAATTCATCTTGCAAGTCCAAATGAACACTGATTGGCAGTCTACACTGCGGACAGCAGAGCTCACAATTTGAACAATAACATCCCTGAAACCTACATATTTTGACAGTGTATTTCATACATGTTTCATCTTTTGTTCCATCCACCTACACTGCGAACAGCAGGGCTCCCATTTCACATCGAGTCCCAATAGCAGATGACACAGTCCAATAGGCAAGAGACATTGCTCCCATTGCGCCCCCCTCCCCCCCCGGACCACGCATCATCACTGACTGCGCACATGCTGAATGCTTCTGATGCCCCTACCTCAGTGTAGCACAACTCATGCACAGTTTCTGATACAATATTTTGTGTATGTTTCACATCTGCTGTCCTACCTCAGTGTATCACAAGTCATGAACCCTATACGATATAATCTTTTTTGTATGATTTCATATCTGGTACCTGTACCTTAGTGCTGCACAAATCATTGACCCTTTATGATTGAATCTCTGTGTCTGATCCAATGATTACTGTTGTACTTGTTGCCACCACCAACCATTCATGGAGGGTTGGCTTACAATCACCCCACACGCATCCACCACAGACATCACTGGACATGTAACCCTGTTAATAAAAAGAAGTCGAGCGCACATGCCCAGTTTCACTATCTATCTCTGTCCGTGTGTTCATTATGTATGCAACATGCTGCCCCTAGGCCCGACCACATTACATAGTGCTCTGGACAGCGTATGCAACCATCTTACCTGTGACAGTGGGGGAAAACTTTAGTTATGTAACTTTGTCTCGGTCATTGTACAAGTACGTATGTAGAGACTGCATTATTAGAGTACTGCAAGGAGAGTGTATACTGAATTTATAAGTGCGTGAGGATTGTCTGAGTGATTGTATAAGTACATATGTTGGTGCAGCCTAACTCCGACAACGACCTTGTCTCTAATTGGCTGCCATCCATGTGCCAACAACTGGAACTTCAACTTTCCATGGCTCTCTATTGCTACAACTGCAACACTCCACTGAATGTGCAATAAACATTCATATCTACACAGATATCCCATGTCCACCATCTTTCTTGTGTGGAACTATGGATGAATATAGGGTCAGTAATTCCCTGTACCTTCAAAGTTGGCCATATTGTGGGACTTGGCTCACAGAGTGGCACTTTGGATTTTGCAACCCGGGTGACGGTAGCACTCCAGTACGGACACCCATTGCCACAGCCACTCCATCGCGGCTGGTATACACCCACACCACACCCATCCAGCACAGGCATCACAGGACACATGACCCTGCTAAGATAAAAGACCGGACGCACGTGCACTTCACCATTTTAGAGTTTAGAGTACATGGCCTCACTTCTCACTGAGTTAGCACCACAAGCACTGAGCGGGTGTACAACCTGCGATGATGATAGGTGCACTAGTATGTCCTCTGCCATGGCCATGTCAAGACTCAGTACTCAATGTGAGAGCTATTACCTTCCAGAACGGAGCTGCATGATGTGGAGGGTGCTGTGACCGCAAAAAGGTGTGCAGTGAGGCCTGGGTGCGCAGCGGCGGGCAGATACCTCTGGGCGGCGGGAGTGGATGGGGTGCAGCAGCCTGGATGCAGAAAGGCTGCACAGCGATTTAGGCATACGCAGTCGTATATACCCTGCCATTACACTTTCTTATTGCATTTTGAACAAGTTATATAATAGCAGTACAGTTTTTACAGTCGGCCAAATGTCCATCGCTCCCAGCTCTGTAGCAAAGTAGTTGAGTATTTCTTTTTTCATACTTTGTACCCTTAAATTTACCATCAAATTTTGACGAACTTTCCTTTCTCTGTTTTTTTTTTAATGAGGTAAGGTGTGTTGGGAGAATCGAAGCATGCAGACATGCGTGTGACAGTCCTCTCACAGCTTGTGGCTGCCTCACGTCACTTTGGGAATGTTATGTTTTGAATGTGAGAATGTTGGGAGGTAGAAGTTAACGGGGGTTCAGTCATTCTTGCTTTATACTTGCTGCTTACAAAACATGTTCTGAGGATTAAACCACATCAAGAGAATTACCGTCTCTGTCTTTTCATTCCTGCTTACTGGTCTTTCCTACAATTACTAGTTCTGTACTATCTTTCAGATGTGGGAGCATGAGGGTGCACTATGTCCCGACACGTGGTTGTAGACACACTGGTGACACAAAGGTGAGCAGCGAAGATTTTCTCCAGTGTCACTCTCTCACTCTTTCTCTCTCTCTCTCTCTCTCTCTCTCCCTCTCTCATTTGATGGTCACATAACACACAAGATTATCTTGCTGTTTATCTAACAGACTCTGATTCACAAATTGACATCCCCCCAACATCACCAGAGCTGAACATGTGTAGAACCTGCAATGATGCGTGGCCATCCTGGCAATCAACACCCATTTTGAATTGTGAGCTCCGTTGACCGCGTGTACTGAGGCTGAGAAGGATCCTTTCGCACGTGGTCGACTTTCTTCAACACACGCTGATGGCGGAAGGTGAGCAGAGAGGTTTGTTTGCGCAGCAGCGGGCACTCACCTCCGGCCAGTGGGAGTGGATGGGGTGCAGCAGCCTGGATGCGCAGCGGCAGGCAGTCAGCTCCTGATAGTGGGAGTGCATGAGGTGCAGCAGCCTGGGTGCACAGCGATTGTTATACACCTCTGGGCAGTGCAAGTGTATGGGCTACAGCAGACTGGGGACCATAATATCAAGAACGGCATTAAGATTATCACCGCTTTAGTGGCAGGAAACTGCCGCTAAAGCAACGATAAGTGGCTTGATAATATGCCCTTGAGAATTACCAGAGAAGCCCAGGTTCTGGTGTGAAGGACATCAAACCTAGGCTTCTTTGGGAATTCAAAAGGGCATATTATCAAGCCCCTTATCGCTGCTTTTGTGGCAGTTTCCTGCTGCTAAAATGGCGATAATGTTATCGCCGTTCTTGATAATATGGCCCTGGGTGCGCAGCGGCTGTTAGACACCTCTGGGCAATGGAAGTGGATGAGATGCAACAGCCTGGGTGCACAGATCCGAAACAGAGAATTTCGCGTTTGCAGTTGTATATAGTCTGCAATTACTAATTCTATACTATCTTTCAGATAACTAAACTTGAGGGAGCGGTATGTCCCAGCACATGGTTGGAGACACACCGTGACACAAAGGTGAGCTGCAACGATTTTCTCTGTCTCTTCCTCTCTCTCTCATTCTTTCTTTCTCTCACTTCCTCTCTCTCTCCCTTCCTCTCTCTCATACTGTTTGTCTCTCTTTTCCTCTCTCTCACACTGTTTCTTTCTCTCTTCCTTGTATCTCATTCTTTATTTCTTTCTTAATTTTTCTCTCTTCCTTTCTCTCACTCTTTGTCTCTCTCTCTCTTCCTCTCTCTCACTCTTTCTCCCTTTCTCTTCCTCTCTCTTCCTCTCTCTCACACTGTTTCACTCTTTCTTTCTTCCTCTCTCTCACTCTTTCTCTCTCTCTCTTTCTCTCTCTGTCTTCCTCTCTCTCTCTCTTTCTCTCTCTCTCTCTTCTCTCTCACTCTGTTTCTCTCTTTCTCTCTTCCTTGTATCTCTCTCTTTCTCTCTTTCTCTGTCTTCCTCTCTGTCTTTTTCTTCCTGTCTTCTTTTCTCTCTTTCTCTTTCGCTCTCTCTCTTCCTCTCACTCTCACTCTTTCTCTCTCTTCCTCTCTCTCACAATGTTTCTCTCTTTCTATCTTCCTTGTATCACTCTTCCTCTCTTTCTCTCTCCTTTTCTGGACACATAACACACCATCTTATTTTTCTTTTTGTCTTGCAGGTTGTGATTCACAAAATGTCGAGGGATGACATGCCATGGCTGTACATAGTTTTATTTGTTGTTGTTTTGTTTTAATAAAATGTTTTATATGTAAATCCATACATGACTAAGATTCTTATTTGTCCAACCTCACAAGCATCTTTTTTATTAAAACTGCCACACCAGCCGATTTGTTAGGCTCCACATTTAAAAACGTTTCTGTCACATTTATTTGTGGGGGGGTGAGCGGGGATGGCGGACAAGCAGCTGCTGCTGGGGGATGTCAGAGTACTGTTGGGTGTCTGACCTGCATCATCATTGCCTCCATTGCATCTGTTCTCAGAGACCTGCAAACCGGCGGCCTGGCTTGTAAAAGTTCGCACCCGAGAAGTCGCACCGGAAGAGCTGCAAGCCCACCAGTGGTTTGCAGAGGGAGACTTGAGGGCCCAGAAGGTTGTTGACGGTATGCGTGTGATGTGGGGAGAGGGTGCGTTACCTGCTGATGTGGGGAGAGGCAGCGTGAAAGGGGTATCTCTCACAAACAGAGCTCCGGTATGTTTTCAGAAATGCCTCAGACAGATGTCAGCTGACCGACAGAATCACAAAATGGCTTTTCAATGCTCATATACTAAGACTTATGAACAGTTCATAACCAGGCTTGCAGAGGGACAACTGTGGCACGTACGCTCGACTCACAGAGGAAGAACTACGAGCCGTCCGCTTCCAAAGGCACAGCAGAGAAGTAGCTCGCAGAGGTACAGGAACAGCAGCATACTAGCTCGCAAAGGTAGACAGCTGTGAGCCGACGGACTGGCTTCTAAAGGCATACCTCTGAAGTGGTGATGTTGGGCACAGGGAGCATGAAAGGGTTATCTTCCTACTAGCGTCCTGGGAGTCGTGTTGCCTTACGCTCACCTGTTTCTCCTTTATGGTTAATACATCTTAAACCTTCACTGCGTCAAAATCATCATTACACAGAGCTCCGCTATATTAAATTGCACCTTGAACCTTTCTTTTATATTTTCACTCGATGCGAGGCACAATATGGCTGCTAACACTTCCTGATTTCAATTGTTAGCAGCCAATCAGAGGACACTTCCTGCTTCGAAGAGTTAGCAGCCAATCAGAGGCAAGCTTGTGCTCGGGAGTAAGGCACCGACTGGATGTATGATGCGACAGCGCAAACGTTTACATCGCATCCCTTTACATCGGCGTCTTCACATTGCATGCACATGTACAACACAATCTTTCACCACGCAAACCATTACTTAGCTTACACATTCAAACACATGCAAAACACATTTACAACGCACACAAACACCCCGCATGGTTTAACATCGCGATTTTTTCCCAAATACCCCCCTACCTAACACACACTCGCCTAAAGCCTAAAAAAGTACCCTACACTTCCCCAAACCCTAAGCCCTAACCCCTAAAACACTACGCTAAACACACTGCCCTAAACACTACACTGTCAGCACACTCCCCAGCCACTGCCCTAAACCCTAAACACTACACTCTCCGCACAATCTCCAGACACTGCCCTAAACCCTAATGTCCAGACACTGCCCTAAACCGTAATGTCCAGACACTCCCTTAAACCGTAATCTCCACACACTGCCCTAAACCCGAATCTCCACACACTGCCCTAAACACTAAACTTTAAGCCCCCTTACCTTTTTCTCCTCGTGTCGTCCCATTGCTCCTCCACCTCTTTCCCGGTGTTTGTCCGTGCCGCCCGCCTCGCTTACATTACACCACATACGATCTAAAAGTGTATGCGTGGTAAATGCGCATGCGATGTAATGGCGCGCAGCGTAATGGTCTGCGTCCTGGTGTTGTAACGCTTGCGACGTAAACGCATGCGACCTAACGCATGCATTGTAATGGATGTAACCTGCACCGACCATATATATATATTTTTTCCCTTTAATATCTAAAAAACTACTGAACGGATTTACACCATTTCAACAAAACCACCCTTTCTGGACCAAGACCTTTCTCCCTGCCAAATTTGGCGTAATTCCGTTCAGCAGTTTGACCTGTAGCCTTGTCTAACATTTCGTACGGAAAATCCATTGGGAAAACACATTTTAATCCCCCCTTTTTTCTCAGCCCCCTTGACCAATCACCCCTAAACTTTCAAGATAGGAGCTGATCAAAAAAGAGAAACTTTTTGGAAAATTTCGTAAAGAATCGTCAAACGACACCAAAGTTATAAGCAGATGGAGAGCTCCAGGAGGGGGGCCGCGCAACCCCCCTCTCAACATAAGTGAAGCTCCGAGACTACGGGGACCCCAGCAGGCACCTGGAGCCCCAGCGATCCCTGCGATTATTTTTTGAGAAAAGCCCCCGGGACCTACCCACCCCGGGGTCTCATTAAAATAAAACACAGGAACCCGCGACCCCAGCGCGAATTACGCCGTTTAAAAAAAAAAAGACCAGGCCTAGGAGGTCAGGGTGTTTCTACTCTGCTCCCTTCTCTTGTTTTCTACCTTTGTTTCTCTGTTTTCTAGCGACTCGCTTCTATCAAGCCACAAGATGGCTGCCAACACTTCCTGGTTTGGAGTGTTGGCAGGCAATCACAGTGAAGCTTGTGCACGGGACTTAGGCTCCGCCCAGATATCAAAACTTTTATTTTTCTAATTACTCAGCAACTACTGAACGGATTTCCACCATTTAAAAAAAAGTCACTTTCTGACCCACGCACTACCTTTGTGCCAAATTTGGGTTAAATCCGTTCAGTAGTTTCAGCTGCAGCCTTGCACAGTTTCCTATGGAAAATTGATTTTTTTCACTCTTATTTTTTGAATTTCTCAAAAACTACTGAAAGGATTTACACCATTTAAAAACAAGGTCGCTTTCTGAACCAAGCTCTACCTTTCTGCCTAATTTGAGGTACTTCTGTTCAGCAGTTCGGACTGTAGCTCGTCACAAAATTTCCTATGGAAATTAACATGGGAAAAACGTGTTTTGGGACTCCCCTTTTTTCTCAGCCCCCACTTGACGGATCACCCCCAAACTTTGAAGATAGGAGCTGACCTAAAATGTGCAGCTTGTTGGAAAATTTCATAAAGATTCGTTAAACGACGCCAAAGTTATTAGCAAATCAAAAAATGCCATATATATATATATATATATATATATATTACCTACTGGCAGTCGCCAGTAGGTAGTTATAGTTAGGACCTATTTTCCATAGGAAATCCGCAACATTCTATTTACAATAACGGTGGCACCGATTGACGAATCATCCCGAATGTTTCCAAACTTTTGGCCAGCTCCGGTCCGCTTCTATCCTGAAAATTTCACGGTGATTCGTCAAGCGGGGGCCGAGAAAAAAGGGGGGTCCCAAAACGCGTTTTCCCCATGCATTTTCCCATAGGACCTGTTGACACAGCTACAGCCCGAACTGCTGAACGGAATTACACCAAATTTGGCAAAGAGGTAGTCCTCAGTTCAGACTTGTGCCTTTTGCTTAAATGGTGTCAATCCATTAAGTAGTTCCTGAGAAAATTAGAGTTAAAAAGATAGATATATCTGGGCGGAGTGAGGAAATATGAATTTTATGGTCAATTGTGTCCCCTATCTTAGACCCCAACGGCTCCATGTACATGCTACAAGTACATGTATGTTCCCTCCACTTCAAGCTATGAAGACGCAAATACAATTGTGTCCAACGTCAACATGTCATCTTTCAGATCTGCCATGAATGGGTCAGATATTCCGTTCCTAAGTATGCCTTGCCACCGTCTTTATATGGTGTACTTTTCACGTTTTCCAGCTCTGGCAAAGTAGGCCCTGAATTCTGCCATCGAGCCTTTTCCTGCTTTCTGCCTCTGAAAGCTCCAGCTTGGACCTGTATCTGTATCCATGAACTTTGTCCTACTCCCTGCGCGGCTAACGGTGCCCAGCCTGGCCTGTTGCCTGCCAAAAACTGTATTCAGCCTTCAAGTTATCTGCTCCGCTCCTCGAGAAATGCATTCCTGTCTAGTAGTTTAGGTAAACATTCTTCCAGCTACAGAGCAAAGGACCCGGCCTTACTGTCTCCGAGCAAGTAATTCATGACTTTCGTTACCATGGTAGGCCCATGCCCCCTCGCATCTCATGTAGACACTTAGACGCTTGTACACGCACTAGCAGTCAGTATAGAATAGCCTCTGCTTGAGAGACCTTCCCTTCCAGATAATATAGTTCCTTAAACACAAGATATTAGATACGATTTGGGATTAGGTTGTCCTGACATCCCAGACTTCTGTCTCCTCATGTAGGGCTAAATGTCAAGTTCCCTTCACCCTCTAGTTACACGTCAATCACACGTCATGCGGCTGTGCGCGCATCTCTGCCATGTATTTCTGCTGACATTGCAGGATTCTCTTATGGATCCACCCACTTGTGTCATCATCATAATGACGTTTCTAGTACATGCCCTCATGCACGCCTATTGTAACGCCTTTTTTCATTACGTATGTGTATTCTTATCTCTCTTCTCAGCTGTAACGCCTTCTGCATATGTCTTTACTGTAATGCATTTACTATAAATATGATAACCTGTCAATAATGTATTGCCTATCCCTTCCTGAACCTTCGTGGTGACGGAACCCGATTGCCTGGTTCGAACCATAATTCCTTTGTAAGGAATAAATTCCCTTTTATAACCTCAAATACCACGGATTCTGCCTCTTATTTTTACTGAGTTATTCTTATTGAATTTTACCGCATAAATTAAGTCTAGGTAATTTAAATTTACCACATAATTGGCGCCCGAATAGGGACACCTCTCACACCTCACGCGCCGGAGGTGCGTTGCAGACCCGGTCTCCTGCCACAGCCGGACGGACAATTACGCGTACCCGCAGGATTTCCTGTATCTCCCTCAGGCCAACGGGGGCGACTGAGGCTGCGATCAACACCCAGACGAGGCGGTGAGGAGTGCGGAGAATCCCGACCAGAGCCTAGCTGAGAGAACAAGATCCGAGGTATACAGAGGCCCACCAGATTCCGAAGTTCCGAAGTATCTAAGTCACGAGTCGAGTCCAGTCCAGTTTGGTCTAGTCCAGTCCAGACTTCCGAGGCCTTCTGTTCCGTTCCGTGCTTCCCGGTGAGTACCGTTGCTGGGGACGCATCTAGACGTGCACATTAGTTTGTGCCGGTCAAGACGGGTTTGGGTACACAGATCTGGTCTGCACTGTTTCAGCAGTGTATCTGTACTGTTTAGCAGTACATCCAGTATATCTAGTATTATGCAGTTAACTAGTTTTATTCTAATTATTATTGTTCGTTCTAAAATGTTTTGATATGTTTTAAATGTCGTGGTATGAGTGATTGTTCGATCTTCATTATTGTGTTTATTGTATTAATTGTGTTCAAGTCCAAGTGTTAAAATTCAAGTAAGAATCAAGTAGCAAGGTTCAAGATGCCGTTATTCTCGAAATTAAGACAGATAAAAACTAGAAAAGGGATACTCGAAGAAGCCGTTCCCATTCCACCTAGGGACACTCCAGGATACTTTATGTACCATAAACATGGCCTAGATGCCGTATTATATCTTGATTTATGGGTGGACTATACCAAGGATTTAGCAGAGAGTCAGAGATGGCCCGCTGCTGGGACATGGGATGCAGATTGCATCATGAGAGTAGAAGAAGTATTATGGAAAAAGAAAGCCAGACAGTCACAGAAAGATGCCAGTGAATTATGGCGTAAAGAATCGCATAGACGCGCAGAGAAAGCATTCAGAAAAGAAGAGAAAAGTAGAGAGAATTCAGACAAAGCCCGAGAAAACATATTAATTGACGAAGGTATCCGAGTAAAAACAGAACAAGTAGACAGACAACGAAACACTCTTATGAATGGTATGTATCCTCTTCTGGCCGAGGGTTTGCCTAAGGCCACCCAGGAGGTACCAAAAGATCTACCACCTCCATTACTCCCGATTAAAGTACATCCCAAGACCGCAAAAGACATTTTCCTTTCTTCCTATTTAGATGATGCAGCCCCCGAATATGCTAATGGTGCACAGCCACGCACACCACTTGTTGACGACGCTCAACCCCAAGATCATCTGCCCCCACCTCCGCAGCAACAAACTCCTCCTCACGTTCTAAACGTTCCACCTGTTTCTACAGTCCTTCCTGCATCTACACTCTCTACCTTACATCCAACAAATCCTTTTGGACTTGGCACCTCAGGAGGTGCGACAGGAGGTGCGACAGGAGGTTTTTCCACGCCACCGCCAGCACTTAGATTGACTTATAGGGATTTAGCACACCAACGTACACCCCAAACAGCTAATGACAAAGGGGCCGATTCACAGAACTAACTTAAAACAAAATCCTAAACTTACTACTTTTGGTATTCACAGAAGTTCGGATTTTGTCTTAAGTTTGACTTAAGACAAACTTAAGACAGACTTAAGAGAAACTTAAGACAGACTTAAGACAAACTTAAGACAAACTTAAGACAGACTTAAGACAGACTTAAGACAGACTTAAGACAAACTTAAGACAAACTTAAGACAAAATCCTAACTTAAGTCTGTCTTAAGTCTGTCTTAAGTCTGTCTTAAGTCTGTCTTAAGTTTGTCTTAAGTTTGTCTTAAGTCTGTCTTAAGTTTGTCTTAAGTTTGTCTTAAGTTTGTCTTAAGACAAAATCCTAACTTCTGTGAATACCAAAAGTAGTAAGTTTAGGATTTTGTCTTAAGTTTGTTCTGTGAATCGGGCCCAATATATTTAATGAGCCTCTTACAGATTGTAGATATGATCCAGTGCCAGGTAAACACAACAGAATGTTGCTATCATCAGTACGTTTACGACGAGTTTCGACCTATCTAATGACGCTACCAGGAATGATTGGTCATCTAGACAAAATATATAACTTTATCCAAACAGGGGAGGGTCCTGAAAGTATTGGCGAGGCCATGGAATACCAGAAAATGGACATGCAAAAATTATTGTTATGCTTCTTCATAAACTGCTTGATCAGAAACAGAGATAGGCCTGAGGTAGATCCAGAGGAAATGCAAGTACTTACCAGATGGGGTCAGAATATAGCAGACGGAAAACATGATAAACAGAAGAGTATAGAAGTCATGCACCGAAAGATCAGAAAAGAAGTAGAACGAATACATGAAAGAAGATTAGAGGCAGATAAAATTGAATCAGAGGGAGAGGAGGAGGAACAGTCAGAAATAAACACAGGACAATTAGAATTACCAGCTAGAGAAATGATAGCTTATGTAGGTAAAGGAAGATCTTTTAATAATACAATACGTCCGATACGTCCAGAATGTAACAGAATTTTTCAAACAGCTATCTCAAATCCAAGGACCCCTGAACACTTATTCCAGGCTACTGATAAATTACTTCGAGAACGAAGGGGGTACCATGTGCTCGATTCTATGGATGAGCAAGAATTAGCCAGGTCAGCAGTACAATGGGCTGACAGTTCTAAAAAATACAGTGATGATGCGCTAGCACACACGTTTCTGAATCTCACACCAGACGAACAGCGTTTAGCTGGTACATACATGATACAACATCTCCTTATATTATATAAAGGCCAACACTCCGATCCTGGTCCCCTACCTGATATACTGATAGAATTACTCACGAATAAATGGAGAGGTATGGGTACCGATCGAATTAAAGAAATTCTAGAATACCGACACAGATATAGTGCCTTTTTGTGTCCAGAACATGATCCAGCTCCCTCCATGGAAAGAAAAATGTATTACATAGACAGACAGAATCCCTTACGCGAAGTACACCCAGTTAGGAATGATGATAATACTTTTAGACGCGTGTTCGTATACACGCCTATAACTAAAATAGAACTATTGGAAATGAAAAAATTAGTGCCCAGCCATGACAAAGATCCAGCAGGTTTTCACCGTGAAATAAAAGACATGTTACTCATGGGTGATTATACCTATCCTGACATTATGAAAATATTGAAAGTATTACTGCCTGCCGGTATTTACGAGAAACTCAAAGAAAAAGAGTGGGAAGTGGGAGAACAAAAGATTGATTGGACAGCATTAGAAAACAAAGAAAATGCCCGAACTGCAGGCGTAGGGCTTGGAGACAGAACTAAAGTATTACCAGGATTATTAGTACAAGTATTGCCACGTTTATTAACTACGAAAAAGGAAGACTGGGGAGCAATATCAGCTTGCAAACAGAAACCCGATGAAGACACTAGTGATTTTTATTCCCGATTTGAAAAATGTTTTGGTATTAATAGCGGCCTGAAAGCAAGTAGCGAGTCATATCCACATCTCTTTGTAACAAAACTAGTTGAGAATTCCCTGCCCCAGGTTAAAAACAGAGTATTGAAAGTTGAGAGCACTTGGCAAGCTAACACTCCTTCACAGATGTTACAAATGTTACAGTATCACCAGAATAGAATTAGAGAAGAACAAGACCACGAACAAAGACGTATGAAAGACACGAAAATGAAAATGCTCGTCGCCCAGTCAGTTCCAGCTGACGGTCATAAAAAGGGTGCGACACAGTCCAGTAATTCAGCGGTTCCCGTTAAAGGGACATGCAACTATTGTAAACAGCCAGGTCATTATATAAACGATTGTGCAGTTCTGAAACATAATATCTCTACGGGTAAAACCAAGGAGAGACCACGTCCGCCTAGACAGGATCAGATCCAACAACCAGCACCTCAGCATGTACAACCTATGCCGGTTCCACAACAGACCATAGCGGTGCCACAGTCACAGCCTATTGCCGCAACACAAAACACGACACAACAGATGTACCAGTATGCACAAAATGACTATCCAGATTATCAGCGATACACATGAAATAGCCTAGAGAGGGAAGTTGGCTTACCCCTTATTGAGGTTCCCGTAGATCAAGAGGGTCCTTATGTACAGAGTCAAGTATTAGGGAAAGACAGAAAGTTTTTACTTGATACAGGGGCAAGCAGAACAACTATAAGTCACGACGAGGTTCCAGGGGCACCCCTCTCAGGCTCTCAAAATATTTCCCTTGGTTTTTCAGGAAAGCCTACTATTAACGAAGTATCGCAACCGCTTCCTCTTACAGTTGGTCCATTGACACGGACTACAGATTTATTGCTTACTAAATCATGTCCAGAAAACTTGTTAGGTATAAAAACATTGAAAGCTCTAGGAGCTATAATATGTTGTTCTCCGGACGGAGTACGACTATTTTTGCGTGACTTTAAAGGTCACTACGTGTCAAGAGACATGGATCACCGGTTACAGAATCTACCTGCACATTTATGGGCACAAGGCCCCACTGATGTAGGTTGTATGCACATTACACCATATCGAGTCACACTCAAAGCAGGAGTGGTATTACCACGAATGCGACAATACAAGTTACCTCCAGATGCTGTAGTGGCTTTACTGCAAATCATTGACGAGCTCATTGCACAAGGAGTGGTTGTGGAAACCGACTCCAATGTATGTAATTCTCCAATCATTCCGATTCTTAAACGAACTGATCCAAAAGCACCCCCAGTATATCGATTAGTTATTGATCTGCGCGAATTGAATAAATGCATTGTACCACAATATCCCGTGGTCCCAGATATCTCTTCATTACTGACAGCTATTGATTCAGAAGCAACGTCCTTTACTGTAATTGACCTCAAGAACGCCTTCTTTAGCGTCCCAATCGATCCGGAAAGCCAATATTTGTTCGGATTTAGTTTAAATGGACGAAGCTTTAAATTTGCACGCGCACCTCAAGGATTCACAGAAAGCCCCAGCATCTACAGCCAAGCACTGAAAAGACAACTTGACAGTATCCACATGCCTGTTAACACTGCACTGCTTCAGTATGTCGATGATCTATTGATCACCGCCCGAAGCGAACCCGAATGTGAAAAAGCATCACTGACGGTTTTACATTTTCTGGCCGACAAGGGGCACAAGGTGTCCCCTTCGAAGCTGCAATTCTGTGCCCAGCAAGTTGTGTACCTTGGGCACTTGCTGTCCAAGGGGGGGAGACAGCTCACACCTGATCGCATCCAGTTAATTGTAAATATGCCACCACCCAAGACACAAAAGGAGGTCCGGGCCTTCATAGGCCTCACTTCGTACTGTAGGCAGTGGATTCCCCAATATGCATTTCTAGCAAAACCACTCATTCAGTTGACAACCCAGGAGGCAGCGACATCGACTGTCCTCCCTTGGACTCCAGAACATACACAAGCTTTTGAAGACTTAAAGAAAGCCTTATGCCAAGCACCTGTTTTAGCGACACCATGTTACAGTAAACCTTTTACACTTTTTGTTACAGAACGTGAAGGTACTGCCTTGTCAGTACTCACTCAGGAACAAGCAGGATCACACAAGCCGTGTGCTTACTTTTCCAGCACATTAGATCCCGTAGCTCAGGCTCTTCCTGCGTGCCTGAAATCAGTCGCAGCGACAGCTTTAGCGATCAGACAAAGCGATTCCATAGTATTAGGACATCAATTGACAGTACAAGTACCACACGCAGTAGAGGTTCTCTTGAACCGGACACAAACACAGCACTTGACTATAGCACGACTGACGGGTTATGAACTAACATTGTTTCAGCCACACATAGAAATCAGACGCTGTAGTACATTAAATCCTGCCACACTTTTGCCATTAAGTGGAACAGACCCACTGGCACATGATTGTATTGAAGTCATTACTATTACGACAAAACCCAGACAAGACTTGACAGATGTCCCATTACCAGATCCAGACCTGACATTTTATGTAGATGGGTCATGCATGAGAACAAGTACAGGAGAATTAGTGGCCGCTTATGCAGTCACAACAGACACTGAAGTCATTGAAACGAATTATATTAACACTTTGTCAGCTCAAGCAGCAGAGCTCATCACTCTGACACAAGCCTGTATTCAAGCCAGAAATAAAAGAGTCAACATATACACCGATTCACGTTATGCATTCGGAGTTGTACACGACTTCGGAGTCCTTTGGCAAGAGAGAGGTTATTTGACTTCTCATGGTGCCAACATTCAACACGGTCCCCTCATTCAAGCTCTGTTAGATGCAATACATCTACCTACTTCGATATCTATCATGAAGTGCAAGGCCCATACAAAAGTCACCGATATCATTTCCCAGGGTAACGATCTAGCAGACCGAACAGCTAAACAGACAGCTCAGAATCGGAATCACGCAACGGACGTGACAAAGACAATAGTTCCGACACCGACACACTGCATGACAGTTAGGGATCCCGCCCTTGATGTAATTGACATACAGACACATGCTACACCAGAGGAAATAAAGAAATGGACTGAACTAGGAGGGATCCAAACAGATCAGGGATGGATGACGAAGGGAAAATCTATATGGTTTCTCCCCGACTCAATGGTTCAAGTTATCATTAACACAATACATAGTCCAGCACATCTAGGAGAAAAAGCTATGTTAGACAGTATTCAACACATTTGGTTTAATAAACACTTACGAGCTGCAGCCAAACAGAAAGTCCGAACTTGTATGATTTGTTGTCAGTTCAACCCAGGTAAAAGCATTCCTGTAGAGCAAGGTGGATTTCAACCTCCCGATCACCCTTTTGAAGTCCTCCAGATGGATTATATCCAGATGGAACGTTGTCGAGGATTCAAATATGTCCTCGTAGTTGTATGTGCTCTTTCCCGTTGGACAGAGGCATATCCCGTCTCAGATTACACTGCCCCGACTACTGCCAAACAGTTAGTTCGTGAATTCTTCCCACGGTATGGTTTGCCCCGTATCGTGTACTCAGATAACGGCCAACCGTTCTCATCCGAGCTAATGAAACACATTTCACTCTTGTTAGGCTATCAATGGAAATTCCACTGTGTCCGACATCCCGAGGCAGCAGGTCTCGTGGAACGTCATAATCAGACTCTGAAAATTCGACTTTCAAAAATCTGTAGAGAGAAAGGTGTCGACTGGATAGTAGCTTTACCAGTTGCACTATTTTACATGAGAATGGTAGCACATTCTCGCACAGGGCTATCCCCGTACGAGGTGGTCTTCGGTAGGCCACCAAATATGTGGGGGACGCCTATACCTCGTAAAATCACTGATGTTGATTGTAATATGCTGACAGATTACCTTGCTTCCTTGATGTCTGCACTACAATCTTGCCGTTCACAGGTAGCTGCAGCCTTTCCCGACAACACCGAGGTGAAGCCCCATGAAGTGGTTCCTGGAAACTTTGTTTTCATAAGAAATTTCGACAGGAGGAGCCCGCTGGAGCCTCGCTGGCAAACGCCAAAACTGGTACTTCTGACCACGAGGACAGCAGTGAAGGTCGAGGGTCGCAAGGGTTGGTTACACTCGAGCCATATCAAGAAATTTCATGGACTACCGTCTCATTTGAACTCTCAGCCCTGCCCCCTTCCACAGACTGATTTAAAACTCCCCCTGGTTGAGAAAACCGAATCACAAAAATACAAACTGAAACTAAGGTCTAGCAAGTCAGACAATTCGATTGTTTAAGTCCTCTCCTAGGTGAATCGGTTGAATTAGTCTCTGACATGTATCGTCTAGACCGAAATCGAGAGAGAGATAGACAGAAACAGCTCAAGAAACGTGCATATTGTAAATCACTTCATAGTCACTGTATAGTGACATTGTTGATTATGTTTTTTCTAAGTTTTTTGATTATTGCTGCAAGTATACTGTTGCACATGTACTATCCTATTTTCAAGCGTGCTCATTCTGCTTACAATGATACTGCCGAACATTCTTTTAGCGAATTACCTTCACATGAGTTGCCCTATAGACTTGCGCTGCGCAACAACACATTCATTAGTATGTTACATCACTCCCATCAGGCCAGCAATGCTACAAATTGTTGTATATGTGGCCGACTCCCTCCCTATCAGAAATACAAAGGAGTTCTGCCTCTCTTTACGTATCCATTCACACACAATGGCTCCTGTGGAGCATGGTTTAGTTTGATTAATTCTTTAGATTCAAACACTGTAGTTTACCAGAGCAACTGGGTATGGGGAAACCTGAACTTAGTTTTACTTAAAGCCTGTTACCCTAACAAGGAGGGACTTCCTAAAAGGACAGGAACTGACCTAGAAAATGAAGTATATGGATTAGGTAATTTTACACTTAACCTCATGATTCTGAATGTTGAATCTGAAACTGCACTAGTCTTGCCTGCTATGTCCGTATTACCAGTCAAAGGTGAATTATGTGTAAGAAAGAATGGTTCAGTACACCTGGGTCATAGTAAATGTACTACTGTGATCGAATTCAGTGATAAAGGCAAGTCTACATTTAGAGCTTCCCGTCATTCGTACTTCATATGTGGTCATACCGCATATATACGCTTACCTCTAGATTGGGATGGTACCTGTTACATTGCATTCCTTCTGCCACCTGTTTTCCTAGCCCCTCCTGATTATCATAGAAATACCCATCTAGTACACAATAGACCCCAGAGAGATATCCCGATTGTCGACTACACTGAAACAGCATGGGAACAATATACAGACTTCAATAAAGGTCTCTTTCCTTACATAGGTGTTGTCTCAAATAGTAAACTGATACGTAGATTAACCAGAACCCTTGAAGCAGTAGTGAATGAAAGTACCTCTGCCCTAGGCAACTTAACAGAGGAGCAGTCTGCGATGCGGATTGTTGTTCTTCAAAATCGTCTTGTCCTTGACGTCATCCTAGCCGATAGGGGCGGAGCCTGTAGGGTCATCGGATCGAGTTGCTGTGTTTTCATTCCAGAAAACGCGCCATCCGTATATAAAGCCATAACTCGTCTTCACAAGATTGCAAGCCAGATACATCAGAATCCAGGCACCTGGACATGGTCCGGTTGGTTCTGGAGCGTGTTGTCAGCCTGGGGATGGAAAGTCCTATCCTTCCTAGGTATTGGCCTTCTCATAGTATTCAGTTGTTGCCTGTGTCTACAATGTGGACCAGCGATTTGCGGCCTGTGTGCCACATCATGTATTCCACGTTCAAGTTCTCATTCAAAATCCCGGAAGAAGAAAGAAGAGCAAATGATGTTACATGAACAGATTGATGGATTCCTGAGGATCGATATTTCATGAAGGGTCCGTAGGGGACAAGGAGGGAATGAGGAAATATGAATTTTATGGTCAATTGTGTCCCCTATCTTAGACCCCAACGGCTCCATGTACATGCTACAAGTACATGTATGTTCCCTCCACTTCAAGCTATGAAGACGCAAATACAATTGTGTCCAACGTCAACATGTCATCTTTCAGATCTGCCATGAATGGGTCAGATATTCCGTTCCTAAGTATGCCTTGCCACCGTCTTTATATGGTGTACTTTTCACGTTTTCCAGCTCTGGCAAAGTAGGCCCTGAATTCTGCCATCGAGCCTTTTCCTGCTTTCTGCCTCTGAAAGCTCCAGCTTGGACCTGTATCTGTATCCATGAACTTTGTCCTACTCCCTGCGCGGCTAACGGTGCCCAGCCTGGCCTGTTGCCTGCCAAAAACTGTATTCAGCCTTCAAGTTATCTGCTCCGCTCCTCGAGAAATGCATTCCTGTCTAGTAGTTTAGGTAAACATTCTTCCAGCTACAGAGCAAAGGACCCGGCCTTACTGTCTCCGAGCAAGTAATTCATGACTTTCGTTACCATGGTAGGCCCATGCCCCCTCGCATCTCATGTAGACACTTAGACGCTTGTACACACACTAGCAGTCAGTATAGAATAGCCTCTGCTTGAGAGACCTTCCCTTCCAGATAATATAGTTCCTTAAACACAAGATATTAGATACGATTTGGGATTAGGTTGTCCTGACATCCCAGACTTCTGTCTCCTCATGTAGGGCTAAATGTCAAGTTCCCTTCACCCTCTAGTTACACGTCAATCACACGTCATGCGGCTGTGCGCGCATCTCTGCCATGTATTTCTGCTGACATTGCAGGATTCTCTTATGGATCCACCCACTTGTGTCATCATCATAATGACGTTTCTAGTACATGCCCTCATGCACGCCTATTGTAACGCCTTTTTTCATTACGTATGTGTATTCTTATCTCTCTTCTCAGCTGTAACGCCTTCTGCATATGTCTTTACTGTAATGCATTTACTATAAATATGATAACCTGTCAATAATGTATTGCCTATCCCTTCCTGAACCTTCGTGGTGACGGAACCCGATTGCCTGGTTCGAACCATAATTCCTTTGTAAGGAATAAATTCCCTTTTATAACCTCAAATACCACGGATTCTGCCTCTTATTTTTACTGAGTTATTCTTATTGAATTTTACCGCATAAATTAAGTCTAGGTAATTTAAATTTACCACAGGAGCCTAACCACACATCTCATCATGAGATCTGATTGGCTGTCAGTACTTCATCCAAGAAGTGTTGGCAGCCATCTTGGGACCAATAAACATGATAGCACCTCATTAAAAAGCATTGCAGTTAATAAAAGATTTAAAGACTTTAGTTACATTATAAATCATTTGTTGATGGTACTATACTCATTTTAGAAATTGTGGTGTGTTCTAAGGGGAGTTTACCATGTGAAAAAGCCTTCTGCTGTGATATCATGAATCATGTTTGAGAGAAAACTATTTTCTCATGCTTTTCCCACAGAGGTTTGGAAGGTGATCTATAAGCTAAACTAAGAGCATATTTTCTGTATAAAGTCACATTATCTTTCTCAGTCATGTGAGAATGAAGTCTGACATTCTCAGTTAAACATGTACATCCAACAAGGGCAGAGACTGTCAGTTGATTCCTTTGTGTTCTACTGCAGCTTCCCAGAGTGTTCTAAAGAACAACTAGAGCGCTAACAGTCCTACTTATGACAAACGTATTTCACACCTGAAGCCATCTTGATTGGAATAAAGTGGTAACTCTTAAAACATTTAATTTAAAAAGGAACAACATGAGGGGGTTCAATTTGCCATAGAAAAAATTAGGGCACATTTTGAGTGACTTCTCAAATCCTCTTCTATTTCATGAAAAAATTCTGACATGCAGACTGAAACATGCACTTTGAATACCAGCAGCAGACTTCCCTGGTGAGCAGTAGCTTTACTACACTGATCTAATGAGCAGCTATAGTGCTAACATTCAGAATTTATGGCAAATGTGTGACACATCTGAATGTCTTCTTGATGGAACCAAATTAAAAAACGGAAAGTATTTCCTACTGAGGAGACTGCAGTTAATGAGGAAATTAGGAAACTTCATAACAAATAAATCTCCCAAGATGGCCACCAGAGACAAAAGAGCCCAAATGTAGCCCAAATATCACCCAGATGTAGCCCAAGTATAGCCCAATGACAGAATGTCCCAGAGTGTTCTAACGAACAACTAGAGCGCTAATAGTCTTACTTATGACAAAAGTATGGCACACCTGAAGCCTTCTTGAGGGGAATAAAGTGGTAACACTTAAAACATTTAATTTACAAAGGAACAAAATGAGGGGGTTCATTTTTCCATAGAAATTATGATTAGTGCTGCAGAAAGAAAAATTAGGGCACATTTTGAGTTCTCAAATCCTCTTCTATTTCATAAAACATTCTGACATGCAGACTGAAACATGCACTTTGAATACCGGCAGCAGACTTCCCTAGTGAGCAGTACCTTTACTACAGTGATCTAATGAGCAACCAGAGTGCTAACATTCAGAATTTATGGCAAATGTGTGACACATCTGAATGCCTTCTTGATGGAACCAAAGAAAACAAGCATTTGCAATTCAATATGTCTCGCATTAGGAAAGTTTGAGCTTTTTGTATTGTAAATTGACTAATTTTTAATTTATGTGTTGGTATTGAAAATATTGAAATTACTAGCTTTCTCATGTACAATGTCAGTACGTTTAACTGTTGCAAAAGTTACACCTATAGCATTTGTAATGCAATATGTGTTGTATTTACGTGACTTAGATGTATTGATATTACAAATAACAATGGCTTTTAATTTTTGCAAATAATTAATACTTAAATAAAAGTTAATGTAAATTAAAATGGCAATCGTTTAAACAATTGTTAATAACTCTTGTGAAGATTATGTTTAGTGTATTTAATTGCGCCTAAAATCCAAGTTAAATATTATCATTTTTTTGTGCCATTTGTAATAAAGCCTAAATATTGAGAGAACATATTAGAGCCAGTTGTTGTTGAATGGTTGTACAGATTGATACTGTGGTGGCGGTGATTGATGTTGTGGTGGTGTCGAGTGATGCTGTGGCGTTAATTGATGCTGTGGTAGCCCATAGTAATGTAGTGGTGCCTTTGAGTGATGCTGTTGTGGTGCTATGTGATGCTGTGGTGATGCGATAGATAGATAGATAGATAGATAGATAGATAGATAGATAGATAGATAGATAGATAGATAGATGGATAGATAGATAGATAGATAGATAGATAGATAGATAGATAGATAGATAGATAGATAGATAGATAGATAGATAGATAGATAGATAGATAGATTAGATTAGATAGATAGATAGATAGATAGATAGATAGATAGATGGATGGATGGATGGATGGATGGATGGATGGATGGATGGATGGATGGATGGATGGATGGATGGATGGATGGATGGATGGATGGATGGATAGATAGATAGATAGATAGATAGATAGATGGATGGATGGATGGATGGATGGATGGATGGATGGATGGATGGATGGATGGATGGATGGATGGATGGATGGATGGATGGATGGATGGATGGATGGATGGATGGATGGATGGATGGATGGATGGATGGATGGATGGATGGATGGATAGATAGATAGATAGATAGATAGATAGATAGATAGATAGATAGATAGATAGATAGATAGATAGATAGATAGATAGATAGATAGATAGAGAGTGAGGGCGATAGATAGAGTGTAATTATGTAGAATATAATTATGTGGCACTGAGTGGTTTTGTGTGGAGTGTATGTTGATTTTAGTGGCGTGTAATTATGTGGCATTGAGTGTTATTTTGAGTGTATCTTGCATTGTTTGCATTGTGATTAATTGGCACTGAGTGTTATTTGGAGTGCATGTGGCATTGAGTGTAGTGTAATTATGTGGTGTGTAATTTTGTGGGGCTGAGTGGTATTTGAAGTGTATGTGGCATTGAGCGCTGTGTAATTATGTGGTGTGTAACTATGTGGCACTGATTGGTTTTTGGAGTGTCTGTTGTATTGAGTGCATTGCAGTTATGTGGCATGTAATTATGTGGCTCTGAGTGGCATTCGGAGTGTATGTTGCCTTGCCTTGTATTTCTATGGTTCCTTAAACCCATAGAGGCAATTCTTTTATTTTAACTAAAAGGATGGTAGTTAAATGGTGTTTACGGCAGGATGGTCGTTAAATGGTGGCTACGGAGAAGCTGTGTGCTGAAAGGCAAAGAGAACACGGTCATGAAAGTGGAAGCGAGGATGAAAATGGAATGAGTGTGGCAGGATGGTCGTTAAATGGTGGCTACGGAGAAGCTGTGTGCTGAAAGGCAAAGAGAACACGGGCATGAAAGTGAAAGCGAGGATGAAAATGGAATGAGTGTGGCAGGATGTTAGTTAAATTGTGGTTACGGGGAAGCTGAGTGCTGAAAGGCAAAGAGAACACAGGCCAAAGCTGGAAGAAAACACGAGATGTGAGAGGCATGTGTGTGTGGCAAACACTGGTGGGGCTCAGAGCATTCTGTTGCTGCCTTGATGCCTGTGTGTGTGAGCAGGCTGTGTGTGTGAAGTGCCTAAAGTTGCAAGAAAACATATGGTTATTTAAATCCTTAGACGCAGAATTAATGGAGCTAATGTTATCGACCTTAGAAGGATGAAAAGGTAATGAGCGCGGCATATGTTAACTTTGTAAGCGCAGAAAGCATGCAGGGCAAACTTATTATTTTGTTTGTTTGAGACTCAGATCTGGGCAAAGCTGCAAGAAAACACGGAGGGGGGAGGGCGGGCTGTGAGCTGAAAGGCAAAGAGAACACGGGCATGAAAGTGAAATCGATGGATGGCAATGCGTACGTGAGACTAGCCCTGTGGTGGGGGAGGGACAGTTGTGAGAGGCGCCATGAGGAAACAATCTCTCAGCATGCTGTGGCAGGGGCAGGGGAGCGGACCCTTTAAAGTATGATGCCGAGGCTATGGCTACACGTGCACGCGCCAGTGGGCTGAAGCGCTTCCCCAAATGGATTGCATGGCGGCAAGATGCACGTGATTGTGCGCGTGCTCGCCATGCAATCCACTTTTGGGAGCACTTTGAAATGCCCTTCTTACTAGAGTCTCGCAATGCGATTGCGTAAACGCAATAGCTAGGCGAGACCTACACATTTAAAGTATTTCCTACTGAGTAGACTGCAGTAAATGAGGAAATTAGGAAACTTCATAACAAATAAATCTCCCAAGATGGCCACCAGAGACAAAAGAGCCCAAATGCAGCACAAATATCACCCAGATGTAGTCCACATGTAGCCTAGTGACAGAAGTGTACAAAACACTTTTTTTTGTGTATTTGCAGTTTTATATAGTGCAGACTTGTCAGGTATTGGAGTGCTTTACATGAGCATTGGTTACATCACACAAGATCAAATTCATTTTGGTTGTAGACATGGGGAGATTAAGTGATTTGACCAGAATCACAGAATGTTGAGCTGAAGCAGAAACTCCAACCTGGTTCCCCAGTTGCAAAGTCTGCAGCTCTGGAAGTAACACCACATCCTCTCCCTTAAGTGCAACTTTTAATTAAGTGGTTACCTGGATAAAAAAACATAAAGATTACAAACAATTTAAAAGTTCTTTGTCGCTATTCGAAAACTCAGAAAATATGTCCTCATTTTAGTTTTTTAGAGCACTAACCATAATTTTGATGCAAATAAGACCCTCTCATAAGATGACATCAGGCGTTCCACACTTTTGTAATAAATATAGAATGTTAGCAATCTAGTTGTTCATTGGGGTATTGTTGAGAGGCAGAGGCCAGGGGTATGGACTCTGAAAATTGAAGGCAGGTAGGAGAGTGCAGAGGCAACAATTTTACCACACTGTGGCAGGCAGGAAGGGCAGTGGCAGCACAACAGACTATGGAGCGCAGTGGAAAGGGCGCAGGGGCAACAAACCAACAATACAGGACTGGCAAGAGAGGCTTTGGCAATATAATAGACCATTGTGGGCAGAAGGAAGAGGCAGTGGTAGTACAACCATACATGCCAACAGACCCGTTTCAGCCAGGAAACGTCCAATGTTTTTAAGCTCAAATGGGCTTTATTTGATCTGTCTCCTGTCTACAATCTCCTCTTTTTCAATGTAACTCAAAGGGGAAAATCAATACCCCAGTTTTTTTTCAAAATCTCCCTCTTACCAAGTTCAAAATGTTCGCAAGTATTGGATCATGGTAGGCAGGAGGAATTGGGGTAGGGACATGCACTCGGATAAGAGAGGACAGGAGGGACATGGACAGGTGCACCAAGCTGACCCTACAGGGCAGGCATCAGGGTTTGGAGCAGCACAATACACCACACAGGGCATGCGGGACGGGAGTGCAGCGCAACAATCCATAGAAAGCAATAGGGAGGGGACAGGACCATACACATGGACAACAGAGAACAGAGGGGAAAGAGGCAATGGTAGGTAGCTGACCATAATGGACAGACAGGAGAGAAAGCTGCAGCATAACAGACCATAAAGGGCAGGAGGGACGGATCAGGGGCATTGCAATGGAACAGACACGCCAGGAGGGAGGGAAAAGGGGTCTGCACATGGAAACAGAGGGCTGGGGCAAGGGGGCAGGGCATGAGCAGCAAGATGACCGTGGAGGTCAGGCAGGATGGGCACTAGAAACAAGACACACCATGGAGAGCAACAGTGAGACTATGATGGCATACACACAGACCATGGAGGGAAGGTGGTAGGGGGTCAGGGGCAGCTAGCTGACCACACAGGGAAGGTGGGAGGGGCCATGGCAGCACAGAAGACCATGCATGGCAAGCGGGAGGGTTAGTGGCAGCACAATGGCTATGATGGGCAAGAAGGAGGTTGCAGGAGCATGCTCAAAGGACCATGGAGGATAGGAGGGAGGGTCAGGACCTGGGCACAGACAAGAGAGTTCAGAGGAAGGGGCCTCACAACAGACCGCAAGGGGCAGGCAGGAGGAGCAGTTGCAGCACAACAGACCAGGGAGGGCAGAAGGGTGTGGCAGTAAAATAGACCATGGAGGACAGGAGGAAGGGGATAGGGGCATGGCATGTGGACAGGCAGGGTGGAGGTGGCAGGGACAGGTTACAGTCATCTGACAATGCTAGGCAGGTGGGAGGGGAGTGGCAGCTCAACAGAACACTCAGAGTAGATAGGAGTGGCAGGTCCATGGAACAGGGTGGGCAAAAAGGATGGAGCAGGGGCATGCACAAAGACATTGGAAGGCAGGGGAAAGGAGAATAGGGCCAGCAAGCTAAGCACAGAGGCTAAGCAGGAGGTCAATGATTGGCCATAGAATTGGGCAATGGAGGGCAGGAGGAGTGGACTGGTACATCATGCTAAATGGAGGGCAGTGGCAGCACATCAGACCATGCATGGCAGGAGGGAGGAGGCTAGTCCATGGATTCAGACAACAGAGGATAGGGAGGAGGTGGATGGGGCAGCAAGCTAACTGTTCAGAGAAGGTAGGTATTAGGAACTTTATTGTTTTTAAAATGTGTGTCTGTGCGAACTACTTAAAATATGAACAAGTATGCAGCATAATCTCACTTTTATTCAGGAAGAAGTGGACGTTTGTGACTGTGACTCCGGGCTCACTTGGCAGAAACACCCCCTGACTCTCCACCCCCCATCGCAAAATGTAATGCCCGTGAAAAGGGTAGGTGGATGCAGTGTTATATAGAACAGTCCTGAGTGCACGATTGAAAATGAAAACTAGATATAGTATATGATATAAACTATACACCAAAAAGTGTGATATAAGATGAACCAGGGCGTGATATATAATATGCAATACATTGTGCGCAATGACAGATTCATTGGAGAGCGCGAGATAGCACAGGCACTAGCGCGTGCTATGCGATATGCGCCTTGGAGTGTAATATGTACAGGGTAGTGTTGTGTAGCCTAACTAGTCTCAAAAGGCGTAATATAAAATACGTGCTGGGGAGTGTAATGTTGCATGTGCACTGTGACAAACATATGGATCCCAGATTGTAATATGTATGGCATAGCGCTGTGCGTTATAACATAGGCATCGAGGAAGGCACGTTAGATGGGGCAATATAACCCGTGCGAAGGCAAGTGTGGCATGACATATTCAAGGGGTGGTGTTACAGTGCACATGGGCTAGAGAGTGTCATAGCATACGCACTAGCTGGTGGAATACAACACAGAGGTGTGTGGCACTCGGCGGGCACTGGTGGGTGTAACACAGCATTGGGCTCAGCCAGGAGCACGCTATGACTCTCAAGTGAGATTCGTCTCCTTTCCAGAGAGTAAAATAAAAAGTATTACACATCCGGCGGTGGATGTGTGTTTTATTAACCGTGAGGGGGGTTTCTTGCATAGTTTGGTTGAATTTTTGTTGAATCCCCTTTGAATGGCTTGGTGTGCGTCTGTATTAAATGTGCCCGTCAATAGCTACCCATGTTTGTATGAATAAACGACAAGGGTGTCTACTTGGAGAGTACCCACCGGCGGGGGCGCCGGGATTAGGCACGGTAGAGCGTCAGACAAGTCAGAGCTTCACTAGCGGTGTAAATACATTCCACGTGGATTCACTGTATGCATAGTCGTCTTTTTTTATAAGTTAATGTGTGCAAACACGCCCTGTGGCACGTTTTAAGTTGGGGAAATAATTCCCCTTCAATCCTGAGAGACCCTGGGGGCCAACTAGCCCACCAGGTGCTTCCAGTAAGCGCCACTGCACTGCGTTGCAGAGAGGTGGTCTAGGCCGTTCCCCTTTTTACATCTCTCTGCAACGCAGCTCTGTGGCGTACCTAGTAGTCTAGTTGGACCCTAGGGACCCTCAGGATTCAAGGGGAATTAATCTCCCAATTTAAAACGGCCACAGGGCGTGTTTACACAGTGGGGAAGGGAGGGGACGGGGCCTGAGGTGACGTGTGCAAACAAGCCCTGTGGCGCGTTTTAAGAGGTAGTTTTAATCCCCTGCCCTATAATATACTAGGGGCTTACAGAGGAGGTAATGCTAATCACAGGGGGACCCCAACGCATAGTGTTCCCTAGTGTATGTATGTGTTTTCACTGTATTCTGAGTGTCTTTTAACATAGCACTGGCTCTAGGACTGGTTAGTCAGACTCAGTTACCACCAGTATCTGTCTGAAAAAGTTGAGGGTACAGGATGATTTTGCAACAAGGCTTCTTTCTGCTCTTCTGTTTGTTCTTTCTGCACGTTATCCTTCTTCCTGCACTTTTCTTCGTCTTTGAAGACTTCTGTTGCTTCTTTCTGCATTTCTTTTTTTTTTTTCTGTGTGTTTTGTTTTCTTTCTTCACATGTCCTATCTCTGTAGGCATAGTTAGAAATTATCATTTAAAAAACCTTTGAAATTCACTGAAAAAACCATAGGTTTCAGGCACGATATAGTTAGGAATTAGCATTTAAAAAACCTTAAAAATTCACTGAAAAAAACATAGGTTTCAGGGGCGTTATAGTTAGCTGGACTTTTCACTCATACAAAACCATTGAAATTCCCCCGTTATAGTTAGTTCAGCTAATGACTCATGACATGGTCAGTGACATCACTCATGACATCACTGATGATATCTCAAATGACATCACTGATGACATCATCCTTGTGATAGAGTGGCAGACCTCCTCTCACCCTAATATAACATTTGATACACACATTCAAAAATAGAAACTAAAATTTTAAAAACAATAGACATACCAATACCAGTTACAACAACCTATTCAGTAATTCTAAGATCCACATACACATCCACTCATTCACCAACAGTCCTATACAGTCACTCATACATGTACTCACTCATCATATGTACTCATACACCTATACATCCTGTTACACAACGCCACTCTTCCATAGAGTTACTCACACACATGCTAATAAAGAATCAAACATATATTTACTTGCATATACAGTTATACACACACCACTACACTTACCTCTACAGAAACTTACACATACTTAGTCTTTTAAACAATCACTTATAGAAACACATACTTATTCATACAGGAACTCTTCCAATCTCTCACTCTCACATATACTCACTTATATACACCAATAGCCACATATACTAGTTTAAAACATATGTAGTTACTCATAAAGACACTATTGAGACAGTCATTCACTCACTAACACACCCATGCACACACTCATCCACCCATACAGTCCTGCACACATGCTGTCTTCAACACATACAAACAGTGAGTCACTCATTCATGCACCTATGCACAACGTAATACCCCCCACCAAACCATACAGACACTCAGACACTCATACTGATACTCAAAGGACCAACTAATAACCTATATAGACACTCATGTAGCTACTCACCAACCCATGCAGCCACTTCTACACAAAGTGAGAGACCGATACAGATATTTACATATTTAAACGTTACTCATTAAGCCATGTTTTCACTAAGATACACTTAATCAGTCAGTTATACAATCAATTTTTCAAAAACAAATCATCCTTTTAGACACATATATACCCATTTATTCTTCCATCGACCTTGAGATATACATATATAAAACATATGTAATTTTCAGAAAAACACACATTCACTGTATGATGTCATCAGTGATGTCATCAGTGATGTCATTTGAGATGTCATCAGTGATGTCATCAGTGATGTCACTGACCATGTCATGAGTGATGTAATATGTGGCGTCATCAGCAGTGCATTGCGGGCGCGTGAGTTATAGTTAGCTGAACTAACTATAACGGGGGAATTTCAATGGTTTTGTACGAGTGAAAAGTCCAGCTAACTATAACGCCCCTGAAACCTATGTTAATTTTTGAGGTTTTTTAAATGCTAATTCCTAAATATAACGTGCCTCAAACCTATGGTTTTTTTCAGTGAATATATATATATATATTCAGTGAAAAAACCATAGGTTTCACACACGTTATAGTTAGGAATTAGCATTTAAAAAACCTTAGAAATTCAGTGAAAAAACCATAGGTTTCACACATGTTATAGTTAGCTGGACATTTTACTCGTAAAAAACCAATGAAATTCCCCCGTTATAGTTAGTTCAGCTAACTATAACTCGCGCGCCCGCAATGCACTGCTGATGACGTCACATATTACATCACTCATGACATGGTCAGTGACATCACTCATGACATCACTGATGACATCTCAAATGACATCACTGATGACATCACTGATGACATCATCCAGTGAATGTGTGTTTTTCTGAAAATTAAATATGTTTTATATATGTATATCTCAAGGTTGATGGAAGAATAAATGGGTATATTACTGTCTAAATGGATGATTTCTTTTTGAAAAATTGATTGTGTAACTGACTGATTAAGTGTATCATAGTGAATACATGGCTTAGTGAGTAATGTTTAAATATGTAAATATCTGTATCATTTTTTCACTTTGTGTATAAGTGGCTGCATGGGTTGGTGAGTAGCTACATGTGTGTCTATGTAGGTTATTAGTTGGTTTTTTGAGTATTAGTCTGAGTGTCTGCATGGTTCGGTGGGGGGTATGACGTAGTGCATAGGTGCATGAATGAGTGACTCACTGTTTGTATGTGTTGAACAGAGCATGTGTGCAGGACTGCATGGGTGGATGAGTGTGTGTATGGGTGTGTTAGTGAGTGAATGACTGTCTCAATAGTGTCTTTATGAGTAACTACATATGTTTAAAACTAGTATATGTGACTATTGGTTTATATATGTGAGTATATGTGAGAGTGAGAGATTGAAAGAGTTCCTGTATGAATAAGTATGTATTTCTATAAGTGATTGTTTAAAAGACTAAGTATGTGTAAGTTTCCGTAGAAGTAAGTGTGGTGGTGTGTGTATAACTGTATATGCAAGTAAATGTATGTTTGATTCTTTATTAGCATGAGTGACTATGTGTGTGAGTAGCTCTATGGATGAGTGGCATTGTGTAACAGGATGTATAGGTGTATGAGTACATATGATAAGTGAGTACATGTATGAGTGACTATATAGGACTGTTGGTGAATGAGTGGATGTGTATGTGGATCTTAGAATTACTGAAGAGGTTGTTGTAACTGTTATTGGTATGTCCATTGTTTTGAAAATTTTAGTCTCTATTTTTGAATGTGTGTATCAAAGGTTATATTAGGGGAAGAGGAGGTCTGCCACTCTATCACAAGGATGATGTCATCAGTGATGTCATCAGTGATGTCATTTGAGATGTCATCAGTGATGTCATGAGTGATGTCACTGACCATGTCATGAGTGATGTAATATGTGACGTCATCAGCAGTGCATTGCGGGCGCGCGAGTTATAGTTAGCTGAACTAACTATAACGGGGGAATTTCATTGGTTTTTTACGAGTAAAATGTCCAGCTAACTATAACATGTGTGAAACTTATGGTTTTTTCACTGAATTTCTAAGGTTTTTTAAATGCTAATTCCTAACTATAACGTGTGTGAAACCCATGGTTTTTTCAGTGAATTTGCAAGGTTTTTTAAATGCTAATTTTTTTTTTTCTTCTATTTTTTTTAACATATATTTTTTTTAATTTTCTTACCTTTTATAAAGACTATGGTTAAATTTTTAAAATTCTTTAATATGTTTTTTTTAATATATTTTTTAAAATAAACATGTAAAATTTATTTGCAGTACATTTTTTCTATTTTTTTTATTATTTTTTTAGTACGCGTACCGTAAGCTTACGGTAAGCGTACGGTTTACGCAACGCCCGTAATTTTTCTACGCTGCTTGCGTATAGTTACGCAATTTGCGTAGCCGCGCGTACTCCGCGTGGGACGTGTGCGCGCGTACGCTACACGCGCACGTTACGCGGAAGTGTCGGGTAGTGACTGTTATGCGCATGCGCGCAAGCGCGTGTCTTTTTTACGCGCATGCGCACTTTTGCCGTAAGCGTACCGTAAGCGTACCGTAAGCGTACGGTAGGTCATGTGATCATGAAACACAACTTTTGATTGGTTGAAACTACTTTCAGTTCTAGAACTCTCCTACACCACACCCATTCCTCTCATTTCTGCTTGTGATCCCTTAGGAGAAGGAGCTGGGTTGTCTTTGTGATACGATGGCAGAACAGCAGAGCTCTTCTGAGAGTGAGGCTAGCACTAGCAGCACTACCTTGAGGCAGAGAGCGAGGAAACAAAAGCCCTCTTATGTATGGGATTATTTTACTTTTCCTGAAGGCCAGCAAAAGGTAAATGCACCCTTAGTAACTTGTAAGCTGTGTAAGCGTGTACTTTCAAGAGGTAATCCTGACAAGAAGTATTCCTTTGGGAATCATACCATGAAGAGACACCTGAAGGATGTACACAGAAGGACACATGCTCGACTTTTTGGAGGTAACTCTTCAGAAAGTCAACCAAGCACATCCACAGCAGCTCAGCCTTGACCATCATCTGCAGGGCTGACTCCTTCTTCTGCAGGTCAGGTGAGCCCTTCATCTGTGGGGGGAGCATCTCCTTTTGCTGGCCCTCTGGAAATTAACCCTCGATTTATGAGGGTTGATATTCGATGCGCCTCTTGTCATGATCTAATTTGTCATAGGGAGACCAGTGTTTCCCTAGTGAACAACAAAATAGATCAGCACACTTGTCGCTTTGACTAATTTTCCCATTCTTTCTTTCCTCTGTCCCTGCATGAACACAACGGCTCTTTTAAGAGCCAACCTTATCTTTCATCTTTTTTTTACATATATTTTTAAAAACTTTTTTTTTTTTTTTTTTTACCGTACGCGTACGGTACGCGTAATTTTTTTTTTTTTTTTTTAAAAAACACTAAAAATCAATTATCACATTACAAGGTCCTTGAGAGACTACAATTATTATTATTGACTTACCATACCCACTCAAAAAAATATTTATTCATTTGTTTTAAAAAAAAATTGCTTTAAAAATGGTTCTAGTTTTCGAAATTTTTCTATATCAATCTGAAAAAAAAGAAAAAAGTATTAATATTTTTAAAACATTTTATAATACAGTACACATATTTATATATTTTTCAAAAAATATTTTTGCCTTATTTTTGCTGTTTTCAGAATATATTGCATTTCACTATAAATTGTGAAAGCAATTGCATTCATCATTTTACAGCGGGCAAAAAAAAATAACAATCTCAAAGATTGTATTAAAAAAGCCCAGAATCTCTTTTTACTTAAACTTAACATTATAGAAATGCATAATATTCTAAAAAAATATCATCTAATACCAATACTTATTTCTTTAAAATACCGTCTGATATGTTTGTTTCAGAAGTATAATCACAATATTATATCTCAAATAACTCCAGAATACATCTGATTCCATTTCCTTTAGGCCAAATAGTCATTTGAAAAAAATTTTTGGAATAAATTTCCAACGGTAATCCAATAAAATTCTAAAGTTTAATTTGTCCAGATCTCACCGATTCTCTGTAACATTTTGGTTCACGAAAAATTTTTGAATAATTTATTAAGTCCACAATAGAATTGGTTACTTTTCCGCATGGCCAAATAGTAATTTTTAAAATCATTTTTGAAAAAATTTCCAATGGCACTCCAATAACATTCCAAAATTTAAATTGTGCAGATGTTACCGATTATCTCTAAATTATTGGTTTTTGAAAGTTTCATTAAAAATTAAAAAAGTCCACATTACAATTGGTTATCTTTCCATTAGGCCAAATGATAATTTAAAAAATCTATTTTTTACAAAATTCCAATGGTAATCCAGTAAAATGGTAAAATTATTTTGTCCAGATCTTGCCAAATCTCTCTAAAATTTAGGTTTCAGGAAGATTAGATAGGAATTTGCTAAATCAAAAGGCAAACGTTGTTTGAAAATCAATTGGGAATCATTACACAGTGTCCAGCCTTTTTCACATTTAAGATAAACTGTGTAATGTCCAGAAGTAACAGTAGGTCCATCATGGAAAATTATTGCAAAAGTTACAAAAGTTTTTCCTGAAATTGATAATTGCTGTCCTGTAAACTTCTTTATTAAAGTATCCAATTTTGAACCATCAGCTCTACATCGTTGCATCATTAAAATTACATACTGTCCGTATTCCTTTAAAATTAATGTTGAAAACATGTCAGATTTACACTCACCGCATTTCATGCTATGATTAGCATCTTTAACTAATTTTGCAAAAGTGACTGTTTTACTCTCTGGCAATGTCAAATAAATAAACCTTTCATTATCAACATTAGAGCCACATATATTATAACAGTTTTCACAACTATGTTCCCATTTATAAGAGAGACCAAATAAATTTTCAATGGGAACCCCTTCTTCTTCCAGTACCTGAAGAAAATACATCAAAAATTCGTGTGCATCTTGCTGTTCATTTTGAGAAAACTGTGTTCGTCCTGAACATATATCTAAAAGTTTTCTAATTTCAGTAGCACTTTCTATTTGAGTTTTATCTTTACTCAGCTTTTGAAAAAGGAGACTCAGCTCAGAACAGAATCTTTTTCCCTGATTTACTATTATCTGCTCTTGCAAACTTTCCAGATAAAATGCAACATTCAGCACTACATTTGCGTAGCAGTTGACACCAGAGCTATTTTCAAAATGACATCCTACAACCTGTTCTTCATTTTCCTTTTTCTTTTTGCTGGTAATTACATCACTCCTCTTTTTTTTCCTCTTCTCTACATCTTCATTACAGATATTCTCATTTTTTCTTTTACGAGAAACTACACGTTTCTCCAACACAGGATACTGACCTAAATGAGGAGCATAGCTTCTTCTTAATCTATTATACTCCTTTACACAGTTTGTATCAGCACTAACTTTTGAATCATCAAAGTCTATCATGAATAAACCTGATAATGTTTTCACTCGTGACAAAGCAACATATGCCATACCTTCTTTGAACACAGTTGAACCAATGTTCACAAATGCACAATCTACAGTCAATCCTTGAGACTTGTGAATAGTTACAGCATATGCTAGAGAAAACGGAAACTGCTTCCTACGTACATATAAGTCTTTCACAAGCATGAAACAAACTGTACAACGACAAATATCTTTAACTTCTTCTATCTGATCAAATTTTATTTTTAAACATTCAATTTCCATCTTTTTTCTGATAATTAATAAAACCCACAACTCTTCCCATAGCTCCATTAACTAAACCTTTTTCAACATCCAAATTTCTTCTTAAAAATACTCTACAGTTCATGCAAACATATAGATTTTTTTCTAATCCAGCTGTTTTGGAGATGTTCTTCTCTAGTGAGTCCAATTTATTTTTCAGTTTGCCTGTTACTGTGACAGTAATTCTTCCATCCTCAATTTTGTCCACTGCTTCCAATTTCCTGATGTCTTCCTTTTCCAATTTCAAAAGCTCCTCATTAAATATTGAGCATTCACGTAGAGTTGGCATTAAGCAGATGACACTTTTGTTTTCTGCAATATTCTTGTATATTTTCTCTGCAACTATTTCTTCCTTTGGAAATAAATTATGTAGCAGCCGACTCTGTAATGCTTTTTTGCCAACTTCTGTGAGTAGTCCAATTCTGATATCTTTCAGAATACTTCCATATTCTTCATCGCTTGCTTGCCTCATATTAGTAGTAAGTTCCTTGTACTCAAAGAAGGACCAAATATTTGTATTTCCGATGCTTCCTAATGACTTCTTCGTGTCTTCATGTGTGACAGTATTAAACACTGGTTGTCCTTTAACTGGAGTAAGTTGCAAAAGATCTCCAAAAACTATGACGTGTTTTCCACCAAATAACATGTCATAGTCTGTCTTCAAAATTTGCTGCATTCTTAAATGCACAAAGGCAAGCATTAAGTTTGATACCATGCTCACCTCATCAATAATGAGAACTTGCATCTTCTTCAATATTCTTGAAACTTCCAAGGATGCTTCTCCAGTTAGCTTGTTGTATTGTATTTTGTTCTCATGCTCCACTGGTAACATTAGCAAACGATGTAAAGTGATTCCTTTTATGTTATATGCTGCTAACCCAGTTGGAGCAGTAACCACACAAGACAAAGTAGAATCTGTTTTTTGCTGTAGGTAGCTTCTGATGACTTTTATAAGGAAACTTTTTCCAGTTCCAGCTTGTCCGCTTACATACATCCTGATTGGATGAAATGATGTGCATGAGCACTCTTTTTTTTATGTAGAAATCCGTGATCAATTTTGTTTTTGATCTCTTCATAAATTTGTTGCTGCTCTTGATTCAGTTGTCTTTCCAAATTTTCTAAGTCTATAAATTCTTCTTGAGCTTGATTCATAGCCGTTTCCACTTCATTCATGGCTATTGATGCTTCATTTTCAACGATTGGTTGTCCTAGGGGATCTTGACTGAGTGTTCCTGAACTTTGGCTGTCCTGAGAACTGTCTCTAGCTATTTCTGCTGCAATTGTAGTTTCCTGTTCAATTTCTTCATTTAACATTTGCAGATAAGTTGAGAATGTACTGCATTGTATGCTGTCTTTGCAAGCATTAAAAGAATCTTCATAGCTTTGAAATTCTCCCAGTAGTTCATCCTCTGTACGCCATGGTTTAAACAACTGTAAAAGAGCCAAGTAGTAAAATTCCTTCTTGTCAGTAGTGTCGCAACTCAGCTTCCTGTGATTTATCAAACTTCCTTTTGTTTGCTTCACCAAACATCCTTCTTCACCAACGACTTTATATTTTCCATTGTTGATGTCTTCTGCGGCTTTCCGTGAATAAATGTAGTTCTGCAGCACTTCATAGAGACACATGTTCTCCAGATGTTGACTTCTCTTGGGATAATAAGTGTCCAACATGTTTGATTTCAAAATATCTGTACTTTCTGGGTCATTCTCGGCCAAATATTCAATTTCTCCTACAGATTTCAGTACCCGATTTCTCATTGCTGCAAGGCCTAAACTTGCCCAAATTATTCTTCTTGACTTCGAGTAGAGACTTGCAGAAGATAACCTATCTGAACATTCGTAGGATCCAATTTCTCGATGCGATAACATCTTCAAACTGAAACTGTACAGCTTCTTACTGACAGTCTTCTCGTGAGAAATCTCTTCCCACATTTCCTTCAATTCTGTTTTTTCTGATTTCGTAATGTAAGACGTTACATATCGAGCAACAGCAATGGAATTGTCAGCTACATACTGTACATCCATGTTAGCGTTCCACATGGATAAAATGACTGGGTTGTAGTCATTTATATTTTTTGATTCTTCTTTTCTTTTTAGGTTGTAGGTATTCTTAGGTGATTTTCTTGTGATAGTATGTCTCACAGCTGACATAAAACTGTTGACTCTTCCATTTGAAAGAACAGGTCTTGGAAATCCAAATCGACATTTAGTGTAGTATTTATCTTTGCTCTTGTATTTCCGTCGACAGTATTTTCCACACCGATGACTTTGGAAACGTAAAACTTGCTCCTTTAACTTTTTCTCTTCTGTGCTTTTTGGTATAGCACATGTTGCATATTCTTCAATGTAAGATAACACTGCTTCATCAGTATCTGTTCCAAACTTTGGGGCATCCTTGATCCACAACAGCATATGAATATGAGGAGCACCTCTTGCCTGGTACTCTTTTCTCCAAAAGAAATCCTCTACTTCTCCAAGAGGTGGATTTTTTTTATTGCAGATGAAGGACATCATAGCCTCAAATCTATGATTGAAATATCTGCAAACATTAACCGGATCCAATGAGCACAGTTCTCCTGCTGTCTTGTATTCGATGTTTTTAATGTTTGAATTTGCCTCTCGTAGAAAATCCAGTAAATCATCCCAAGCGTACTCAGCACAGCTTAGGGTAACGAACCATGTTGGTGTTCCTAAATTCCGTAACATGCATTTTAATTCACCATGGCGTCGGTACCAATATTCATTTGTCCCACGCTGACAAGCCATCAGATGGATAAGTTGTGTTTCCAAATGATCATCTCGGTGCTGCACTTTCTCCATAAAATCCTTAGCAGACACATTTTGTAAATGTACTCCACTTTTTAAAATGTGATTTACTGCATAAGACAGTGCAGACAAGTCGCTTTCAAATAAAAGATGGAACAAATAAGGAATACTTTGTCGAAATCTGGGATCTTCAGCATATAGTCTTGTAGTCCGATACTCAGAAGCTGGAATCTGTTCTGGACGTTCATCGTATCGTCCTCCTTTTCCTTTAGGAAACAGCTGGGGAAAACATCGAGCTTCCAAGCTCTCCTCCCATACTCTCACGGGAGTCCCTTTTGCTTTCTTCATCTGAAAGAGATCAATATTGTCTCCCATAACTTCTTTTGAATGAAGAGGATGTATGCTAAAATGTTCATAAATTTCTTCTTCCTTTGACTTGTCCACTTTTTCAATTTGTCCAGTTGGTGTTTCTGTGTCTTCTTGTAAATCTTCTTCTTCTTCTTCTTCTATATAAATTGATTCATACCATTTGTTATTCCTTTTCAAATACAAATTTGCTCTTTGTACTTTCCGTACATCTACCAGCTCCTGCCAAATCTTCTTATTCTTTGTAGGTACACCATTAACCAGAATAACTAATGGTTCAGTTTCCAAAGTATCCGCATCAATAGTTTCCATATTTTTTTTCAAATCCAAGGGCAAATACACCACTCTACCTTTTAAACCTCTCAGTAAATCAGAAGGAGGTAATTTACCAGTTTTGGGCTCCATACGTACTATGGTCTGGAACGGATGAACACATTGAATGAGTATAGACTCATATGTATTTAATTCAGAAAGTTCAGCAGGAATAGCATCCAATTCTAAATTATTATGTACAGCTCTGGTCGGCATTCTATTTTCCTCTAACTTGTTGTAACAGTATTTACAAATACGCTGATCTTCACCCAAATCAAAACAATTTTCTAGAAATATATATGTGGCAAAATCCTTCCACTTATAATTATCTTCATTTTCACTCTTTCTGTAGAGATCAACATTCCTAGTTTGTTTTCTATAATGAGTTCTGCGGCAACAAATACAAGTAAAATTTGGTCTTTCATTAGAGACAATTGCAAATTTTGTTATGTGATCATTAAATGTGTAACTTACAGAGGGTTCTACATTCTCTTCCACTTCTTCCTCATTTAGTGTGTCCTTCTCTGCACTGTTTTGTTCAGGACCAAAGTAACAAAACTGAATTTCATCAACAACCTTCTCTACATCTGATACCGTTCCTCGGAACAGAGCCCTATTCAATTCATTTAACTTTATTGCTGGACTTTTGGCAAAATACAACCGTCTCACAAACTTTCTCATTTCAGTATGATGAACAGCCAGCATCCTAAAATGATGGAAAACACTATTGCACACTTTTCTAGATAGACAAGCCAGAGAATGACCCTGCAAACCAGTATTCTCTCTCACTCTGCATGGATCCAGACTTTGAAGCACCTTAATCTTCTGTTTTATACTTTTTTTTACTATATTCTCTTAGAAACTCTCGAAATTTGTCAATAGATTCCTGACGCACAGTGCAAATACTACTACAATTCCAAGTGTACACTGGGGCTTTAGGACGTCTCCCCATTGCCTCATCTGCCATCACTTGTACCTCATCTCTTGGAACCATTATCTCCTTCTCCATTATGCAACCATTTTTTACTTCGTATGAACGACCTCTGGTGTCAACTGCATGCAGCAAACTATTACTTTGAAAATAGCTTTCTTCATTAAAAAAAGGTTCACTACTTGAACTATGCATCCACTTGCCTAAAAACACTTTACAAAAGTTTGTTCTGTTCACTACTCTTTTCCTTTTGCTATGTGATTTCAGTACATTAACCATTTTGTCTAATGTACGCATCCTATTCAAAATTAATATGAATAGTTTCCTTTTTAATTCTAATGCCTTTGCTGCAATGGCTTCTATTTCTTTTTTTCTTTTATAAAACTTTGTCTTTTTCTTATATTTCTTCACATCCTTCATCAAATTAGACATAACTCTTCTCTGAAACATTTTTCTACGTATCTCTTTAAACGCTGTTTTTCTATTTATATAAATCTTTTCAGTTGCTGAAGGTATATTTGCATTAACTAAATTGTCAATTTTTTCCTCTCCTTTTTTTTTAAAAACATCCTTTCGAGTACAGACATTTTGTACATTTTTCATTCTTTTGAATATATTTTTAAGAAATTGTTTTTTGTGCTTACCAGAAGATTTTTTCTTTTTCCCAACATCAGCATCTTCTACTAACTTTGGTCCTCTAGTTGTCTTCAAATATAGGTTTTTTTTTAGCGTTTTTTGAACTCTGGATTTTGTAGGCATCTTAAATTTTGTTCACTGCTCTTCAGCAATACCTGAAAAAAACTAAAAAAAAAATTCCTTTATTTTATTTAAATGCATTACTACATTTCTTTTCACAATAGTCACAAAACGAAATTTCTTTTCCAATTTGAATGCACACTTACTGCTCTTTTTTTTTGGCAAGTGAAAATCACTTTTACAGACTGACACATTATGAAACCACTTTTCAGATTTTTTAAAAAGCCCATGTCCAGACTGCTACACTCCAGCAAGGGCAACCAGCCTTAGTGATGCTGAATGTATTTGCATTACAGACTGAAACCTCAAAACCCCACTCGCTTCTAAATACTGTGCATGATTATACATGGAAAGGAGCTGGGTGTGTGCTAAGAGTCTGCTTCTGCACCAAAAAAATCGCTCCCCCTTTTTCCTACTAATGCAACTGTGAAATCACCAGAGCAAAACGCAATAAATCTCTGCCTGTAATTCCTATTTGCACACAGAGTCATGTTTTCACATTAGTCCCAAAACGAAATTTCTTTGCCAATTTGAATGCACACTTACTACTCTTTTTTTTTGGCAAGTGAAAATCACTTTTACAGACTGACACATTATGAAACCACTTTTCAGTTTTTTTAAAAAGCCCATGTCCAGACTGCTTTTTCAGACCACCACCATGTGTATCCTCGGTGACTACCTACACTCCAGCAAGGGCAACCAGCCTTAGTGATGCTGAATGTATTTGCATTACAGACTGAAACCTGAAAACCCCACTCGCTTCTAAATACTGTGCATGATTATACATGGAAAGGAGCTGGGTGTGTGCTAAGAGTCTGCTTCTTCCCCCAAAAAATCGCTCCCCCTTTTTCCTACTAATGCAACTGTGAAATCACCAGAGCAAAACGCAATAAATCTCTGCCTGTAATTCCTATTTCCACACAGAGTCATGTTTTCACATTAGTCCCAAAACGAAATTTCTTTGCCAATTTGAATGCACACTTACTACTCTTTTTTTTTGGCAAGTGAAAATCACTTTTACAGACTGACACATTATGAAACCACTTTTCAGTTTTTTTAAAAAGCCCATGTCCAGACTGCTTTTTCAGACCACCACCATGTGTAACCTGGGTGGCTGCCTACATTCCAGCAAGGGCAACCAGCCTTAGTGATGCTGAATGTATTTGCATTACAGACTGAAACCTGAAAACCCCACTCGCTTGTAAATACTGTGCATGATTATACATGGCAAGCAGCTGGGTGTGTGCTAAGAGTCTGCTTCTGCACCAAAAAATCGCTCCCCCTTTTTCCTACTAATGCAACTGTGAAATCACCAGAGCAATACGCAATAAATCTCTGCCTGTAATTCCTATTTCCACACAGAGTCATGTTTTCACATTAGTCCCAAAACGAAATTTCTTTGCCAATTTGAAAGCACACTTACTGCTCTTTTTTTTTGGCAAGTGAAAATCACTTTTACAGACTGACACATTATGAATCCACTTTTCAGATTTTTTTAAATGCACATGTCCAAACTGCTTTTTCAGACCACCACCATGTGTAACCTGGGTGGCTGCCTACATTCCAGCAAGGGCAACCAGCCTTAGTGATGCTGAATGTATTTGCATTACAGACTGAAACCTGAAAACCCCACTCGCTTGTAAATACTGTGCATGATTATACATGTCAAGCAGCTGGGTGTGTGCTAAGAGTCTGCTTCTGCACCAAAAAATCACTCCCCCTTTTTCCTACTAATGCAACTGTGAAATCACCAGAGCAAAACGCATTTAGGTGCCGATCACAATCCGGTAAAAACCGGGTACGAACCGTCAGACGGAGCATATTCTCCGTCCGACGCGTACCCGGTCGTCAAAATATACAAACATGGAATTACGATTCGCACGGGTACACCATTACCGTACGAATCGTAAAAAAGACCGACCGAACAAAAAACACCTACCAATGCGATCCGGGAAAGCGCCGACCTGACGTCGGGACGCACGCAGCCAGCCATTCACGACCCAGGAATCACGATTCGCACCGACGTCACCCCGCACGGTGAATATTTTGCGGCAGCCAAAAACTGCCGGGAAATCAGGACGACGCGAACAAGGACCACCAGTACGCGACGGACAGACGACGACGCGAACAAGGAGGACCAGTACATGACGGACAGACATGGACCCGAACCTACGAGTCATCCCTGCCCTCATAGCAGTCCACCTCCTCTACAGGTTACGACGCAGACGCCGCAGAAGGTCAGAATAACTAAGGGAGGGGGGAAAGTGGGGTGGGGTGGGGGTGGCACTACCAGGGCAGGCCACAAAACAACCACATGAGTGACACACTACACATGGCCTGGACATACCTGACTCCCATGCCCTGGTCACCACGAGGGGGTGGGGGCGTGTCCTGATAATCCAGCGACCGCCACAACGGAAGTCCGTCACCACGCGAACCGGCAACACAACCAGACAGGTACGTCCCGTACCCACGCCTGAAGAGCGTGGGTACGAGTCGGACCACGCCCACACACGTCACCCCAACAATGGCGGGACGGATCGCACCCACGTGGCAAAGGCCTGGGTACGGGCCGCACAAACATCACATAGCGTGGGGACGGATATGTACGGACCCTACCCCCACCCCGTATGCAAGGAGCGTACCCCCCACCCCAACAGTGAAAGTACGACCCGTACCCCCACCCGCGTATGCAAGGAGCGTACCCCCCTGCCCAACAGTGTAAGTACGACCCGTACCCCCACCCACGAATGCATGGAGCGTACCCCCCATGCCAACAGTGTAAGTACGACTCGAACCCCCACCCACGAATGCAAGGAGCGTACCCCCCAGCCCAACAGTGTAAGTACGACCCGTACCCCCACCCACGAATGCAAGGAGCGTACCCCCCACCCCAACAGTGTAAGTACGACCCGTACCCCCACCCGCGAATGCAAGGAGCGTACCCCCCTGCCCAACAGTGTAAGTACGACCCGTACCCACACCCGCGGACGTACGGAGCGTACCCCCAGCCCAACAGTGTAAGTACGACCCGTACCCCCACCCGCGGACGTACGGAGCGTACCCCCAGCCCAACAGTGTAAGTACGACCCGTACCCCCACCCGCGGACGTACGGAGCGTACCCCCAGCCCAACAGTGTAAGTACGACCCGTACCCCCACCCGCGAATGCAAGGAGCGTACCCCCCTGCCCAACAGTGTAAGTACGACCCGTACCCCCACCGACGAATGCAAGGAGCGTACCCCCCACCCCAACAGTGTAAGTACGACCCGTACCCCCACCCGCGAATGCAAGGAGCGTACCCCCCAACCCAACAGTGTAAGTACGACCCGTACCCCCACCCGCGAATGCAAGGAGCGTACCCCCCTGCCCAACAGTGTAAGTACGACCCGTACCCACACCCGCGGACGTACGGAGCGTACCCCCAGCCCAACAGTGTAAGTACGACCCGTACCCCCACCCGCGGACGTACGGAGCGTACCCCCAGCCCAACAGTGTAAGTACGACCCGTACCCCCACCCGCGGACGTACGGAGCGTACCCCCAGCCCAACAGTGTAAGTACGACCCGTACCCTCACCCGCGAATGCAAGGAGCGTACCCCCCTGCCCAACAGTGTAAGTACGACCCGTACCCCCACCGGCGAATGCAAGGAGCGTACCCCCCTGCCCAACAGTGTAAGTACGACCCGTACCCACACCCGCGGACGTACGGAGCGTACCCCCACCACACCAGTGTCAGTAGACTCGTACCCTCACCTCTAATGCAGTGTGCGTAACCCCACCGTGTATGTGCCAAGCGCACATATCCAGAAATCGGAGGTGTGTGTGCAGAGTCCACCCAGCAGTGCCCTGAGACAGGAGTGGTGGGTGTGGAGTCCTCCCAGCAGTGCCCTGAGACAGGAGGGGTGGGTGCCCATCACTCCCAGCAGTGCCCAGAGACAGGAGGGGTGTGTGCAGAGTCCTCCCAGCAGTGCCCTGAGACAGGAGGGGTGGGTGCAGAGTCCTCCCAGCAGTGCCCTGAGACAGGAGGGGTGGGTGCCCATCACTCCCAGCAGTGCCCAGAGACAGGAGGGGTGTGTGCAGAGTCCTCCCAGCAGTGCCCAGAGACAGGAGGGGTGTGTGCAGAGTCCTCCCAGCAGTGCCCTGACACAGGAGGGGTGGGTGTGGAGTCCTCCCAGCAGTGCCCTGAGACAGGAGGGGTGGGTGTGGAGTCCTCCCAGTAGTGCCCTGACACAGGAGGCGTGGGTGCAGAGTCCTCCCAGCAGTGCCCTGACACAGGAGGGGTGGGTGCAGAGTCCTCCCAGCAGTGCCCTGACACAGGAGGGGTGGGTGCAGAGTCCTCCCAGCAGTGCCCTGACACAGGAGGGGTGGGTGCAGAGTCCTCCCAGCAGTGCCCTGACACAGGAGGGGTGGGTGCAGAGTCCTCCCAGCAGTGCCCAGACACAGGAGGGGTGGGTGTGGAGTCCTCCCAGCAGTGCCCTGAGACAGGAGGGGTGGGTGTGGAGTCCTCCCAGCAGTGCCCTGAGACAGGAGGGGTGGGTGCCCATCACTCCCAGCAGTGCCCAGAGACAGGAGGGGTGTGTGCAGAGTCCTCCCAGCAGTGCCCTGAGACAGGAGGGGTGGGTGCAGAGTCCTCCCAGCAGTGCCCTGAGACAGGAGGGGTGGGTGCCCATCACTCCCAGCAGTGCCCAGAGACAGGAGGGGTGTGTGCAGAGTCCTCCCAGCAGTGCCCAGAGACAGGAGGGGTGTGTGCAGAGTCCTCCCAGCAGTGCCCTGACACAGGAGGGGTGGGTGTGGAGTCCTCCCAGCAGTGCCCTGAGACAGGAGGGGTGGGTGTGGAGTCCTCCCAGCAGTGCCCTGACACAGGAGGGGTGGGTGCAGAGTCCTCCCAGCAGTGCCCTGACACAGGAGGGGTGGGTGCAGAGTCCTCCCAGCAGTGCCCTGACACAGGAGGGGTGGGTGCAGAGTCCTCCCAGCAGTGCCCTGACACAGGAGGGGTGGGTGCAGAGTCCTCCCAGCAGTGCCCAGACACAGGAGGGGTGGGTGTGGAGTCCTCCCAGCAGTGCCCTGAGACAGGAGGGGTGGGTGTGGAGTCCTCCCAGCAGTGCCCTGACACAGGAGGGGTGGGTGCAGAGTCCTCCCAGCAGTGCCCTGACACAGGAGGGGTGGGTGTGGAGTCCTCCCAGCAGTGCCCTGAGACAGGAGGGGTGGGTGTGGAGTCCTCCCAGCAGTGCCCTGACACAGGAGGGGTGGGTGCAGAGTCCTCCCAGCAGTGCCCTGACACAGGAGGGGTGGGTGCAGAGTCCTCCCAGCAGTGCCCTGACACAGGAGGGGTGGGTGCAGAGTCCTCCCAGCAGTGCCCTGACACAGGAGGGGTGGGTGCAGAGTCCTCCCAGCAGTGCCCTGACACAGGAGGGGTGGGTGTGGAGTCCTCCCAGCAGTGCCCTGAGACAGGAGGGGTGGGTGCAGAGTCCTCCCAGCAGTGCCCTGAGACTGGAGGGGTGTAACACATGTGTGTGAGGCCAGAATTATCCACATGCATACTGGCTACAAGGGAACATGTCCCCATGAACTCATGTCAACAGACTCCACACACAAGTACAGTGATCACCAAGGATGCCACGATTGTCGCAGGTGGAGACATGGCCCTGCATGCATGGCCAAAGTAGAAGGGCTCCGTCACACACACAGCTCATGTAGACACAGCTCTGCGCTAAACATTGGGAACACCCTGCAGGGAAGAAAGCTGGGTACACAGAGGAAGGAATACACCCTGGGACAAGTGCACCATGCAGTAACTGCCTACATGAACAAAGAAAGTTAGCCAACACCTTGTGATGGCACACAGATCACAGGGTCCCACCAATGAGCAGTACACTACTACATATCCCACACACCCAAACCCTTACACACCACCCAAAACCATGTAGCAGCCCCACCAACACCAATACCAGCATAGCAGTAGTGTGATAATGAAAACAAAATTAAGCTTTATTCTGCAGGAGCACAATGTCCGTGGATCGCAGGCAGTTCAATCTTCACAAAGCCCATAGGGCAGTCAATGATTCTCAGCTGGATGGGGGACACAGTGGGATGCGTGTCCCCTACCTTGCCTGCACAGTCAAATGGCATCGTCTTCCACACTGGTGAGGGCATCAGGGGGGGGGGGAGCAACAGGCACCGCAGGGACATCAGGGCAAAGGGGCGGCGTTGTGGGTGCAGGGATGGAGGAGTCCACCACAGGGGGTGGGTCAGTGCCAAAGGCGGAGGCCAGGATGGCACTACACACCTTTGCAAGGTCATCCAGGGAGTCCCCTGCACCCGAAGGGACCTCAGGCCCCAAGGAGGGGGGGGGGGTCAGAGGGATGGGTCGCAGCGCCACCGGGGGAGGGTGGAGACAGGGGGGGAGACTCAACCACCCTGACCGGGGACCTCCGTGACCGCTTGCGTGGTGGTGTAACTGTGGGGCTCAGGGACAGAGCGGCCATGAAGGAGTCCTTGGGGGAGATGTGGCCAGGAGAGCTGAGGAGAGGGGATTTGGAGGGAGTGGACTGGGTGGAATGCGGACTCCCACTATGGCTGCGTGTCACACGTTTGCCCCCCGACCCAGTGGGTGTGCCTACCTCACCCTGTGTGTGCGTGTCAGGAGGAGTGCGGTGGACCTTCCCTGCTGGTGTGGTGCCCGTGTCCGTTGATGTGGGTGCATGCCGACGTCTGGGTGTACGTGTGACAGGCATGGGAGTGGGAAGTGTGGATGGGGCAGGGGTAGGTGGGGGGAGGTCGCGCTGCAGGAGACCCACTGCTGCAGTCAGTGTGGAGTCGATGGACCTCAGCAAGTTGCGTTGGTCAGCCTGCGATGAATGAATGCCCTCCAAGAAAGCCTCGATGTTGGTGAGGGTTTTGCCGTGGGCATGGAGGACATTAAGGATCGCAGCCTGACCAACCTGCAGTTGCCGCTGGATGTCCACAGACTCTGCATTGGCGGCAGCAGTGGAGACAGGGGCAGGGGGCGCGGTGCCTGGCAGGAAGGAGACATGCTGTGACCGGGCACGCTGGGAAGGGACACGAGCAAGTGGGAGGCGGCTGGTGGAAACTGAGGGGGCGGTGCGAGGTGTTGTTCCGCTGTCAGCTGCTGGTGCAGCCTCCGCCCACTCGGAGACATCGTCCCCGGACCTGTCAGCTTCGTAGTCTGATGTGCCAGTCGACAGGTCCTCGGCCACACTCTCCTCCGCCTCTGTCCCACTCGATGTGCCAGCCCCGATGTCACGGCTGGCACTGGTGCTCGGTCCCTCCGCCTGGTCTGTGTCCATGTCTCCCTCTGTGTCCCCCGACGATGCTGTGGGCAGGGTGGAGAGACAGAAATTATTCAGACACCTGTACACATCTGTCACATGAGTCCAATCTACATAGGTAACATTGCATGGCCTGAAAAGGAAGATCCCTAACATCTACTGAACAGGGTACCGATGTAGGGCATGCAACACACAGTTGGTTGAGCCACCATGCCACTGAAATACCATGGAGAGCATGAGACAATAGCGAAACACAGGAAAAGGAGTCTGACATAGCACCCAGGTCCTGGGGACAATCCAGCACTGCATCTGCACCACACAGCGTTTGCGAAAATACCGATGACCAGGGACCATATCCATGAACTTGAGACACATGCTGCATAGGTAATGCTGAAAACATGCACAACATGACTCGGTCACTGCACATTGCGTGTGTGTCCAGGCACATCACACACTGCCCAGACCCAGCAAGTGGTAATCAGGATTTAACACATAGGCATTGCCCGCCCCAACAAGACCCTACACGAGGCAAATTGTGGAGACACAGGTGGCACCAACATCTCATGGTCTGGGTGATACACACAGGGGCAGGCAAAAAGCAAGATTGGACGCCAAACAGCCAAGGTGCGCCTGTACAAATAATGAGGTACCAGTGCCCATCCTCAGATGAGTATAACAAGACACACAGGCACTGGCAACTGTGAGTATGAAGAAGGACAATCAGGTCAGGCTGCACAGTGGACACCTGTACAAATTAGCACGTCTATATACATGGTGACAGGGGACAATGGCACAGAGCACAACTTACGCTGTAGACACTGACAGTGGCCACGTTCATGATGACACATACACCACTGAGGAAAAGGTGCCCCAGGGGACAGTAGTGGGCACGCAACTACATGCTACTGAATGGTAATGACAGCAACACACGTCACCATCCCTGCACTATGTGTATCGCACAGTCATGCACATCATGTCACAGGCCACTACATAGGACATGCGCGCTGTAAGGCATGACACATGAGAGACCAACTCCCATGTCTGGAGTCAGCATCAGTGCCAACTGACATGGAACCCACATGCAGTGAACTTGACAGTGCACAGGCAAGGTCCCACAACCTGTTACACACCACCCCCACACATGATGCTACAGACATTGTTCCCGTGGACAAAGCGCCAGCCTACATTACCCTGGGAAGGAGTGACTACACACAGACCAGGGAACACATTGCAAGGAGGGGAAGGGTGGCAGGGGCACAGCGCTATACTGGGCCAAACAGGATCTGCACAGCACCTTTAAACCCTGCCAGTGGATTCATGCTACTGTGCCCTTACAAATGCCGGTGACACACAACAAACACACATGTACCTACCCCCTTCCGGCTGCTGCATCGCCTGTAAGCGCCTCTCCAGGTCTGGAAAGACCACCGGCAGCACACGCCTGTGGAGGTGGCTCAGACGGCGGCGGCCGCGGTTCTTGTGGCTCTCAGGTGAGTCCCCCAGCAGGAGCCGTGCAATCCTCCGCGTCCAGCACCGGATATCCTGCCAGCGTTTCCTCACCTGGGCCAGGCGCCGCCTCCGACCATCCACACCCCTCACGGCACTGACGGCGGTCAGCCAGATCTGCTCCTTGGCAGTGGCGCCTACCTGTGAGGAGGAACAAGTGACACCACATCAATACACCAGCCACATGTCACAGAGAGACATATGGGTACAAATTAGCTGGTAACAACAAGGCATGTCATGCAGCCAACGCATTGCACCTTTGTCATAGGGACATCATCCCCTGGTGAGGGAAAAAGCAGTACGTGCCACAGTGGGTACACAGGTGGAATGATGGCAATGTCACAATCAATGATCTAGGCTCACACTGTGCATCACACCCACCCCTCCTGGCTCAGGGCACTGCTGTGAGGACTCCACACCCACCCCTCCTGTCTCAGGGCACTGCTGGGAGGACTCTGCACCCACCCCTCCTGTCTCAGGGCACTGCTGGGAGGACTCTGCACACACCCCTCCTGTCTCAGGGCACTGCTGTGAGTGATAGGCCCCCACCCCTCCTGTCTCAGGGCACTGCTGTGAGGACTCCACACCCACCCCTCCTGTCTCAGGGCACTGCTGTGAGGACTCCACACCCACCCCTCCTGTCTCAGGGCACTGCTGGGAGGACTCTGCACCCACCCCTCCTGTCTCAGGGCACTGCTGGGAGGACTCTGCACACACCCCTCCTGTCTCAGGGCACTGCTGTGAGTGATAGGCCCCCACCCCTCCTGTCTCAGGGCACTGCTGGGAGACATCAGGCACCCCCCCCCCTGGGACCCCCCCGACAGTACATGGCATGTGTGTTACACCTGGACGCAATGGCAGAAGTCACAGTCACCACATAGGGACAGTCTGTGGCAGTGGCCTATGCACTCACCTGATAACCTGGTCGCCCATACAGCATGGAGTACTGTGGGAGGATCACATCCAGCAGAGCCATGTTCTCCTCCAGGGTGAATGGCTGTGTCCTCTCCACAGCCCTTGACATGGTTCCAGGGAATCAGTAGCAGCAGCTGGGTCGACGAATGCAAAGATGTGCAGGCAAGTGCTCCCTCATGGGACCTGGCTGCCTTATATGTGCCCTTCTGCCCAGTTTCATGCACAGGAGTACAGAGAGATTGGTCACTCACATTTGCATCCTATGTTTCCACCAATCCCTTCAAACCTAGCAGTCTGTGGGTTCTCTATCGGTTTCATTCTCCTGCATGATGTCAGCCCCACAAACACATTGCAACAAAGTAGACAAATCCCAACTGACTTCTGCTGTGCACCTTCCAGAACAATTTCCAATTTTGAACTTGGTCTCCATGACAACCAGCATGCATGTAGGCCTTAATACTTGTCCCCCATGTAATTTGGAGCATCACACACAGGTACGGTGCGTGTGGGGGCCCTAGGGCACCCCAAATGCATGGCAACGGCCCGTACATGCATGCCTACGCTCTCCATCACTTTTGGTCTGCACGCGTATGCGTACTCGTAGTGGTACGGACCGAACACTCGCATCTACGCTCACTATCACTACGGGTACGCATACGCGTGCAGACCCATAGTGATAGTGAGCGTAGATGCGAGTGTACGGTCCGTACCACTACGGGTACGCATACGCGTGCAGACCCATAGTGATAGTGAGAGTAGATGCGAGTGTACGGTCCGTACCACTACGGGTACGCATACGCGTGCAGACCCATAGTGATAGTGAGCGTAGATGCGAGTGTACGGTCCGTACCACTACGGGTACGCATACGCGTGCAGACCCATAGTGATAGTGAGCGTAGATGCGAGTGTACGGTCCGTACCACTACGGGTACGCATACGCGTGCAGACCCATAGTGGTACGGACCGTACACTCGCATCTACGCTCACTATCACTATGGGTCTGCACGCGTATGCGTACCCGTAGTGGTACGGACCGTACACTCGCATCTACGCTCACTATCACTATGGGTCTGCACGCGTATGCGTACCCGTAGTGGTACGGACCGTACACTCGCATCTACGCTCACTATCACTATGGGTCTGCACGCGTATGCGTACCCGTAGTGGTACGGACCGTACACTCGCATCTACGCTCACTATCACTATGGGTCTGCACGCGTATGCGTACCCGTAGTGGTACGGACCGTACACTCGCATCTACGCTCACTATCACTATGGGTCTGCACGCGTATGCGTACCCGTAGTGGTACGGACCGTACACTCGCATCTACGCTCGCCATCACGATGGGTACACATACGGCAGCACTCCCACAGTGATTTGGGAACATGCACAGGCCCTCTCAGCAGCAGTACGGCGGATTTTACACATCACTGTGGTGATAGGCGACACACATGTCGGAATAGGGCGGACATACTTGTCCATGGATGGACATACTTGTCCAGGAATGGACACCAAGGCATCGTCTGTGCATTACCACATGTGTTGGGCACAGGTGTCACAGGCTGTGATGTGGAACATGCCTCCTGAGTGGAGAAGGCACCAGATGTATGATGAGATGTGTACATGTGTACTGTGTGAGGGTGCAATGTGTGCCAGGCATGCCCTTGACTCCTTTGACATGTGTGCATGTGGGACTGCGCACTTGGGGTGAGCGTCACTGGCATGGCACGGACACCAACACACGGAAGTGTCCCATGATGCCCGGTATAGGGGTCATGACACATGACTCATCACTACCCACAGTGCACAATGTGACTATGCCATATATGTGTCCGGGATTTACATCGGGTTGATGTTGTTGCACCCTCAAAAGCTGCAGCCGTTGCAGCAACCAACATGTGGCTGTGTGTAGATTGTCATTGCACACTGTTCCCAACACCATGCCACATGTGTTACCGGATGTGAGGTGCACATGTATGCAAGGGACACGGAGTAGCGTGACAAGGCCATGTCAGCAAACTCACAAGGAATGTGTGGGGAGTCATGACATGTGCACCTTCATGGCAAGGTGTGTGGGCTGGACTAGTGTAATGTCATGTGACCTGTGGCTCAAGTGTTCCGCTGCCAGTCTCTGCAATCAGCATCACACTTCTGCTGATGTGTGGGTGTATGTCACTCCTGTCTTGCGTCGGGCAGTGCACTTGCACTGGGACACAGCTATTCCCATGGCGTGGCATGGGGAGGTTCTCAATCACCGTGTGTAGCTGGGTCTTGGAAGGAGTGTCACCTTGCATCCATACGTGTCCTGGGCATGTAGCACATGCCTGACTCCCTATGTGGCATGTGTGTATTGGCAGATTTACATGTGCTCAGTAGACATGAGTTGTTCTCGTAGTGCACTCACTCTTCCTTGTCACTTCCAAATTACTGCAGAGCGCCTCCTGTTGCCCGAAGAATTCCAGACTTGGCCACCATGCAGGAGAATGACAGGATCCGGCTCTACCGCTTCACCCAACCGTTGATTCTGGAGCTGACGGCGAGACTGGCACCACACCTGCAACCGCAGCACAGGTATCCTACGGCACTGACACCCCAGCTGAAGGTAATGGCTGCCCTACATTTCCTTGCCACGGGTACCTTCCAATATACCATAGCTCATGTTGGTGGCATGTCCCAGAGCATGTTCAGCGGTGTGCTGCATGATTTCTTGGAGGCCATGTTGATTCACCTGGATGACTTCATCAAGTTCCCAACCCCTGAACAGATGACTGAGGTCAAGCGTGGTTTCTATGCCCTGGGAGGGATGCCCCATGTCATTGGGTCCATAGATGGGACACATGTAGGTTTGGTACCACCACACGCACGGGAGGTGGCGTACCGCAATCGGAAGCACTACCACTCCATCAATGCCCTTGTGGTGTGTCTGTCCAACATGGTGATTTCACATGTCTGTGCTCGTTTTCCAGGATCAGCACACGATGCCTACATCATGAGGCGTAGCGGGATGCCTGATATGATGATGCAGCTGCGCAACGAACGTGCATGTGTTGTTGGTGGGTACAGTCTGTCTGTCCTGTATTCTGTTTGGCCGAGCAGCACTACCGCTTCGCCAGTTCTAACGATATCCATGTGCTTTCCATTTAGGGGACGCTGGCTATCCCAACATGCCTTGGCTGCTGACACCTCTCCGCAACCCCATCACGCCGGCCCAGCTCCGCTACAACACCGCCCATGGCCGGACAAGGCGAGTGATAGAGAGGACGTTTGGCATGCTGAAGAGCCGATTCCGGTGCCTCCACAAGACCGGCGGCGCACTCCCATATGCCCCGGCGAAGGTCTGCAAGATCTTCATGGTCTGCTGCATGCTGCACAACATGGCAGTTGAAAGAGCTGTGCCCCTCATCCTGGATCAAGATGACGAGGACCATCCACCCGTGGAGGACGAAGGGCTTGGCAATGGGGCTAGTGATGTGGAGGATGTGGAGCCGCAAGAGGACATCCGGACTCGGCTCATACGCGACTTCTTGGCTTAGTGGTGAGTACCAGGGTCTGAGTGTGCACGCATTGGTCCCCGTGTGGCATGCGTTGTGATGTGTGTCTCCACCTGCATGTATGGCACGTGGGTCAGAGGTGTGTGTGGGTGTGTCACTGGAGTGATGGTGGCAGTGATGGTAGTATTTCCCCAGGCATAATTGTGACCTAGCATGTTGTCATACATACATGTGTCGAGTAAATGCACATGCAAGTGGCTGTGCTTCTTGTGGCTGACTTCTTGTGTGTCTCTCTTCCCCAGGTACCTGCGCATGCCGTTTGCTGGTTGCATTGTTGTGGCACTGCTATTCCTCATGGACATGGCATCGTGGGCTGACTCAGCGTTACAGGCACGGACACGTTTGGAAGTCTCCATGGGGTAAGGGATGCATCTGGGGTGTATTGGGTGTGGCAGTTGTTCACGATGTGTGCACACTGCCCCGGTCGGGGTTTGGGTCCTCTGCAGACATGTGGCATCCCCATGGGACACGACATGCAGCTGGGTACACCTGAATAGATGGGCTGCCTGGTTGTCAGTCATCAGTGATGGGATGGTGGATTGTGATGAAGGCATCAATGTGTGTGACACTGCCCTCGGACACATACGGTTAACATTGTCTTGACATGGCGTGGGACTTCCACATCAGCGGATGTATGGTGTATGGCAGGCTCTCCGTGAGCAGCTGTGGGTATTTAGCTATTATCCGACACTTGTGTGCCAGTTCCATGGCTATCACGCATTTGTGCTGCAGAAGGGGGGTGCCAGTGTTGGAGCCACATGTTACTCCACATGATGTGTTCATGTGTACTTCAAGTTGCCTCTGCAATCCCAAACACATGACTATTAAAGGTGTCCCTATGCCTCCAAGGTGCCTCTTCTCAGTCAATGCTGGTGTGTTGGCACGGTGCATCCTGCATGTCTGGCATGGTATTCCCTGATTGTGGCTATGTGTCAATGTGTCGAGTGGCAAGATGCAAGCTGTGTGTGTGTGCTGAGACTGTGTAATGGGCATGATGTCCATGACTGTGTGGGTATTGTGACATGTGCCATCCCCATGCATCCAACGTTGTCCATGACCCCATTCTCTGCATCCACCGGACTCAAGCTTGCAGGACATGGTTCTGCCACCTGTCTACACGTACCTGGGTGCCCCCCAGGACACGGGCCAGGATCCCTGACCTCTGCGCATGAGTGTTGCTGTACTCAATGTGTCTGTCAGCACGGTTGTTCGGCCACCCCCTCAGCTGGTTCTGACCATCACGGGTGTGTATGGTGCTCCATGTCTGTCTTGCCTAGAAAACTGTGACCCATGTGTCCTGTGCCAGACTCAGGCCCCAGGGTGTGGATGGTTGAAGTGAACAGATGACTCAGGCATGTTTAGACTGTACAAGACACATGTTAGGTAATAATGCTACCAGCAGGCATCTACTCTTAATAGTGTGATTTATTATTGGGGGGGGGGGGCCAAGTGAGGGCCTTTCCGGGATTAGGGAATCCAAAGTTCAGTAGGGGAGTTGGTGTCCTTGCCATTGGAAATCCTCAGAGTCCATGCCACAGTCTTTGTCAACATTGGTCAGCCAGTGACCAGCAGGGCCATGTGGCAGAGAATGTCTCTTGATGCTGTGATGCTGTTGCTCCAGTGGGCCAGGTGCCAGGCCAGGTGTCCTGGGAGATGGTGATGTAGCAGCCACCCTCACGGTCCTTTCCGTGGACGACCCGGCTTCCTGCGGGGAACCTCAGCAGCAGGCCGTGACGACGTCTGGGATGCTCCGTCGGATGTTTCCTCCTCCTCCTCATGATCCCTCCCTGTGGGTGGTGATGTTCTCCGCCTTCTGGCACAGGGAGGGTCGGCCATGGTGTCGGCCATCCGACGGAGTTCAGCGTGAATCCCCTGGGACGCCGTCACTTAATGAGCCTGTCTGTCCTCCATCCTCCGTTGGTGTAGCTGTAGACAGGCTATTAGCTCCGCATGTTGCTGGGCCTGCTGGACCTTGATCCCCTCGAGGACGGACACAACCTGGGCCATGCCCGTGGTGTCCTGCCGGTATGAGTCCAGGATGTTACGGACATGGGAAAATACCGGATCCCCAGCCAACTGGTCAGGCTCGCGCCTCCGCCGCTCTCCACTCCCACCACCCCTGCCCACTTGCGTCTGGCCTGCACTTGTGGGCACATGGGGTCTCCGGGACCCCTGAGGGGTGGCATTGGCGTTGTCGCCTGCCTCCTCCTGGGTGCCCGGGACACCGTGTCCCTCCTGGCGAGCCTGGCTGCATTGTGGTGTTGGGGTAGGGATCCTGGGTGTCTCCTGGGATGTGGCAGGAGTGGGGGTGGTGGTTGGCACGGTTGTACCTGACGCAGGTGCTGCAGGTGGTTGGACACCAGAGGGGCCAGGTCGGTCGGGGTCGTCCGCAGAGTGGTGAGAGTGGTCGCTGCCGGTGGGATCGGTCTCCTGCAGATCCGGGTCCTGTGAGTGTTCCCCCCCAGTGTTGGGGGGTGCAGCACGACGTTGACCTGTGTGTGAGAGAGACAATGTTAATTTTGATCCATGCAACATCCATGTTTCATCCGTTACAAAGTAGGCACATTTCCTCTTGGAATTAGGATCTGTCTTGCATTCCACTCACAGTGCACTTGTGCATGTGTGTGTCCCTTGGGCACCAATTTGGCCCCTTTAACTATGTGTGGCACAGTCTTACTTGCTGCGTCAAGTGTGACTGCAGTCAGCAGTGGAGTGTGCATGTGTGCCGAGCTATGCGTTTGCGCCTTCCTTGTAGCACTGTACATGTGCACATGGAGTGGATCCACACACTCATATGATGCAGGTGGCTGTCCTTGTGCTCGTGTACAGGTTGTAACATGGCCCTGCGTTTTGCCATGATGAAGAGGGGGGGTTCTGGCACTGGGCACCCTTGTCTACATGCACGCAGTCCACCTGCTGACGAGCAGACATTCCCACACACCAAAGGACTGATTTGCTCTCCCTGTGTCTCCCTCCTTCTCTGTCCCCCTCTCCCTCCCTCTCTGTCCCCCTCTCCCTCCCTCCGTGTGTCAGCCTCCTCCCTCTGTCCGGCTCCCTCCCTCTCTGTCCCCCTCTCCCTCCCTCTCTGTCCCCCTCTCCCTCCCTCTCTGTCCCCCTCTCCCTCCCTCTGTGTCCCCCTCTCCCTCCCTCCGTGTGTCAGCCTCCTCCCTCTGTCCGTCTCCCTCCCTCTCAGTCCCCCTCTCCCTCCCTCTCTGTCCCCCTCTCCCTCCCTCTGTGTCCCCCTCTCCCTCCCTCCGTGTGTCAGCCTCCTCCCTCTGTCCCCCTCTCCCTCCCTCTCAGTCCCCCTCTCCCACCCTCTGTGTCCCCCTCTCCCTCCCTCCGTGTGTCAGCCTCCTCCCTCTGTCCGTCTCCCTCCCTCTCAGTCCCCCTCTCCCTCCCTCTCTGTCCCCCTCTCCCTCCCTCTGTGTCCCCCTCTCCCTCCCTCCGTGTGTCACCCTCTGTCACCTTGGCCCAGCTTCCTGGGCACACACTGTTAGCAGATCTTTGAGTGGCCCTTGGCCTGTTGATGTGAGTTTGTTTCTGATCTCCAGGCACCCATTTTGTCTGCTGTGTGTCTGTGCGCTGCTGCTGTGGTGGTGTGTGCTGCCACTCTTTCACACTGTTGGCTGTTCATTAGCTGCTGGCATGTGCAAAACAGTGCCTTCACCCCCATGTGTTGATGCAAGGCGTCCGCCATTTGCTGGCAAGTCGTTCCTGTGTTGGGACACAGTGTTTGTCTGGCTGTGACCTAGGCCATATGGGCAGAGGGCATTGTTGTCTGCTTTGGAGTCGCACTATGTGATTCTTGGTGCCCAGCCTCCCGCCATCCGGGTTACCGTGTCATGTGTTGTTGTCTTCTGTGGCCTGTGACTTGACATTGTCCAGCTGGGTGCATGGGGCATGGTGGCAGCAGTGGCATGTGCCTGCTCATGGAGTGTGGTTGAGTAATGCGATGGCTTGTGGTGGTTGCGTGCCTGTTATTGATTTTGGTTGTGGTTGCAGTTCCCCCCATGTGAGGTGCGTTGTTTGTGTACTCACCCGGGTCTCGGAGTCCTTCTACTCCTTCAACTGCCTCCACCGGCAGTATGGCCATCACCCTCTCCTCCCAGGGATGGTACTGTACGGCTCTGCGGGAGGGCCCTCCTCCGGTGGCGTTGGCCTGGTCGTGTTCCTCCTGCCTCTTGGCTCTGACCTTCCTCCGCAGATCGTACCACCTGTTCTGGCAATCCTGCTTGGTCCTCCTGGTGTCCGCAACAGCATTCACAGCATCGACGATGGTCTGCCACATGGCTGTTTTGGCTGCCTGGCTGGTGCTTCTGACCAATGTTCCAAAGATCTGTGGCTCGACTCTGAGGATTTGATCAACAAGGACCTCCAACTCTCGGTGACTGAACTTTGGATTCTTGGTAGTGGGCATGGTGAGGGGTGTGGGTGGGGATGGTGTGGGTGTGGGGGGGGTGTGGATGTTGGGGGGGGGTGTGGATGGTTGTGTGTGTGTGTGAATGTGATGAGAGGGTGTTTGTGAGGGTGGTCGTTTGAAGGTGTGCAAGTGTAAGGTGTGGTGTAGCTTGTAGTCTGGTTCTGTGGTGTCTGGCAGCAGTGAGTCTGTTGGAAAGGCTCATGGTTTGTGTGTGTGGGCCCTTTTTATTGGTCCATGGGTGGGTGTGGCAGTTTTTGAATTTTGGGTGGGTGTGTTATAAGGAGTGGTGGTGTATTGGGCCTCTGTTTGTTTTTGGCAGTTGCAGGTCAGTGATTGTGTTATTTAAGTGGTTGTTGGCCATGTTTAGTGGCTGTGTGCCTTTCGACTGGTGTATTCTTGTGTTGTTTTATTTTGTCCTGGTTGTGTACGTGCGTTTTGAGCGTGTGTACGGTGTGTACATGGGCCATTTGGTTGTACGATTTTGTCCTTGTGTGTGGCTTTGTAAGACTCGTACATGCGGTTGTGATGTTGGGGCATGGGGTGCGCTCCGTACTTAGGAGGTTGTGTTGGGGGTGCGCCAGGAACGTACTGGGGTGGGGGTACGACTGGAACGTACTTGGGTGTAGGTACACGGGGGGTACGACACGTACAGGGGTGGGGGGTGTACATTGACGGTGGTACGACACGTACTGGGGTGGGGGTACGACTGGAACGTACTGGGGTGTAGGTACACGGGGGGTACGACACGTGCAGGGGTGGGGGGTGTACATTGACGGTGGTACGACACGTCCTGGGGTGGGGGTACGACTCGAACGTACTTGGGTGTAGGTACACGGGGGGTACGACACGTCCAGGGGTGGGGGTACGACTGGAACGTACTTGGGTGTAGGTACACGGGGGGTACGACACGTCCTGGGGTGGGGGTACGACTCGAACGTACTCGGGTGTAGGTACACGGGGGGTACGACACGTACTGGGGTGGGGGGGTGTACATTGACGGTGGTACGACACGTACTGGGGTGAGGGTACGACTGGAACGTACTGGGGTGTAGGTACACGGGGGGTACGACACGTACTGGGGTGGGGGTACGACTGGAACGTACTGGGGTGTAGGTACACGGGGGGTATGACACGTCCTGGGGTGGGGGTACGACTCGAACGTACTTGGGTGTAGGTACACGGGGGGTACGACACGTCCAGGGGTGGGGGGGTGTACATTGACGGTGGTACGACACGTACTGGGGTGGGGGTACGACTGGAACGTACTGGGGTGTAGGTACACGGGGGGTACGACACGTACAGGGGTGGGGGGTGTACATTGACGGTGGTACGACACGTACTGGGGTGGGGGTACGACTGGAACGTACTGGGGTGTAGGTACACGGGGGGTATGACACGTACTGGGGTGGGGGTACGACTGGAATGTACTGGGGTGTACATAGACGGTGGTACGACACGTACAGGGGTGGGGGGGTGTACATTGACGGTGGTACGACACGTCCTGGGGTGGGGGTACGACTGGAACGTACTTGGGTGTAGGTACACGGGGGGTACGACACGTCCAGGGGTGGGGGTACGACTGGAACGTACTGGGGTGGGGGTACACGGGGGTACGACACGTACAGGGGTGGGGGGGTGTACATTGACGGGGGTATGACACGTACTGGGGTGGGGGTTCGACTGGAACGTACTGGGGTGTACCTAGACGGGTGGGGGTATACATACACGGGGGGTACGTGTCGGACGTACGGGGGCTGGGGGGAGTGTTGGGCGCGTATGCGGGCACATGTCTCCATGGTTGCTATGGGTGTTCGGTGCGGACGGTGTTTTTTCCATACGGTTGTACGCTCGGACGCACGGGATGGATCGTGATTCCTCGGTCGGACTTGGCTTTTCACGTTTGTAAGGTAAATCGTCCGAGGACGTGTCGGACACATTTTCCGACCCGAGGACGTGTGGGGAATGATTCCCAGTGCGGTTCGTATGGACTTTTTACCATGCGAATCGTGATTGCCAGTTCGTACGGCACTTGTACGATTCGTACGGTAAAAAGACCCGATACGAGTCGCACGGGGGAATTTTTTACCGGATTGTGATCGGCACCCAAATCTCTGCCTGTAATTCCTATTTCCACACAGAGTCATGTTTTCACATTAGTCCCAACACGAAATTTCTTTGCCAATTTGAATGCACACTTACTGCTCTTTTTTTTTGGCAAGTTAAAATCACTTTTACAGACTGACACATTATGAAACCACTTTTCAGTTTTTTTAAAAAGCCCATGTCCAAACTGCTTTTTCAGACCACCACCATGTGTAACCTGGGTGGCTGCCTACAATCCAGCAAGGGCAACCAGCCTTAGTGATGCTGAATGTATTTGCATTACAGACTGAAACCTGAAAACCCCACTCGCTTGTAAATACTGTGCATGATTATACATGGCAAGCAGCTGGGTGTGTGCTAAGAGTCTGCTTCTTCCCCCAAAAAATCGCTCCCCCTTTTTCCTACTAATGCAACTGTGAAATCACCAGAGCAAAACGCATTAAATCTCTGCCTGTAATTCCTATTTCCACACAGAGTCATGTTTTCACATTAGTCCCAAAACGAAATTTCTTTGCCAATTTGAATGCACACTTACTGCTCTTTTTTTTTGGCAAGTTAAAATCACTTTTACAGACTGACACATTATGAAACCACTTTTCAGTTTTTTTAAAAAGCCCATGTCCAAACTGCTTTTTCAGACCACCACCATGTGTAACCTGGGTGGCTGCCTACATTCCAGCAAGGGCAACCAGCCTTAGTGATGCTGAATGTATTTGCATTACAGACTGAAACCTGAAAACCCCACTCGCTTGTAAATACTGTGCATGATTATACATGGCAAGCAGCTGGGTGTGTGCTAAGAGTCTGCTTCTTCCCCCAAAAAATCGCTCCCCCTTTTTCCTACTAATGCAACTGTGAAATCACCAGAGAAAAACGCAATAAATCTCTGCCTGTAATTCCTATTTCCACACAGAGTCATGTTTTCACATTAGTCCCAAAACGAAATTTCTTTGCCAATTTGAAAGCACACTTACTGCTCTTTTTTTTGGCAAGTGAAAATCACTTTTACAGACTGACACATTATGAATCCACTTTTTTGATTTTTTTAAATGCACATGTCCAAACTGCTTTTTCAGACCACCACCATGTGTAACCTGGGTGGCTGCCTACATTCCAGCAAGGGCAACCAGCCTTAGTGATGCTGAATGTATTTGCATTGCAGACTGAAACCTGAAAACCCCACTCGCTTGTAAATACTGTGCATGATTATACATGGCAAGCAGCTGGGTGTGTGCTAAGAGTCTGCTTCTGCACCAAAAAATCGCTCCCCCTTTTTCCTACTAATGCAACTGTGAAATCACCAGAGCAAAACGCAATAAATCTCTGCCTGTAATTCCTATTTCCACACAGAGTCATGTTTTCACATTAGTCCCAAAACGAAATTTCTTTGCCAATTTGAATGCACACTTACTGCTCTTTTTTTTTGGCAAGTTAAAATCACTTTTACAGACTGACACATTATGAAACCACTTTTCAGTTTTTTTAAAAAGCCCATGTCCAAACTGCTTTTTCAGACCACCACCATGTGTAACCTGGGTGGCTGCCTACATTCCAGCAAGGGCAACCAGCCTTAGTGATGCTGAATGTATTTGCATTACAGACTGAAACCTGAAAACCCCACTCGCTTGTAAATACTGTGCATGATTATACATGGCAAGCAGCTGGGTGTGTGCTAAGAGTCTGCTTCTTCCCCCAAAAAATCGCTCCCCCTTTTTCCTACTAATGCAACTGTGAAATCACCAGAGAAAAACGCAATAAATCTCTGCCTGTAATTCCTATTTCCACACAGAGCCATGTTTTCACATTAGTCCCAAAACGAAATTTATTTGCCAATTTGAAAGCACACTTACTGCTCTTTTTTTTTGGCAAGTGAAAATCACTTTTACAGACTGACACATTATGAATCCACTTTTTTGATTTTTTTAAATGCACATGTCCAAACTGCTTTTTCAGACCACCACCATGTGTAACCTGGGTGGCTGCCTACATTCCAGCAAGGGCAACCAGCCTTAGTGATGCTGAATGTATTTGCATTACAGACTGAAACCTGAAAACCCCACTCGCTTGTAAATACTGTGCATGATTATACATGGCAAGCAGCTGGGTGTGTGCTAAGAGTCTGCTTCTGCACCAAAAAATCGCTCCCCCTTTTTCCTACTAATGCAACTGTGAAATCACCAGAGGAAAACGCAATAAATCTCTGCCTGTAATTCCTATTTCCACACAGAGTCATGTTTTCACATTAGTCCCAAAACGAAATTTCTTTGCCAATTTGAATGCACACTTACTGCTCTTTTTTTTTGGCAAGTTAAAATCACTTTTACAGACTGACACATTATGAAACCACTTTTCAGTTTTTTTAAAAAGCCCATGTCCAAACTGCTTTTTCAAACCACCACCATGTGTAACCTGGGTGGCTGCCTACATTCCAGCAAGGGCAACCAGCCTTAGTGATGCTGAATGTATTTGCATTACAGACTGAAACCTGAAAACCCCACTCGCTTGTAAATACTGTGCATGATTATACATGGCAAGCAGCTGGGTGTGTGCTAAGAGTCTGCTTCTTCCCCCAAAAAATCGCTCCCCCTTTTTCCTACTAATGCAACTGTGAAATCACCAGAGAAAAACGCAATACATCTCTGCCTGTAATTCCTATTTCCACACAGAGTCATGTTTTCACATTAGTCCCAAAACGAAATTTCTTTGCCAATTTGAAAGCACACTTACTGCTCTTTTTTTTTGGCAAGTGAAAATCACTTTTACAGACTGACACATTATGAATCCACTTTTTTGATTTTTTTAAATGCACATGTCCAAACTGCTTTTTCAGACCACCACCATGTGTAACCTGGGTGGCTGCCTACATTCCAGCAAGGGCAACCAGCCTTAGTGATGCTGAATGTATTTGCATTACTGAGTCCAACCTCAAACCCTTAAACTATTCTTTTTTTTTCCAGTACACCTTAATTTATCGTGAAAACATAGTCCATATTATTTTACATGTTCCTCACATTTAAATTTCTCCCAAAACAGAAAATGATAAACGCAACTTCAACAAAAGGATTTCCATTTCTATTATTCATTTCTTAATTTACCATATACATCTCCTCTCAAACTCTAACCTCACCTTTAAAATTAGTTAGTTGTGAAAGAAATGTGGCACTCAAACAGCAGATTAGCAGAGCCAGGATCTCAGAGCTGTACACCTCTCTCCTCTCAGCAGAACCAGATAATGGCAAACTTTCCCTCTATTTTTCCACACATATACATGTAAGTTTCAAATCTCAGTGCTTCCCCCTTTTTTTCAAATGTAATCACACATTTCTATTGGTTGAAAACCAACCCTTTTCCAAAAGTACCCTGCCCCCAACTTGACTTCTGCCTAGTACCCTTCCCCCAACTTGACTTCTGCCTGCTACCATAGCAACAGCTCATGGAACACTGCTGTGTGGAGTTAGGTCAGAAGTTCGCCACACAATGTTTCAATTCCACAGAGCAAGAGTGCTTGACTTTTCAAACCTAACAGCAAATCCATAGTACTGTTCTTTGGTAACACATTTTTTTGTACCAATACAAAACATGCTTCTATTAATTTACACATACAGCCTAGTTTTTATTCTAGAATGGTATGAAAAAGCCAATCAGTTCTTTTTGTTTTGAAAAAAATATGTATGCCTCCATTTCCAAACTGTCTTTCTTTTCATATTGCCATTCTACTGAAAGACACCTCCTGAGTGCATCCAGTTCTCCTTTGAAGATGTTCACAGTGTGGATTGTAGGGCACAGCTATGTCTTCTGGAGTGAAAAGTTTGCAGAGAAAACAGGTATGGTGAGAGACCTTGCTTTGCCAAATGTAGACATTAAATGGATTGGTCAGAGAGGGTTAAAGTGGCACCAATTGATGCCATTGGTGAAATCCTTCATGCAAATCCAACACCCTGACCTCATAATAGTGCACTGTGGTGGCAATGACCTAGGCACTTTGACTGGGGTAGGTCTGGAAATGCTTATGAAGGACACCTTTGCACAACTGTTTTCACTTTTCCCTAAAACTGCCTTTGTGTTTTCCAACATATGCCAAAGGCAAAAATGGAACTGGTCCAATCATTTCTGTCCGCAGATTGACAAAGCAAGAAAGCACGTCAACAAATCTGTTTCTGCTTTCCTCCGTGACTATGGTATGGGTGCCATTTACCACAACAACTTGCGTTATGACATGCAAGACATTTATAGAGGAGATGGTGTGCACTTCAATGATGAAGGGAACAGAGTCTTCCTCTTGAACCTTAGACTCTGCATCGGTACTTACTTGTAGGTACCACTAAAAAAATGACTTCATAAACACAACGGCTCTTTTTAGAGCTCCCTAATATCTAAACTGTTAAATCTGCATTTCATTTCTTTTTTAATTTATTTTTTCTTCTGTACGCTTACCGTAAGCTTACCGTACGCGTACCCCGTGATTTTTTTAAAAATCAATAAATGTTTTCTTTGTACTTTACAGTCCTTCTTTGACCCCCTCACAAATGTAAGGGGGTCTGTAACTCTCCTCCTTGCCCCCTTTTCTTGTTTTCACTCTTTTTTTCTCTGAGTGAAACACACAAAATGGCGGCCGCCGCTTCCTGGTTTCGGCCGATTCGAATGTTTACTAAGATCTAACAGCCAATCAGAATCGCGCTCGCGCACGCCACCGTACGCGTACGGTAAGCTTACGGTACGCGTACCGTAAGCTGGCTCAGATATATATATTGATTTAAAGGCTATTTTCTCAGAATCTACTGAACAGATTTACACCAAACCTACAAAAGGCACTTCCTTGACCTAGGGACTACCTCTCTACCAAATTTCTAGTAATTCTGTTCAGCCGTTCGGGCTGTAGCCCTGTCTAAAGGTCCTATGGAAAAATGCATGGGAAAAACGCGTTTTGGGACCCCCCTTTTATCTCAGCCCCCGCTTGACGAATCCCCCCGAGACTTTCAGGGTAGGAGCGTAGCGTAGCGCCCCACCTATTTTGAGAAATTCGCGAGGATTCATCGACCGGCGCCAAAGTTATTCAAAATAGAATGTTGCGGATTTCCTATGGAAAAGGGGTCCTAACTATAACTACCTACTGGCGACCGTCAGTAGGTAATATATATATATATAATATTACCTACTGGCAGTTGCCAGTAGGTAGTTATAGTTAGGACCTATCTTCCATAGGAAAAAAGTTTTTTGTTTTCCCAATAACTTATCGTTTGACAAATCTTTGCGAAATGTTCAAAACTAGTGGGGCACTCTGGTCAGCTCCTGTCTTGAAAAAAGGGGGGTCCCAAAACACATTTTCCCCATGTAAATTTCCATAGGAAACTTTAGAATAAGCTACAGCCCGAACTGCTCAGCGGAATTACACCAAATTTGACAGAAAGGTAGCTTTTGGTTCAGAAAGCGACCTTTTTGGTAAATGGTGTAAATCCGTTCAGTGTTTTTTTATATATTAAAGGAAAAAGAACTTTAAATATCTGGGTGGAGTCTAACCACACATCTCATTGTGAGACCTGATTGGCTGTCAGCACTTCATCCAAGAAGTGTTGGCAGCCATCTTGGGAACAATATACATGATAGCACCTCCTTAAAAAGCACTGCAGTGAATGGAAGGTTTTGAGGGTCACCAAAAGGAGAACGTATACAGGGTGATAAGACTTTAGCTAAATTATAATTCATTTGTTAATAGTACCATACTAATTTTAGGAATTGTGGTGTGTTCTAAGGTGATTTTACCCTGTGAAAAAGCCTTCTGCTGGGATATCATGAATCCTGTTGGAGAGAAAACTATTTTCTCATACTTTTCCCATAGAGGTTTGGAAGCTGATCTAGAAGCTAGAATGTGAGCATATTTCTTGTAAATTCACATTATCTTTCTCAGTCATGTGAGAATGAAGTCTGACATTCTCAGTAAAACATGTGCGTCCAATAATGGCATAGACTTTCAGTTGATTCCTTTGTGTTCTACTGCAGCTTCCCAGAGTATTCTAAAGAACAACTAGAGCGCTAACTGTCTTACTTATGACAAAAGTATTGCACACCTGAAGCCATCTTGATTGGAATAAAGTGGTAACACTTAAAACATTTAATTTAAAAAGGAACAAAATTAGGGGGTTCATTTTGCCATAGAAATTATGATTAGTGCTGCAGAAAGAAAAATTAGGGCACATTTTGAGTGACTTCTCAAATCCTCTTCTATTTCATAAAACATTCTGACATGCAGACTGAAACATGCACTTTCAATACCAGCAGCAGACTTCCCTGGTAAGCAGTAACTTTACTACAGTGATCTAATGAGCAACTAGAGTTCTAAGATTCTGAATTTATGGCAAATGTGTGACACATCTGAATGCTTTCTTGATGGAATCAAAGTAAAAAACTGAAAGTATTTCCTACTGAGGAGACTGTAGTAAATGAGGAAATTAGGAAAGTTCACAACAAATAAGTCTCCCAAGATGGCCATCAGGCACAAGAGAGCCCAAATGTAGCACACATATCACCCAGATGTAGCCCACATATAGCCCAATGACAGAATATTCTAAAGAACAAATAGAGCACTAACAGTCTTACTTATGACAAAAGTATGGCACACCTGAAGGCATCTTGATTTGAATTAACTGACAACACTTAAAACATTTAATTTAAAAAAGGAACACAATGAGGGGGGTTCATTTTTGCCATTGAAAATTGGATTAGTGCTGAAGAAAGTAAATTAGGGCACATTTTGAGTGACTTCTCAAATCCTCTTCTATTTCATGAAAAAATTCTGACATGCAGACTGAAACATGCACTTTCAATACCAACAGCATACTTGCCTGGTGAGCAATAGCTTTACTACAGTGATCTAATCGCCAACTAGAGTGCTAACATACAGAATGTATGGCAAATGTGTGACAATCTGAATGCCTTCTTGATGGAATCAAAGTGAAAAACTGAAAGCATTTCCTACTGAGGAGACTGCAGTAAGTGAGGAAATTATGAACCTTCATAACAAAGGAATCTCCCAGATTGCCACCAGAGACAAAAGAGCCTAAATGTAGCACAAATATCACCCAGATGTAGCCCACGTATAGCCCAATGACAGATGTGTGCAAAACACTTTTAATTTTTTCTGTTTTTGCAGTTTTATATTGTGCAGACTGGTCAGGTATTGGAGTGCTTTACATGAGCAATGGTTACATCACACAAGGAGAAATTCATTTTGGTTGTAGACATGGGGAGATTGAGTGATTTGACCAGAGTCACAGAATGTCGAGCTGAAGCAGTAATTCCAACCTGGTTCCCCAGCTGCAAAGTCTGCAGCTCTGGAAGTAACACCACATCCTCTCCCCTAAGTGCAACATTTAATCAAGTGGTCAACTGGATAAAAAAACATAAAGATAACAAATAATTTAAAAGGGCTTTGTCACTATTTGAAAACTCAGAAAATATGTACTCATTTTAGTTTTTTAGAGCACTAACCATAATTTCGATGCAAATAAGACCCTCTCATCCATGTAATTTCTAAAGGAAATGCTCTAGGTATTACAGATTTGATTACATCAAGATGACGTCAGGTATGCCACACTTTTGTAAAAAATATTGGGTCATAATTACAATAGCTGGCGCATCACTGCATATCAGCAGGGATGCGCCAGTTATTGTGCGCCACTGCTCCGCCACCATGGATGCGCCGCATTTACAATGCGGCGCACAATGAGGCAAAAACGCCACAGATGCGTGACGCATCTGTGCCCTTAAAGTGGCGCATTGCTGGAGTTGCGTCACATGCACGACGCAGGTCCAGCAATGCTCTGCGGGACCCTATCCTGTCAATGCTGCGTCAATCCTTACACCTGCTTTAGGCAGGCGCAGGGTTTTGACGCAGCATGGGTCTAAAAGTGACAGAGTGAAATCTTGTAGATTTCACTCAGCCACTTTTAGGAGGCGTTCCTGCGCCGGAACGCCCCCCCTGCGCAGGAACCCCTACATGTGGCGCAGGGCTTTACAACGTGACGCATCTGGTGAGTAGACAAAATATCGGAAATGTAATATCGATATACAGAAATATCGAAGTCAAAATATCGATGGAACAATATATCTCTGTCAACAATATCGATGTAAAAAATGTCGAGATTGTGATGTGTAGTAAAATATCGAGGTATAGTATATCGAAAGACATAATATCGTGTAGTAAAAATATCGAAAAAGTATAGTATTAAGTTACTTTGTGATTTGTAAAAAATTATTGTTTAGAAGTGTCAGCAAATGTTTATTTAAGTGTATTAAAAATAACAATTTTGTTTCTATTAATATAATTTTTTTAATTTTGATATATAATTTTAGGAGCGGGATGTTGGGTATATAGGGGATAAGGGTGGGGAGTGTTTTAAAAAAATATATTTGAAATAAAATATTTTAATAAATTTTTGTAGAATTTAAATTGAAATTTTGAACAAAATGCAATTATTTAAAATTTAATTATGAAAAAAAAAAATTTTAGTGGGATGTTGTGTATATAGGGGTTAAGGGTGGGGAGTATTTTGGAAATAAATATTATATTTAATATTTTAGGATATAATTATTGAAATATTATTAATATAATTTTTTTAATTTGGATATATAATTTTAGGAGCGGGATGTTGGGTTTATAGGGGATAAGGGTGGGGAGTGTTTTAAAAATATATATTAGAAATAAAATATTTTAATAAATATTTGTATAATTTGAATTTAAATTTTGAACAAAATAGTAATATTTAAATTTTAATAATGAAAAAAAATATTGTTAGTGGGATGTTGTGTACATAGGGGTTAAGGGTGGGGAGTGTTTTGGAAATAAATATTAAATTTAATATTTTAGGATATAAATTTAGAAATATTATATTTAAAAAAAAATAAAAAAATTCAAATGTGTTTTTAAATTTTAAATGTGAAAATTGTAATAATAAAATAAATGTAATCAGTGGGATTTTGGGGTTATAGGGGATAAGGGTGGGGAGTGTATTAGATATATATTTAATATTTAATATTTAATTAAAAAAAAAAATCAAATTTGGTATGAAAATTAAAAATTAAAAATTTTAGTAATAAAATTTCATAATTTATGATATAAATTTTGAAATATATTTAGAAATAAAAACATTTCAAATTAGTTTTAAAATTTTAAATGTGAAAATTGTAATAAGAAAATAAATGTAATACGTGGGATTTTGGGGTTAAAGGGGATAAGGGTGGGGAGTGTTTTAGATATATATTTATTATTTAATATTGAATTCTAAAAAATTTAAATTTAAATTTTTGAATTAAAATTTACAATTAAACATTTGACTAATAAAATACATTTAATAAGTGGGATTTTGGGGTTATAGGGGATAAGGGTGGGGAGTGTTCTTGAGAAATATTTAATATTTTATAAAAAAAAAAATAGAAATTTAATTTTTGGGTTTAAAAATTAAAATTAAATAAATTACTAATACAATAAATTTCATAAGTGGGAATTGGGGGTTATAGGGGATAAGGGTGGGGAGTGCTTTCAAAATATATGTAATATTTTATTTTAGAAAAATATAATGCAAAGTTCTAATTTCTTAATAAAAGTAAATTTTAATCTTTTTAATAATAAAATAAATTTCATAAGTGGTATTTTGGGGTTATAGGGGATAAGGGTGGGGAGTGTTTTATAAATATATAAAAATTTTATTATTCATAAAAAATCATTTCCATTTAGAAATGTTATTTTAATTAACATTTAACAATTTTAAGAAGATAATTCATTTAATAAGAGTGATGTAGGATTTATAGGGGATAAGGGTGGGTAGTGTTTACAAATTAGTAATTGTTTGAAAAAATCTAACATATATAGTAATCCTAATTCAATATAGATTGGAGTGGGAATAGTAAAATATTTATGGTCACTGTCCAGCACCTACTGTAATTTTTTATAGACTGGAGTGGGAATAGTAAATTATTTATGGTCACTGTCCAGCACCTACTCAAATTTATTATAGACTGGAGTGGGAATAGTAAATTATTTATGGTCAGTGTCCAGCACCTACTCTAATTTATTATAGACTGGAGTGGGAATAGTAAATTATTTATGGTCAATGTCCAGCACATACTCTAATTTATTGTAGACTGGAGTGGGAATAGTACATTTTTTATGGTTAGTGTCCAGCACCTACTCTAATTTATTATAGACTGGAGTGGGAATAGTAAATTATTTATGGTCAGTGTCCAGCACATACTTTAATTTATTATAGACTGGAGTGGGAATAGTAAATTAGTTATGGTCAGTGTACAGCACCTACTCTAATTTATTATAGACTGGAGTGGGAATATTAAATTAGTTATGGTTAGTGTCCAGCACCTACTCTAATTTATTATAGACTGGAGTGGGAATAGTAACTTATTTATGGTCACTGTCCAGCACCTACTGTAATTTTTTATAGACTGGAGTGGGAATAGTAAATTATTTATGGTCACTGTCCAGCACCTACTCTAATTTATTATAGACTGGAGTGGGAATAGTAAATTATTTATGGTCACTCTCCAGCACCTACTGTAATTTTTTATAGACTGGAGTGGGAATAGTAAATTATTTATGGTCACTGTCCAGCACCTACTCTAATTTATTATAGACTGGAGTGGGAATAGTAAATTATTTATGGTCACTGTCCAGCACCTACTGTAATTTTTTATAGACTGGAGTGGGAATAGTAAATTATTTATGGTCACTGTCCAGCACCTACTGTAATTTTTTATAGACTGGAGTGGGAATAGTAAATTATTTATGGTCACTGTCCAGCACCTACTCAAATTTATTATAGACTGGAGTGGGAATATGAAATTATTTATGGTCAGTGTCCAGCACCTACTCTAATTTATTATAGACTGGAGTGGGAATAGTAAATTATTTATGGTCAGTGTCCAGCACATACTCTAATTTATTGTAGACTGGAGTGGGAATAGTAAATTTTTTATGGTTAGTGTGCAGCACCTACTCTAATTCATTATAGACTGGAGTGGGAATAGTAAATTATTTATGGTCAGTGTCCAGCACCTACTCTAATTTATTATAGACTGGAGTGGGAATAGTAAATTAGTTATGGTCAGTGTCCAGCACCTACTCTAATTTATTATAGACTGGAGTGGGAATAGTAAATTAGTTATGGTTAGTTTCCTGCACCTACTCTAATTTATTATAGACTGGAGTGGGAATAGTAAATTAGTTATGGTCACTGTCCAGCACCTACTCTAATTTATTATAGACTGGAGTGGGAATAGTAAATTATTTATGGTCACTGTCCAGCACCTACTGTAATTTTTTATAGACTGGAGTGGGAATAGTAAATTATTTATGGTCACTGTCCAGCACCTACTCTAATTTATTATAGACTGGAGTGGGAATAGTAAATTAGTTATGGTCAGTGTCCAGCACCTACTCTAATTTATTATAGACTGGAGTGGGAATAGTAAATTATTTATGGTCACTGTCCAGCACCTACTCTAATTTTTTATAGACTGGAGTGGGAATAGTAAATTATTTATGGTCAGTGTCCAGCACATACTCTAATTTATTATAGACTGGAGTGGGAATAGTAAATTTTTTATGGTTAGTGTCCAGCACCTACTCTATTTTATTATAGACTGGAGTGGGAATAGTAAATTATTGATGGTCACTGTCCAGCACCTACTCTAATTTTTTATAGACTGGAGTGGGAATAGTAAATTATTTATGGTCAGTGTCCAGCACCTACTCTAATTTATTATAGACTGGAGTGGGAATAGTAAATTATTTATGGTTAGTGTCCAGCACCTACTCTAATTTATTATAGACTGGAGTGGGAATAGTAAATTATTTATGGTCACTGTCCAGCACCTACTCTAATTTTTTATATACTGGAGTGGGAATAGTAAAATATTTATGGTTAGTGTCCAGCACCTACTCTAATTTATTATAGACTGGAGTGGGAATAGTAAATTATTTATGGTCAGTGTCAAGCATCTACTTTTATTTATTATAGAGTGGAGTGGGAATAGTAAATTGTTTATGGTCAGTGTCCAGCAACTACTCTAATCTGTCTGGTATTTAATTTAATTAAATTACATTGATATAGTAGTTATAAAAATATATTTAAGTGAATATTATTTGTATTGTATTTTTATATATTGGATTTGTAGTAATTAATTCTATATTTATAGTTTAGGATAATATATACATGTAACCTTTTAATTTGATATGTTTGGAATATTTAATATTATTATTAGGAAAAATATATGAATATTTTGTATTGGAATAATGGGTAATGGCATTCTGTAATTTTATAATATTGATTGATTTGTAATTTTTTATAAAATAATTATTCTATATGTTAAATATTCATAATAGAAGATTAATATTAATAATCAGAGAAACACAATTCATAAGACAAGAACATGGTTTTTATTGTAGTTTTTTAAATTTGTTATTGTTTATTCATTTGAGTAAGATCATTCAGAAATAGCATTATTTACATTGTAATTACATTCAAACATATTGAATATAGGTCAGAACAAATTTTATGTACATTAAGTATATTTTCAAACATTTTTAAGTAAATTATAAAGATTATTAATAATGTCGTACAATGTAGTGTTTTAAATTAAAATTAACATAGCAATAGGTTTTGTAAATATTTATACAAAACTTTTAACAAATATTTTCATATATAAACATTTTAATATTTGTAGTACAAACATGTTATACCTTTTTTATTAATATTAATATGTAAAATATTAATATTAATTATTTTTACAATGTTTTCGAAACAAACATCTTTTTAACATAAATAAAATTTTAGCATTCATGCAAAAAAAATTTAACAATTTTTCATACATTGTTCTGTAGTATTATCTTTTTAGAAATTATAATAATAAATATTTTAAATTTTAAAATATTTATTTATATAATTTTACAAATTAGGAACATTTGTTGACAATTTGTAGGTAAATTAAAAAAATAGGTATATTTTTGCTAAATAATATAAAATATTTGTGTGTGAATTTACTGTTTTACCTGATTTATTTAGGGCTTTTTAGTATAGTTAAATGTTTTATTATGTTTTGGACACTCTATTTTGTAACCGGGTAATGTTGTTTTGGGTCATTTGGTTTGAAGGGAAGCTCGCGGTTGGGAGTTACTTCGCGTCGTGAAAGGTAAGGTTTGTTTTATGTGTTTTAGATGGTTTTAAATTTACTTTTGAGCCTAGTTAGATAATGTTTAGTGTAGCTGTACATATATTAGTTATATTTGGAAATGTTATGTGTTAGAGTTGCGTGTTGTGTTTTCACGTGTTTTTAACGATGTGTAGGCATGTTTCGAAAGTTAGGTTTAAGGTGTTTAATGTATATTTAGAAGTGTTTTAAATCTAGTATTATTGTTAGTACGTGTTTATGTGTTGTTTTATGTGGGTGGGAATGTCAGTTGCTTTGTTTTTACTATTACTTTTCTAGGTTATTAGTTTCGGATGGACTCATTTTTTTTTTTAAAGAAGTGTGTGTTCGTTTTATTGAACAATATGGTTTTTACACTACTTTAAATGTTTCGGTTTTCATGGATCGTTTTTTAATATTTTTAGCTATTTTCGGGTTTTTCATGGATTTTCGAAGGATATTTGGTGGATGGCTTATGGATTTAATCGCCAGTTGTATTTTTGCATTTTTTTTTGGGAACCTTTTTTTTTATGTTTGGATTGTGTAAGCAGGAAATGGATTTTTCAGACTTTGGAATAAACGTGGTAAGTTAATTTATTATTATTTCTTGTGGGTGGGTATTGTTTAATATTATTGTTCATTTTTATTTTATTACAAATATTATTAATGTGTGTTAATATATTTTTGACAATATGTATAAATATGTTACACACAGTAATTATTTTTGTAATAAGATACATATATTTTATGTGTTTGATATTATTGAAAATGGGTAATTAGTCATTTATTTGTATTTGTACTTTAAAGAAGTGTTTTAGCTATGATGTTTAGGTATTCTAGGCCTTTGGTAGTAGGGTACAATTTTACTTGTTGCTCTAGATATTTATACATTTGTTTAGTTTGTTTTGAGGTTTTTGGAGTTAGCTGAGTTATGGATTGTTCCATTCGGAACTCTTGATAACTCTGTTCTTTTTGTAGGCATGATATAAATCTTTCTAGTGTTGGTTTTGTTCTGCCTGTTGATTGTAGGAAGGCGTTATGCCATCCTTCAACTGCGTTATTAGTTTTGGATTCTCCATTTAAGGTGCTTCTGTATACGTTCCACCAGGGAATTAAGAATTTAGGGTTTCTTCTGTGGCCAGATCTATGTAGTCTGCCGACCCATGTATCTTCGAAATAGTCCAATAGTGAACTTAGTTTTTCTTCATTTTGTTTGTAGAAGGCGCTGTCTATTAAAATGTTGTAATGTTCTGTTACGTCTGTGTCAGGTACATAAGCTAGTGCTATGAGTTTTTTTATTTGATATGCAAAAGATGAATTAGTTGCATATTCAATGCTTAGGGCTGATTTTTGCATGTGTCTCCATAGGCATTGATTAAAATGATAGTAACAACCTTGTATGGAGGTATGGGGGTGTGTTTTTAATATAGAATTAATCATTGCATGTTCAAAATCTAGGATTATTTTTTGTGGGGAAAAGTCATTTGTTTTTTGTTTTATTATATTTAATAGTTCAGTGTATGTGGAGTTATGTTTGTTTGGTAATAATGTGTAAATTAATGGTATATTGCAATTGTGATATATGACATGTATTGTATATAGTTGGAAAAATGGTTTGGGACATATGGTAAAAGTCCCATCCATCATCCAGTTATGTGATTCTTGTAGTTTACAGAGATTATTAGCTGTTCCAAATATTATTATTCTTTTGTCATTGTTTTTATTATCAAAAATGACAAATGGTTCTTTGTTTAAAGTTATACTTTGTTCTGGACTTAGAATAACTTCACTGTATGTGTGAGGAATTGGGGTTGAAGTAGTAGTGGTTTTTTTAGTACGTGCAACAGTTCTTTTGAGTGAAGTTACAGATGGCATTTGTGTAGTAGCAGTTTTAGGAATTTTGGGAAGCTGCTCTTTTAAAATTACACTGGTAGGTTTTTGAGAACTTGTGCTAGCTTCCTTTATAGTTTCTAAAGCAGATCTGACTTCGATTTCAGTAATGTTTGGTGGGTGGTTATGTTCTCTAGTGTATAGTACTGTTGTTTGTCGTGTTGTAGCACGCCCATAGCACTTATTAGAGTAGTATTTAGTGCATTTCCAGTTAACTTTAAACCATACACTTTTTCCTGTGTGTAAGTGTACCCCATATAGCATAGTAACATTTTTCCCTTCTGGCTTGTTATGAATTCAGCTCCTTCAGTCATTTTGATGTAGCTTTATCTATGAAAAATATATATGATAGTTATTATATATGATGTTATATTAATTTTCAGTAGAAAAAAACAAGATTTAGTTACTATATACTTACAAAGTTGGTTTTGATGTGTTTGGGTAGAATGCTCCTGATTCTTTATTTGTGGGATTTTCCTCTAGTATTTTCTTTGTCTGGAAAAGAAAAGGAAATGTGTTGTAATAATTGTTTCTATATTTTTATAGGGAATGGTTAGGGGATTTGCAATTGGGATTTAATTAGGGTGGTATTTTAATCTATTAGTTGATTTTTGGTTGTGAAATACTTACTTTTTAGTTGTATCTTTTTTGGTGCTGTTCTGTATTTTCTTAGTTTCTTTTGGAGTTTCCTGTAGTGAAAACATGAAATAGAAAGAAGACATTAATTTATTTATAGTGTATGTATATTGTAATTACAATTTATTCTATTTGAGTCTTCATGAGAATAATATAGTTAACTTACTTTTGATAGTTTTAAACATTTCCTGTATGTTGATTTTCTTATATCTGTAGTTGCAATCCAGTCGATTTTCCTCTTCATTCAATTTCGTTTTTTTGGTTTTGGACTGTGAATGAAGTTGAACTTCTTTTTATAGTGCTTTGGATGTTGTAATATGTGTTTTATTGGTCAGTTTGAATTCGGAGTGTTTTTATTGGTTAGTTCGAATTTTTTCTTTTTTTTTCTGGTAGTTAGTTTCCTAATAAGGAAAACGCTAATTAGTGGTTTTGTGGTGTATTATTCTATATGTATTTTTCTAAACATTATATTATGTATTGGATGCATGAATTGATAAAGTATAATTTAATAATATAGTTGTTTAATGTAGGAATGTTGTTAATAATGTTTTAGTAAAGAGTTAATTATTTAAATCCATTTTTAAATGTAGTAAATATATAATTGTTTAATAATAATTTTGTGTAGAGATAAAAGACATTATTTGGTGTTTATGTAGTTTGATTTTAGGTTTTCATTAAATGTTATATAGTCGATATTAGTAAAATGGAGATATTTTAGTGGTCGATATTTTAGTTTACGATATTTTGTTATGAAGTATATGTATATTATTGAGCATCGATATTTTAGGATTTCGATATTTGTGTTGCCGATATTTTGTGTACCTATATTTCTGTAGTTCGAAATTGTGTGTTCGATATTTTTGTAATGTTTTAAATAAGTATATGATGTCGATAATAATGTGGTCGATTATTTTGTATCGATATATTTGTAGGTCGATTTTTAGTCTTTCGATATTGTGTCAGTGATTCGACGCATCTCCCAGATGCGTCACATTGTAAGTACCCTGCACCATGTCGCAGGATTTGCACCACCGCTGCGTCACAAAAGTGACGCAACGGCGGCGTAAATGAGGCGCAAGGGGCTTGTAAATCTGCCCCATAGAATGTTAGCACTCTAGTTGTTCATTAGGATACTGTTGAGAGGCAGAGGCCAGGAGCACGGACTCAGGAAATTGAAGGCAGGTATGAGGGTGTAGAGGCAACAATTTGACCACACTGGGCAGGCAGGAAGAGCAGTGGCAGCACCACAGACTATGGAGGGCAGTGGAAAGGGGGGCAGGGGCAACAAACCAACAATACAGGACAGGCAAGAGAGGCTGTGGCACTATTTGTAGGCAGAAGGAAGAGGCAGTGGTACTACAACCATAGATGCCAACCGACCCGATTCAGCCAGGAAACACCCAATGTTTTTAACCCCAAATGGGCTTTATTTGATCTGTCTCCTGTCTACAATCTCCTCTTTTTCAATGTAAGTCAATGGGGAAAATCAATACCCCAGTTTTTTTTTCAAAATCTCCCTTACCAAGTTCAAAATGTTAGCAAGTATGGTACATTGGATCACGGAAGGCAGGAGGAGTTGGGGTAGGGACATGGACTCGGATAACAGAGGACAGGAGTGACATGGAGAGGTGCACCAACCTGACCATACAGGGCAGGCATCAGGGAATGCAGCAGCACAATACACCACACAGGGCATGCGGGATGGGAGTGCAGCACAAAAATCCATAGAAAGCAATAGGGAGGGGACAGGACCATGCGAATGGACAACGGAGAACAGAGGGGAAAGAGGATATGGCAGCTAGCTGACCATAATGGACAGACAGAAGAGAAAGCTGCAGAATAACGGACCATAAAGGGCAGGAGGGAGGGATCAGGGGCATTGCAATGGAACAGACAAGCCAGGAGGGAGGGAATAGGGGTCTGCACATGGAAAACAGAGGGCAGGGGGCAAGGGGGCAGGGCAGGAGCAGCAAGCTGACCATGGAGCTCAGGCAGGATGGGCACTAGAAGCAAGACACACCATGGAGAGCAACAGTGAGACTATAATGGCATATACACAGACCATGGAGGGAAGGTGGGAGGGGCTCAGGGGAAGCTAGCTGACGACAGAGGGAAGGTGGGAGGGGCCATGGCAACACAGAAGACCATGCATGGCAAGCGGGATGGTTAGTGGCAGCACAATGGCCATGATGGGAAAGAAGGAGGGGGCAGGGGCATGCACAAAGGACCATGGAGGATAGAAGGGAGGGGTAGGAGCTTGGCACATACAAGAGTGTTCAGGGGAAGGGGCCTCACAACAGACCACGCGGGGCAGGCAGGAGGAGCTGTAGCAGCACAACAGACCATGGAGGGCAGAAGGGTGTGGCAGTAAAATGGACCATGGAAGACAGGAGGAAGGGGATAGGGGCATGGAAAGTGAACAGGCAGGGTGGAGGTGACAGGGACAGGTTACAGTCATCTGACAATGCTAGGCAGGTGGAAGGGGAGTGGCGGCTCAATAGAACACTCAGAGTAGATAGGAGGGGCAGGTCCATGGAATATGGCAGGCAAAAAGGATGGAGCAGGGGCATACACCCAGACATCAGAGGGCAGGGGAAGGAGAGTAGGGGCAGCAAGCTAAGCAAAGAGGCTAAGCAGGAGGTCAATGACGGGGCATAGAATTGGGCAATGGAGGGCAGAAGGAGTGGACTGGGACATCATGCTAAATGGAGGGCAGTGGCAGCACATCAGACCATGCATGGCCAGAGGAAGGAAGCTAGTGCATGGATTCAGACAACAGAGGATAGGGAGGAGGTGGATGGGGCAGCAATCTAACTGTTCAGAGACAGCGGGAAGGCCAGTGGCAGAACAACAACCACACAGGGCTGTAATCAGGGAGCAGGGACATAGACAATAGATGGCTAGGACGAGGGGAGGCAGAAGCAGCAAGCTTGGGTGGGGGCAGCACATTGCCAGGCCAGGCCCAGCTTCCAACCCCCCACCATCCATTGTGATATGCATCTTACTTAACTTTTTTTTTAAACTAGAAATTTGCTGAAAAAAACAAAGATTACAGGGACGTTATAGTTAGGCTCAGATTTCACTCATACACAGCCAGTGAAATTCAGCAGTTATAGTTAATGAGGTAACTACATCTTATGCCCCCGCAATGTACTGCTAATGACCTCAGACATTACATCATTCATGAAAAGGTTAGTTACATCACTCATGACATCACTCATGACATCTCAAATGAGCTGTGAATGGAACTATAATCGCTAGAACTTTATTTATGGATAGTGTGTGTATATTAACCTCTTCCATGCTCATGACGAGCTTGTCATGAGTCACAGTGGAGCTGTGCTCATGATGAGCTGGGCTCGTCATAACGGCCGCGGTCTGCCAACGTACAATTGGTTGCCCACCTGTGCGGGCGAATTAATCAGTGGGCGGAGTCGTGACGAGCCCAGCTCATCATGAGCACAGCTTTATTGTGACTCATGATGAGCTGGGCTCATCACAAGCACCGCGGCACCACGCCCCCCGCACCATGCCGCACCATGGGGGAATTACCCCCGCAGCGAAGGGGTTAACACCATAGGTTTCAGGGGAGTTATAGTTAGGAAATATTATTTTAAAGTCCTTGGAAATTCACTGAAAAAAACAGAGGGCCCGATTCACAGAACAAACTTAAGACTAAATCCTAAACTTAGTACCATTCTGGTATTCACAGAATGCACTTAGTACTTCTGGTATTCACAGAATGAACTTACTACTTTTGCTATTCACAGAATGAACTTAGTACTTTTGCTATTCACAGAATGGATTTACGACTCCTAAACTTACGTCCGCACTCGGGCCGGAAATTCCGGCCCGGAGGCGGAGCTTCCGGCCCGGAGGCGGAGCTTCCGGCCCGGAGGTGGGGATTCCAGCCGATTTAGCTATGGCTGAAATCTCCACCTCTGGGCCGGAAGCTCCGCCTCCGGCCCGGAAGCTCCGCCTCCGGCCCGGAAGCCCCGCCTCCGGCCCGGAAGCCCCGCCTCCGGCCCGGAATTTCCGGCCCGAGTGAGGACGTAAGTTTAGGAGTCGTAAATCCATTCTGTGAATAGCAAAAGTACTAAGTTCATTCTGTGAATAGCAAAAGTAGTAAGTTCATTCTGTGAATACCAGAAGTACTAGGTGCATTCTGTGAATACCAGAATGGTACTAAGTTTAGGATTTAGTCTTAAGTTTGTTCTGTGAATCGGGCCCAGAGGTTTCAGGGACATTATAGTTAGAAATTAGCATTTAAAAAACCTCAGAAATTCACTGAAAAAACCACAGGTTTCAGGGACAATATAGTTAGTTGGACATTCACTCGTACAAAACCAGAGAAATTCGGCTGTTATAGTTAGTTGTGCTAACTATAACTCGCGCCCCCGCAATGCACTGCTGATGACATCACATATTACATCACTCATGACATGGTCAGTGACATCACTCATGACATCACTGATGACATCTCAAATGACATCACTGATGACATCATTGGTGACATCATCCACATGATCATCTGATGCACCTCCTCACAACCCAATATAACCTTTAATACACCCCCTCTAAAATACAGACTTCCATTCTCGAAACCATAGGCACACCAATACGAGTTAGTACATACCCACTCACTGATTCAAAGGTCTACACACACATCCACTCACCTATACAGTCACTCATTCACGCAGTCACTCATCAATATAGCCACTGAAATATGCACTCATACACCTGTACAGATACTCACATACCACCACTCACCCATAGTTACTCACACACCTAGTCAGTCTTTCAAAAAATCAATCACACTCCCATTTACTCACCTGTACTTATTCATACAATTACTAACACATACTTACTCTCTTATACAATCACTGACCCAAGCACAAACTCATCCATAAAGCCACTCTCACCATCACTCGCTCTCACATATAGTCATTTATATAGTCCAACACTCAGATATACTGCCTATCACATATGTAGTTACTTACACATGTACCACTGAGATATCCATTCCCTTACCAACACACCCATACAAACACTCACCCAACCATACAGCCCTTCATAGATGCACTCTTGAAGCCGTACACCCAGTGAATCACCCATTCACACATCTATGCACAGAGTTACATACCCCCCACCCAGCCACACAGACACTCAGGCACCCATACAGATACTCAGACAACCAATCAATAACCCATATAGACACGCATGTAGCTACTCACCAACCCATGCAGCCGCTTACACACCAACTGACAGACTGATACAGACATTCACACAGTTTAGTGACTAACCCATACATTCAGTAAGAGACGTTTATGTTACGAGGAAACTAAACTCAGCAACTAAGGAATCCATCATGCTCAAGTAATATATATACTTGTTATGTAAATTGGAAATGTGGTAATTGTTGTTGCCCATTTGCAAATATTGATTGTGTAATACCTCACCTCTTTTACATGAACCATGTTGAAGTTAATGTATTCAACAGTGAAACATCCTTGGAGTAATCAATGTTTCCTATTATTCAGATTCATGCATTTGTCTGCTCATGGTTATTACACGTGAAATCAGCACACATCAAATCCACGTGTAAACTGCTTCAGCAGCCACATGTGCAAGGCAAATGTTTAAACAAGCAGAAACACACATGGAAGTTGCTTACATTTAAATACACGTGTAAACCGCCGCAGCAACCACACGCACAAGGTAATTGAACGTCAGGCAGCCTCAGCTATTTGAACCCCACCTGCATTAGCCCCGGTGCTTCGCTTTGCGAAAACAACACTCACCTGACTCAGGCTGGATTGACGCAGCTTCTGTTCCTCTCCTGGACATCTTCCGGCGTGTTTCCCTTCTTCTTCCGGCAACGTTGGAGGTGCTTCAGTTCCAGATTCCCCATCTTCCTGTTTCTGGTCGAATTCACCTCCCGATTTCCTGTAAAAGAAAAAGAATCAAGGAATCAACAATGAGTTGCTAGGCAACCTCTCACTGCTATCGGTGAAGTTCTTTCTGCTTAAAAATAAGAAATTCAGAACATTTCTTAAATCTAATTCTGGAACTTTGAAAGACATTGAGTTATTTATTTTTTTTTGACGCAAGCTGAAAAAGAAAGAACTTAAAGCACACTTGGCATTTTAAGGAAACACAATTCTTCTGACTAGAAGACAATCTGAATATTGTTGAGCAACTAATACTGTTCAGGGTCTGAACTTAAAAAGACCTTTTGATCATGAGAAAAAACTTGAATAACTGTTTTTGCAGAATAGTAACATTGAGAATGTTGTAAATGGACATTACTTTCATCCCCTTTTAATATTATTGTTTCTTTATTTTACAGATCCTTTTGGGCAGTGCTCTGGGTACTTTCAGGTATGCATAGTAGCTAAAGTAGGTTATTTTTTAGCCAACTAGAGAAGTGAATTATCTTTTGTGTGATAACATTAGCATTTTTTCTTATTATTTTGTGAAGGAATGCATACAATTTAGAAAGTCAATCGCAGACATAACATTCCAGGAAGAGATTCAGGATACCTGGATTAATCCAATAGGTTGTAAGGAGGGCCAGTCAAAAGAATAATTAGAGAAACTGGTAGTGCTATTTCCATGCGCTGATTGTTACTCTTATTGTGTTAGGTAAAACATTTTGAAAGGCATTTACTGAAAAGACCTGGAACCCAGTCCACTCCTGCTCCCTGAGAGACACTCGGTGTGACCAGACTGCAAGGTAGCCATCAAGAATCCTGTGTTTCTCTTCTTGTCTCTCATTCCCATTTCCCCCTTCCCCCGGGATTCAATAGGCGTGGTAAGGATATTCATTCTTTGCCATTCTGGTTGATTTCAGAGGGAGTGGAGAGCAGTCGGCATCGAGGAAGGATCAAACCAGGGCAGAGGTGGGTAACTTCACAACAGTTTAATTACTCACTTATACAGTCAGTTACGCATCTACTAAATCATCCATTCAGACGCTCATACCCCCACTCATCCTTCAATACGCCTTGGCATATATATATATATATATATCCACCAAATACAGAATCGTTTCAACTTGAGCAACTTGCTGACTGCAGGCCATGAAGGGTTAGCAAAACCCAAATATCCAAACATTTGTTGTAGTTTATATCAGGAAAAAACAACGTCTCATGGCTCCCAAAATGCTTTAAGGCAGAATTTTATTTCAGGCAATCTCCAACTCTACGTGTTTCGGAAAACTTATTTCCTTGCTCCCGAGTCCTGAGTCTTAGTGAAACATACAATTAAATATTAGTCATGTGACCTGTGACTTCCGTGTAACAAACAGTGAAAGCAGACTTCACCAAACGTATCAAACATTTAAGTATCCGTTAACCACAGATATATTGACCAACAGTGTTATTTCCCATGTCAGACAGACTGCATTGTTAAAAACATATACATCTACAACAGATTTTATATTTTCGTTTGTTGCGTTTCTCTTGTTTTGCGATGTTGAACCTAAAAACTTTATTGTTCACATCGCCTAAATTGGTGATGCAGCTTATAAACACAAGTGTGTATGTATAACATAAATCGCTCAATGCCTAAACTACATACTTTGTTGCATCCCAATTTTAACATTCATATAAAACCATTTTTTGGTACCAACTCAGCCTGAAATAGTTGATATTAAATCAATCTTGTTTTGCACAAGTGTGCAGATACCAGTTAAAATGCAACAAACGGTGTTGGTATAGTATTATACATCTAGCCCCAGTGGGCAGATAGTCCTTGACATTTCACTTACAACACAATCATGTCAATAAACATAATTGATAGAGATCACCATTAGTGTCCATATCAAAAAATATCAAAAATATCAAAAAGTCAAACGTCGATGCTGGTCCTTTTTTTTTTCTCATGTCTGGGTTCTTCCGACTTAATGGTCATTACTCAAAAGGTGAAAACAATCTGCAAGAATAAACATAATAAAAACAATGTCACAAATTGACTCTGATAGTACATATTAAAATTCAGAAAAACAAAAACAACAGATGAGAAAACTATGCCACTCAAAGATCATGAAATTGACACCTATAATTAGAGAAGAATCGAAAAGTCATCGATAATACGGGTTAGCCCAAGTGTACAGCGAGTTCTTCGTCAATATTATGTCCCAGAGGTTGTACTGTCTGATACTCTATTATCATCCTTGATTCCAATCGTCTCAATTCAAGGACTCTATTGCCACCTCTCTCTCTCAAAGGCACAGTGCATGACTTGCGCACGGCAAGTCATGTGATTTAGAAACAACACTTTTCATTGGTTTATAGTAGTTTCAGTTCCAGAAACTTCCAACACCACACCCACTCCCCTCATTATTACTTCTGATTCCCTGGGAGAAGGAGCTGAGCAGCTTTTCCAGTACTCCAGTACTTGAGAATGGCAGAGCAGCAGTCATCTTCTGGGAGTGAGCAGGAGACCCTTGTGAGACAGAGACAGAGGAAACAGAAAGTCTCTTTTATATGGCAATTTTTTACATTTCCACAGGGGCAGAAGAAGGTGAATGCTCCAAAAGTCACCTGCACTCTTTGTGATCGTGTCTTATCAAGAGGAGATCCTAAAAAGAAATACTCTTTTAGTATCTTCACTATGATCAGGCACGTTAGAGATGTACATCCTGTGGCTTATGCTCGAGCTGCTAGAGAAAACCCTCCAGCAGCTCAGCTGAGCACATCCGCAGCAGCTCAGCCGAGCACAACATCGGCAGCTCAGCCGAGCACTTCATCTGTGGCGGCAGCTTCACCTGGTTCGGTTCCTCTGGATATACACCCTCTGTTTAAGAGGGTGCATATACGGTGCAATGCTCTTCTCTCTTATGGGGACACCAGCATTCCCCTAATAGAGAGCAAGATACAGCAGCACACATGCGGCACCCTATAATTTTTGCCATGTCTTTTTTTTCCTCTCTCCCTCAATTAACACAACGGCTCTTTTTAGAGCCACCTAACATCTGAACACTTAAATTTGTTTTTTAATTCTATTTTTTTTAGGATTCCACCGTGTGCGCACCGTGCGTGCACCCCGCGATTAAAAAAAATATATATATATGTTTTTTCACCCTTCATGGTCCTTCAGGGACCCCCTGACAAAAGCTAGGGGGTCAGGAACTCTGTACCCTGCCCCCTTTTCAAGTTCTCGACCTTTCTTTTTCACTGTCACACACAAAATGGCGGTCGACACTTCCTGATTTCGACTGATTCGAATGTTGACTGACATGAATCCACCAATCAGAATTACGCTCGCGCACGGCACCGTGCGCGTACCGTGCGTACACGGTGCGACCAAGGTGCGCTGCTATAGATATTTATGTGCTTTTAACTGCGATTTTCTCAGGAACTACTGAACAGATTGACCCCATATATGCAAAAGGCACATGCCTGATCTGAGGACTACCTCTTTGCCAAATTTCAAGTAATTCTGTTCATATATATATATATATATTCACTGAAAAAACCATAGGTTTCACACACGTTATAGTTAGGAATTAGCATTTAAAAAACCTTGCAAATTCACTGAAAAAACCATAGGTTTCACACATGTTATAGTTAGTGGAAATTTTACTGATAAAAAACCAATGAAATTGCCCCGTTATAGTTAGCGCAGGCAACTATAACTCACGCGACCGCAATCCTCTGCTGATGCTAATACTGTATTTAGACACTTATTTGCCCATGTCTTCTTCCATACATTTTTAGCTATACATATATTACAAATATTTTTTTTTCATAAAGACACATATGTCATCAGCAGAGGATTGCGGTCGCGTGAGTTATAGTTGCCTGCGCTAACTATAACGGGGCAATTTCATTGGTTTTTTATCAGTAAAATTTCCACTAACTATAACATGTGTGAAACCTATGGTTTTTTCAGTGAATTTGCAAGGTTTTTTAAATGCTAATTCCTAACTATAACGTGTGTGAAACCTATGGTTTTTTCAGTGAATTAGTACGGTTTTTTAAATGCTAAGTTTTTTTCCCTTATAATAAGCCCTGTACATTTGGTGGCCTACGGCCACCAAAAGCACAGGGGGTGGGGTAAGTGTGGATAGTGTTTTTTTCCATTGTAATAAGCCCAGCACATTTGGTGGCCTTCGGCCACCAAAAGCACAGGGGGTGGGGTAAGTGTGGATAGTGTTTTTTTTATTTTTATTTTTTTACCGTACGCTTACCGTAAGCGTACGGTAAGCGTACCCCGTGAAATTGCCGAAAAAAAAATAAAACCGTTTTTGCACTTGGGGGATGTTTGGGGACTCCCTCCACATGACTATGTGGGAGGGAGTTGTCAAAACAGCCCCTTTACATGTTTTTGGGCTTCCGATTTTAAAAACCTCTCTCAGTGCGAGAGACAAAATGGCGGCCGCCGCTTCCTGGTTTCGGCCGATTCGAATGTTTACTAAGATCTAAGAGCCAATCAGAATCGCGCTCGCGCACGCCACCGTACGCTTACCGTAAGCGTACGGTAAGCGTACCGTAAGCTGGCTCAGATATATATATTGATTTAAAGGCTATTTTCTCAGAATCTACTGAACAGATTTACACCAAACCTACAAAAGGCACTTCCTTGACCTAGGGACTACCTCTCTGCCAAATTTTGAGTAATTCTGTTCAGCCATTCGGGCTGTAGCTCGTTCTAAAGGTCCTATGGAAAAATGCATGGGAAAAACGCGTTTTGGGACCCCCCTTTTATCTCAGCCCCCGCTTGACGAATCCCCCCGAGACTTTCAGGGTAGGAGCGGAGCGTAGCGCCCCACCTATTTTGAGAAATTCGCGAGGCTTCGTCGACCGGCGCCAAAGTTATTCAAAATAGAATGTTGAGGTTTTCCTATGGAAACGTGGTCCTAACTATAACTACCTACTGGCTATCGCCAGTAGGTAATATATATATATATATATATATATATACCAAAAAATAGGCGGTCCGCATTCAGGGTACCGGAACCCCTGTTGTATGCAAATCAAACAACTTCTAATTACCAGAAGTACCGCGCACACATCGGTAGTTGCAACCATAAGTTTATTCAGGCTGCACAGCCTGAATGAAAAGCCTGAATAAACTTATGGTTGCAACTACCGATGTGTCCGCGGTACTTCTGGTAATTGGAAGTTGTTTGATTTGCATATTATATATATATATATATATATCCTATCTCAAAAATTCTGTCACAGTGGGAGCACTTTTACAGTTGGTGCTCGCGTCGAGACCAGTAGGAGGTCTCGTGAATTAATCGTTCCTCAAGAAAAATGAAGACGCGGCACTCCTCTTAGCTTAGAAGTTGGTTTTTATTTCAAGTCGTGTTTTTTCCTATGCGTTTCGAACCGTAGTTCCTGATCACAGTAGACTGTTGCATTGGTCCTACTTTGATTTCAGCTTTATATACTGGTGCATGTTGGTGCTGTTTTTGATGCACTCTGGGTATAGTAGTTTATCTACTTTGAATTTCACTAAACTTTATTAAATTAAATTCAATTGAACTTGCGTTAATTAATAGCATGTTAAAAAAATGACACAATGATTCGGCAGTGAATACTTTTGAATGGCAACTGTCATTTTGCAATGGCAAATTGCACATTTGATTTGTTATCCTCTCTGGTCTGGACGATTTAGATGGATCCTTAAATCCTGAGTGTGAGATTGGCAATGCTGTCATAGTGAGTCCTTTCCAAACCACCTCAGATTCAGACCTTTTTAACCATAAGATCAATTCTATGAACCCTTGTAAGCTCGAGACAAAGTCAATTAATATCACTGATTTCCACCCTTTAAACTTTGAGCATAACTCATTAACTGACAGTTCAACATCTAACTCTTTTCCGATCCACCATCCGATGAGTGACACTTCACGTCCATTAACTCCTTGTCTGTTACAGGAAACTATTGAGTTCCCAAAGGACGCCACGAATGGTAACACTGGCAATAAAAATACTCCATCGGGAGACGGCCTATTGTCTTGGAACGTGGCAGGTCTCCTTGACAAATTGACAAACCCCCAATGGGTTCAAATTGTTTCCACCTCTTGGGATATAAGACCTTACATACCCCAGCCCTTCCTAGTTTAGATGGCAGAAATAAGGGTGGCCTTGTGACATACATATCTGTAGAATCTGGTTTACTACACACAAATTTTATGGGGACTGAAAATTACCAGATTATTTCCTTAATAGGTGGCCGCCTTAAAGACATTACCCTGGTTAATTTCTATAATAACATCTCCAGCTCTCGTTATGAACTAGTCCTCAACGGCTTAAAGGACGACTTAATAAAAATCGAGACCCACCTTAAAACTGATATGCTGCTTATCTGGATGGGGGACTTCAATTGCTCATTATGCTCATTGAGTAATAGAGGTACCTGTGGCTTGGATTCTAGTAGTAGTGATACCCCATTTCTCGCACACTAAACTAGGAGACCTTTCACATGGCCTAACATCCCATTTCAACTTATCTTATATGAATGAGTTGTGTTCTCCACCAAAGTGCTTCAAACCAACCTATAATGGGAGAGGTTGCCACTCTATAATTGATTATACCTTGCAATCCTCCAGGTACTCAGAGATCATATTAAACTGGGAGACACTTGATTGTGTTATCAGCGATCACTACCCAATAGCGGCGACTTTAAATTTAACCTCACCTATTAATGTTGACGTAAGGGTGAACCCGTCCCATACCCCGCCACTTAACCTGGGAACTACCACGGGGCTCTACTTAAAATGGGATAAAGTAGTCCCCCCTGTTTTTCTCAACTCTCTGGTTAATAATACATATGAGCACATACAGATATGTCTGTCCACTATAGAAAGCCCCCAGGCAATTAGGCACTCTTTCTCCGTCATTTCATCGGAGATTAAAAAATTACTTTCACGGGCTCCAGGGAAAATCTCACAAGGTAGCTCAGGTTGCTTTAATAGGACCTGCTCAAAAGCCCTGAAACATTTAAAAATTACTTTAAAAACTAACCCAAGAAACCAATCAGAAATACGGCAGGCCAGACAAAATTATCGTGCAGCTCGCCAGACCAGAAAAAATCAGCTGAAAGCAGAGGCCTGGTTAACTTTACAGGAAGCTTCTAGTAATAGGGACAATACTGCCTTCTGGAAAGCAGTAAATGCACCTTTTTTGCAGTGTATCCAGTCAACAATAATCGATATGGCTATAACCGCTGAAACCTGGGTTAACCATTTTGGCACTTTATACGATTTATCAGATCCCAGAGCGCACGTGGGTACTTTGGATACTTATTCTAACTCTCACAAAGAGCTGAACGTTTCTAGACTTTTTCCTTTGGACCTCACTTTCGATTGTGCCGAGTTACTTGTGGCACTGACAGAAAGCCCTTCTGGGAAGGCTCCTGGTCCTGACTGTGTACCAATTGATGTTTTTAAATCACAGTTGGACTTGTGGGCTCCCTTGCTCACTAATGTCCTAAATTCTTTGAATACTATAGGTTTTATTGATACATGGCCTGAGGCGGTTGTAGTGCCGATTTTCAAGAAAGGCGATAGGAATAATCCTTCTAATTATCGCCCTATATCACTGCTTGACTCTTTAATGAAAGTCGCAGGGCGAATTATCTTAAACAGAATTCATGACTGGCTGGGCGAGCAAGACATAATTTCCAATTTACAATATGGCTTCAGACAGGGTAGCGGTACCATCGAGCAAGGCTTGAATCTGACCCTTATAATTGCCAAGTACACCCAGGCAAATAAGGGGAACCTTTTTGTGACTTTTGTAGACCTTAGCTCCGCATTTGACTGCGTCGATCATGAGCTTCTCTGGGAATCCCTTGCTGAGATTGGAATAGAGCCCCCCATTCTTGCATTTATCAAAGAGCTTTATAGGGGAGCATCAGCATGTGTCAGATATGGTAGACGGGGAGAGTGTTCCGACAGGTTTTATATTAAGAGAGGTGTAAGGCAGGGATGCATTCTAGCCCCTCTGCTCTTTACCCTTTATATAAACTCTGTCGGCCATTACCTTAACAGAAACTATTACGATTATCCTACCATAAATGGGAAACCTATACCTATACTTCTTTACGCGGACGACGCAGCAATAATGTCACAGACCCGCATGGGGCTTCAAAGGGTAGTAAAATAATTTACTGACTTTATGTCACAGAGAGGTTTAAAAATCAACGCCTCTAAAACCTTTACCATGTCTTGTGGCCTAGGAATTGGAAAGAAACAATGTTCCATTTTCATAAATGGCAGCAAGATGGAAAGCGTTGACAGGTTCCCTTACCTGGGTATTACTTTTGATAAGAAGGGCACCTGGCGAGCTGCCGCCCAAGCCAGAGGAGCTGCATTCTCCAAAGCTTTAGGCGCATTGACCAATTTCTCAAAAAAACTAGGGGGACGCCCGATCAACCCCCTATTACAGATCTATGGGGCCAAGTGTGTTTCGACTGGCACATGTGGATCTGGGATCTGGGGAATTGAGCAGGCTGATCACATCCAGCGCTCAGAGAATTCATTTCTGCGCTATCTTTTGGCTACCCCACGCGGCACTTCAACATATGCAATGCATAATGAACTTGGCCTGACGTATATCATGGACATTATAAAATCCTCTCCTATCAATTTATGGCACAAAGTCTGGACTACCCATGAAACACACTTCAACAGGGAAATTATTATCGACTGTCTCAGCCTGAATGAGGTTGATAATATTAAATGGTTGAACTATATAAGAAACCTGTCACTTGATATAGGGCATCCAGAATTTTTTACTGACCCCCCCACTCTGAATAAAATACCTAGAGTCACATTAAAACGATTATTCGCCACCCATCTGTCTAATCAACGCTGGTCCCTTGAAAAATCTAAGTGTACGGTTGTGGAGTATCAACATTCTACCATTATTGAAGGGATGCAGCAATATTTATCTTTAATCCCATCCCCTTTCATGCTTGTGACTCGTTTCCGTACTGATACCTTTTTCAGACTGTTAACATTTCCCAACCAGAATTGTTGGTCCAGAAATTTTGAGAAATGTCCATGCGATGGCTTGTCATCACAATCCAACATTCACTGCATTTTATTCTGTAAGTTTTACCAACTGCCAAGGGTCACTTACTTGAAACCACTGCTTAAATCATGGGGATTACGTTCCTGTAGGACAGCTTATCATAAATTGAAAACACTGGATAACCCATTAGCCATCGCTGTGGTTTCTTTTTATTTGAAAGTGATTGTGAGAATAAGGGTATATATGCAGCCTTAGATGATAAAAGTTTTCATGTATATCATGTATTTCTTTTCCCTAAATGAATTTGATGAGGGCTGCTATAATATCAAAATTACGCCTACCGCATTCTTTTCTTTTAAAGTTTTATGATATTTTTATGATATTTTAATCATGATCTTTATTGTACTTTTTATGATATTGTTTTTACATATCGAATAAAGAAAATTTGATTGATTGATTGATTGATTTGTTACCCAAATCACATGACAAATGTTAACAGGTTTAAACAGTGGATCATTGTAAAAGTATATTTGATGGATGTATATTATCATCACATTATTTCGGCTGAGTGCCCTTTATATACTGCTCTTATCTGACATTTCAAAACATGCATATATAATTTACACAGCATTATGGGTTCTTTCTCATTTTATGATTGGTGCGTTTGTACATGTCAATACATTGTTTTCAAAGAATGGTTTGCTTTCATAATGTCCTTAGGCATCTTGTATTTCACTATGTTAATCACTTTCTTTTTCAAACTATATAGTTCTTAAATTTACTCATTGTCCACTTATATTGTTTTCTTCTTATCATAGATGAACATAAAGTTCCTCATCTCCATTTAGACCCAGGGGAGGTTTCACTTTGAATTTCATTATCAATCGCGATTCTAATCTCCGTAGTTTTTGTATGCGATTTCCTCCTCGTTCATTTGGCGGTATTGTCGCCAGCCCTGAGTACTTAATATCCAACCACGTTTTTCCAATGTGAGTTGACATATGTTTTGCAATTGCACATGTGTTATCCATATTTTGAATTGCACGTGTGTGTTCCAATATACGTTTTTTCAAAGGGCTTATCGTGCTCCCTATGTATTGCTTCCCACAAAAGCATTGAAGTATATAGATTACAAATGTCGAGTCACATGTTATGGTTTCTTTTATTCCAAATGTCTTTCCAGTTGGATCTTTGAGGTTCTTTAAATTCTTGCCGATTTTGCAGGCCTTACATGTCATACATTTTGTAAATCCTTTGGATCTTGACTGCAACCATGATTCTGTTTTTGTCGCCTCAAAATGACTCCTCACTAGATGATCTGAGAGGTTTGGTGCTCTTCTATAGGATACTAGTGGGCAATCTCCTATAGTGATACCTATATCTGGATCTTTTTCCAGTACGTTCCAATATTTGGCTAATACATTTTGGATCTTGTGGCTTTCTTTACTGTACGTGAGTATGAGACGAGGTTGGTTGTCATCCATTTTTTGATCTCTCACTAGATTCATTTGTTTCTTTGATATTAATGTTTCCGCTCTAGTTTTCTGTCTCATTCTGGTTTCTCCTCGTTTGATATCCATGTATCTATATCCTCGTTGTAAGAAACGTGTTTTAGTCTCTAGAAGTTTTTTCTCTTCATCCACAATAGTTCTCCATATGGTATACTCTTCTTCAGAGATTGGGGATGAAAGCTTAGGCCGTGTAATAGGCTATTGGTCGCTGTCTTTTTTCTATGCACTGTTCTATGCATGTTTTGAAATGTCAGATATGTCAGATAAGAGCAGTATATAAAGGGCACTCAGCCGAAATAATGTGATGATAATATACATCCATCAAATATACTTTTACAATGATCCACTGTTTAAACCTGTTAACATTGGTCATGTGATTTGGGTAACAACTCAAATGTGCAATTTGCACAATGACAGTTGCCATTTAAAAGAATTCACTGCCGAATCATTGTATCATTTTTTTAACATGCTATTAGTAACGCAAGTTCAATTGAATTTAATTTAATAAAGTTTAGTGAAATTCAAAGTAGATAAACTACTATACCCAGAGTGCATCAAAAACAGCACCAACATGCACCAGTATATAAAGCGGAAATCAAAGTAGGACCAATGTAACAGTGATCAGGAACTACGGTTCGAAACGCGTAGGAAAAAACACGACTTGAACTAAAAACCAACTTCTAAGCTAAGAGGAGTGCCGCGTCTTCATTTTTCTTGAGGAACGATATATATATATATATATATATATATATATATATATATCAAAAGCCAGTCCCGATAAAGTTGAAGGCTGTCTGTTAGGGCGGTCCGTGTGGGGGTAATCGGCAACCCCAAATATGAAACTCCTCACACTTCTTCTCCAGGAAGTATACACGGACACCAGGGAGATTTGCAGTTTTTTAAATCGGTTTAATGGACTGCACAAACAACGCGTTTCAGCTTTCGCCTTGTTTACGTTACATCAACGTTTTTTTTGTGTAAAGTTAAATACAATTCATGAACACAAAATAAACAACAGACTCTTCGCAACAGAGGATGTGTAATGTAAAGGATAGTAAAAGTGGCGGCCATCTTAGCCTAGTGCAAAAATTCACTCAAAGGGTATAAATTAACCAGTAGCATATCTAAGGATACACTACGTACACGGTAATCAGTGCAGAATTACATCAATTATCAAAATAACTATATCCAGTGCAATATTAGATTAGGGGTGCAGACTAAATCACGCTATCATATTATATCGGTCCTCAATGCAACATAAAGTAATGTATAGACATTAAGCCCCAGTGGGCAAGCCTCCAGTGATGTTTCAACTGATGTCATTAGTATACACTCCAACCAAATTGATAACTTAGTCATGGATGTACCACAATATCGCCCCAGTGGGCATAATGAAAGAATAAATTGATGTTTCAAATATAAATCGAAGTTCTGCAGTGCCACAGCATGATTCAATACCACTCTCTGAAAAAACGAAATAAAATAAGATTTAGTATATTACAAACAGAACCACAGTAAACACATAACGAAAATTCCACAATTCACTTATGTAAATGTACAGATAATTCTTCGCTAGAATTCAGCCCTTTAGGGAACTTGTATCGAAGTCCACGATGGCCGCCACTTTTACTATCCTTTACATTACACATCCTCTGTTGCGAAGAGTCTGTTGTTTATTTTGTGTTCATGAATTGTATTTAACTTTACACAAAAAAAACGTTGATGTAACGTGAACAAGGCGAAAGCTGAAACGCGTTGTTTTTGCAGTCCATTAAATCGATTTTGATTTTGATGTTGATCATTGTTTGAATTCAGATGAATTTGCAATTGATATGAATGTCAATCCAGGCAGTCATTTTAAACCCAAATCTGTGTTTTTGCCGAATATTGAGTGTGATGCCATCGAAGTGTTTGAAAGGGGTGTTTTAAATGACCTTAAGAAAATGAGATATGGCATGATTCCAGCTTGTGAGAAAAATCTAAACTGGTATCAAATTCAAGCACTACTAAATTTAAAAAATGACAATACCATCGTTATCCGTCAATCGGATAAAGGTGGCAATGTTGTGATTTTGGACAAATCAGCGTACTTGCGTGAGGGTGTGAGACAACTGAGTGACCAGACGTGTTATGCAGTGTCAGACAGAAGGACCATTGCAGCATCCAATGTGAAATACGGGGAACTCCTAGTAGAATGGAGAGAGAAGGGGTTATTAGAGTGGGAGGAATACAACTATCTTAGATGCCCCCACCCTCGGATACCTGTGCTATACTTACTTCCCAAATTGCACAAGGATCCAGTGAATCCCCCTGGTAGACCCATAGTGTCATCAATTGGGTCTCTATTGGAAAACACTTCCCGTTACATCGATCACTATTTACGTCCCTATGTTGTTGCTTTACCAGCTTATTTGCGCGACACGACTCATTTTCTAACCATCATTGATGGGATCCATTGGGAACCTGACTACACCTTGGTTATCCTGGATGTTGGCAGCCTGTATACTAGCATTGTTTTTTTTTTGTTGAATATTTTTTATTTAATTTATTTATTTATTTATTTATTTATTTTATTTTAAACACTCAGAAAACAATACAATCAACGACTATTCCCCGCCTGGGCATGTCAAAATACAATTTCCATCGCATAAATTTCCCAGCTATGAGTCCACAGTACATGGGTAAATCGTTGCTCCCCCCAGTCACCCTGCAGGATAATCCTTAGAGGCCCGCCCCCTGGCGGCCCCCCGGCAGCCTGTATACTAGCATACAACATCAGCTGGGTTTGCAGGCTGTACAACATTTCCTTAAGACCCGTTCCATTTCTTACTTGCGTCACTCAGAAATGATCATGGCTATGATCGAATACTGCCTGACAAACAATTTTTTTCTGTTTGATGATGTCGTCTATCGGCAGTCACAGGGCACAGCGATGGGCACCTGCTTTGCCCTCAGCTATGCCAATCTTGTCATGGGCTGGTGGGAGGAGCAGGTGGCCACACAGCTGGATGATTTCTCCAACTGTGTCCTGTGGCTCCGATATATTGACAACATCTTTATAATTTGGAATGGTGATTTAAACTCTGCTACTGCATTTGTGAACACATTGAATGACAATCCATACAATTTGGTGTTCACGGAACACGTCAGTAGGACTTCTGTTGAATTCCACGACGTTACTGTGGAGATCAAAGACCAATCTATGCACACACATCTGTACCGAAAAAAGACCGCTGGGAATAGTATTTTGAGTGCCTCCAGCTCCCATCCTCGCAAGCTAGTATACAGCATTCCATATGGGGAATTACTGCGTGCTAAGCGCAACTGTAGTACGGAGAGCAGTTATGAAAGTGAAAAAAATAATATGATACAACGCTTCAAAGATAGAGGTTACAATCCACGTACGATCAAAGAGGAGTGTATTAAAGTAGATGATGTTGCACGTAATGATTTACTGCATCCTTTTCCACAAACTCCGGAAACAGAGAGTCTACGCTTTATCACTACATACTCAGGACAAGCGCATGATGTGCGCCGTGTTCTAGACAAACACTGGCATGTCTTATTAACTGACAACAATCTCAAAAAATACTTGACCAGCCATCCACAAGTTACATTTAAGAGAAGTAACTCTTTGAGAGATGAGCTAAGTCCCAATGTAATAACTAGTCTAACACCTCTAAAGATTGCTGGCCAACCAGGATTCCGCTGTTGCAAAAACTGCAAAGCTTGTAGAAACAGTGTGGATTGCATGGAGGTACAATTTTCCAGTATGAGTAGCAAGTTTATTATCAAGAAAGCTTTAACTTGTAATACCATGTACTGTGTTTATGCGTTAACCTGTCCATACAATAAGGCATACATTGGCAGCACAATCCATCGCGCAAAAAAGAGAGTGTTAGAACATATAAGGGCTTTACGTCATAATAACAAACAATATCCTGTTGCCTGACACTTTTTTGAACAACATGCACAGAATGAAGGATTGTTGAAAATGGTGGTAATTGATGCTGTCATTGACACTGTACGTGGGGGTAATAGATTGCTCCATCTCAGACAAATGGAGTCTAGATACATCGTGGACTTCGATACAATGTTCCCTAAAGGGCTGAATTCTAGCGAAGAATTATCTGTACATTTACATAAGTGAATTGTGGAATTTTCGTTATGTGTTTACTGTGGTTCTGTTTGTAATATATTAAATCTTATTTTATTTCGTGTTTTCAGAGAGTGGTATTGAATCATGCTGTGGCACTGCAGAACTTCGATTTATATTTGAAACATCAATTTATTCTTTCATTATGCCCACTGGGGCGATATTGTGGTACATCCATGACTAAGTTATCAATTTGGTTGGAGTGTATACTAATAACATCAGTTGAAACATCACTGGAGGCTTGCCCACTGGGGCTTAATGTCTATACATTACTTTATGTTGCATTGAGGACCGATAATATGATAGCGTGATTTAGTCTGCACTAACCCTGGGCGTAGTTCGCGTAGTCGCGCTTCGCGAAGCTTCGCGAAGATGTCATTGCACTACGCGACCTTCGCGAAGCTTCGCGAGCTTGCGTAGTTGCTTGTGGCAACCTGTTCGCGATGGCTTTTTCTTGTTCGCGAGCGCGGTAAGCATGTTCGGGGAACTGTTTGCATGCTCGGGGGATATATCTCGCGATCTTACCCATGCGGTCGCCAATGGGCGCGGCCATCTTGTTTTTCTATAGTCCCGCCCGCTCGCGATGCCTTATTTCCTGTTCCGGGTCGCGGATAGCGTGTTCGCGATGTGCATTGACGTGTTCGGGAGCGCATTTTACTTGTTCGCGATAAATTGTACATGTTCGCGAGAAATATCGCGCGAACTTACCCACGCGGTCGCGAATGGGCGCGGCCATCTTGTTTTTCACTCTATGCCATGTTTCTGGGCCTACTTTTGTATCCTCCTTTTATCACAGCAATCCTTTGTCTTTAAACCCTTTTTCCTGACTTTTTTTAGTTATTATCTATCTCTCTGTTTGCCTCAGTTTATATTTAGCATTTTATTTCTACTTTTACTGTGTTTTTGTTACTTTTATAAAGTTCTTTCTATCTTCTTCCCCCTAACTTTTTTTCCCCTTTAGACTTTTCTTTTCCGCCTCCCACCCACCCCAGAACCATGGCCAAGGGCACACCAAGTCCCAAGGGCAAGGGACCTGCAGGCGCAGAGAAGCGCCGCCTGCCTTGCGGCAGAATGCGTCCTGCAGGGGTGCAGGCCCGGCAACTGTTTGGGGAGGAGGAGGTGGCGGCTCTTGTTTTTTTCATCCAGCGCCTCCTCCCCTTGACCTTGGCAGCAGGCGGCAGGCCCGGCTCCGGGTACGCTACCCAGGAGCGGCACCGTCGGCGGGCCGTGTTCCGGTGCACTGGGATCCGGCGCACCCACAACCAGCTAGCTCACCGGTGGTCCGACATCCTGGACCGGGAGCAGGACCTGTTGGACCTGCTAGGTGTCGAGGTCATCGGGCTTGGTGAGTAACTGATTGTGTATATTAAATTAGATGAACAACAAGATTACTGCTGCGTGCCAAGCGTTGCTGGTATTACGTTCCAAAAAGCAAAATGTTCTTTGATTTAAGGACCCAGGTGCACGGTGGTACTCTTACTTGTTTGCAACGTAGTTTGCGCTAGCTTGTGCTGATGCTGATTATGTAAGAGTTTACTTTACAGAACTGAAGTTAGGTAATGCGATTTGCTAGAGAGACTCTAGTCCTTCCATTGTCCTACTGTGAAATAGTGGTGGATGGATATTGGATACTAGGTTTAGTTTGTTAGTACATGTTTTATGCGGTCTGCGTGACGCATCCTCTGTCACTGAGTGCTGCTTACCCCAGTCCTCCGTCGAACCTTTTGTACTTTGTTTAGTGAGTGGTAGGCTTAGCATGGTCAGTCAGTAGCAGAACTAGATCAGCATTATGCAACCAACCCACAAATTGTTGTATGTATGCACTAATGTATGCAACTATGCATGTGTCCTCCATCTCATCATCTATGCATTTGATGGCTGAAAAAAATTGAAGTGCAGACTTAGTGAACAATTGGCCCGTCTGGAATAGGTGGTGTAGGTCAGGTGGTACTTACTAGGCTTTGTTAGTATTTGGAATCAGAATGATCAAGGAACACTGGAGTGTTCATAAATAAGTAGACGATCCGTAAATGCACTAGGAAGCAGCCAGTAGTCGATCCATCTGATTAGATAGGTCAATTTTATTGCACTTGTTGTTTCCTAAAATGTTCTTTGACTTATTGTTTTTCCAAATGATTTATTATTTTTCTCACAGCACTCCTTAATGTTGGTCTCTTTCTTTATTATATTTTACATGATCATCAGCACCACCCAGGGGCAAGAAGACGGGGTCGGAGTCGGCGGGGGAACCCCAGGACCTCTCCTCTACTGAGGCTCCTGCAGCTGGCCCCAGTAAGTCCTCCATTGGTTAGATTGACATTTATATTTCCCTAAATGTTATGTTACTGCATCTTTTTTTTCCCAAACTCTAAATTATGGTTCCACTTTCTGAATCTCTTTTTTACAAAAGCTTACTTCTTTGACCTTGACTATCTGTTTACTAATTCTGTTTATCCCTGCCTCAAAGTTGCTTCTAACTCCCTCTGCTATGACTCTCTGTGCTACTAATACTACTCTTACTATTATTACTCTGTGTGTAGCGAAGCTTGCACAGTTGCCCACTCTTTAATAGAAGGTTTTCTTTGCAACAATAAAACTCTGATTGACCAATAGCTCTAGCCACTGGGTCCTGTCCTTTGGGTTGTCCTCTTCAAGTCTTCTCAATGTTGAGGCTTTGACAATTACCACAAACAAAATGCCCAACCAGATATTTGACTAGTATTTTTGATCGGATAACATGATACTACTATTGTCTAGGATTCTGCAGAGCCACATACAGAACTATGCACAACAAAATAGGATGGTGCTGATGGGAGGTTGGATCTTACTGATCACACCTCAGTCCGAAGAACCCAGGATCCCCTAACAGACTAGCTATAGTGTCTCACATTAGGGTCCCACTCCCGACCCCCCCACGAAGACGATACACAATGTTGATGATGACGGAGACAGAGACAATCCAGAACATAATAACAAACACCATTTTGCTCACACACTTGTGTAAGTCCACTCCACCACACCAAATACCACAGAGTCTATGTGTAAGTTCAAAAGGTTTATTTGAAACAAGTATCAAACTCTGTACATCGTTAATATGAAATTTAATTTACGACAGCCATAGTCAATAAGCCAGCAAAAAGCCTAACATTAAAACAGTAAACATTTACAAGTGCATGATTGACAACAAGAACAAGAGCCAAGATCTTTATAATTCTGGAAGATCCCTCACCGTAGAACGTAGAAATACTGGTTACATCATCTTGCATCCACTATGCTCTGTAAATCTCTGGTTTGTAGAAGGGAATCTTTCGCCTATGATATATGAGAAAAACGCTGCGAGTTAGCCGTTAGATAGTATACTGGTGAATGATGCTAGCATTTTGCAGTCATGCCAAAAAGTGTAACATGTATGTGTGATGGCTAAGCAATATAAACTAAACAAAGTCAATATGTTGGTTTTTTTTCGACCTCTTCACTTGTACGCAACAGTCAAGCGGCCTTAAAGGCATCTACTGCACATGTCAATACGCTGGCAGGTATAATATGCACCAAAAGAGTAGTAGTCGACATGATGAATCTAAAAGGGTTACTCATGGCTCAGGCTAACTTTCAAAAGAGTAGAGTAGGACTAGATGACCCTAGGAAGTGGAACCATATCCTACTAGTGTCTGTCTACTGACTGTACTTACTGTCTAGTGCTGATGTATGTTGCATCGCATTAACTTTTTGTTCAATGTTCCAAGTGAACACTTAAAATAGGGGGAGGTTTACAGGCATCTAAAAAAATTTTGATGCTTTTTTCTAGGCACACTACCATCCACCAGTGCCGTCGGGGCCAGCGATGCGGCCATTCCGGAGGGGGCAGGCGAACTGGCGGCACCTGCAGGAGACACAGGGCCCAGGGGGGATCCAGCAGCAGTGGCCGGCGGCGGTAAGTTATATTCATTACTTCTTGACATTACAGCTAGATGGAACTGTGTTCACTATTTCACTGTACTGTGCGACATTATACAACGGTTGAAGAAGACACCCTTTACGTAGCATTACCAGCGTGAGTAGAGTAACCAATGGCCTCTTCTATTTGACTCCAAAATCAGCTGTGAATGTTTTATGGAGAAGACAAACTCAGATCAGATGACCTTCATGGATGTGTTGAACATAGAGGGAAAGCACTAAGGGTGGAAGGACGGGCGAGATAAACAATATGACTGACCGGCAGAGAAGGATATGTTGTTGGAAGCATGTATAGGAGTCTGATAGTAATAAGATCAGATGCATGGGTTGTTGAAGGATGGGTGGAAGGTGAAAGAATGCCTGCCTGGGTGGGCGACACAGTATGGGTGGATAGTACTAGATAGCAAGAATCAGCGGTGTTTTTGGTTCAAACTCAAAGCCAAGGCAAGGAAGGAAGGAGCAGAAGCATGGGTGTTTGTTGGTGAAACCAACTAAGGTTTGTTAAGAGATATATACAAAAGGATAGACGTTTACTTTAATGGATGTATGCCTGGATGTACTATCACCAAGAGACAGTATAGGTGGAAAGTGTCACTGGAGATTCTTACTTTGAAGAAAATGTAACAGAAACTGCGCGACTGTAGCAAAGCCTAGAGGAATCAAGGTAGTATTATGAGCATACAGTACACTTGCAGTAGTTTGCAAGCACGTCATATATTATCAAGCGGAAACCCCTTCCTCCCACTCTGGGGACCACTCCCTACCTATTATTATTAATGTATTTTCGATTGGGGCAGCCAGCCTGCAAAGGGTGGCCTATCTGTTGTTTAATGTTTATGTATATTGGTTACACAAGCAATGAAAGCAAAGTACCCTCTGCAGTAGCGGTTGGTGGTGGGATTGTTGGCGGGCGGCGACATGGGGAGGGGACGGGTGGGTGGCACTGGCGAGTAAACTGTGTATTACTGTTACGGCCAAATACAGGTAATCAACATAAAAATAAATAAAACTATTTTCAAGGTGCGCACTGCACCGCCGAATGCGATGCAGTGTGTGCTACTGTGTGCAGCAATGTTTTTTTTTTTATGTATTCTTTAATTACCTGTGAATGTCCTTAATCCATCGTTTACTATCCCCACCCTGCACCTTCCCACGTCACCGACCGGCAGCACTCCCACCACCGACCGCTACCGACCTGATGTCGTATATCGTATTAGCACTAGCAGCATCTATAATATGAATATAAGCAATGATCGTTGGATCCGATAAATAAATAATCAGCCTTTTTGTAGTACCCATGGTAGGGTGTAAGTGAAATTGTGCATGCCATTTGCCCTCATGTAGCAGAGTATGACCAGTGCCAACGGCCGTAAGGCGTCAGACAAAAAGATGAGCTTCCCCACCTGCAGACAGTAGTAGTAAATAAAAGTAACGTGAGTCTGCATCATCATGTGGCTCATATCTGTTTCTCTTGGGTGCAAGCTTAGCTGATGGACCTGGCATGCCGCCTACAACAAGGTTATGTAATTGGGCTAAACTACAGATAAGAACAGCACGACTGGTGTACCGCAGTACATACATAGTACGATTATATTTATAAATAATGTCTGAAACGGTCACAAATGTTAGAGTCCAAGGAAGTAGGATTAGAGATACTTACCCCAGCACCAAATCCCAAATGTTATGAACTGTGCTTGCTAGTGATACTGTGACACTATGTGTTGAATGATTTTAGTGTTCCTGTTTTGCTAAGAGTATTGGCTCCAACATGTTCTTTTTCTTTTTTGATATAGATGATACTCCTTCCAATAAACCATCAAGGAAGGAGTTGGCCGCTAGGGCCCGGCGCCGGAAACTGGAGGCCATCTGCGAGCATTATCGCCGGCTGGTGGCTCAGGAGGAGGAGGAGGAGGAGGCGGCTGAAGCTGCAGCCTCCTCCAATGCCCCGGGCCCCAGTCATGCCCGGCCTCCACTTTCACGGCGCCGTGGTCCGGCATTTGCCCGCCGCCGCGCCTCGATTTCCAGCACTGCTGCCCCCCACCCTGGAAGCAACTTTAGGGCATTTCGCCGCCAGCTGCTCCGCCGGATGGCCCGCTGGGAGGAGAACATGGAGGAGCGGGTCAAGATCCTGGTGGACAAACACCTTAAGGCCCGCCGACAATAGAGGACCTCGTCGTTTTCCCCTTTTTTAATTCCTTTTGTTGGTGGGTGGGTTTGTGGGCGTTGGGGATTTCAACGGACATTGGGACTTTGGACTTTCGTTTCGTTGGGGTTAGGGAGGGGGGTGGGTTAGGTCAGAGCGGGATAGTTTATTTTTGTTAGGGGATATTAAAAATATACTTACTATTTATTTATATGATGTTAATGTTTTTTGTGGTGGGTTACAGTTTTCCGAATTCAATGTAAGTTACATGGTTGTTTACTTTGTTTCCGTGCTGCTGCATGCCCACAGCCAGTGTTTGATTTAAAAGATCTGCCGATTTTGTAACACACAAACCGATAGATGCAGTACCCCTCACTGAGTTATTTTTAATTGTCATAGTACTGTCAGTCTCTCCTCCTAGTCCATACCTCCCACCAAACTTATCTTACCTGTGATTGATGATGAAGTTCGGCACACTGATGGCTGCATTGTTGGTTTCCCAAATTGACGGAGTAGATGCCATTATAGTGGTGGTAGTAGTAGACACTGGCAATAGCGTTTGAAAAAAGAAAGAGAAAGTCACTTGACTGAGACTCAGGGAGGAGGAGTGGAACAGAACACAAAGTAAACTACAGCATGGGTGGTCAAGCAGAAGAAGATCCTTGCCCTGCCTTAGTTGAAATTCAATTAGTGTTGCTTTCACCACATCTGCCCCAGCAAGCGTGTGATCAATTGGTGTACATAGTCATCACATCACACCTCAATATAAATCACACAGCCCGGGGGAAGAGGGTTAGGGATTGATGATTGGATGGGAAGTGGGGTTTTGGGAAAGGTTTGAGAAAGAAAAACAGACAATATGCATGGACACAACAAAAGTAAAACACAATCTTGTAAGACGACCATGATCCATTATCAAAGAAATCAAAGTATGAAGTGAGAGAAAGCAAATGCATGCATGCTGAGGAGGATAACTTGATGGTTAATGAGATAATGAGTTGTACTATAACTACTATGACCCAATGAGACAGTACAGTCAGGGACGAAATTGAAATTTGCCTTGCCTGTCTGACGCCCTCAGAGCTCAGACCGAACCCAATTACCTGCTCTACCGGGCTTACTTTCATTTTTCAAGCTAGCTAAGGAAACTAAAGAAAAGTTGGATCAATTAACAAACAAACCACAACACACAGTCGTAATGATTAAAGAGAAAAAAGCAAGCAAATAAATGTAAAGACGAATGATGATACTAAAGTTACTGTATTATCCTGGTCCAAATGAGGAGTTGCATCATTCTCGTCATTCTTCTTGGTCCTCCCTTCCATGGACACTCCGCACATCAATCTTGGGTATCACTGCCTGCCTGATGCGTATTGGTAAGGTACGTGTGAGTCGTTTCTCCCACTGTAGCACAGGGTAAAGGGCCGGCCGGCCTGTAAGTGTAGATGGAAAAACAAACGGGGTATTGAAAAATTACAGCCTTTACAACAATAAACTCAATTACAGTGGAGTGCAAGACAACACTCTGGAGAGAACACTTTCAGACTGAGGCAGCTTGGATAGGCTACATAGTGTGTCTACTCTACAGCAAGCATTAAGGTACAACAACAACGGGACAGGATTCAGGAGCCAGCACAGCCACAGAACAGGAGAACCGCGGCACAGGCCAGGCACCCTACCCCTTACTTACATTTTGACCGAGCCAGAGAAATGTCAAATGCACTGCAGCAACCTAGAATTTTCCCAATGAAGTGACTAAATCAATGCGCCACTGTCCGTCATACCACTACACTCTACTCCAGTCCACACCACTACACGGACATCTAGCCTAGGTCTGCTGTGGTTCTTGTTCAAACTTTTTACCTTTTATGTCAGCCCATGAAAAGCCTGATGCGTATTGGTAAGGTACGTGTGAGTCGTTTCTCCCACTGTAGCACAGGGTAAAGGCCGGCCTGTAAGTGTAGATGGAAAAACAAACGGGGTATTGAAAAATTACAGCCTTTACAACAATAAACTCAATTACAGTGGAGTGCAAGACAACACTCTGGAGAGAACACTTTCAGACTGAGGCAGCTTGGATAGGCTACATAGTGTGTCTACTCTACAGCAAGCATTAAGGTACAACAACAACGGGACAGGATTCAGGAGCCAGCACAGCCACAGAACAGGAGAACCGCGGCACAGGCCAGGCACCCTACCCCTTACTTACATTTTGACCGAGCCAGAGAAATGTCAAATGCACTGCAGCAACCTAGAATTTTCCCAATGAAGTGACTAAATCAATGCGCCACTGTCCGTCATACCACTACACTCTACTCCAGTCCACACCACTACACGGACATCTAGCCTAGGTCTGCTGTGGTTCTTGTTCAAACTTTTTACCTTTTATGTCAGCCCATGAAACGCCGTTATTCCATAAATTTTCTCCAATCCAACTGACTGTGTGCAAAGACAGTATGCTCAGCATCCTCAATGATGGTGACCGTGTGGTACGTATTCTCCAACACCAACTCAGTCTGTAGTGACTGATTAAGTTTATAATATATTCCATATTACCAAATTGCAACGGATATTGGCCGGCACCTGCAGTGGTAGGAGTACAATGTGGTCATTATTAAACAGCAAGGAAACATTAACTGTCACCACACCTGAGTCACTTGTACTTTGTCGATAAACTAGTATAGTTCTACTTCATGGCATGCACAATTCTTCGTAGTCAGCCAGCATCCAATGCAATGGATGCCACCATCATTCACAATAATCACTCATTACCTGTCTTGGTGTTCTCTTTGGCTGTCTGATCTGATGCCTGCCTAGCCTTCTGCCAGTCAGTGATGAGTTTCTTTCGGATTGGAAACAAAATGGAATATAGGTGGAGTCACGTTTCACTTCTTATGGAGGTACTGTTAGAGGCAACATGTATTGTACTATTCTCCATCTCCATCCAATGTCTGACTTGCTTGAAATGTACTTAGGGAGAGTAAGGAACATGGAGCAGGACCCTGAGGAGTGGAGTGGACAGTTATGCACAGACGTGCAACTCCAATAGGGAAATAAAAAAAGGAGACTGTTGATGGCTTTGTTGTGAATGTAGATTTTGAACCAGAAAAACAGATACACACAGTCACACACAAATAAAGGAAGGGAGAACATTTTGAAAGCCTAGTTGTCAGGGAAGAGGAGCTCGTCCTCAAACTCTGGTGGTTCGGACAGCAGTACGTCTAACAATCCACTACTTATGCCATCAAAGTCACTCTCCTCTTCCTCCTGTGATTCACGTATTTTGTACTCCGGTGGTATAAAATGTTGATTCATTTTGATCATGGTTAACCTCTCAACACTTTTGGGCGAGAGACTGGTCCTTTTGACAGTAACAATGGCACCAGCAGCACTGAAAACACGCTCTGAAGAGACACTTGCAACAGGGCAAGCCACATACTTTATCGCCAGCCTGCTGAGCACTGGCCATTGGCTTCTTTTCCCATACCAATACACCAATGGGCTTTGCTCCATGTAGACCTCTGTTGTGTCATCTAGATAGGCCTGAACCATCCGCTCAATGTTCAGGGGTGCTCCGATTTCCTGGGCCTCTTTTGCCTTTGCATCAGTCATTGATGTGCAATACCCTTTCCGTAGAAACCAATCACCTGCCGTTTTTGGAAATGTGCCTGATGATCCTGTTGGTGCTGTTGATGTTATTGCTGCTGGCAGTGTTGACTGCTGGGAGGCAAACGCACTGCTCTTGGCTTCTGAAGTAGAACTTCGTTCTGGGTGCCCTGCAGTACTTTTTCTGCCCTGGAGGGGCGGGCCTTTAATGAAGATCCTTTCGTTTTCAAACTCAGTGGCTTCCTCAGCTATCAAAGTTTTGTACTGGGCAACATTCACTTCTGAAAAAGGAATGACTTCATTACTGCGCAGCAATAATTTGTAACGTGGATCCAAAATTGAGGCAGTAATGTAATGTGGATCTGACAGAATGTTATTTTGAATCCTTGTATTGTGAGATAAGCGAGCGGATAAGGTGTCTGCCAAAGAATGTGCTTCTACTTTGTCATCCACACCTGCGTACATTTCTGCCACATCCTTCAGCTGTTGCTCTAGCATGTACAACAATGGGATAGCTTGGCCCATAGTACAGTCCTCCCGGCTCACTTCACGGGTGAAGACCTCAAAAGGAAGTAGCATCTCTGTCAGGCTTTTGACAAGGTCCCATTGGGTCATCTCAACTCTCATGCCTTTCACTGTAGGATCCCCTGACCTTTTCATGACATAAGCATTAAGTGGTATGTACTGCTCAAACAGACGCTCAAGCATGTAATACGTTGAGTTCCAACGTGTTGGCACCTCTTGGATGAGTGTTTTGACTGGCATTTTATGCTCACGTTGAATCACCCTCAGCTCCTTCCGGGCTTTAAAAGAATGGTTGAAATGTGTGCATATTCTTCTGCAGGTGGTCAGTAAGCTGCTGACTTTGCTTTCATTTTTCAGAAAGTCTTGCACAACAATGTTAATGCAGTGTGCCAAACATGGCACCCTGAAATACCCACCATCTTTCATGGCCCGAACTACATTACTGCCATTGTCCGTGGCAACAAAACCAATGGTAAGACCTCTTGGTCGCAGCCACTCCAACACCTTGCTGTTAAACTCATCCAAAATGTTAGCAGCAGTATGAGATTTCTCCATTGCAAACATGGCTACAGTTGCATGTTTGCGAGTGTCTTTAAAAATCTCAGCGGTGTCAACAACGCCGTCAGATATCTTATCTTTAACACCCGAAAAAGAGACCCAGTGTGCAGTGATGCACATGTAATCAGTGGCTTGGCAACTGGTCCACATGTCTGTTGTCAGGTGTATACTCTGAACAGCACTCTGTTTTAAGGCTTTTCCAAGCAATTCCAGCACGTCGTGATGTAGTGCTGGAACAGCAACTCTTGCAAAATAGTAGCGGCTGGGAACTTTCCATTTTGGGCAGATGGTGGTCACAAACTCAAGAAAACCCACCCCTTCAACAAAAGAAAAAGGGAGAAGGTCCAGTGCTAACATTTTTGCCAGCTTAGCATTGTACAAACGTGCTATTGGGTGATTGCGTTCGTACTGCCCCTCCGGCCTACTAAACATGCTAAGAATGGTAGTCTGCATGGTATTCCTTCCTGTGGTCGACTTTGCACTTTTTGGCCCAGCAGTACTCCTTGGTGTCTCAGGCTGGCTCTTACTCTTGTGCCAATGAGATGTGGCTGAGGATGTGGGCGTTACCACTGCAGTGCTGGGGACAGGGCTACTTTGTCTACCACTAGCACAGAGAATGTCTCCCTCTTCTTCCTGTTCCACCGTGAGCGGACTTTCTACTCGTTTATGCCCAACAGCAATGGTTTCAGTTTTGATGAGCCTAAGGTGCTCCTCCCACTGGATTGCGTGGTGTTTTTTCAGATGGGTCATTTGGCCTCCGGTACCATAGTTTGTACCAAGCTTTCCACGGCTAACAGAGGAATGACAAACGGAGCATACAGCAATGTTCTCCTCCTTTGGGCTAACCGTAAAGTAGTCCCACACTGGGGAGCTTAACTTTTGTCTCCTGCTGGAGGTGCCACTCCCACTTCCAATGCCGGATGAACTGGAGGGTGTGTGTTGAATTTGACTCTGTGCAGGACCACTACCTACTTCTGCTGAGGTGGTGCTTGTTGTGCTGGATGTAGGACACTGCCGGCCCTTTGCTAATGTAAATATGGAAGCTGGAGGTCGTGTTGGTGTTACCTGTGTTGGAGGTATGCGTGCTACATCCCTCGCATCCATTTTGGATAATGTAAAAATGTTGCTCTCCATCTCCTCAGGCCCGGGAATGATGTTTGTGATGACTGGCTCATCATCATCATCATCATCAACCTGCTCTTCTACATCAACATCCATAAGTGTAAGGCTTTCTGGAACCTTCCTTTTGCCATGCCTGCTCTTGTGATGTGTTTCCCTCTCAGACTCAGTTTGTGGCTTCCAAGTGACATCTAGATCATCAGAAGGGGGGCTTGGTGAAGAACTTGATGTACTAACCCTCCTTTTCCTTGCTGGGGATTTAAAAGCCAATGCAACTTCTAAAGGAGTGGCTTCCTCTTCTTCCTCTGCATGAGGCTCAATTTCCTGAACTGCCCCTACTTCAGGAGGAACAGCTACTATTGCGGGCGGTAGCTGCGGCTGTTGACCACTTATCTGCTGTGTTGATGATGTTCCCTCCTGCGTTGATTGTGTACTACTTTGAGATAGCGATAAGTTTAGTTCAGGCTCAGCATCACTGCTTTCTACCATAAGGCTGGCTACCTCTTCCACACTCATCTGCTTGGGCATGGGTTGGTGGGTTGGGCCCACTGATGTGGAGGTGCTGCCCCCAGCTTGCCCCCCCGACACCGCTGCTGCAGGCCTCATTTTTGGTGAACCAAAAAAGGTTTTGGGAGGCACACCAGACTTAAGTGACACTTCCTTCTTCTTCTGTTCCTTCTTCTCCATGGCAACTTTCTTGGTACCGGAGGACCTGCTACCTGCTTTCTTTGGGGGCATCTTCAACAGATGTCAAAACAACACTCAGTTGCACAAGTTGCAGAGATGCCTGGTCAGGTCACTGACACGTCACGTTGTGTACACTACAGCAGCAGGACGTCGGTCTGGCACCACAACAGTGGATGATGATGACACACCTCTGTCTTTTGTGCACCTAAAAGCAAAAAGCCAGAAGAACATCAGTCAAAAGATCCATAATATAATATATAATGTATTAGTGTCTCGTGGGTGGTCATCACAATTATTAAATTTCATGCAGTCAGTGAACAACATCAACAGTATAGCCAGCCATTAAGAGACTGACAAGGCCAGGGATCCTTTTGTATTTGTACTGTGTAGTGTACACTTAGGAAGAAGAATAGCAAGGGAAAAAAACCCGCCGTGATGATTGCTGAGTTGTACCCCTGGGCCTACTGTACGACTAGGCCACAAGTTTGGACGCCTAAGGCAAAGGCACAATGCATGCCTTCCTAAAATGGCCGCCACACACATGCCCAGCCCTCCACCACAATAACACACAAAAAGTGATTGGAAAGGACAGGAAGAGGAAGTTGTAGTGTCTGTGGAACTTAATCCCTCTCATAAAAATGTTTTCCAGACAAATAACAGCTTCTCCCTGCTCCAAACCTACAGCTCAATGACAGCCTGAGGAGTTTTTTGTGCAGAAATGCACAAAAAAGCGTTTTCGAGAAGGGTCTATGTTGCTCGCGAGATATTGTTTGCCAGATTGCAAAAGCTGCGTGTTCGGGATCGCGAACTGTACAAAAAGGCTTTCTCGCGTGCGCGAACACGCATATTGCGAGCGCAAAAATGACGAAAACTGTAAGTCCGCGTTGTCGCGCTGTGCAGAGTTACCAAAAGTTCGCGAGCTGAATCCCTTGCCTTACATGCAGGCCAAAATAGCCCAATTTGTTTAGCACACACCCAAAAAATGCTATTGCACCCCAAACACACCTTTTGCAACAAAATCCAAAGCCATCCATGGAGTAAAGGAAAATCACCAGACAACACCAACTGTACATGTAAAATCACGTACCACAGCTTGGAGGCTGACTACCTCTGGGCCTAGTGGAAGACTACTAGGCCACAAGCTTGGAACCGGATGGCAAAAGCAAGCACACTGCTTGGATGGCTTCACAAAATGGCTGCCACACACCCACAACAACCACAAGAAATGGGAGACAGTCAATGGACGCCTATGGCAAAGGCACAATGCATGCCTTCCTAAAATGGCCGCCACACACATGCTCAGCCCCCCCACCACAATAACACACAAAAAGTGATTGGAAAGGACAGGAAGAGGAAGTTGTAGTGTCTGTGGAACTTAATCCCTCTCATAAAAATATTTTCCAGACAAATAACAGCTTCTCCCTGCTCCAAACCTACAGCTCAATGACAGCCTGAGGAGTTTTTTGTGCAGAAATGCACAAAAAAGCGTTTTCGAGAAGGGTCTATGTTGCTCGCGAGATATTGTTTGCCAGATTGCAAAAGCTGCGTGTTCGGGATCGCGAACTGTACAAAAAGGCTTTCTCGCGTGCGCGAACACGCATATTGCGAGCGCAAAAATGACGAAAACTGTAAGTCCGCGTTGTCGTGCTGTGCAGAGTTACCGAAAGTTTGCGAGCTGAATCCCTTGCCTTACATGCAGGCCAAAATAGCCCAATTTGTTTAGCACACACCCAAAAAATGCTATTGCACCCCAAACACACCTTTTGCAACAAAATCCAAAGCCATCCATGGAGTAAAGGAAAATCACCAGACAACACCAACTGTACATGTAAAATCACGCACCACAGCTTGGAGGCTGACTACCTCTGGGCCTAGTGGAAGACTACTAGGCCACAAGCTTGGAACCGGATGGCAAAAGCAAGCACACTGCTTGGATGGCTTCACAAAATGGCCGTCACACACCCACAACAACCACAAGAAATGGGAGACAGTCAATGGACGCCTATGGCAAAGGCACAATGCATGCCTTCCTAAAATGGCCGTTCGCGAGCTGAATCCCTTGCCTTACATGCAGGCCAAATTAGCCCAATTTGTTTAGCACACACCCAAAAAATACTATTGCACCCCAAACACACCTTTTGCAACAAAATCCAAAGCCATCCATGGAGTAAAGGAAAATCACCAGACAACACCAACTGTACATGTAAAATCACGCACCACAGCTTGGAGGCTGACTACCTCTGGGCCTAGTGGAAGACTACTAGGCCACAAGCTTGGAACCGGATGGCAAAAGCAAGCACACTGCTTGGATGGCTTCACAAAATGGCCGCCACACACCCACAACAACCACAAGAAATGGGAGACAGTCAATGGACGCCTATGGCAAAGGCACAATGCATGCCTTTCTAAAATGGCCGCCACACACATGCTCAGCCCCCCCCACCACAATAACACACAAAAAGTGATTGGAAAGGACAGGAAGAGGAAGTTGTAGTGTCTGTGGAACTTAATCCCTCTCATAAAAATGTTTTCCAGACAAATAACAGCTTCTCCCTGCTCCAAACCTACAGCTCAATGACAGCCTGAGGAGTTTTTTGTGCAGAAATGCACAAAAAAGCGTTTTCGAGAAGGGTCTATGTTGCTCACGAGATATTGTTTGCCAGATTGCAAAAGCTGCGTGTTCGGGATCGCGAACTGTACAAAAAGGCTTTCTCGCGTGCGCGAACACGCATATTGCGAGCGCAAAAATGACGAAAACTGTAAGTCCGCGTTGTCGCGCTGTGCAGAGTTACCGAAAGTTCGCGAGCTGAATCCCTTGCCTTACATGCAGGCCAAAATAGCCCAATTTGTTTAGCACACACCCAAAAAATGCTATTGCACCCCAAACACACCTTTTGCAACAAAATCCAAAGCCATCCATGGAGTAAAGGAAAATCACCAGACAACACCAACTGTACATGTAAAATCACGCACCACAGCTTGGAGGCTGACTACCTCTGGGCCTAGTGGAAGACTACTAGGCCACAAGCACACACATCCAACAAAGGTAAATCACACACACACACCAACAGTGAAATACACCACAGCCACGTTTAGCATTTCAATCCTATGCCATCCATGCCCTACATGATGTAGAAATTCTACAGACACCACAAAACATGGACCCATGGGTACCCTACTGGCTGAAATTGCAGAGAAAAACAACTAGGCCCATATTGAAAGTAGTACAGGCCACCCACCACAACAATAATTTTTAAAAACAATAAAAATCCCAGAAAAATGTAGGTACAAACAAGCCCCAATGAAACAAACACACCAATTCTCCAACTTACTTGTCGTAAATTAAATCTCAAATCAAAAATTCCTCAAATAAATCCAAAAAAATGGTATGATGCAGCAGACAGACACAAAAAGTGATCCTTCCAGCTCCAAATCCAAATGAAAGTGAACAACACATGCACAAAGCACGTGGGAGGAGCCTGCTGGACAGGAACAGGAAGTTGTAGTGTCAGGGGCACTTCCTTCCTCTTGAAAAAAAAGTGTTAAAAAAATTAAAGGACTCTTTCTTACACAAAGACTACAGCAAGATCACAATCTGAGGAGTTTTCTGAGCAAAATGATCATTTTAGAGAAGGTTTTATGAAGCTCGTGAGATATTCTTTGCCAGATTGCAGTTTTTCCATGTTCGGGATCGCGATCTTACCAAAACAGCCGCCGGAAGTCAGTTCGCGCGCACCAATGACGTGTTCGGGGTCGCACACTCTCGTGGGCTTGGGCAGCCATAGTACAAATCTCGTGGCGCTTGCAAACAGACAGAAAAGCAAGTTGGCGATCGCAGAATCAAGGTAAGACATTACCGCGCGCGCGAGAATGAATATTGAGCGCGCGAGGAAGCAAATTTACTACGCTACGCGCTAGATTGCGTAGCAATCTGCAACTTCGCGCTCTGCGTGAAGCGCGAAGTTACCAAAACTTCGCAAGCTCCGCGAACGGAGCGTAGTTCAACGCCCAGGCTTAGTCTGCACCCCTAATCTAATATTGCACTGGATATAGTTATTTTGATAATTGATGTAATTCTGCACTGATTACCGTGTACGTAGTGTATCCTTAGATATGCTACTGGTTAATTTATACCCTTTGAGTGAATTTTTGCACAAGGCTAAGATGGCCGCCACTTTTACTATCCTTTACATTACACATCCTCTGTTGCGAAGAGTCTGTTGTTTATTTTGTGTTCATGAATTGTATTTAACTTTACACAAAAAAAACGTTGATGTAACGTGAACAAGGCGAAAGCTGAAACGCGTTGTTTGTGCAGTCCATTAAACCGATTTTGAAAACTGCAAATCTCCCTGGTGTCCGTGTATACTTCCTGGAGAAGAAGTGTGAGGAGTTTCATATATATATATATATATATATATATATTATCTACTGGCGATCGCCAGTAGATAGTTATAGTTTGGACTGTGTTTCCATAGGAAATCCGCAACATTCTATTTTGAATAACTTTGGTGCCGATTGACGAATCCTCGCGAAATTTTTAAAATAGGTGGGGCGCTCCGCTCAGCTCCTACCCTGAAAGTCTCGGGGAGATTCGTCAAGCGGGGGCTGAGAAAAAGGGGGGTCCCAAAACGCATTTTCCCCATGCATTTTTCCATAGGACCTTTAGTCCAAGCTACAGCCCTTACGGCTGAACAGAATTACTTGAAATTTGGCAGAGAGGTAGTCCTCAGGTCAGGGATGTGCCTTTTGCAGGTCTGGTGTAAATCTGGTCAGTATTTCCTGAGAAAATAGCATTTAAATCAATATATATATCTATAAGCGTGCTCCGAGCGCGTACGGTAAGCTTACCGTACGCGCACGCTGCCGTGCGCGAGCTTAATTCTGATTGGTGGTTACATGACTGTAAACATTCGAATCGGTCGAAATCAGGAAGTGTCGGCCGCCATTTTGTGTGTCTCACACTGATAAACAAAGGTGAAGAACGTGAAAAGGGGGCAACGAAGAGAGTTGCAGACCCCCTAGCGTTTGTCAGGAGGTCCAAGAAGGTCCCAAAAGTGTGAAAAAGACATTTTAATTTTTTTTTCAATAATCGCGTGGTGCACGTACGGTAAGCTTGATAAGGGGCTGGCAATAGACTTTGTTCGATACTGCTGGGCATCTGAGGCTAACGTGTGGAACACAACCAACTTTGTTGGGGCATCACTTGTTGTTAGGAGAAACGCTGTTACTACACAGACACTCCATGTGAACTACACTAACCAGCATGCATCTGCTCAGCAAGGCGTGAGCTCAAGGGGCTAGCACACCTTCCATTGGAGGAGGAGTGATGACATCACAGAGGGAGCGGTCTATTTTACAGCTGCATCTTGTTTGACCCCCTTACAGAGCACAGAAGTTCGTGAAACCGGCACTGAAGAGAGCCATTGGAGGCTTGAAACGCGTCTGCCTGAGCGTTCCAGGAACTTTGAGCACTACGCGCCTTTGAAAATAAAGCCTTTGTCAATTTTACCCCGGAGCTGTATTGCGCTTTTTCTTCATGGGAGGAAGCTTAGACTTGGATATTAAGTCAGCAAGCAGGTCGCTGACTAGCAATACACCCTCTCGTTCTGGAGCACCGTGAAGAGACCAGCAGGTTGTAGATTTCTTGCATGGACTGCATCAACACGGCGCCCCCCCAGCTGCCCAGATAGCCACATGGTTTGACAAGCGGCAAGGGGAGAGAGTAGGCGAAACGATTCGCCTGATAAGGGGCTGGCAATAGACTTTGTTCGATACTGCTGGGCATCTGAGGCTAACGTGTGGAACACAACCAACTTTGTTGGGGCATCACTTGTTGTTAGGAGAAACGCTGTTACTACACAGACACTCCATGTGAACTACACTAACCAGCATGCATCTGCTCAGCAAGGCGTGAGCTCAAGGGGCTAGCACACCTTCCATTGGAGGAGGAGTGATGACATCACAGAGGGAGCGGTCTATTTTACAGCTGCATCTTGTTTGACCCCCTTACAGAGCACAGAAGTTCGTGAAACCGGCACTGAAGAGAGCCATTGGAGGCTTGAAACGCGTCTGCCTGAGCGTTCCAGGAACTTTGAGCACTACGCGCCTTTGAAAATAAAGCCTTTGTCAATTTTACCCCGGAGCTGTATTGCGCTTTTTCTTCATGGGAGGAAGCTTAGACTTGGATATTAAGTCAGCAAGCAGGTCGCTGACTAGCAATACACCCTCTCGTTCTGGAGCACCGTGAAGAGACCAGCACGTTGTAGATTTCTTGCATGGACTGCATCAACACGGCGCCCCCCCAGCTGCCCAGATAGCCACATGGTTTGACAAGCGGCAAGGGGAGAGAGTAGGCGAAACGATTCGCCTGATAAGGGGCTGGCAATAGACTTTGTTCGATACTGCTGGGCATCTGAGGCTAACGTGTGGAACACAACCAACTTTGTTGGGGCATCACTTGTTAGGAGAAACGCTGTTACTACACAGACACTCCATGTGAACTACACTAACCAGCATGCATCTGCTCAGCAAGGCGTGAGCTCAAGGGGCTAGCACACCTTCCATTGGAGGAGGAGTGATGACATCACAGAGGGAGCGGTCTATTTTACAGCTGCATCTTGTTTGACCCCCTTACAGAGCACAGAAGTTCGTGAAACCGGCACTGAAGAGAGCCATTGGAGGCTTGAAACGCGTCTGCCTGAGCGTTCCAGGAACTTTGAGCACTACGCGCCTTTGAAAATAAAGCCTTTGTCAATTTTACCCCGGAGCTGTATTGCGCTTTTTCTTCATGGGAGGAAGCTTAGACTTGGATATATATATATATATATATATATATATATATATATATTATCTACTGGCGATCGCCAGTAGATAGTTATAGTTTGGACTGTGTTTCCATAGGAAATCCGCAACATTCTATTTTGAATAACTTTGGTGCCGATTGACGAATCCTCGCGAAATTTTTAAAATAGGTGGGGCGCTCCGCTCAGCTCCTACCCTGAAAGTCTCGGGGAGATTCGTCAAGCGGGGGCTGAGAAAAAGGGGGGTCCCAAAACGCATTTTCCCCATGCATTTTTCCATAGGACCTTTAGTCCAAGCTACAGCCCTTACGGCTGAACAGAATTACTTGAAATTTGGCAGAGAGGTAGTCCTCAGGTCAGGGATGTGCCTTTTGCAGGTCTGGTGTAAATCTGGTCAGTATTTCCTGAGAAAATAGCATTTAAATCAATATATATATCTATAAGCGTGCTCCGAGCGCGTACGGTAAGCTTACCGTACGCGCACGCTGCCGTGCGCGAGCTTAATTCTGATTGGTGGTTACATGACTGTAAACATTCGAATCGGTCGAAATCAGGAAGTGTCGGCCGCCATTTTGTGTGTCTCACACTGATAAACAAAGGTGAAGAACGTGAAAAGGGGGCAACGAAGAGAGTTGCAGACCCCCTAGCGTTTGTCAGGAGGTCCAAGAAGGTCCCAAAAGTGTGAAAAAGACATTTTAATTTTTTTTTCAAAAATCGCGTGGTGCACGTACGGTAAGCTTACCGTACGCGCACGGCAGAAAAAAAACAATAAAAAAAATAAAAGTAAAAATCAAATTTAAGTGTTTAGATATTAGGGGGCTCTAAAAAGAGCTGTTGTGTTTATGAAGTGTTTTTTTTGTGGTACCTACAAGTAAGTACCGATGCAGAGTCTAAAGTTCAAGAGGAAGACTCTGTTGCCTTCATCAGTGAAATGTACACCGTCTCCTCTATAAATGCCTTGCATGTTGTAACGCAAGTTGTTGTGGTATATAGAACCCATACCATAGTCTCTGAGGAAAGCAGAAATAGATTTGTTGACGTGCTTTCTTGCTTTGTCAATCTGTGGACAAAATTGGTTGGACTAGTTCCACTTTTGCCTTTGGCATATATTTGAATATACAAAGGCAGATTGAGGAAAAAGCGACATTAATTGCACAAAGGTGTCCTTAACAAGCATTTCCAGACCTACCACTGTTAAAGTGCCTAGGTCATTTCCACCACAGTGCACAATAATAAGGTTAGGCTGTTGGAGGTGTAGAAAAGATTTCACCAAAGGCATTAATTGGTGCCACTTTAACCCTCTCTGAACAATCCATTTAATGTCTACATTTGGCAAAGCAAGGTCTCTCACCATACTTCTTTTTTCTGCATACTTTCACTCCAGAAGACATAGCTGTGACCTACAATCCACACTGTGAACATCTTTCAAGGAGATCTGGATGCACTCAGGAGGTGTCTTTCAGTAGAATGGCAATATGAAATGAAAGACAGTTGTAAAATTGAGGCATACATATTTTTTTTAATAAAACGAACCATTTTACAGTTAAAACTAGGCTGTATGTGTACATTTTTAGAAGCATGTTTTGTATTGGTTCAGAAAATTGTGTTCCCACAGAAGATTAATTTGGATTTGCTGTTAGGTTTGACAGGTGAAGCACTCTTGCTCTTTGGAATAGAAACATTGTGTGCTTAACTTCTAACCTCTCTGCTCACACCAGTGTTCCATGAGCTGTTGCTATGGTAGCAGGCAGAAGTCAAGTTGGGGGAAGGGTTCATTTGGAAAAGGGTTGAAGTTTTCAACCAATAGAAATGTGTGTTTCCATTTGAAAAAATGTGGGAAGCACTGAGATTTGTAATTAACATGTATATTTGTGAAAAAAGAGAGGGAAACATTGCCATTTACTGGTTCTGCTGAGAGGAGAGGTGTACAGCTCTGAGATTCTGACTCTGATAATCTGCTGTGTTCTCCTCTCTCTGCTTTTCTCATTTCCGTTGTACTCCCTCAAGGACCTTGTAGGGTGACATTTTTTTTTTTTTTTTTTTTTTAAAGCGCGTACCGTACGCGCACGGCAGAAAAAAAACAATAAAAAAAATAAAAGTAAAAATCAAATTTAAGTGTTTAGATATTAGGGGGCTCTAAAAAGAGCTGTTGTGTTTATGAAGTGTTTTTTTTGTGGTACCTACAAGTAAGTACCGATGCAGAGTCTAAAGTTCAAGAGGAAGACTCTGTTGCCTTCATCAGTGAAATGTACACCGTCTCCTCTATAAATGCCTTGCATGTTGTAACGCAAGTTGTTGTGGTATATAGAACCCATACCATAGTCTCTGAGGAAAGCAGAAATAGATTTGTTGACGTGCTTTCTTGCTTTGTCAATCTGTGGACAAAATTGGTTGGACCAGTTCCACTTTTGCCTTTGGCATATATTAGAATATACAAAGGCAGATTGAGGAAAAAGCGACATTAATTGCACAAAGGTGTCCTTAACAAGCATTTCCAGACCTACCACTGTTAAAGTGCCTAGGTCATTTCCACCACTGTGCACAATAATAAGGTTAGGCTGTTGGAGGTGTAGAAAAGATTTCACCAAAGGCATTAATTGGTGCCACTTTAACCCTCTCTGAACAATCCATTTAATGTCTACATTTGGCAAAGCAAGGTCTCTCACCATACTTCTTTTTTCTGCATACTTTCACTCCAGAAGACATAGCTGTGACCTACAATCCACACTGTGAACATCTTTCAAGGAGATCTGGATGCACTCAGGAGGTGTCTTTCAGTAGAATGGCAATATGAAATGAAAGACAGTTGTAAAATTGAGGCATACATATTTTTTTTAATAAAACAAACCATTTTACAGTTAAAACTAGGCTGTATGTGTACATTTTTAGAAGCATGTTTTGTATTGGTTCAGAAAATTGTGTTCCCACAGAAGATTAATTTGGATTTGCTGTTAGGTTTGACAGGTGAAGCACTCTTGCTCTTTGGAATAGAAACATTGTGTGCTTAACTTCTAACCTCTCTGCTCACACCAGTGTTCCATGAGCTGTTGCTATGGTAGCAGGCAGAAGTCAAGTTGGGGGAAGGGTTCATTTGGAAAAGGGTTGAAGTTTTCAACCAATAGAAATGTGTGTTTCCATTTGAAAAAATGTGGGAAGCACTGAGATTTGTAATTAACATGTATATTTGTGAAAAAAGAGAGGGAAACATTGCCATTTACTGGTTCTTTTTTTTTTTTTTTTTTTTTTTTTTTTTATGCACTTTTGTATTGCGCACAGCTGCCCCAGCTAAGGGGCGTCCTGGCGCATGGCAGGCAAAGTGCAACAGAAAGCAGAAAACACAACACCAAAAAAGAACTAATTAAAAAGAAACGTTTTCAACGCCTTGCGAAAGGCCAAGAGGTCAGTCCGAAGCCGCAAGTCTACTGGGAGGGAATTCCAGAGTTCGGCCGCCCTTACCCTAAAAGAGCGACCACCCGCCCGACACAACCTGTAACGGGGGACCAGCGCAAGCGCATGGCTTCCCGATCTCAAAGCGCGGGAAGGAACATACCACGACAGGAGGTCAGCAAGAATTGGCGGACCAACTCCCCTCAAGATCTTAAACGCCAGACACAACACCTTGAACTGGATGCGTGATTTGATGGGGAGCCAGTGCAAGGATCTCAAGACGCCTGAAACAGAGCTCCTTCGGGGTAGGCCTACGATGGCTCTAGCCGCAGCGTTCTGCACTCGTTGAAGGCGGGTAGTCTCCGCCATATTGGCCCCTACCAAAAGCGAGCTGGCATAGTCCAGGCGAGATAATACCGTGGCCTGGACTATCAGCTGCCTGGTACCACGGTCAAAGAACTTAAGAATGGGCCTCAGCGACCGCAGGATGCCAAAACAACCGGCCGCGATTTTCTTCGAATGGCCCACATAACTTAGAGCGGGATCCATCCATACTCCAAGATTCCTAAGTTCAGTGACCGGGAAAGGGGCCGGCCCCAGTTCAATGGGCCACCACTTGTCCCCCCACAGTTCCGCCTTCCTGCCAACGATCATGATCTCAGTTTTCTTCGCGTTGAGCTGGAGACAGTTGTTCTTCATCCAGCTTGCCACCGCCCTAAGTCCACTCTGAAACCTGGGGGCATCCCGATCTGCATCCCCGCTGATAGTCACCGCTAGCTGAGTATCGTCAGCATACGAGACCATAGTCATGTCCCATTGCTTGACGATCTCAGCCAGCGGTCTCACATACAGATTGAAAAGAGTGGGACTCAGCGAGGAGCCTTGCGGGACCCCCTGTCTCAGAGGGAGGAATTGGGACTGGTACGGAGGCTGCGCAACGCTAAAGAAACGATCGTTTAGGAAAGAGCGGAACCACTGGAGGGCAGAGCCACCCAGCCCGACCTCCTCCAGGCGATGCAACAGGATAGGATGGGACACGGTGTCGAACGCGGCGCTCAGATCTAATAAGACGAGCGCCGCTGTCTGCCCCGCATCCATCACTGTGCGTAGATGTTCGGCCATGGAGAGAAGGGCAGACTCCGTGCTGTGACCCGCACGGAAGCCATTTTGGGTGGGATCCAAGATGTTAAACTGGATGAGGTGGGCCGAGAGAACTTTGTTGACATAGGCCTCCATTACTTTGGTAGGCCAGGGAAGCAAAGAGATGGGCCGAAAATTTTCAGGCTTGTCTGGGTCCAATGAGGGCTTCTTAAGGATGGGAGAGACCACCGCCCGCTTCCAGCTACGGGGGACCGTGCCCGACTCCAACGAGATGTTAATCAGGGAGTGTATCACGGTCCGACCCACGAACGACTCATCTCTAAAGAGAGCCGAACTGAGAGGGTCGGCGGGGGACCCAGATTTCACCTGCTTTGCCAAGATGTTGAACCCTTCTAATGTCAACAGGGGAAGCGAGTGCAGGGCTGCGACTCCACAGATGGAAACTGGAGACTCAGCTGGAGGTCCTGTGGAAGGAAAGGTCATATAGATGTTTTGGACCTTTTCCTGAAAGAACGCCGCAAGAGCCTCACAGTGAGCGGTAGAGCCCGTCGTAGGAGCATCGGGGCGCTTAGCAAGAAGATCCTTCATCAACTTGAAAATAGTTTTCGAGGGGTTAGAGCTGTGGCCTACTTCGGCCGTATAATACAAAGCCCGAGCACGGCACACAGCCCGATGGTATACTTTGACGGAGGCGAGATAGATAGCTTTTTTACCCGAGTCATACGCCTTCCGCCAAGCCCTCTCTGCACGCCTGCAACTGCCCTTGAGCGCACGTAGGGCACCATCGTACCATGGGCTAGATTCTCTGGCACTGGTCTGCTGAGAGGAGAGGTGTACAGCTCTGAGATTCTGACTCTGATAATCTGCTGTGTTCTCCTCTCTCTGCTTTACTCATTTCTGTTGTACTCCCTCAAGGACCTTGTAGGGTGACATTTTTTTTTTTTATTTTTTTTTTTAAAGCGCGTACCGTACGCGCACGGTAAAAAAAAAAAATTAATTACATTTTTTTTTTAAAAAGTTGTGAGGTAAGGTTGGCTCTTAAAAGAGCTGTTGTGTTAATACAGGGACAGAGGTAAGAAAGAATGGGAATATTAACAAGAACCACAGATGTGCTGGTCTATCTTATTGTTTATTAGGGAAATACTGGTCTCCCCATGAACAATTAGACCATAACATCTGGTGCACCTCATTTGTACCCTCTGAAATCGATGGTTCCTTTCCACAGGAGCAGAAGAGGGTGATGCTCCCACCGCAGAGGAAGTGCTCGGCTGAGCTGCCGAAGATGTACTCTGCTGAGCTTCTGCGGATGTGCTCGGGTGACTTACTAAAGGGTGTGCTTCAGTATGTCGAGCAAAAGTCCTTGGATGAACATCCCTAAGGTGTCTCAACATAGTGTGATTACCAAAGGAATACTTCTTCCTTGGATTACCTCTAGATAACACACGCTCACAAAGGAGCATTTACCTTTTTCTGCCCCTCAGGAAATGTAAAATACTCCCAATTAAAGAACTCTTCTGTTTCCACATTCTCTGTCTGATGATGCTGCTGCCCTGCTCACTCTCAGAAGAGGACTGCTGCTCTGCCATTGTATCCCAAAGACAATTCAGCTCCTTACCCTAAGAAATCACAAGCAGTAATGAGGGGAATGGGTGTGGTGTAGGAAGATTCTGGAACTGAAAGTAGTTTCAACCAATCAAAAGTGTTGTTTCTTGATCACATGACCAACCGCATGCGCACGTTAAGCTTACCAAGCGCGTGTGGTAAAAGTACGCATGCGCGTACGAAAGACACATGCACGCACGCGTGCATGCGCATTACAGGCACACTCATACACTTCCGCATAACGCGCGCGCGCGTGTATAAAGCATGCACTTACGCGTCGCGTAGGAAGTACGGATGCGTCCGCAAATTGGGTAAGCATGCGCACACGGAGTATAAATATTACGTACGCTCACCGTACATAAAGCGAAGCGTGCGCTTACGGTAAGCTTACCGTACGCGCACGGTAAAAAAAATAAAAAAAAAAAATAGGTTTGTTGAAGATATTAACTATGTTATACAACTAAATCTAACCATTTATTTAAAAAAGGTGAATCATACTATATTGAAGAATGCATTAAATCCATGAATATATACATAGGTAGCAGAGTGTTTAAAGGAAAAAAATAAAAAGAAAAAAATGATGTAAAAAACCAAGCAAATTCAATGAAAAAAACGTAGGATTCACACACATTATAGTTAGTAATTAGAATTTAAAAAAACATGGAAATTCACAGAAAAAACCATAGGTTTCACACACAATAGATTTAGGAATTAGCATTTAAAAAACCTTGCAAATTCACTGAAAAAACCATAGGTTTCACACACGTTATAGTTAGGAATTCGAATTTAAAAAACCATGGAAATTCACAGAAAAAACCATAGGTTTCACACACATTATATTTAGGAATTAGCATTTAAAAAACCTTGCAAATTCACTGTAAAAAACATAGGTTTCACACACGTTATAGTTAGGAATTAGCATTTAAAAAACCTTGCAAATTCCCTGAAAAAACCATAGGTTTCACACACGTTATAGTTAGCTGGACATTTCTCTCGTAAAAAACCATTGAAATTCCCCTGTTATAGTTAGTTCAGCTAACTATAACTCGCGCACCCGCAATCCACTGCTGATGACGTCACATATTACATCACTCATGACATGGTCAGTGACATCACTCATGACATCACTGATGACATCTCAAATGACATCACTGATGACGTCATCAATGTGATAAATTACCACATCTTCTCACACCCTTATAAAACCTTTGATATACCAACTCAAAATTACAGATTTCCATTCTCATATTCATAAATAATGCAATACCAATAACTGCATACAAACATATTAACTTTTAGGTCTTCATACACCTCCACACACTCACCTGTAAAGTCACTCATAGTTACAGTCACTCCATAAAAAAGTATCATATGAATTTATACACACACCTATATAGACACTCACACACTACCAATCATCCATAGCGGTACTCTCACACCTAGTCATTCATACAAATAATCACACTGCCATTTACTCACCTATGCAGTTATACACACTCAAGTTCCCTTGCTCACAAAAATAGTATCACATTTTTATGCTCTATTAGAATCATTGACAAAAGCACACACTCATCCATACAGTCACTGTCACAATCACACATTCTCACATCTAGCCACTTATATACTCTTACACACATATATACTGCCTTTCACATATGTAGTTAGTCACAAATGTACCGCTGAGATATACATTCAATCCATAACACAGCCATACATACACTCACTCAACCATACAGTCCATCACAGATGCACTTTTAAAAACATCCACTCATAGCATCACCCACTCACTCATCTATGCACAGAGTCACACACACCTTACCCACACAAACACTCAGGAACTCATACAGATACTGAGACAAGCAATCAATAACTCATATAGACACTTATATAGCTATTCACAAAACCATGCCGCCACTTATACACCAACACACAGACACATAAAAAACATTTATACAGTTTAGTCACTAGTCTGAAGTAAGATGCAGTTAAACGACTCACTTATTGAGTCAGTTAGGCAACACAGAAAATCATCCCTTTACACACTTGTACACCCACTCATTCTTTAACAGGCCTTTCCCTATATATATAAAAGATATTGAAAATTTTAAGAAAATCACATATTCACTGGATGATGTCATCAGTGATGTCATCAGTGATGTCATTTGAGATGTCATCAGTGATGTCATGAGTGATGTCACTGACCATGTCATGAGTGATGTAATATGTGACGTCATCAGCAGTGGATTGCGGGTGCGCGAGTTATAGTTAGCTGAACTAACTATAACGGGGGAATTTCAATGGTTTTTTACGAGAGAAATGTCCAGCTAACTATAACGTGTGTGAAACCTATGGTTTTTTCAGTGAATCTGCAAGGTTTTTTAAATGCTAATTCCTAACTATAACGTGTGTGAAACCTATGGTTCTTTCTGTGAATTTCCATGGTTTTTTAAATTCTAATTCCTAACTATAACGTGTGTGAAACCTATGGTTTTTTCAGTGAATATATATATATATATATACATATATATATATATATATATATATTCACTGAAAAAACCATAGGTTTCACACACGTTATAGTTAGGAATTAGCATTTAAAAAACCTTGCAAATTCACTGAAAAAACCATAGGTTTCACACATGTTATAGTTAGCTGGACATTTCAATCATAAAAAAACCAATGAAATTCCACGTTGTAGTTAGATCAGGTAACTATAACTTGCGCGCCCAAAATAAACTGCTGATGACGTCACATATTACATCACTCATGACATGGTCAGTGACATCACTCTTCACATCAATGATGACATCTGAAATGACACATTGTGGATTGCGGTCGCGCAAGTTATAGTTACCTGATCTAACTATAACGTGGAATTTCATTGGTTTTTTATGATTGAAATGTCCAGCTAACTATTACATGTGTGAAACCTATGGTTTTTTCAGTGAATTTGCAAGGTTTTTTAAATGCTAATTCCTAACTATAACGTGTGTGAAACCTATGGTTTTTTCAGTGAATTTGTACGTTTTTTAAATGCAAATTTTTTTTTGAGATTTTTTGTAAACCTATGTATAAAACAATATATGTACTATATCCTGCATTATGGAATGGTTAATATTTTTTTTTATGCATTTTTTTCCCGTACGTCATAAGTACGGTGCGCTTACGTGATACGATGCGCGTACGGTAAGCTGACGCTACGCGCTCCGCACGTCATAAGTACAGCGCGCTTACGTGATACGTACGTGATGTACGCGTACACGCGGAAGCAACGTCGCGGTTACGCAGGGGCATGTAATGCGCATGCGCGAGTGCGTCTTACGTACGCGCTCCGTAAGCGCTCCGTAAGCGTCACGTTTGCGCATGCGTACTTGTTTGCGAGCGCGTACCGTAAGCTTACGGAGCGCGCACGGTAGGTCATGTGATCCACAAATAACACTTTTCATTGGTTGAAACTACTTTCAGTTCCAGAAACTTCCCACACCACACCCATTCCCCTCATTACTGCTTGAGATCCCCTAGGAGAAGGAGCTGAATTGACATTGAGATACAATGGCAGAACAGCAGACCTCTTCTGAGAGTGAGGCTAGCAGCACCACCATCATCCAGATAAGGAGGAAACAAAAGAATTCTTTTGTATGGGAGTATTTTACTTTTCCAGAGGGGGAGAAAAAGGTCAATGCTCCATTGGTCACTTGCACACTTTGTGACCGTGTTTTATCTAGAGGAAATCCAAGGAAGAAGTATTCCTTTGGAAATCACTCTATGATGAGACACCTTAGGGATAGACATCCCAGGACCTTTGCTCGACATACTGGAAAAAACTCTTCAGTAAGTCACCAGAGCCCAACCTCAGAAGCTCAGCCGAGTACATCATCGGCAGCTCAGCTGAGCCCTTCCTCTGAGGTGGGAGCATCACCTTCTTCTGCTCTTCTGGACGTTAACCCTCGATTTGGGAGGGTTGTAATGAGGTGTATAACGTGTTCTGGTCTTATTGTTTTTGGGGAGACCAGTGTTCCCCTTATTAACAATAAGATAGATCAGCACGTTTGTAGACGCTCATAATATTCCCATTCTTTCTTTCCTCCATCCCTGTATTAACCCAACTGCTCTTTTAAGAGCCAACCTTACCTCACAATTTTTTTTATTTTTTTTTAAGCTTTCCTTTTTGAAAAAATGTTTTTGCCGTGCGCGCACGGTACGTGTAATTACGTGAAGTTCGCGGAATTTTTCCTCGCGGAATTTCTCAGTTTACGCCGTGCGCGTACGCTGCGCGCATTCGGCGATTTTTAAAAAAAAAATTAATAATAATTTTTTGCCCTTGGGGGTCCTTCTGAGACCCCCTGACAAAGGCTAGGGGGTCAGGAACTGTCCAGCCTGCCCCCTTTTCACGTTATCCTCCTTTGTTTTTCTCCCCCTCAGACTGCGAGAGACAAAATGGCGGCCGACACTTCCTGGTTTCGACCGATTCGAATGTTTACTTTGATCTAACAACCAATCAGAATCGCGCTCGCGCACGGCACCGTACGCGTACGGTAAGTTTACCGTAAGCGCACGGAGCGCGCCCATAGATATATATATTGATTTAAATGCTATTTTCTCAGGAAATACTGAACAGATTTACACAAGACCTTCAAAAGGCACATCCCTGACCTGAGGGCTACCTCTCTGCCAAATTTCACATAATTCTGTTCAGCCGTTCGGGCTGTAGCTCGGACTAAAAGTCCTATGGAAAAATGCATGGGGAAAACGCGTTTTGGGACCCCCCTTTTTTCTCAGCCCCCGCTTGACGAATCCCCCCGAGTCTTTCAGGGTAGGAGCGGAGCGTAGCGCCCCATTAGTTTTGAAAATTTCGCGAGGATTTGTCAACCGGCGCCAAAGTTATTCAAAATAGAATTTTGAGATTTCCTATGGAAACACGGTCCTAACTATAACTATCTACTGGCGACCGCCAGTAGATAATATATATATATATATATATATATCCAACAACAAAGGTTACCCTTATGGAAGAGCCACCAGGTAGTTCAATTCATGCACTTTTCTTTAATGATGTGCAGCAGGGCATGAACAAAGACGGGCTTTACAAATCAATGGCAGTTTCTGTCAGACACGTTTCAGGCTTCCCTTTCTTCAGTGACAGAGGGTGCAGCGAAAAAACTAGGCCTGGGCAAAAATTTCGTTCCGTTCGCGGAAATTGCGATATTTTGACATTTTTGCGTTCCGCGGAGAGCGCGAAAATGTCAAAAATTCCGGTTTCCGCAGCTTGGCGATAATTTGTTTCTTGCTCGCGCTGTAAAATGATACATTCTCGCGCGCGCGCGATCGCCTTACCTGAATCCCTGCGTTCGCCGACAAGTTTTCTTGATCCGGTCGCGTTCTCCATGAGATGTTGTATTGTTTTTAGCCATTTGCGCTGTCTCGCGACAGTTCGCGCCCGCAGTGACGTCATGCGTCGCGCGATCACGTCTTTCTTCTCGCGATCATGCACCGCGAGAACAACTCAAAACAAGATGGCCGCGCCCGCAAGCAACCACATGGGTAAGTTGGCGACCCGCAACCATGCAGAAAATCTCGCGAACATGCCGGAAAAAAACTTCCGCATCTTCGCGATATTTCTGCTTGTTTGCGATAATTTTAAACATTCTCGCGATAATTTGCGAAGGTTAATTCCGCAAATTCCGCCCACCCCTAGAAAAAACCAGGTGAAGCGTGCTGCTAATTATACACAGTGAACCTCCCCAGTGGGCGTGGCTGTTGCTACAGCATGCTGGTTCCTGTAGTAGCACTGAAAATAACTTGCTCGTTTGAGTTTCACCCAGAGTCCACTTTAAAAACAAATAAATCCCAAGTGGGTGGAAAACACAGTCTTGTAACAGCGCTGCTGTTTTCATGCAAATCATTAGACTTTTACCTCCCGCTTACCGGTAACCTCACAACCAAAGTCACCGCGGGTCGGCCGTGGCAGAGGGGCTTCTTCCTCGACTGGGTCAGCCGCAATAAATCCAACAGCAAAGGTTACCCTTATGGAAGAGCCACCAGGTAGTTCAATTCAAGCACTTTTCTTTAATGATGTGCAGCAGGGCATGAACAAAGACGGGCTTTACAAATCAATGACAGTTTCTGTCAGACGCGTTTCAGGCTTCCCTTTCTTCAGTGACAGAGGGTGCAGCAAAAAAACCAGGTGAAGCGTGCTGCTAATTATACACAGTGAACCTCCCCAATGGGCATGGCTGTTGCTACAGCATGCTGGTTCCTGTAGTAGCACTGAAAATAACTTGCTCGTTTATATATATATATGCCACAATTTCCATTTACCATAAATGTAACTACAGCACACACTGAGAAGACAATGTGAATTTCAGAAGACATAAGTAAAAGAAAAAATTAGTGTGAACAGTGTGCGCATCAGTTCATATGCACATAGGCAATTGGAATAACTATATTCAATAAAAGTGTGCACACCACTGAACATGAACAGTTAGAAGTGTTTCACAAAATAGTGTGCACTGAAGTGGTTGTACACTGACTCATTAGTGTGCGCATCACTGAACATGCACTGAACATCCGTTGTTCAATAGAAGAAGAATGGTAAAATTAAGGAATAGTGTGCATGTCACTGAACATGCGCGGTAAAGAAGAAAGTAAAATTAGGAATAGTGCGTGCTCGCTGCATATGCACACTAACCCTTAGAATCATTTTATTTATTACAAGTGTGCGCATCACTAAACATGCACGGTAATTCTGTTGTTTGAAACATTTAAAGAAATAGTGTGCAAATCCTTGAGTATGGGCAGAATCTCCACATAAAAGTATGGCTACTAGGGTCTACTGAATTAAATTTAGTATCAAACATAATAAGTGTACGTGAGCAGCAATTGTGCGTGTTTTATATTTTAAAGGTGAAAAATTAAATGCACTGCATCCCCCATAATGCCTACAGCACTGTCTGATTGCAGCTGCCCCATTCAGGGGCGTGTCATTGTTTGGTCAATCTATGAGGGGACAGGCACACCGCAGCACGCTTACCTTCCGCCTAAAGCCTTTGAGAAAGCTAATCAGCGAAACGCGTTAGGCATCGCGAAAGGCTGCCTTAACCTACCTGCTACATGAACACTGCCCATACCTGTGATTGAGGCTGGTAACCTCCGTCGTCTCCTCGAGTGCTGCTCAATTGGGACTACCACTGGTTTGCATTTAAAGACGACGGCCCGGCCGTCGAGGAAGCACCACCCCAGAACGAAGGGGGCCGTGAGGTCAGACACACTGGCCTTGATACGGAGGAGCGGAGCAGGATTAAGGACAGGTTTCCGTAGCGGGGGTTCACTGAGGACTTTATCGTGAGCAGCAATTGTGCGTGTTTTATATTTTAAAGGTGAAAAATTAAATGCACTACATCCCCCATAATGCCTACAGCACTGTCTGATTGCAGCTGCCTCATTCAGGGGCGTGTCATTGTTTGGTCAATATATGAGGGGACAGGCACACCGCAGCACGCTTACCTTCCGCCTAAAGCCTTTGAGAAAGCTAATCAGCGAAACGCGTCAGGCATCACGAAAGGCTGCCTTAACCTACCTGCTACATGAACACTGCCCATACCTGTGATTGAGGCTGGTAACCTCCGTCGTCTCCTCGAGTGCTGCTCAATTGGGACTACCACTGGTTTGCATTTAAAGACGGCGGCCCGGCCGTCAAGGAAGCACCACCCCAGAACGAAGGGGGCCGTGAGGTCAGACACACTGGCCTTGATACGGAGGAGCGGCGCAGGATTAAGGACAGGTTTCCGTAGCGGGGGTTCACTGAGGACTTTATCGTGAGCAGCAATTGTGCGTGTTTTATATTTTAAAGGTGAAAAATTAAATGCACTACATCCCCCATAATGCCTACAGCCCTGTCTGATTGCAGCTGCCCCATTCAGGGGCGTGTCATTGTTTGGTCAATATATGAGGGGACAGGCACACCGGAGCACGCTTACCTTCCGCCTAAAGCCTTTGAGAAAGCTAATCAGCGAAACGCGTCAGGCATCGCGAAAGGCTGCCTTAACCTACCTGCTACATGAACACTGCCCATACCTGTGATTGAGGCTGGTAACCTCCGTCGTCTCCTCGAGTGCTGCTCAATTGGGACTACCACTGGTTTGCATTTAAAGACGGCGGCCCGGCCGTCGAGGAAGCACCACCCCAGAACGAAGGGGGCCGTGAGGTCAGACACACTGGCCTTGATACGGAGGAGCGGCACAGGATTAAGGACAGGTTTCCGTAGCGGGGGTTCACTGAGGACATTATCATGAGCAGCAATTGTGCGTGTTTTTTATTGTAAAGGTGAAAAATTAAATGCAGTACATCCCCCATAATGCCTACAGCACTGTCTGATTGCAGCTGCCCCATTCAGGGGCGTGTCATTGTTTGGTCAATATATGAGGGGACAGGCACACCGCAGCACGCTTACCTTCCGCCTAAAGCCTTTGAGAAAGCTAATCAGCGAAACGCGTCAGGCATCACGAAAGGCTGCCTTAACCTACCTGCTACATGAACACTGCCCATACCTGTGATTGAGGCTGGTAACCTCCGTCGTCTCCTCGAGTGCTGCTCAATTGGGACTACCACTGGTTTGCATTTAAAGACGGCGGCCCGGCCGTCGAGGAAGCACCACCCCAGAACGAAGGGGGCCGTGAGGTCAGACACACTGGCCTTGATACGGAGGAGCGGCGCAGGATTAAGGACAGGTTTCCGTAGCGGGGGTTCACTGAGGACTTTATCGTGAGCAGCAATTGTGCGTGTTTTATATTTTAAAGGTGAAAAATTAAATGCACTACATCCCCCATAATGCCTACAGCCCTGTCTGATTGCAGCTGCCCCATTCAGGGGCGTGTCATTGTTTGGTCAATATATGAGGGGACAGGCACACCGGAGCACGCTTACCTTCCGCCTAAAGCCTTTGAGAAAGCTAATCAGCGAAACGCGTCAGGCATCGCGAAAGGCTGCCTTAACCTACCTGCTACATGAACACTGCCCATACCTGTGATTGAGGCTGGTAACCTCCGTCGTCTCCTCGAGTGCTGCTCAATTGGGACTACCACTGGTTTGCATTTAAAGACGGCGGCCCGGCCGTCGAGGAAGCACCACCCCAGAACGAAGGGGGCCGTGAGGTCAGACACACTGGCCTTGATACGGAGGAGCGGCACACGATTAAGGACAGGTTTCCGTAGCGGGGGTTCACTGAGGACATTATCGTGAGCAGCAATTGTGCGTGTTTTATATTGTAAAGGTGAAAAATTAAATGCAGTACATCCCCCATAATGCCTACAGCACTGTCTGATTGCAGCTGCCCCATTCAGGGGCGTGTCATTGTTTGGTCAATATATGAGGGGACAGGCACACCGCAGCACGCTTACCTTCCGCCTAAAGCCTTTGAGAAAGCTAATCAGCGAAACGCGTCAGGCATCGCGAAAGGCTGCCTCAACCTACCTGCTACATGAACACTGCTCATACCTGTGATTGAGGCTGGTAACCTCCGTCGTCTCCTCGAGTGCTGCTCAATTGGGACTACCACTGGTTTGCATTTAAAGACGGCGGCCCGGCCGTCGAGGAAGCACCACCCCAGAACGAAGGGGGCCGTGAGGTCAGACACACTTGCCTTGATACGGAGGAGCGGTGCAGGATTAAGGACAGGTTTCCGTAGCGGGGGTTCACTGAGGACTTTATCGTGAGCAGCAATTGTGCGTGTTTTATATTTTAAAGGTGAAAAATTAAATGCACTACATCCCCCATAATGCCTACAGCACTGTCTGATTGCAGCTGCCCCATTCAGGGGCGTGTCATTGTTTGGTCAATATATGAGGGCACAGGCACACCGCAGCACGCTTACCTTCTGCCTAAAGCCTTTGAGAAAGCTAATCAGCGAAACGCGTCAGGCATCGCGAAAGGCTGCCTTAACCTACCTGCTACATGAACACTGCCCATACCTGTGATTGAGGCTGGTAACCTCCGTCGTCTCCTCGAGTGCTGCTCAATTGGGACTACCACTGCTTTGCATTTAAAGACGGCGGCCCGGCCTTCGAGGAAGCACCACGCCAGAACGAAGGGGGCCGTGAGGTCAGACACACTGGCCTTGATACGGAGGAGCGGCGCAGGATTAAGGACAGGTTTCCGTAGCGGGGGTTCACTGAGGACTTTATCGTGAGCAGCAATTGTGCGTGTTGTATATTTTAAAGGTGAAAAATTAAATGCACTACATCCCCCATAATGCCTACAGCACTGTCTGATTGCAGCTGCCCCATTCAGGGGCGTGTCATTGTTTGGTCAATATATGAGGGGACAGGCACACCGCAGCACGCTTACCTTCCGCCTAAAGCCTTTGAGAAAGCAAATCAGCGAAACGCGTCAGGCATCGCGAAAGGCTGCCTTAACCTACCTGCTACATGAACACTGCCTATACCTGTGATTGAGGCTGGTAACCTCCGTCGTCTCCTCGAGTGCTGCTCAATTGGGACTACCACTGGTTTGCATATATATATATATATATATATATATATATATATATATTATATATATATATATATATATATATATATATATATATATATATATATATATATATATATATATGCCACAATTTCCATTTACCATAAATGTAACTACAGCACACACTGAGAAGACAATGTGAATTTCACAAGACTTAAGTAAAAGAAAAAATTAGTGTGAACAGTGTGCGCATCACTGCATATGCACATAGGCAATTGGAATAACTATATTCAATAAAAGTGTGCACACCACTGAACATGAACAGTTAGAAGTGTTTCACAAAATAGTGTGAACTGAAGTGGTTGTACACTGACTCATTAGTGTGCGCATCACTGAACATGAACTGCACATCCGTTGTTCAATAGAAGAAGAATGGTAAAATTAAGGAATAGTGTGCATGTCACTGATCATGCGTGGTAAAGAAGAATGTAAAATTAGGAATAGTGCCTGCTTCACTGCATATGCACACTAACCCTTAGAATCATTTTATTTCTTACAAGTGTGCGCATCACTAAACATGCGCGGTAATTCTGTTGTTTGAAACGTTTAAAGAAATAGTGTGCAAATCCTTGAGTATGGGCAGAATCTCCACATAAAAGTATGGCTACAAGGGTCTACTGAATTAAATTTAGTATCAAACATAATAAGTGTACGTGAGCAGCAATTGTGTGTGTTTTATATTTTGAAGGTGAAAAATTAAATGCACTACATCCCGCATAATGCCTACAGCACTGTCTGATTGCAGCTGCCCCATTCAGGGGCGTGTCATTGTTTGGTCAATACATGAGGGGACAGGCACACCGCAGCACGCTTACCTTCCGCCTAAAGCCTTTGAGAAAGCTAATCAGAGAAACGCATCAGGCATCGCGAAAGGCTGCCTTAACCTACCTGCTACATGAACACTGCCCATACCTGTGATTGAGGCTGGTAACCTCCGTCGTCTCCTCGAGTGCTGCTCAATTGGGACTACCACTGGTTGGCATTTAAAGACGGTGGCCCGGCCGTCGAGGAAGCACCACCCCAGAACGAAGGGGGCCGTGAGGTCAGACACACTGGCCTTGATACGGAGGAGCGGCGCAGGATTAAGGACAGGTTTCCGTAGCGGGGGTTCACTGAGGACTTTATCGTGAGCAGCAATTGTGCGTGTTTTATATTTTAAAGGTGAAAAATTAAATGCACTACATTCCCCATAATGCCTACAGCACTGTCTGATTGCAGCTGCCTCATTCAGGGGCGTGTCATTGTTTGGTCAATATATGAGGGGACAGGCACACCGCAGCACGCTTACCTTCCGCCTAAAGCCTTTGAGAAAGCTAATCAGCGAAACGCGTCAGGCATCGAGAAAGGCTGCCTTAACCTACCTGCTACATGAACACTGCCCATACCTGTGATTGAGGCTGGTACCCTCCGTCGTCTCCTCGAGTGCTGCTCAATTGGGACTACCACTGGTTTGCATTTAAAGACGGCGGCCCGGCCGTCGAGGAAGCACCACCCCAGAACGAAGGGGGCCGTGAGGTCAGACACACTGGCCTTGATACGGAGGAGCGGCGCAGGATTAAGGACAGGTTTCCGTAGCGGGGGTTCACTGAGGACTTTATCATGAGCAGCAATTGTGCGTGTTTTATATTTTAAAGGTGAAAAATTAAATGCCCTACATCCCCCATAATGCCTACAGCACTGTCTGATTGCAGCTGCCCCATTCAGGGGCGTGTCATTGTTTGGTCAATATATGAGGGGACAGGCACACCACAGCACACTTACCTTCCGCCTAAAGCCTTTGGGAAAGCTAATCAGCGAAATGCGTCAGGCATCACGAAAGGCTGCCTTAACCTACCTGCTACATGAACACTGCCCATACCTCTGATTGAGGCTGGTAACCTCCGTCGTCTCCTCGAGTGCTGCTCAATTGGGACTACCACTGGTTTGCATTTAAAGACGGCGGCCCGGCCGTCGAGGAAGCACCACCCCAGAACGAAGGGGGCCGTGAGGTCAGACACACTGGCCTTGATACGGAGGAGCGGTGCAGGATTAAGGACAGGTTTCCGTAGCGGGGGTTCACTAAGGACTTTATCGTGAGCAGCAATTGTGCGTGTTTTATATTTTAAAGGTGAAAAATTAAATGCACTACATCCCCCATAATGCCTACAGCACTGTCTGATTGCAGCTGCCCCATTCAGGGGCGTGTCATTGTTTGGTCAATATATGAGGGCACAGGCACACCGCAGCACGCTTACCTTCTGCCTAAAGCCTTTGAGAAAGCTAATCAGCGAAACGCGTCAGGCATCGCAAAAGGCTGCCTTAACCTACCTGCTACATGAACACTGCCCATACCTGTGATTGAGGCTGGTAACCTCCGTCGTCTCCTCGAGTGCTGCTCAATTGGGACTACCACTGCTTTGCATTTAAAGACGGCGGCCCGGCCTTTGAGGAAGCACCACGCCAGAACGAAGGGGGCCGTCAGGTCAGACACACTGGCCTTGATACGGAGGAGCGGCGCAGGATTAAGGACAGGTTTCCGTAGCGGGGGTTCACTGAGGACTTTATCGTGAGCAGCAATTGTGCGTGTTGTATATTTTAAAGGTGAAAAATTAAATGCACTACATCCCCCATAATGCCTACAGCACTGTCTGATTGCAGCTGCCCCATTCAGGGGCGTGTCATTGTTTGGTCAATATATGAGGGGACAGGCACACCGCAGCACGCTTACCTTCCACCTAAAGCCTTTGAGAAAGCTAATCAGCGAAATGCGTCAGGCATCGCGAAAGGCTGCCTTAACCTACCTGCTACATGAACACTGCCCATACCTGTGATTGAGGCTGGTAACCTCCGTCGTCTCCTCGAGTGCTGCTCAATTGGGACTACCACTGGTTTGCATTTAAAGACGGCGGCCCGGCCGTCGAGGAAGCACCACCCCAGAACGAAGGGGGCCGTGAGGTCAGACACACTGGCCTTGATACGGAGGAGCGGCGCAGGATTAAGGACAGGTTTCCGTAGCGGGGGTTCACTGAGGACTTTATCATGAGCAGCAATTGTGCGTGTTTTATATTTTAAAGGTGAAAAATTAAATGCACTACATCCCCCATAATGCCTACAGCACTGTCTGATTGCAGCTGCCCCATTCAGGGGCGTGTCATTGTTTGGTCAATATATGAGGGGACAGGCACACCGCAGCACACTTACCTTCCGCCTAAAGCCTTTGGGAAAGCTAATCAGCGAAATGCGTCAGACATCACGAAAGGCTGCCTTAACCTACCTGCTACATGAACACTGCCCATACCTGTGATTGAGGCTGGTAACCTCCGTCGTCTCCTCGAGTGCTGCTCAATTGGGACTACCACTGGTTTGCATTTAAAGACGGCGGCCCGGCCGTCGAGGAAGCACCACCCCAGAACGAAGGGGGCCGTGAGGTCAGACACACTGGCCTTGATACGGAGGAGCGGCGCAGGATTAAGGACAGGTTTCCGTAGCGGGGGTTCACTGAGGACTTTATCGTGAGCAGCAATTGTGCGTGTTTTATATTTTAAAGGTGAAAAATTAAATGCACTACATCCCCCATGATGCCTACAGCACTGTCTGATTGCAGCTGCCCCATTCAGGGGCGTGTCATTGTTTGGTCAATATATGAGGGGACAGGCACACCGCAGCACGCTTACCTTTCGCCTAAAGCCTTTGAGGAAGCTAATCAGCGAAACGCGTCAGGCATCGCGAAAGGCTGCCTTAACCAACCTGCTACATGAACACTGCCCATACCTGTGATTGAGGCTGGTAACCTCCGTCGTCTCCTCGAGAGCTGCTCAATTGGGACTACCACTGGTTTGCATTTAAAGACGGCGGCCCGGCCGTCGAGGAAGCACCACCCCAGAACGAAGGGGGCCGTGAGGTCAGACACACTGGCCTTGATACGGAGGAGCGGCGCAGGATTAAGGACAGGTTTCCGTAGCAGGGGTTCACTGAGGACTTTATCGTGAGCAGCAATTGTGCGTGTTTTATATTTTAAAGGTGAAAAATTAAATGCACTACATCCCCCATAATGCCTACAGAACTGTCTGATTGCAGCTGCCCCATTCAGGGGCGTGTCATTGTTTGGTCAATATATGAGGGGACAGGCACACCGCAGCACGCTTACCTTCCGCCTAAAGCCTTTGAGAAAGCTAATCAGCGAAACGCGTCAGGCATCGCGAAAGGCTGCCTTAACCTACCTGCTACATGAACACTGCCCATACCTGTGATTGAGGCTGGTAACCTCCGTCGTCTCCTTGAGTGCTGCTCAATTGGGACTACCACTGGTTTGCATTTAAAGACGGCGGCACGGCCTTCGAGGAAGCACCACCCCAGAACGAAGGGGGCCGTGAGGTCAGACACACTGGCCTTGATACGGAGGAGCGGCGCAGGATTAAGGACAGGTTTCCGTAGCGGGGGTTCACTGAGGACTTTATCGTGAGCAGCAATTGTGCGTGTTTTATATTTTAAAGGTGAAAAATTAAATGCACTACATCCCCCATAATGCCTACAGCACTGTCTGACTGCAGCTGCCCCATTCAGGGGCGTGTCATTGTTTGGTCAATATATGAGGGGACAGGCACACTGCAGCACGCTTACCTTGCGCCTAAAGCCTTTGAGAAAGCTAATCAGCGAAACGCGTCAGGCATCGCGAAAGGCTGCCTTAACCTACCTGCTACATGAACACTGCCCATACCTGTGATTGAGGCTGGTAACCTCCGTCGTCTCCTCGAGTGCTGCTGATTTGGGACTACCACTGGTTTGCATTTAAAGACGGCGGCCCGGCCGTCGAGGAAGCACCACCCCAGAACGAAGGGGCGCGTGAGGTCAGACACACTGGCCTTGATACGGAGTAGCGGCGCAGGATTAAGGACAGGTTTCCGTAGCGGGGTTCACTGAGGACTTTATCGTGAGCCGCAATTGTGCGTGTTTTATATTTTAAAGGTGAAAAATTAAATGCACTACATCCCCCATAATGCCTACTGCACTGTCTGATTGCAGCTGCCCCATTCAGGGGCGTGTCATTGTTTGGTCAATATATGAGGGGACAGGCACACCGCAGCACGCTTACCTTCCACCTAAAGCCTTTGAGAAAGCTAATCAGCGAAACGCGTCAGGCATCGCGAAAGGCTGCCTTAACCTACCTGCTACATGAACACTGCCCATACCTGTGATTGAGGCTGGTAACCTCCGTCGTCTCCTCGAGTGCTGCTCAATTGGGACTACCACTGGTTTGCATTTAAAGACGGCGGCCCGGCCGTCGAGTAAGCACCACCCCAGAACGAAGGGGGCCGTGAGGTCAGACACACTGGCCTTGATACGGACGAGCGGCGCAGGATTAAGGACAGGTTTCCGAAGCGGGGGTTCACTGAGGACTTTATCGTGAGCAGCAATTGTGCGTGTTTTATATTTTAAAGGTGAAAAATTAAATGCACTACATCCCCCATAATGCCTACAGCACTGTCTGATTGCAGCTGCCCCATTCAGGGGCGTGTCATTGTTTGGTCAATATATGAGGGGACAGGCACACCGCAGCACGCTTACCTTCTGCCTAAAGCCTTTGAGAAAGCTAATCAGCGAAACGCGTCAGGCATCGCGAAAGGCTGCCTTAACCTACCTGCTACATGAACACTGCCCATAACTGTGATTGAGGCTGGTAACCTCCGTCGTCTCTTCTCGAGTGCTGCTCAATTGGGACTATCACTGGTTTGCATTTAAAGACGGCGGCCCGGCCGTCGAGGAAGCACCACCCCAGAACGAAGGGGGCCGTGAGGTCAGACACACTGGCCTTGATACGGAGGAGCGGCGCAGGATTAAGGACAGGTTTCCGTAGCGGGGGTTCACTGAGGACTTTATCGTGAGCAGCAATTGTGCGTGTTTTATATTTTAAAGGTGAAAAATTAAATGCACTACATCCTCCATAATGCCTACAGCACTGTCTGATTGCAGCTGCCCCATTCAGGGGTGTGTCATTGTTTGGTCAATATATGAGGGGACAGGCACACTGCAGCAAGCTTACCTTCCGCCTAAAGCCTTTGAGAAAGCTAATCAGCGAAACGCTTCAGGCATCGCGAAAGGCTGCCTTAACCTACCTGCTACATGAACACTGCCCATACCTGTGATTGAGGCTGGTAAACTCCGTCGTCTCCTTGAGTGCTGCTCAATTGGGACTACCACTGCTTTGCATTTAAAGACGGCGGCCCGGACGTTGAGGAAGCACCACCCCAGAACGAAGGGGGCCGTGAGGTCAGACACACTGGCCTTGATACGGAGGAGCGGCGCAGGATTAAGGACAGGTTTCCGTAGCGGGGGTTCACTGAGGACTTTATCGTGAGCAGCAATTGTGCGTGTTTTATATTTTAAAGGTGAAAAATTAAATGCACTACATCCCCCATAATGCCTACAGCACTGTCTGATTGCAGCTGCCCCATTCAGGGGCGTGTCATTGTTTGGTCAATATATGAGGGGACAGGCACACCGCAGCACGCTTACCTTCCGCCTAAAGCCTTTGAGAAAGCTAATCAGCGAAACGCTTCAGGCATCGCGAAAGGCTGCCTCAACCTACCTGCTACATGAACACTGCTCATACCTGTGATTGAGGCTGGTAACCTCCGTCGTCTCCTCGAGCGCTGCTCAATTGGGACTACCACTGGTTTGCATATATATATATATATATATATATATATATATATATATATATATATATATATATGCCACAATTTCCATTTACCATAAATGTAACTACAGCACACACTGAGAAGACAATGTGAATTTCACAAGACTTAAGTAAAAGAAAAAATTAGTGTGAACAGTGTGCGCATCACTGCATATGCACATAGGCAATTGGAATAACTATATTCAATAAAAGTGTGCACACCACTGAACATGAACAGTTAGAAGTGTTTCACAAAATAGTGTGCACTGAAGTGGTTGTACACTGACTCATTAGTGTGCGCATCACTGAACATGCACTGCACATCCGTTGTTCAATGGAAGAAGAATGGTAAAATTAAGGAATAGTGTGCATGTCACTGAACATGCGCGGTAAAGAAGAATGTAAAATTAGAGAATAGTGCGTGCTTCGCTGCATATGCACACTAACCCTTAGAATCATTTTATTTCTTACAAGTGTGCGCATCACTAAACATGCGCGTTAATTCTGTTGTTTGAAACGTTTAAAGAAATAGTGTGCAAATCCTTGAGTATGGGCAGAATCTCCACATAAAAGTATGGCTACAAGGGTCTACTGAATTAAATTTAGTATCAAACATAATAAGTGTACGCATCACTGAACATGCGCATACAAATGATGCAAAGGTAATAGCAGCAGCACAGCTTTCACTGTAACTTGATGGGAGCTCTACTCGAATAAAAATGTCTGCCAGTTACGCTATCATGCTGTAAAATGGCCGCTCGGATGACGAGCTGGAGACTCTGAACAGCTATTGCATCCAAGTGGTGCACCGCAATTCACCAAGACTCGATTTTCCAATTGCAAGAAGATGAAGGGAATTGTACTTACAATGACCGCAGGGACGGTAAGGTGTACGAGCTTCCAGGGTGGTTTATTATAACAATAAGATATAATGCTGAGGAGGTGTATAAGAACAGGCAGCGATCTGCAGCAGCAAAGGTGTCACGTAGGTTCTTCTGACTTCGTGTCTGGGTAGCTGTAAATCTGTCTCCAAATTGTAAAGATGAAACGTACTCGAACTTGAAGTGGAAGTATTTGATATAATAAATACCCTGACACAACAGGTGGAGTGACCGTACACAACTTCTGTCAGAGACAACTGCCTCAACAACCACCACCGACTCACTTACTTTCTAGAGTATCAACCAATGTAGGTGAACTGCCTAAAGATGGTGTAGGGCAGTGTTCCCATTGGGTAAAATTTACAAAATTGCGAAATGTATTAGCTTTATGCAGGAAGTGATTGCCATAATGTTGAAAACAATACTGTTCTGCATAGTTAGCCGCATTTTCATATAAATCTTCTGCATCAAAAGCGGCATAATATTTCAAATCAGAAAACAGTGCTTCAATGGCATGAACATCCCAATCATCAGAACGAATGTTCTGCTTAACCACATCACCCATAGAAACACGAAATACATTAGGTACATTGATGACCTCGGTAGGACCATGAATTTGGAATTTAACAGCATCCCACGCAATTCCATCCAAAACGGGCCAGGCAGTAATATTCAAAAAAATGCGGTTCCCTTCTCATGATGTGGGAGGAGGAGTGGGGGGCCAAAGTTCCATTGATAAGTCTAATAGTAGATCTCTCTTTGAGATAGTGTCCATTCACCAGACGGAAAAATACTATTACAAATCCAATGGACATAAACAAAAAAATACTGATTAGCACTAGCCAGACGTATGTCCAAGGGGGAATCAAAAAATGTCTTTTGAACCAACTGGCAAAAATAGCAATGTTCGAAGGGGAAGTAGAAGGCAATGAGGTAGTGTCAAAGGAGAAACGTGACTGGTTAACTGCCGTAGATTGTAAAACAGGCGCGTGACCATTTGTAGGATAAGCATACTCAGTCTCTTCGGGCAGACCACCAGCCGGCGGTATTAGCAAGGGATCAGTAACTGACTGCATCTCGATGGCAACATCAGACAAGGTGGTAGAAGCAGGAACCAACACTGAATTTCTTTGCATTGTCTGGCATGAAACTGCTGGAGTCATACTAAGAAGTATCGGCCACTCGCTGAAGTTTGACATTGTCAATAGAGATGTACCTGTTTTCTTTGCGACCAGGAAGTGGAGGTAAAATGACTGTTCTTGTAATAAACAGAGACACATCCGTACGGTGCCTGGGAGGCAGCACTACATAATGAGTACAGCATACATAATGAGTATATACATCACAACACTTTCAAAGCAGGGAGCACGAAATTCAGGCCTTCCATTCAAGCAGGAGTTGCAGCTTGGAGCACTTCAGATGAGGTAAATTCCAATACTAGAATGTGTGGGTTTCTGATTTAGTGCATGCAATTGTATCGATGTGTGTATGTTTACTTGCAGGTGTGGTGCATGTCTGAGAGTATACCTGTGAGTGGATTTACAAGTCTGTAGTGTCTTTGTTAATAGAAGAAAAACAAATGTGAGTGTATTTTCTATTCATACACATTTTTAACTGAGCCCTGAAAATGTTTGCTGTAATAATCATTCAACGAAACAACACATAATTATGAGAATGTGTCCGCAAAATGAAAAAAAAGTGTATTTCTTTAACATGTGGAAGCATTGTCATCATTGATACATCACATTTTAGCACTGCACTGAGAACTACTTATTACAAGTTTTTAAGCCCGAATCATTAGTGAACTAAGGGGGAAGACAATAGTCAGGTAAACCCTGTAAGTGGCCCATATACTTATAGTTAAATATTATAGTGTATTAAATCAAGCATAATTGGTGTTTATATAACTGGTATTCTGAACTCACATATTTTAAACTGTTTGCATATGAGAAAATTAAGAAAATTGTGTTTTAGTTAAATAAAAATGTGTGCTAAGATCACATAATCTAAGCAAATAAGCAGTGATTTATCCAGTTTTTCTTGTTTCATTGAGTACAAATCAGCCACTAAATGTGTATCTATTTGTCTTTGGTTTTTTTTATGTTAACACTTTGTTTTTACCTCTTTGAGGCTTTTTGTGCTTTTTATATAGAGAAAACTCATGGGTACTGGAGTGCTTTAGTGAGCATCACTTATATCACACAAGGTCACATTAATTTTAGATACTTGGAGATTTAATGGCAGATTTACTAACATTTGAGGCAGTCCAGCACAGTAAGACAACTGGCTACACTGCGTCAAATGGAGAGATCAAGAATGCACTATATCTAGTAAAATATTGTGCATTCATGTTCTCTCTCTGCACTAACATACTACAGGATTGTTTTTGTGCAGGAAGGCACACATTCCTGCACAAAGATTCTCTGAATCTTTTTCCCTTTTCCCATGTGTTCTGCAGATTGCAGTGTATGTAAAAAGAGAAAATAATTAGAAGTAAACATACTTCTCCTTGTTATGCCTCCCCTGGGAAAGCATAGTCTTTTGATTCATTCCCAAGTTTTGCATTGTTAGCAAATCTGGGAATGCGACAAAAACCATGGGGAGATGAGTGGGACCACCAACATGCTCTACAAATTGAACACCTTTCTCGGGCAGAGTAACATAATGCTACAACTTAAGCTGCCTTGCTTTTTCCACATTTACTACGCCATGTAGAGCCACTCAAGGTCACTGTGCATGGCAGAGTAAATCTCACTGAAGGGCATGCGGTGTCCTTCTGTCCCCGTGAGTGATGCAAGGGCAATGCAAGCCCTTAGTAAATCTGTGATATAGCGATTTACCCAAAATCACAGAAGGGTTGAGCCGACACAGGGACTTGGACTTGAACTTAGTTCCACAGTTCCTAACTTGACAACCAAAAAAGCGTAAAACGATTGCTATTCAGAAACAGAGGGGCATATCAGCAACAACCGGCGATAATTATCGCTAAGCGCACTTAGCGCTAGGATAATTATCGCCGGATGTTTATCGCTGAGATAGCGTGCTATCAGCAACGCTTATCTCAAAAGCGATAAAAATCCTCACGCTAACTGCCTAACGTGAGATTATCGCTGGAAACCCAGCCATAATCTCACGCAATGTGGCGTTAGCTTAATGATAGGGACTCACAAACTTAGCCATGATATCCACCTTCCATAGGATATCATGGCTAAGTCAGTCCTGAAGTAGGCGTAAGAAAAGTAGCGATAACAGGGGTTATAGCTACTTTTCTTGCCGCTATGCTTCATAGCGTGGGGCTTGATGATAGGAGAAATGTCGCTTGGCGACATTTCTCGTGTCACGTCAGGTCAGGAACACCCACTTTGCATCTCATTAGAGATGCAAAGCTGGGCGTTAGGAATTCCTAAGCAAACGCAAGTTTTCACGCGTTAGCGTGAGCTTGCTAATTAGGCGATAAAATTATCGCCGTTTTCGGCCGAAAACGGCAGCAAAAGCGGCAATAATTTTATGGCCTCGCCTTGCTGATGTGCCCCTAAAATTATAAAGTTACTGCAGTCATAAAGGTGTTACTGTGTCAAAACAAATTGTACCACACATAGCAATGGTTAATACACTCACAGCTTCTTCATCACACTCCCATAGAGAGCAATGGAAGCAATAAAATAAAATATCACCCTAAAAGAACTAATGATAAATTCAATACATTGAGTGTGTGTGTTTGTGTTCGAAAAAGTAAATATGAATATTTGTATTTTGTAATAAACTTAATTTGCAAAAAAAATAACTTTTTAACATTTATCTCAAAAAGAATTAGTTTGCTGACATTATAACACAATTTACTACATAACAATTAAGAACAAAAAATATTAGTGAGGGTGGAATGTTTTTTCAAATATTCATTTTTTTAAAATAAATTGAAGTAATCAATTTAAATTGAAGAATTACATAACACATATTCAACACATGTGAATCGATTAATAAATGTAATGTAGCATTTTGATGTATTTGTTCTGGTTTAGTAATGAATATTTAAAATTGATTTACATTAGTTTGAAACGTCTTCTTCCTTATTGATTCATATATTCCAAAATTTCTTAGCAGCAAATCTCTGCCAACACATGTGGTGGTTGTTGATGTGGTGCAATCATGTGAGCCCCTGAGTAAGAGCCTCCTAGGGCCCGAAACACATCTCCAAAGGGATTAACTGTTATTGAGCTTTATTAAATGGGAATCAATAAAGAAGAAGACTTTTCTTAAGAGACATTCCAGTTTGAAAAGTATTTGTAATTGGTTCCTGTTTATCATGGATATTACAACCTAAAATCAATGTTCTCAGTACTCCATTAAGGGGCCTATTTACAAGCCCCTTGGGCCACCGCTGTGCCACTTTTTATATGGGAAAAAGTGGTACACCAGCAGCCCAAGGGGCTTGTAAATAATCTCCTAAGTATTTTGCAGCAGTTGATGATACCCACTTTCACATGTCAGCTCCACAGATTGACTGTTCCCGTATGTTTTCAAGAGGCTGTGACTATAGGCATTGAAGCAGTGCTTATCAGTATTTCATTTTCATTATATTATACATTAAAATATTTGTATCACATCGTTAAAGGCTAATGAACTTTGATAATTTTGCCTTCGCTTTACCATAGAAAGATTTCTGCCACAGTGGCAGAGGTCTCTACCTAAGTGTAGAAAAGTTATTAGTTGTAACTTTACCCTCAGCATTCTTGTTGTGGCAGACTCCACTCCCTGATTTGAAGTGGATTAAACATGCCTACACCTAGGTGTAAATGTACACTCAGAACTGGTGATTAGTAAAAATTTTAGGTTTATCTAAGTGCAGTAGTCAATATAGATGTGACTAAATTGTGAGTAAGTTCTTGAATAATTCTTTGTGGCCAACTGATCTTGGAGTTACAAAAATCTGTCGTGGGCACTCTCACCCTATCTAGGATTGACTATTGCAATGCTTTATACCTAGGCACTACACAATGGGCACAGACTAAACTACAATCTTTGCAGAGTGCCGCTGAACGGCTACTTTTGAAGGTTCCCACATTTCAATCTTTGATCAAAATAGCATACAGGCCCTTTATTGGGCACCCATAGCAAATAGGATTAAATTTAAAGTTCTCTGCCTCATTCACAATGCCTTGCACGGTAAGGGAGCGCAATACCACCAGTTCACCTTTCACTGGTACTATCCTCAACGAGCTTTACGTTCCACCTCTGCTCACTTGCTCAAAGTTCCCATGACAAAGTAAGTCAGATGGGGGGGGTAGCAGTCTTTACCATCTTGGCAGCAAACTCTGGAACTCCCTGCCTTGAGCCCTAAGAGTGTATAGGAGTTTTCCATGCTTCCGGAAACAGCTCAAAGCCTGTTTTTTCTTTACCTCCTTCATAGGATAGCGATGTTCAAGTTCAGACTGATCCTATTGAGGTCCTGGTTTCAGCTCTAAGACACCTTGGTATTTGTGCACTTACGAAAATTATTACTTACTTAAATATCCACATGTACATTTATCTTTGTGAATAAGCACCTTTGAATCTCTACTGGCTATAGTAAATACCAAGAGCCACATTTATCAACACCTTATGCCGGTAAATGTTCAAAAAGTAGATGCAAACCATTGCAAGGTGTAGTTTGAACTTTACCTTCAAGAAAAAATATTTTTTGCACTCACAAATAGCCCTAAATAATGTACTGTAGCACTCTGTGCTGCTTTACTTTGCACCAAGGGGGTGTCCCACAGGGGGCACATGGGTGTTCTCATGCAGATACCCATAGTTTTTGAAGCAAAGGCCTATCTAGTAACATTTGTACATAGGCCTTTGTGCCAAAAATATATACGTTCTTAAAGCAGGCGCCAAGTAGAGATGTTGTAATTCTTTATTAACATTTTGCAAAAGATTACATCTTGGAAAACAATAGCATCAGGCGCACACATACAATGGCCGGGTGAACAGTTTAACGAGAAATTTGTGCGAAGTATGCCTCTTAGGGGCTGAAAAAATCATCTATTGGTACATATCGGGTGGGGAGATAGGGTGTAGGGGGTATGGGGGATCCCCTAATCTGATAGGCATGCCGGTGGTAGCAGAATTAGTGGTGGCATAATGCGTGGGGCCGTACGGGCGATGATTCTGGTAATCAAATTGGGTTTTGCACATGTACCGGGTTCCATCTATTAATCGGACGCATCAACTTGCGACTCTGGGAATTAAGTGGGCAGGGGAGCAGGCAGAGAGGAGAAAACCCCCTGCAAGGAGATGGAAAGGATCATCAGAATGAGCAGCTGAGGGCAGGAGGCGGCTGTAGATGTTGAGGATGGAGAATGGGGGTTAAAGTAGACCTGGGAGCGTCCATATGAGGGAGAGGGAGGGGGGTTTGAGGTACATGTAAGGCTGCATAAACACTGATGGGGACTAGTGGGGAGGAGGGTGACTTCTTAAGTGTGGGGTTGTTGCTCTTGTTTCGGATTAAGGAGCATCAGCTGATCTTGTTGCCGCTGCGTGAGTCGGGATGTCTGTTGTGGTGTTCTTAAAAGTGTTACTCTCCGCGCATGGTCCTGAAGGTTGTAAATAACTTGCTCATGGGACGCCGTGTGCATCATGGCTACCAACCATTCCTCTTGCGATGGTGGGGTCGTTGATCTCCACTATCGCAGTAATTATATTTTGGCTGTGGCTGGTGCTGTGTGAAGGAGGCAGCGTTGTGGCTTTGAAAGTGCATCGCCAGTAGTTAGCATGTGAGAGCAACCCTGCCATGTGCAGTTTTGTCCGGATATCAACCAGCCGGTCGTTTTTGCGTGCTCCCTCCAGAGTGAATCGGACCGCATCAGTGCACCAGACACTGAGCATTTTTCTATCCTGAGCGTCAGTCGACTCTCCACTTTTTTGAGACTCCTTTATGACGCCACGCTTTGGTGATCAACACTGGGGGTCCGAATCATCCACTTTCCCCTTCGTGCTGCCTGCAGATAGACGCTGATTTAAGCTCCGGCATGGAGCGCTATCATCCTGTTGGTTTTTTATCCATTTATACTTCAGTCCTCCTACCCGCACTGATGTTCTCCAATGCCTCTCACATCCTCCTAAAACCGGTGTAGAGAACTCTTCACCCTTGTTACTTGAAGTGCTACGCGCATCTCGCGGTTTCTTCCTGAACTCCTCTTGTTTCATAAATCGAGAGACCTCATATACTGTCTATAGTTCGTTCAGCCTAAAGTCCAGGCACATCCCACGGCCACCCCACTTGATACATTTGCCCTGAGGAAGGTGTGACCCACATCTGGGTCAAATGCCGAAACGCGTGTCGGCGCTTAAATATTTGGTGGACCATAACAAAAAAAAATGTTTTTGTAAACTTTCTAATTGCCTGCAATCGCCGATATTAATATTATGGATCAATTTATGTATTGCGTTTTTCAATCTCTTTATTTGATCTGTTATGCCATCTCTGTATAAAATGATCTGTATGTTCTAAAAAATCATCATTGATGTTAATAGTGGATGGCACCATTGGTCCACGTTTCATTATTGCTGATAATTTTTCTTTGTGTATGAATGGATGCCTGAATTTCAGGATGCATGAGTATGTGTGAGTATGAGTCCCTGTTTGAGTGATTGTTCCAGTCAACATTTGGCGGGATGTGATATATCTCTCTTATATCGCATTTAGTAATCAAGTAACGTGTATTAATTATTAATAAATCTTGATGTGTTTTGATATCTTCTTTTCTATATTTTTGTCGGTTGGCCAGCTTCATGGGTGTATATAAATTAGCGACTGTATAGTGCACCTTGATCTGTACAGGCAGAGAACTTTTGTTTGAGTAGTTTGACGGTGACCAGTGCCAGTCATGGGGATGATTTTAAATAAACAGAATTTCAATCTTGCTTTCCGGGTGCCCCTGTCCAGGTCATTTAGAAACTTTACCCGCTCGTCGTCCTCATAGGAGATCGATAGCAGGGTTTTCCATCTGGTGCGGAGGTCCTTTGATAGGGGCTGCGAAAAGAGATGCAATGTGAGTTCTCTGTACAGGCCAGACATAACGCCCTTGTGTTTTCCCCATGTGTACAGATATGATGCTACTGGCGAGGCCTGTAGCGACCAAGGACGTGGTCCCAAACTTTTTTTCAGGCAGTGCCCCATTTGCATTTACCTCAAGGATTGCTGCACCGGGAGGCCAAACTCTTCCCGTAATTGCGCACATGTTTTGAGGTCATCGTCGTGAAGGAGCTGGTCCAAGATGTGGATGCCTGCTGCCCTCCATAAGGGCCAGGGCACTGTTTGTGGATTAATGTCTATGTCTTTATTACCCCACAAGCGGGCTTTCTCATGGGTTCATGGATTCAAACACAACATTGCCAGGCCTTGCGCATAGCTGATAGTATGGGATGGCTGGGGTCGTGGCGGCTTGTTCCTGTCCCATATAGCACTGAAAGGCCTGCCTCTGTGAACAGCAGGTTCCTTTCTAATGTGTACCCATTGAGGAACATCAGGGGTTCCTGATAGCATGTATGCCACTTGGGATAACTGCAGGCTAGGGCGAAGTGTTCTACCAACGGGAGGCTCAGTCCTCCATAAGAGCAATGTGCTTTCAGTTTCACGGCAGCCAGACAAGGCCTTGCTGGACCCCACACAGAGGATTTTATCTCATAGTCTATTAAGCATAACGTGGACAGGGGGACTTGAAATGGGAGCATGCCAAGGGTATTTAAGAAGTGCAGGAGGCTGACATTCTCACGGCTTGTGATCTACCCCACATGGAGAGCCCCACCTCCTTCCCTTTTACAAAGTTGCATTGCATCTGGGTGATCAGGGGGCTTAAGTTATCTGCAACCATCTTCTCCGTCCTCTTGTTCACCAAAATGCCCAGGTATTTAAGATGCAAGGGTTGCCACTGGAAGGGTAACCCATGTATAGCTGCTTATGTGGCTCCGTCTGAGATGGGCAGTGCTTCGATTTTGTCCCAGTTTATTTTGGACGCAATTTCCTGTTCCACCTCTTTCTGGTGGGCAGCATTTTGCCTTTTGGCTTGTGCTGCGTCCTGCATAAGTTGACCCTGAATGGTAGCTTTTACTGCAGCCCAGAGAGCCCTAATCGAGTCCATGAACCCTTGATAGGTGGAGAGGTACTCCTGAAGGTGTGCTCGTAGTTGTGATTTACCCTGAGGGGTCCTTTAGTGCTGAATGTTAATGCGTCAGGGCAAAGGCGCCAGTGATCCACCATCCCATTATCTGCCCATATTTCACCCATCAGGGCTCTTTCTGCAGCATTGCCACTGTCAAGGGGGCCTGTTTTGTCCAGGACTGAATCTCCCACCAGGTTCCAATCCCCACCTATAAGGTACTGAGAGGTGCCTATTTCCGCTAGTAAGCGGTTCAGTTGGAGAAGGAATGATTTTTTGGTTCCCGTCGGGGTATAGACGGATCCCAAGCTTTAATGAGCCTCCCCCATTCGCAGCTTGGCTAATGCATATCGTCTGTCTGGGTTCCGTCTACATCTTTGACACCGTGGCTGGAAGAGAATTGTGGATGAAGTTTGCTACCCCACATTTGCAGATGGGGCCCACGTCTGGGGTTCCCCACTGCACACTGCTGTGAATTACCTTTTCCACCCAGTCCCACTGCAACTTGTCAGACTCCAGTGCATCTAGGAGTGTTTCCTGGGGTAATGCCAGATCCATCTTCTTTGATTGGAGACAAGAGAGTACTTTTTTCCTTTTGATGTAGTGCATGAGTCCATGGACATTCCATGTTATTGTACATAGAGGGTGAGTGTTGTTCATGCCGGGGAGGCCAAGGGGGGAATCCATGTCAAGCTAACCCTGAAAGTGTGTTTAGAGGTCTTCAGTGGTGTAGGTGGCACGTGAGGTTTTGCCAGCGCTGTAAGGTAAGAGGAGGGGAGAGGGTAGGGGGTAAGAAAAGGTATGTTAGTGATAGGAGAGAGGAGCCTTGGCTCACAGAAGAGGCATTACCTGGATGTAGGCCACATGATGGGAGATGTGGCTTACTAGGGGGGAGCACGGAAGAGGGGGTGGTAGTGATGGTTATAGAGGAGCAACTAGGAATGAGGAGTGTAGGCTGATGTGCAGCAGCACTCAGGATCCTAAGCTTTTAACCGTGTGTCTGGGCTCACTAGAGAACCGCCACAAGGGGGGGCTCCATCAAGAGGGCAAAACAGAAATGTATCTGTGTCCTGCAGGTTAGGGTGTGTGCAGTTTTGGCCACTGGCTTGGGGAGGTGCATCCTGGTGTAGCATGGTTGTATATGGTAGCACATTGGTCATATCTGTGAGTACAAGGAAGGGTTGCAGGCATATGGGGTTGGTGTAGTGGCAGTGACGTAAATTTTATCATTTGCGTTATACATAACAAACATAGCAAATGCCATATGGGCCATATCTATGGATAACATATACTGTGTACATCCCTGGTCGGGCTTTTAACATAAATAGCTCAATTAGCACAGTTGGTATAACACATTAAATATAACACATAGGGGCATATTCTCAAGAAACTATCGCCGAGTCAACGGCACTTTATCGCAGCCAAAGTTGTGATAAATCCATCGCCCCATTCACAATCTGGTGTTAACAGCCCACAGCACCAGTTTACCCGCGATAGCAGCCGCAAAAAACATTGCCACAGAGGACCCACGCAACTATCGCTAAAGAGATGCAGAGTGGGCGATCCCGTGCCAAAATCCGCGACAACCTAACACCACAACATTCTCAACGACCAGCCACATTAGCGATAATAACACAAAACAGGCGATAAGGCGCGTTAGCACCAGGAAATCTACACCTGCTCTGACCTGGTGTAAAGTCAGATGGCAGCCTGCACCACAAAGGGGAGACCAGCCCAGGGCCACACCCGAAGGGCAACAGAAGCCATGGAGCCACCCATCATGCGGCCCGGACACCCAAGAGGGCCACAACACCCACCAACACCACCCCCAGGACCACCCCTCCCTGGCACCCCCGACCAAAGACATGCCACATCAGCTACACCTAAACATGTACAAAATATTCCGCATGACATCGCACAATCACAACTGGTGACATGCATGTGTCGACACAGAAAAGAGCAGCACACATTCACTTTCGAAGCAACAAATGAACTTTATTAAAATGAACACTGAAATGAAATGAAGACACATGGCCGCTCCCCTCAGGACAACCCGTAGGTCCTAGCCTGCAAGACAAAAGTCATGATGAGAAGGTGTGTCCTCCGCACATCAAAGGACAGAGAGAGAGCAAAGGGGAGGGAGAGGAAGAGAGGGGGAGAGAGAGAGAGAGAGAAGAAGAGAGGGGGAGAGAGAGAAGAAGAGAGGGAGAGAGAGAGAGAAGAAGAGAGTGGGAGAGAGAGAGAAAGAGAGAAGAAGTGAGGAGGAGAGAGAGAGAGAAGAAGAGAGGGGGAGAGAGAGAAGAAGAGAGGGGAAGAGAGAGACAGTGCCGCCCCTGCGCACCCAGGCCACACTGCTCACCTTCCACCACTGGTGCGTAGATGGCAGGTCCCACCACGTGCCGCTCAAAGCCAAAAGCCTGGGGCCCACAGACATGGCACCCTCCGTATCATGCAGCCAAGCTCCGCAGGCCAACAGGTCTCACGTCTAGTGCTGGGTCTTGAATACTCCTTGGCAGAGGACATACCAGTGCACCCAGCACCATCGCAGGCTGCACACCCGCTCAGCCCAAGGGGTGCCACTAACTCTGGGATCCCGGAAGCGACGCCACGTGGCGGTAGGCCCGTGATGCCCGCTGGCTCTGGCCTACACTGCGGTCCAGCAGTGCACACTAAACCTGAGCTGTCCTGACCGCCGGGACGGGGCATCAACGCAGGCTGCACACCCACTCAGCAGCTTAAGGTGCCACTGACTCAGTGCACCCAAAGTCACCGTCCCGTGGCGGGGTGCCTGTGCCGGCAGCAATGCTCCGAGTGCCACTAACCCTGTGTAATCCCAGTCAGCGCCACGTGGTGGCGGGCCCGCGCCAGCTGCAAGGCCTCGGGTGCCACAAATCCTGTGCAAGCCCAGTCAGCCCCACGTGGTGGTAGGCCCGTGTTAGACCTGGCACCTTGGCGTGAGTCTCCCTTCCTCTTTTTGTCGCTGTGCCTCATGTGTTTTATGGTGTTGGCCGCTCAGCGCGCTGTGCCACTGCCAACCAGTGTCGCGGTGCGAGTGCTCCCTATGTAAATTGTGTATGTTGGTTGGATTCCATGATTGGACTGTTTGATTTACTGTCAGACCCCAGTAAAGTGCGCCAGGGGCGCCAGGGCATGTAAATGCGAACACCGCTGGTGGGCTTGCAGCACTGGTTGTGCCACCCACAGGAGCGGCCGGTAAAATATGTCTGAGGTCTGCCACCGCAGAACCTGCGTGCAGTCTGGTACTGACATGCTGACCGGCAAGTGCCCACACTTGCCAGTCCCTAAAACCTTCCCTTAGCTGCATGTTAGTCACCCCTCTGGTAGGCCCACGGGCAGGGTGCGTTGTAAGCCTAAGGTAGGACAAGCCCGGATGCCTGGCATGTCCTAGTAGTGAATTACCGCCATCTTGTTGTTCACTACTGCAAGGCTACCCTGTTCTCATAGGCCAGTATGGGCGGCCTGGATTATTACACCCTATGATCCTAACCGACCCAGGGAACATGGTAGAAGATCGAGTTTAGTATGCCTGAACTCGGAATAATAAGGTACATCTTTTCGCAAGGTTTATTTTAATATTCCGGGTTTGCAAATGTCACTTTTAGAAAGTTGGCCTTTGCTTGCCTAAACCTTTCAGCCGCCTCTGCATGATGTGTATCTGATGTCTGGCTGGTGTGAGTGACAGGGCTGGGGGAACCCAGATGGGCAGGGCTAGGTAGCCTGATATGAATAGGACGATCGACAGGTAGATGGGTGGGAGGAGTGCTCCTAGGCTCTGAATAGGACAGTGCTCCGCTACCTCGATGCCGGCTCCACCCCCTGTGGAGCGTCTGATGACTCTGCCCTGCACTCTGAAAGAAGAAGCCTGCATCACGTAAACAAAGTGCTCAGAAACCGGACTGAACTAGGCAAGGGCCCCCCTGGCCTGGGAGAACAAAAGATTTGCTGTATAAATGGAGGAGCCCTGCTCCTAAGAAACTAGATCCGCTTTTGACCAAGAAGAATCTCTGCCTGAGGAGGAGGCACCGGGAAAGCTGTAGGAGGAAGACTGTCCCTATCCTGGGGGATTGGCCTGCAGTGGTGACCTCGCTGCCAAAGGGGAGAAGAGAAACTGTTGCTGAAGACTTTGCTTTATTTTTACTTTCAAGACTTGTGCTTTTCCAAAACGATCTCCAAGGGCTTGGAACCGAGCTTGCCCCCTGAACGGAGCCCCAGGACCATTGGGCTCTACCTGATCTTCACCCGCCTGCTGCTTGACCGTGGTGTCCTTTCCCTCGCCGGAGCTGTGACCCTCGTGCCGCAGTCCCTCCCTGAGCCGTGACCAGGACTGCTTAGCCGCCCCCGCCTTGGGAAGAGCCTCGCTCGATCGGAGCCGCTCCCCCTACGCTGTGCTGGGCTGCCCCGTCACCTCGCTCGTGGAGGCTCGCTGTGCACCTTCACCCTCCCGCCGGAATCGGCGTTTGTGAGCATCTCCAAGCCTCGGACAGCCCGGACGCATCGGCGTGCCCGGCTGCCCCGCTTTGTTCACCCGCCACCTGCAACACCCCGCTCTTGTCGTGAGCCTGAAGATCAGACACCCTCGTGAAGTGTGGGAGCCCCGGACGCCGCCTCGCTCTTCTGTCGAAGAGCCGCTGAAATCCTGCACCCGCCTTTGCGTCAAGAAACAAGGTACTGTACTTACGAACTCGACCGCGAGCTCGCATCGGATCCAGGGTCCGCAACGTTCTTATTTCCCTGTCATCTGCCGTGGGCTTCCAAGTCGCCCCCTCAGCCTAGAGTGTGCTGAGGCCTACAGTCACCTTGTGCCCGCCTAAAGAACTTTCCGTACAAAGAGAACTTTACCGTATTCCTAAGAATTGTGGCCCCATCAGTTCAACGTTACTGGGCCTTGTATTTAACTCTGCTGAAACTACATAAAAGCTTATTTTTATATACTACCGGATTGGTGTCCATTTGTGGTGCATGCAGGGGGTTTACTATATGTGTAATTGCATTTGCTTAACCGTGTACGCCTGAGACTTAGCCTAGACTGCTCGCGCCACGCACCTAGAGGGTGAGCAGGGGTTATTCTGGGGAGTCATCCTTCGCCCTGACAAGAAGTAAAGGGTCCCTGCTTGTTGTAGGTTCACACCTGCGTCAACCAGAGCCCCCTCATTTCTAACATTGGTGGCAGCGGTGGGATTTACGGATTTGCATTTGTGGTTTACGTATAGTGAATCACTGATCGCCACGTAGTAAGAGCAGACCAGTAACACAGCCACAAGGCTAGCATTTGTTTTTTGTTTTGCCAAGAATCTCCGTTGTTAGAGCCATGCCTGGTTCACTTTCCGCCGGAAGGGCGGCTTCCATAATCTCTGGATTTGAGGACGTAGATTGGGAAGAAGGCGCGCTTATGGATCGTACCAATGAAGACTTGAAAGGTTTGTGCTCCAAGTTCAGGATCGCCCAAACTGGATTAAAAAACAAGGCCCAACTCGTGAAGGCGCTGAGGGCCTGGTATGAGTCAAAGGCACCAGAGAATCAGGTGGAAGTGATTCCCCCAGAAAGTGTCCATGAGTTCGGCAGATGCCTGTCGCCCGAGGAGTTGGCGGACAGGGCAGCAACCCGGGCACACGAGGTGGAAATGGCAAAACTCCATGGGCAGATGGATATGGAAAAACAAAGATTAGCCATGGAAGAAAAGAAACTACAATTAGAGCATGACATGAAGCTGAGGGAGCTGGAGCTGAAAGCCAAAAGTTTGGAGCTTAATCCCTCTGGTGGCAGCACACCGCCAGGATCGGCGGAACCAAGAGTTTATATTCCTAAGGATGTAGTGAAGGAGTTCTTCAGGAATGACGACATCGGGCAGTGGTTCAGAGCCTACGAGGTAGCCATGTCTTCCCACCGGGTCCCTGAGAAAGATTGGGGAGCGGGGTTGTGGGGAAGGTTCCTGAGTGAGGGGCGGGACACACTGTTAGATTTACCTGTTGATGTTCGTAATTCTTATTCCCATATGAAGGAAGCATTGATGGCTAGGTATGGGTTGACCCCTGAGTTATATAGACAGAGGTTCAGGGGTTGCACTAAGATTCCCAATAGTACGTATGTGGAGTATGTGACTTTCTTTTGCAGAGCGCTGGATGGTTGGGTGAAGGGTAGTAAGGTGAATGATTATCAAGGGCTGCTTGATCTAATGGCATGGGAGCACTTGTCCAGTAATTGTTTTCCTGAGCTACGCCAGCACCTGATCGATAGTAAGCTGACTAACCCGAGGAAGCTTGCTGAGGAGGCGGACCGCTGGGTCAGTACCAGGGTCCACAAGGGTACCGTGGGAGATTCCGCCAAGGGTGGGCAGGGTCCCCAGCAGAAGAGTGGGGGGGACAGGGGTAAACAGAAGCAGTTCCAAAAAGGGCCCCAAAATAATCCCCAAGGGAACCAAGGGAAGGGTTCTCAGCCTCCCCCACCCCAGAAACCGACCGGGGCCCCGACAGGTCCTCCTGTTCAGAAGGGGCCCGTAAGATGTTACAGGTGTAACAATTTGGGGCATTTTGCCTCTGATGTGAAGTGTCCGATGTTTGGTAAACCCGCACCCACTGGTGCTCCACCCCGGCAGGTGACGAGTGTAGCCTTGGGGGAGGAGAGGGATGTCCAAGGTGGGTGGGGTCCCGCAGAGATGTCCCTGGTCTCGCTAGGAGACCGTGAAGTGGTCCCTCCAACCCAGCTGCCTGAGAACACTAAGAAGTACAGGCAGTGGGTGACCATAAATGGCCATAGGGTGGAAGCTCTTAGAGATACAGGAGCCAGTGTGACAGCTGTCAGGTGTCACCTGGTGTCTCAGGAGCAGGTGGTCCCCAATGCATTCTATCCCGTTGTTGCCGCTGACAACACAGAGAGACACTGCAAGGTGGCTCAGGTTCCCTTCGAGTGGGGGGGGGGTCTCTGGTACTCTTCAGGTAGCTGTGAGGCCCGCCATGCCTGTAGACTGTTTGTTAGGGAACGATTTGGAGAGCTCACCTTGGGCTCAGGTGGAGCGGAGTGCTCACCTGGAGATGTTGGGTATGCCGGATTGGGCGTGTGTCACCACCCGGTCCATGGCAGCCAGTAAAGGTACTCGAGAGGTCCTGGAGCCTGAGAGGGAGGCCCAGGAGCCGGCCTCAGAGAGAAGGGGCAAGGGGCGCGGGAAGCCGGCCCCTGAAGTTCCCACGGTCCAGGAGGAAGCAGACCTTGAGGGGGATGCCCTGGAGCCTACAGGGGAACAGATAGCTGAACTGGGAGACCTACCGGAGCTGACCCATTGGCAGCAGGAAGGGGGTCCCACCAGGGAGGACTTTTGTAAGGCACAGAAGGAGTGCCCTTCTCTCGTGGGTATGCGGCAGCAGGCTGCAGCCCAGGCCGCAGGTGATCAGTCAGGATCGCATTTCATTTACTGGGAGAACGACCTCCTATATACAGAGCCTAAGGTTGCTGAGCCTGGGTCAGCCCGTGCGCTGGTGGTACCCCAGGACTTCAGAGCCTTCCTACTGGGGCTGGCTCACGATGTGCCATTGGCAGGGCATTTGGGGCAGGACAAGACCTTTGAAAGGCTTGTCACCCACTTTTATTGGCCTCAAATGCGCAGGAGTTCGGATACTCACTGCAGGACATGCCAGACTTGCCAGGCAAGTGGAAAGAGTGGAAGGAAGCAGAAGGCTCCACTCCAGCCATTCCCTGTGGTCGGTACCCCATTCCAGCGAGTGGGGATTGACATTGTAGGGCCACTGGACCCCAAGACAGCGATGGGCAATAGGTTCATCCTGGTCCTGGTGGACCATGCCACCCGGTACCCGGAAGCCATCCCTCTGAGGACAGTGACGGCCCCCGTGGTGGGACGTGCACTGATGGGAATTTTCTCCCGAGTGGGATTCCCTCTAGAGGTGGTGTCTGACCGAGGTACCAATTTCATGTCCAAGTACATGAAATCTCTTTGGCAAGAGTGTGGTGTAACCTACAAGTTCACCACACCTTACCACCCCCAAGGAAACGGGTTGGTTGAGAGATTCAACCGAACCCTCAAAGGCATGATAATGGGCCTAGAAGGACCCATGAGGCGCAAGTGGGACGTCCTCTTACCATGCCTTCTCTTCGCTTACCGTGAGGTGCCACAGAAGTCTCTGGGGTTCAGTCCCTTTGAGCTTCTGTATGGTCACCCCGTCAGAGGACCTCTAAGTCTGGTCAAGGAAGGCTGGGAGCAATCTCCCAGGAAGCCTCCCCAGAATGTATATAGTTACATGCTGGCCTTCAGGAATCAGACTAGGCGATTCAGGCAACTTGCTGAGGCAAATCTGGAAGCCAGCCAGGAGGAGATGAAGCGGTGGTACGACCAGAATGCCACTCTGGTAGAGCTTCAGCCTGGACAGAAAGTATGGGTCTTGGCCCCCGTGGAGCCGTGTGCGCTCCAGGATAAGTGGACCGGTCCCTTTGAGGTGGTGGAGCGCAAGAGTCCTGTTACCTACGTGGTGGACCTGAAGTCTCCGAGGAACCCCTTAAGGGTCCTACATGTCAACCGCCTCAAGCCCCACTTGGAGAGGTCCCAAGTGGGCATGCTCTTGGCAACAGATGCTGGAATGGAAGAGGAGACAGAACCTCTTCCTGACCTCCTGTCAGCCAAGGAGCAAGATGGGTCAGTGGATGGTGTCATCCTCTCTTCCACCCTGACCCCTGAGCAACAGAATGATTGTCGCCAGCTGCTGGGACAGTTTTCTGACCTGTTTTCCCTGATCCCTGGTGTCACTGATTGGTGCGTCCATGATGTGGACACTGGGGATAGTCCACCTGTGCGGCACAAGGCCTACCGGGTGACTGACAGGGTGAGGACATGCATCAAGGAGGAGGTCTCCAAGATGTTTGCCCTCGGGGTAATTGAGTCTTCTAGCAGTCCTTGGGCCAGCCCCGTGGTCTTGGTCCCAAAGGCTGCAGCGCCGGGAGCCACACCCGAACTCCGGTTCTGTGTGGACTACAGAGGACTCAATTCGGTCACTAGGACCGACGCACACCCCATCCCCAGAGCTGATGAGCTCATCGATCGGCTAGGGGCTGCCAACTACCTCAGCACGTTTGATTTAACGTCGGGGTATTGGCAGATCGCCTTGACCGAGGGGGCCAAAGAGAGGTCAGCATTTTCCACCCCAGATGGGCACTACCAGTTCCGGGTTATGCCATTTGGGATGAAGAATGCCCCTGCCACCTTCCAGAGATTGGTCAACCAGGTGTTGGCTGGGCTGGATTCGTTCAGTGCAGCCTACCTGGATGACATCGCAGTGTTCAGCTCCACTTGGGAGGAACACTTGCGTCACCTCGGGGAAGTGTTGATGGCGCTGCGCAAGGCAGGCCTCACGATCAAGGCGAGTAAGTGCCAGATCGGGCAGGGTTCCGTGGTGTACTTGGGACACCAAGTTGGGAGTGGCCAGGTGGCACCCCTTCAGCCCAAGATAGAAACCATCCTGAATTGGGAGGCGCCCAAAACCCAGACGGAGGTGAGAGCCTTCCTAGGTCTCACCGGGTACTACAGGAGGTTTGTCAAGGGGTATGGCAACATGGTTGCCCCCTTGACAGCGCTGACTTCGAAGAAGCAGCCCAGGAAAGTGATCTGGACTGACACCTGTCAGAAAGCTTTTGAGGCCTTGAAAACTGCTATGTGCACGGCGCCCGTGCTCTTGGCTCCCAACTTCTCCAAAGAGTTTATCGTTCAGACAGACGCTTCAGAGCATGGTGTGGGGGCTGTTCTTTCACAGATTAATGAGGAGGGCCTAGATCAACCCGTAGCCTTTCTTAGCAGGAGGTTACTTCCACGGGAACAAAGGTGGAGTGCTATTGAGCGTGAGGCATTTGCTGTGGTCTGGGCGCTGAAGAAGCTAAGACCCTACTTGTTTGGGTCTCACTTCCGGGTTCAGACGGACCACAGGCCCCTCAGATGGTTGATGCATATGAGGGGTGAGAATCCAAAGCTGTTGAGGTGGTCCATTTCCCTACAGGGTATGGATTTCACGGTGGAACATCGCCCTGGTACAGATCACGCCAATGCTGACGGTCTGTCCAGATTTTTCCGCCTTAGTGATGAGGAACTCCCTGGGGTAGGGTAGTTCCCCCCACTTTTCAGCTGGAGGGGACACGTGTTAGACCTGGCACCTTGGCGTGAGTCTCCCTTCCTCTTTTTGTCGCTGTGCCTCATGTGTTTTATGGTGTTGGCCGCTCAGCGCGCTGTGCCACTGCCAACCAGTGTCGCGGTGCGAGTGCTCCCTATGTAAATTGTGTATGTTGGTTGGATTCCATGATTGGACTGTTTGATTTACTGTCAGACCCCAGTAAAGTGCGCCAGGGGCGCCAGGGCATGTAAATGCGAACACCGCTGGTGGGCTTGCAGCACTGGTTGTGCCACCCACAGGAGCGGCCGGTAAAATATGTCTGAGGTCTGCCACCGCAGAACCTGCGTGCAGTCTGGTACTGACATGCTGACCGGCAAGTGCCCACACTTGCCAGTCCCTAAAACCTTCCCTTAGCTGCATGTTAGTCACCCCTCTGGTAGGCCCACGGGCAGGGTGCGTTGTAAGCCTAAGGTAGGACAAGCCCGGATGCCTGGCATGTCCTAGTAGTGAATTACCGCCATCTTGTTGTTCACTACTGCAAGGCTACCCTGTTCTCATAGGCCAGTATGGGCGGCCTGGATTATTACACCCTATGATCCTAACCGACCCAGGGAACATGGTAGAAGATCGAGTTTAGTATGCCTGAACTCGGAATAATAAGGTACATCTTTTCGCAAGGTTTATTTTAATATTCCGGGTTTGCAAATGTCACTTTTAGAAAGTTGGCCTTTGCTTGCCTAAACCTTTCAGCCGCCTCTGCATGATGTGTATCTGATGTCTGGCTGGTGTGAGTGACAGGGCTGGGGGAACCCAGATGGGCAGGGCTAGGTAGCCTGGTATGAATAGGACGATCGACAGGTAGATGGGTGGGAGGAGTGCTCCTAGGCTCTGAATAGGACAGTGCTCCGCTACCTCGATGCCGGCTCCACCCCCTGTGGAGCGTCTGATGACTCTGCCCTGCACTCTGAAAGAAGAAGCCTGCATCACGTAAACAAAGTGCTCAGAAACCGGACTGAACTAGGCAAGGGCCCCCCTGGCCTGGGAGAACAAAAGATTTGCTGTATAAATGGAGGAGCCCTGCTCCTAAGAAACTAGATCCGCTTTTGACCAAGAAGAATCTCTGCCTGAGGAGGAGGCACCGGGAAAGCTGTAGGAGGAAGACTGTCCCTATCCTGGGGGATTGGCCTGCAGTGGTGACCTCGCTGCCAAAGGGGAGAAGAGAAACTGTTGCTGAAGACTTTGCTTTATTTTTACTTTCAAGACTTGTGCTTTTCCAAAACGATCTCCAAGGGCTTGGAACCAAGCTTGCCCCCTGAACGGAGCCCCAGGACCATTGGGCTCTACCTGATCTTCACCCGCCTGCTGCTTGACCGTGGTGTCCTTTCCCTCGCCGGAGCTGTGACCCTCGTGCCGCAGTCCCTCCCTGAGCCGTGACCAGGACTGCTTAGCCGCCCCCGCCTTAGGAAGAGCCTCGCTCGATCGGAGCCGCTCCCCCTACGCTGTGCTGGGCTGCCCCGTCACCTCGCTCGTGGAGGCTCGCTGTGCACCTTCACCCTCCCGCCGGAATCGGCGTTTGTGAGCATCTCCAAGCCTCGGACAGCCCGGACGCATCGGCGTGCCCGGCTGCCCCGCTTTGTTCACCCGCCACCTGCAACACCCCGCTCTTGTCGTGAGCCTGAAGATCAGACACCCTCGTGAAGTGTGGGAGCCCCGGACGCCGCCTCGCTCTTCTGTCGAAGAGCCGCTGAAATCCCGCACCCGCCTTTGCGTCAAGAAACAAGGTACTGTACTTACGAACTCGACCGCGAGCTCGCATCGGATCCAGGGTCCGCAACGTTCTTATTTCCCTGTCATCTGCCGTGGGCTTCCAAGTCGCCCCCTCAGCCTAGAGTGTGCTGAGGCCTACAGTCACCTTGTGCCCGCCTAAAGAACTTTCCGTACAAAGAGAACTTTACCGTATTCCTAAGAATTGTGGCCCCATCAGTTCAACGTTACTGGGCCTTGTATTTAACTCTGCTGAAACTACATAAAAGCTTATTTTTATATACTACCAGATTGGTGTCCATTTGTGGTGCATGCAGGGGGTTTACTATATGTGTAATTGCATTTGCTTAACCGTGTACGCCTGAGACTTAGCCTAGACTGCTCGCGCCACGCACCTAGAGGGTGAGCAGGGGTTATTCTGGGGAGTCATCCTTCGCCCTGACAAGAAGTAAAGGGTCCCTGCTTGTTGTAGGTTCACACCTGCGTCAACCAGAGCCCCCTCATTTCTAACAGCCCATGTCATGTGCCAGGCCTCAGATGCCACCAATCCTGTGCACAACAACTCATGGGCTCTTTATGAATTTTGAAGCGTGGAGCGGCCGTCATCCAGTCACCACCGGAAGAGAGGAATGTGACGTCGTCGGCCCCTTATGTTGGCGGAGTCACATGGCCAGTGATGCCTGTGCTGGATAGGTGTGGGGTGTCTGCAAACCTGCCCTCAGAGAGTGGCTGTGACATGCTGATGACTAGACCAGTGACCTACACACCACCAGCGAGTACGCCTGCGACGGGTAGCAATGACCCCTCCCTCTCAGTGCATCATCAGAGTGGTCTGGCCTGCCGTACACTGGACCAGCGCAGGGCTTGCCACAATGACTTGTTCGCTCAGGGCATGGTCCAGTCCATGTCCGGACAAGGAAGTGACTCTTGCGTGTGTCCCTGTTGTAGTGTTCACGGGACCAGGTACATAAAATGCAATGTCGCACCCTCTGACTCGCATCCCACAGGATGAACATCATTGACACAAGGGAAGGCACTGTCCCCACATTCATCCACACATCCATACTTGACTGATGTAATACATGACACAGCAGTGTGTCACTGGATGTTTATTTGCACATCCAGTGCAGTTATGGAGCTGGAGCGGTACAGGGCAATGCCGAGCACACTACACAATATGGGCCCATGGAGGGCCAGCCATAGTCCAGCCATGCCAGAGTCCATCTGGAGACGACATGTACTGCGGAAGAGGAAGGGTAAGGTCCGCAGTCTGTCCGCCGTGTCATTGGTCATCGAACAGGATATGGCAGTCCATGTCGCTGTCCAAGGTGAGTGCATCGGAGTGTATCAGGGGTCAGTGGAAGGTCATGCGGCCATGTGCGGCACCAAGCAGAAACAGGCCAGGTGGCGGAAATGAATGCTAGTGCCTCCTGATCACAGACCCATCCATGTCCTCATCCTCGGATGTGTGCCCTGCCCCCCCTGTGGGTGTTGCAGTCCCGGCTGGGTCACGGTGTGCCACTGACACATCAGGGGCCTGGGTGGATATGTCTGCCACACTGTGAGGCACTGACACACCACGGGGCGGGGATGTGGAGCAGGGTTTGTGCCTCCAGCCCACCCGCAGCCCCGCCAAATTTTTACCCACCCCATCCCCACCGCGCCTACCATATCCTCACACTGTATCTGTATCTGTCTGGGTGATTGTCTTTATTGTGGTCTTGCCCCTGTTACTTATGTGATTGTATTTTTGGCTGCCCCTGTCTTCTTTCTGTACCCGTCATGCCGTGAGTGCTGAGTGTTGCGTTTGTCCTGCCGCTGCTGCCCCTGCGGCCCTGCCCACTGATCCAGCCCACTCCCACCCCCGACCTCTGCCCCCTCCCCTTCTTATGGCGACCACTGCCGGGGAGCACGTGTGAGACCTAGACTCCGGTCCAGGCCAGCACTCTCCCCAGCAGCGCCGCCTCTACGTTTCAGCCTCTGAACCTCCTCTGAGCAGGGTTTATGCCTCAGCCCACCCGCAGTCCTGACGATTTTTTTCCCGCCGCCATCCCCACCGCGCCTCCCGTATCCCAGCACTGCACCCATATCTGTCTGGTTGATTGTCTTTATCGTGGTCTTGCCCCTGGTATTTGTGTGATTGTATTATTGGCTGCCTCTGTTTTCTTTCTGTACCCGTCCTTCCGTGAGTGCTGAGTGTTGCGTTTGTCCCGCCGCTGCTGCCCCTGCGGCTCCACCCACCGATCCAGCGAGCTCCTGCCCCCTACCTCTGCTCCTGCCCCCTCCCCTTCTTATGGCGACCGCTGCGTGGTTGCTCAGCAGACGCGCGTAGCGGGCGTGCCTAAGGCAAGCCCGTCTGCGCCTGTCCGTGCCTGGACCACACCAAGCGTCAGACCCCCTGGCCCCCGCGGGCAACACAACACCCAAAGCTGCTCAGCAGAAGCGCGCAGCGGGCGTGCCTAAGGCAAGCCTGTCTGCGCCCATCCGCGCCTGGACCATGCCCAGCGTCAGACCCCCTGGACCCCGCGGGCACCACAACCCTCCAACACCCGCTCAGTCCACAAGCACACTGTCAAACTCTGGGACCTGCTCGACTCCTCCACCCCGGACGTCACCTTTCTGACAGAGACCTGGATGGACACCTCCTCAGTGCCCGACATAGCCATAGCCATCCCGGACGGCTACAAGATCACCCGCAGGGATCTAAACAACAATAGACCATGAGGAGGAATCACCATCGTCCACAGGAACACCATCAGCATTTCAACCAACATCGGAGACTCCCTCAGCACGGCCGAGCACCTACACTTCCAGATCAACGTCGATCACAACACCACCCTCAGAGGAACACTCATCGACAGGCCTGCGGGACCCCGATCACAGTTCAGTGAATCCATCGCCAACCTCATCAGCACGCACGCCCTCACCTCCACAGACTACATCTTCCTCGGAGACCGGAACTTCTACCTCAATGACGTCAACGACAACAACACCACAACACTGATCGCCCACCTCGCCAACCAGGGACTCAAGCAACTCATCACAACACCCACCCACTCTGCCGGTCACACGCTCGACCCCATCTACTCTGCCAGCGACCACATCACCTTCAGCCACACCACCGAACTCCACTGGACTGACCACTACTGCATCCATTTCTCCTTCGAGAAACACAGCGCACACAACCCACCACAACGTATCCCACACAGCAGATGGAAAAAACTCACCGAAGACCAGCACACCACCACTCTCGCCCGAGACCCCCCACCCGAGCCCTTCGATGCCGATGCAGCAGCCAACAACTTCAGACAATGGATCGAAGACTGTGCCAACACCCTCACCCCGATAAGGAAACCTTCCAACAGGCGAACCGACACGAGAGCTATCTGGTTTAAGGCCGACCTCCAAAACTCCAAGCACACCTGCAGAAGACTTGAGAAACACTGGCACACTAACTAGAAACCAGACAACCACGCAGCCCTCATAAACGCCAGACACAAACACCACCAACTCATCCAATCCACCAAAAGAACCTCCTTCAAAGAATGCATCAACAACAACGCACACAACAGCAAATAGCTCTTCAACATCGTGAAAGAACTCCCCAGCTCCTGCGCCAATGACATACCGCCATCACAAGAACTCTGTGACTCCTTGGCTACCTTCTTCCACCGCAAGATCGCAGACATCCAAAACAGTTTTGACACCCAGACACTGACAAAAGACGCCATCATCCCGACTCTACACCCAACAAGGACATCGACCCTCTACTCTCCTGGCACAACGTCAATGACGAAGACACCATCAAAATCTTGAACATGATCCACTCCGGCTCACCCTCTGCCCCCTGCTCCCACCACATCTTCAACAAAGCAAGCTCCATCATCGCACCCCAACTCAGGAAGATTATCAACAGATCTTTCGAGACCACCACCTTCCCAGAAAGCTGGAAACAAACCGAGATTAACGCCCTTCTCAAAAAACCCAAGGCGGACCCAAAGGACCTCAAGAACTTCTGACCCATCTCCCTGCTCCCGTTCCCGGCGAAAGTCAATGAGAAGACCGCCAAAAAACAACTGATCCACTTCCTGGAGGTGAACAACATCATGGACTCCTCCCAATCCAGCTTCCGCAGCAATCACAGCACCGAAACCGCCCTCATCGCCACCACTGACAACATCAGAACCATACTGGACAATGGCGAAACTGCGGCCCTCATCCTCCTGGACCTCTCGGCCGCCTTCGACACCGTCTGGCACAGCACCCTGTGCACTCACCTCCATGACGCAGGGATCCAAGACAAAGCCCTGGACTGGATCACCTCCTTCCTCACCGGTAGAATGCAAAGAGTCTGCCTTCCCCCTTCAGGTCAGAAGCCACCACAATCACCTGCGGCATACCCCAAGGTTCATCCCTCAGCCCGACCCTTTTTAACATCTACATGGCACCGTACGCTAACATCGTCCGAGCACACCACCTCAACATCGTCTCATACGCCGACGACACCCAGCTGATCCTCTCCCTCACCAAGAACCCGGCCACCGACAAATCCAACCGCCATGAGTGAATGAAGGCCGTCGCAGAGTGAATGAAGACTAGCCGGCTGAAACTGAACTCGGACAAGAAGGAGGTCCTCATCCTTGGCTCTACCCCCTCCGCATGGGACGACTCCTGGTGGCCGGCCATGCTGGGTGCCGGCCTGACACCTACCTACCACGCACGCAACCTGGGAGTCATCCTGGACTCAACGCTATCTATGACCCAGCAAGTCAACACGGTCTCCTCCTCCTGCTTCAACACCCTCCGCATGCTCTGCAAGATCTACAGATGGATCCCTACAGAAACCAGAAAGATAGTCACCCAAGCCCTCGTCAGCAGATGGCTGGACTACGGCAACACCCTCGATGCTGGAACCACGACCACACTCCAGAAGAGACTCCAACGCATACAAAACACCTCTGCTAGCCTCATCCTTGGACTCCCTTGCCACAGCCACATCACCACCCACATGAGAGATCTGCACTGGCTCCCGGTCAACAAGAGGATTACCTTCAAGCTCCTCACCCATGCTCACAAAGCACTCCACAACACCGGACCAGCATACCTCAACGAACAACTGTCCTTCTACACCCTGAAACGCCAGCTCCGTTCAGCCGACCTCACACTCACCACCATCCACGCATCCTCCGAACGACCTCCGGCGAAAGATCATTCTCCCACCTCACTGCCAAAACATGGAACACCCTCCCCATCCACCTGCGTCAGACCCAGGACCTGCTGACCTTCAGGAGACATCTCAAGACCTGGCTGTTCGACCTGCAGCTGCTCACCCCCTCCCACAGCACCTTGAGACCCTCACGGGTGAGTAGAGCGCTCTACAAATGTATTGATTGATTGATTGATTGATTGATTGGATGGTGTGGGGGCAGCAGCATTCATCAGCGCCATGCCTTGTGGGGGCAATGCCATAATGGAGGTCTGCAGGGCATGATAGATCCCAGCTACATTCCGATGATGTGCAGCGGTGGCTGCCATCCTTTCCACCTCCATACGCACCATGTTCTCCATGAGCCTCCACATGTATGACTGCTCACGGCTGGAATTGCTGGAACCACTCTGAGCAGACAGCTGTTCTACTCCCCGCGTCATGACTGCAGCAATGTCAGTCCGGGCTTGTTGGAGACCATGGGGCAGACATAGACACCCAAGGATGGCATCCAGTTTGGCAGCCATGAGTTCGAACTCCACCCGCACCTGCTCAGCCGTCTCCCTCTGGCCCTCCAGCACACAGCATTGGAAGGCCATTTGTTGTTCCTGGGGGACTTGGGAGGGTGCCGGGGCTGTGGGTGCCTCCTACTGGGTAATTTGGATGGTGGGTGGGGTCTCCTCGATGTAGCTGGACTGTCCTGATCCTGGAGGTGAGTCGCAGATGAGGTCAATGATGTCTATAAGGGCTTGTGCTTCGATGCTGGTGTTGTCCTCCTCGTCATCAGTGAAGAGTGGCTGGGACTGCTCTGCAGGAGGTGTTGACGATGCCCCTGAGATGTGAAGGGTAGATGGTGTATTACAATGTGTCCACATGTATGTAGCCACATGGTACAGGTTGACATTCTGACAGCATGGCATTGTACATTGTTGTGACAGTCTGTGGGCCTGGCGAGGTGCCAGGGTCATTGTGGGTGTGTACTGTGCCCTGCTTGATTGTGCATGTGTGCCATCGTGGCCATCTCCACCCATCCCCCCAGTACCTAGTGGTCACTCACCCTGTTGCGGATGTGTTGTGTCCTGTCAAGCAGTGTCTGCTCCCCCGACTCCTGCCACAGTTGATGAATACAAGCCCCAGCTAGGCCCGCAAGAGACAAGGGTTCGCTCTTCTGTAACGAAATCTATAAGGAAGTTGGCACGGAAACTGCAAAGTACAAAAACAACATTTATTAACCCTTAAGGGTGGTCCTACAATCCACACAACACTCTTCAGTATTGCAAGGAGTAGCACAAAGAACTTACATACACAGTCCCCTTTTATACACAGCAAAGGGGCTCATGAGTGGGTGGATACCACATGAGGTTGAAGAACATTACCATTTAGGGTCATTCTCGATACTGAATCAATACATGGGCGGAGCCAACACGCTCTTTGGGCCCGCGAAAACACATGGTCAAGCAAAGCTAATTATAACAGATGTGGTCAAGTCTGGGCATGCGCCAGACGGACAAGAGAGAGCTATTTATAAACTGTTGCTAGGCAGATTACAAGAGCAACTAACACAGAGGTCGGACTCTCCTCGTGGTGAACACATGGCAGCATGTCAATACAAATGGAGTCCGGACTTCGGCCAACATAATGAGGAAAACACGATAAAAGGGAAGCATTAATGTTTTCAGTAAATGCTTAATCACATTCTGCCTTAATTTACAACAGACGACCCTTTCAGCATTTACTGAAGACATCCGGTTTCCAAGAATAATCATCATATATGTCAATTATCATCATTCCTTTAACCTCTTTAGCTAGACCCTTCTGGCGGGCAACATCGGAAATAGCTTTCTTATCTGGAATGCAGAATGAAATGCATACGGAACAGCACAATGGTCCACATTGAATACACATACAGAAAAAGAACAGAATTGCTATAATAATGCAGAGACCAGTTAAAACCTTCCATCCCCAGGCAGTAACCAACGCCCAAAACCATCCAGAAAAGGACCAAGTGCCGTTTTCTGTGTGGATTTCAGCTGCTATTTTATGCAGCTTATTAATGGCGTTATAAACGGATGGCGTATGATCAGGAATGAACACACAGCAGCTACTTCCAATAATTTTACAGGCTCCTCCTCGATCAGCTAGCATTACATCCAATACCATACGGTTCTGCAATGCAACAATTCTGGTAATCTGTAATTCTTCCGTAAGATTCCCAAGAGCAGCAGCAGTCTGATTAGTCACGGCTTCTACCACCCTTGTTAATCTTCGGATCTTCCTACTATTCAAAGCAGCTCCAACAAAAAAGAACAATCCTAAGTTAAAATCAATATACTGTTGCAAGCTGGTATCTGTTTGATCCACCTCATCAATTGATAGAGTACGTTTATATCTATTTACAGTCACATTATTCAACAGTTTTAAATCCTTATGATATGACGCAGGTGCTAAGAATACAGGAGGTAATAGGAATGATACATAGCATACCCCAGACCACCCAGCCGGCAAACGGTAATAACCTTTATTTCCACATACAAAGTAGGTATTATGGGACGCTAAGAAGGTGCTGTTGTTTAACCCATCGATGTTTAGTACGGTTATACAATCACTGACACCCACAGGAATAAAACCCACACTCTGGACACACAGGTCCGCTTGGGCTTGTGCTACTTGGATTACGAACTTGTCCTTCCCCACAGTGTCTCTGGTGTTTGTGAAGATATAGGGGATGGATTCATTGTCCGGTCGGTACTCTTCCCATTCCCAAATTGTCCCATTCGCTTGTGGATATCCATTCTTGTCCTGATGGCATTCTTTATTAAGTCTGAAAAGCAATCGTCCCACTGTCGGTTTCCGAGTGGCAAACAACAAAGTGTACCATGCTCTACAAGAGCCATTGTGAGAGAAAGGAAGTGGTATGAATGGCGTACCTCCTTTCTTCTGATGGGCTGGCATCATCCCACATATCCAACAGTTCGTAGCGTTCGTAGCAACGTGGGTGTGATGCAGCATCTGAATGAAAGTGTTATTCAAATAGGATTGTCGATGCTTCAACTCTTGATATGGCAATGTATAAAAGTAGTGCTCCGCAGGCACTGGAGTCGTCAACACAAGTGTCTTTCGAGCAGGAGTTGCCTCCTCCACAAACCATGTGGTTATACCAACGATAGCTACTGTTAGCATGAACCCCAACGCACAAAGAATTTTCTTCTTCTCCATGTCAAAGGAAACAATACCCTGATATCTTCCTGAAACTAAAAAGGTCTGTCAGAACTCTTCCCCTTGGGCAGCGGTTGATTTCTTCACCAGCGGGCCAAGACGGGTGTCGCTACACTAATGCAGGGCTGATCCCCCCCCCTTGCCTCATCGGCTCTCCGTTTCACTAACCCAATCTCACTTCCTTGGTCGCAGATGATATCGCCTTCCTCCAGAAGTCGTGTGGTCCGGAAAGAGCTCCTCAGTGTCGCTTGGCTCTGCAGCACGGCCTGTTTCTGCTGCTAGGATGTCTCGTTGATCGGTCAGCACGGCAGACTCTACCAATCCGGGCGGTACCTTTCGACAGTGCAGGGAATGGATCCAATTCTTCCTGTTCGAGACTCGCACTGCCGTCCTCGTTGCAAGAAGGACTTGCTCAGGTCCGACCCATCTCGGCTCCAAACTGTTCGATCTGTCGAAACCCTTTATCATTACATGATCTCCAGGCCGGAGACCATGTCCTTCGCCAGTAGACCGATCAGGGAGCGCCTCTCGGACCTGTTGATGAATAGAAACCAAGTTATCCGTTAATTGTGCCAGATAATCACTCATCATCACACAAGGTACATCATACACAGCCTTAGGCCTTGGTGGACCCCAAATATTCATTGGGCGTCCAAATACAATCTCATAGGGTGTAAGGCCGGTTCGAGAGTGTGGCACCGACCTAATTGACAATAACGCCAGTGGCAGGGCGTCTGGCCAAGTCAAAGATGTTGAAGCTTGGATTTTGGCGATCTTAAGCTTCAGTGTACCATTATACTTCTCGACTAGTCCTGCAGACTGGGGGTGGAACACGGCGTGGAACTTCTGGGTGATGCCTAGGCCCTTCAAGACATACTTTATAACATCCGCTACAAAGTGAGGGCCATTATCACTCCACAGAAGTCTACAGACGCCGTATCGGGGGAAAAACTCTTTCAGCAATAGCTTCGCTGTAGTCATTGCAGTATTGTCTTTCGCAGGGTACGCCTCAACCCATTTACTGAAGGCGCAAACCACTACTAGAACATACTTCAAATTGTTACAGCGCTCAAGCTGGATGGAATCCATCTGCAGAACCTCAAAGGGTGCAGTGGGCGTCGCAAATCCTCCTGCTGGAGTTCGCGTGCCTTTCCCTGGGTTATACTTCAGACAGATCATACAGGTCTGCACCACCCTCTTTGCTGTGCTAGCAATCTCTGGATGCTCCCAGACTTGGGTAAGCAATTTCACAATTGCGGAAGCTCCAACATGTGCTAGCCCATGTGCCATCTGGACCATAGGTTGTACAAAAGCCGTGGGTAATTTCCATCTATCCATCTGCTTATTTCTCCAGCAACCCTCGTCATCCAGTTCTCCTTCGCTAGCCCATTGTTCCCGCTCTTTGTCAGAAGCGGTCTTTTGTATTTCTCGCACTTCCTCCTTCGCATCATGCCATCTCTCCACCTGTGACTTCACTACATACATGGCAGTAGTACCGGGCTGCATCGCAGTCTCCCGTGCTACTCGATCCGCTAACGCATTCCCTTCTCCAACCTTATCAACCACTTTCCTATGGGCGCTACACTTAACAATGGCGATTTTCTTTGGGTATGTCAATGCAGTTAAAAGGTTGTGGACTAACTCCCCATGCATTATCTGCACCCCATGTGACGTTAGAAACCCTCTCTCCTTCCAGAGTAGGCCGAAATCGTGCGCTACTCCGAAGGCATAGCGGCTGTCTGTGTAAACATTCACACACAATCCTGTACTGAGCTCACACGCTCGTGTTAACGCTATCAGTTCCGCTGCTTGAGCTGATTTCTGTGGTATGCGTGCTGTCTCCACTATCGTCTGTAACGTGGTAATTGCATACGCTGCTGAAGTCGTACCATCTGGTAGCTTCAGGCATGACCCGTCTACCCACAACTCTCCATCTACCTCTGAAAAGGGCGTATCCTGGAGATCAATACGACCCTTTGTTTGTTCCTCAGTCACAAGAATACAATCATGCGCTTTCTGCGCCTCAGGCTGGGTCTCGGGGTATGGCAACAATGTGGCCGGGTTTAATGTCACGCACCTCTTTAACGTAATATGAGGAGCCAAAAGCGTCAGCTCATATCCCGTTAAACGGGCACTGGTCAAATGCTGCGTCTTTGTTTGATTAAGCAGGGCATCCACAGCATGGGGAACTAACACCAACAATTTATGGGACAACACAATTCCTTCACTTTGGCGTATTGACACAGCTGTCGCCGCTACCGAGCGAAAACACCCTGGTAATGCTCGGGCGACAGGATCAAGCACAGCCGAAAAGTATGCACAAGGGCGCTGCTTGTCGCCGTGCATCTGCACTAAAACTGACAATGCACATCCATCTTTCTCATGCACATACAACGAAAAGGGTTTTGCATAATCAGGGGTCCCTAACACTGGTGCTGAACAAAGGGCCTGTCGCAGTTGCTGAAAAGCAGCATCACACTCATCTGACCAAGGGATTGGGATAGGCGTGTCTTTTGTCAAAAGAGCTAGTAATGGCTTAGCTATGTGTGAAAACCCCAATATCCACTGCCTACAAAAAGAAACAAGACCCAAAAATGCACGCACATCCTTCTGCGTGGATGGCCTTGGTGTGTCCAAAATTACTTGGATACGATCTGGTGTGAGTGCACGCCCCTCCTTAGACAAAAGGTGACCCAAATAAGTCACCTTTGGTCTACAGAATTGCAATTTCTTCCTAGAGACCTTGTGATTGTGGGATGCTAAAAAGGAAAGTAAGGCTATCGTACTTTTCTCGCACAACTCCAGGGTGTCAGCCGCCAACAGGATGTCATCGACATATTGAACGAGGGCGACCCCCTCGAGTAAAACAAAGGAATCCAACTGTCGCTTCAAGGCCTGACTATAAATACTAGGGCTTTCTGTATAGCCTTGGGGAATTCTACAAAAACGATAAGATCTATTGTTTAATGTGAACCCAAAAAGAAATCGGCTATCAGGGTGAATGGGAATAGAAAAGAAGGCATTTTTCAAATCAATCACTGAGAACATGGTCGCCGTAGGCGGGACCAAGGTAAGCAACGTCGTGATATCGGAAACCACCGGGTACTGAGGTATCACGATCTTGTTTACCTCCCTCAAATCAATTATGAACCGATAGACCTTTGCATCCGTGTCCTTTTTCAGAATAGGGAGAATCGGACTGTTACAGATATTATAGGGAACTTCTTCCACTACTCCTACTGCGATCAGGTCTTGCACAATCTGTATGAGAGCTTCCTCGCCCTCCTGGGAAATACGATACTGTGGGAGGCGCGGTAGTACCGCCCCCTCCTGGACACTAATGTGGACCGGAGGAATCACCATTTGTCCAACATCTGTGTCCGACGTCGCCCATAAAGTTCGGGGGAGGGTAGCCAATAACGCATCCTCTGAGATCGTACACATCCGCCCAGATCGGGGATAGTTGTCATTTAAAATCACCCTCACACCCTCAGGGGAACAACGAATTGTAGCCCTAAAGTACTTTAACATATCAAGGCCCATAATGTTATCCGGTGTGTACGGAGCAAGCAGAAACGGGCAAGGCGCAGAAAAGCAATCAACTTTAAATGCAAGGGGCTGTGAAAGAGGGCTTCGGGAGAGTGTACCGTCAAACCCTACCGATGTAACTATTGAGCCGGATGGGGGAGCCCCCGGAACCAAGTACCTAGACAATGCACTACGTGTCGCTCCTGTATCCACTAGGAACTGATCAGTAGAACCTAAAACCTCAGCCGATACATAAGGACCCGTCTGATCGACCGGCACCTCAACTGATTCGGACCCCCATCCTACGCATTCCTATGCATGCTGAGAATCATGATATCCCGATCGATCGATGTCCGATACATGATACTGGTGCTGGCGATCGAAAACGTTTGAGCTATCTCGGTGCTGTCCGGCAGTATCGAAACGGGCATTATCGTTGGAATTCCCTCTAAAGTTCGAGAAGCCCCCTCTACCTCTCAGGCCACCCGGAGCGTGCCCCTGACGCGAAGCACGCAACGCTGGGCAATCCCTGGCCCAATGGCCCAATGGCCCAACTGCTTGCAATACGCACACTGGTTCCTATTCAAATCAGATCGGCCCGAAGGGGGACCATAAGATCCACCCCTTCCCCTATTATTATTACCCCGGCGGGGCGGGCCATATACTTGTGCTAACATCACTTTGGTTTTAAGATCTTTCGATTTCTTCTCCTCCTGGCCCTTCGCCTCGTGCTCCTGACGCTCATAATACTGGGCGATGGTCAGAAGGGCCGTCGGTGTCGCGGAGGACCAAGAACTCTCACTCGCTTTTAACCGGGCCGCAACTGCCGGCAGCAGATTAGCCACATATTTGTCCGCGAAAAGGTGGCGGCCCGTGTCGTCAGTAAGCGACTGGCCACTAAAATCATGAAACGTCTCCTCAAAGCGCGTAAAGAAGTCCGCAACTGACTCGTCAACTTTCTGTTTACACGCAGCTAACATATTTCAATCAATCTTTTTAGGGGGGATAATCGTCTTCAACTTAGCCACAATAGCCGCAGGGAGATCTAAAATATTCTGGGGTGGTTTCTGTGCGGGCTTCCGTTCCCTATCCTCATCCTCAAGGTCAGACCACCGGGCCTTGAAGGCAACCGCATCATCTACCTTTCGGACAGAGCGCCACGTATCCGGCGGTAGGATAAGGCCAAAGAACAAGTCTATATCCGCTAAGGTCATAATGCAAGAATTCAAGGCCCCCTCGACTTCTTCATAGAAGGCCGCTGGATTCTTGCGGGGGTCAGGCAGCGCATTCTTTAATGCCATAACATCGGCCCTATGCCATGGAGTGTAAACCCAATTATATACAAAATATCCCCTTGCATCGGCGGAGTTAATATCCGAGCTAGTCCCTGCTCCCTTAGGAGGAACATACAAAGGCGCCGCCTCTCGCATTGGTTTAGCATGCACTATGTCATCCTTATCTGACTGGGAGGCGGATGGATGGCCCCCTGCTGCAGACGAATCCGACTGCTTCTCCTCCTCCGTTTGTTGACGTGCTTTCTCTCTAAGGGCCAGCACCTCGTCCCGTAAAGCGAACAGCCGCCGAGCCGCCTCAGGAGCCTTAGGGGGAGAAAAAACACCATTACGTAATGCTCCGGCATCCGAAGACACTTCGTCAGGCTCAAGGACACTAGAATATTTTCGGAAAGCAGCAATTACTTCATCCGCGAAATGAGACAGAAAATACACCCTCTCTCTATCTTGCCACGACCCCCAAGTATGGAACAACTCATCCTTAGACATCTTGCCCTTAAGTGCACGGAGGGAAAGTTTCCGAAGATCAGCCATATGCTCGGTCGATAACATGGACCGTGTGTCGACCTTACCCGAAGCCGGGCCAGAATCTTGCGGCCGCGGAGCAGATGCGCCAACATAAGGGGGCGGAGAGCGATCTAGTAAATAAAAATCGTCATCAGGATTATTAAGGACAGGATAAAGTGGCTGACGAACAACATATTGACCCGACACTTGTAGCCTACGCTCTTTCTCTTGTCTGTCCGTTTGCTCTTTGTCCTCCCGACGCTTCGCTTCCTGCGCTCGCACATGATCATTCTTTCGTTGCTCCTTATCAAACAGCGCTTTCTCACGTTTCTCTTGCTCACGCACTTCCTTCACCCATAATCGCACACACTCAAACATATCCTGACGAGCACGTCGCTTACACATACACTGTTCCACATACTCAATCTTACGTATATCAAACGATCCATACAAAGGCCATCGCAACTCAGGATCCTTCCTCGTATATTTCCTCCATAACGTGCTGTACATTATGGAAGAAAGACCATGCTTCACGTACATATCCCTATTAGGAGTCCCCTCTGGGGGAGCTGGAGCAGATTCCTCGAGGTTCAACCGGTGTCCAAAACAGCAGCACCACTTACGGAGTGCGCTAAAAGCAGGCATGCTAGGAATAATGCAAAATATGCAATATTATAAAGAAAATGGCACTTAATCGTTGCGCCGTTCAAAGTTTACACAGCTCCGGAGAAATTTCTCCACATTACCTGCCTATATGTGTTGCAACGCATATATTTTCACAAAGACAAATTCAAAATATGACTAGTCACCATCAATCAAACTCAAATAGCCAGACCAGGCTTCAAAACTCGGAGCAAGTACCGTACAACGGTTCTTACCAATCAAGAGTCCAGGTTCCAACTGCCAAGCTCCACAATCGCCCAAACGGCTCTCACGGCAGGACCGACAGAAGAGGTCTCAGTCGATGACCGGCGCCACCCAGATGGTCAGCTCGGAAGGGAAGGAAGAAAAAACCTCGGGATGCCAGGGCTAAGACGCCGCTGGCAGTGATCACGTCCCCGGCCAAACTCCTCACCTTCGTCGCGACCAATCCTTCGAGCATCCGAGTCGCCGATGAGCCCCACGTGACGGGCGCCAATTGATGAATACAAGCCCCAGCTAGGCCCGCAAGAGACAAGGGTTCGCTCTTCTGTAACGAAATCTATAAGGAAGTTGGCACGGAAACTGCAAAGTACAAAAACAACGTTTATTAACCCTTAAGGGTGGTCCTACAATCCACACAACACTCTTCAGTATTGCAAGGAGTAGCACAAAGAACTTACATACACAGTCCCCTTTTATACACAGCAAAGGGGCTCATGAGTGGGTGGATACCACATGAGGTTGAAGAACATTACCATTTAGGGTCATTCTCGATACTGAATCAATACATGGGCGGAGCCAACACGCTCTTTGGGCCCGCGAAAACACATGGTCAAGCAAAGCTAATTATAACAGATGTGGTCAAGTCTGGGCATGCGCCAGACGGACAAGAGAGAGCTATTTATAAACTGTTGCTAGGCAGATTACAAGAGCAACTAACACAGAGGTCGGACTCTCCTCGTGGTGAACACATGGCAGCATGTCAATACAAATGGAGTCCGGACTTCGGCCAACATAATGAGGAAAACACGATAAAAGGGAAGCATTAATGTTTTCAGTAAATGCTTAATCACATTCTGCCTTAATTTACAACACAGTATCCACACTGATGACTGTCGACACTAGCTCCTCCATATCATCCTGCACGAGCTGTGGTGCTGGGCCCCTACCTCTGGTCTGCATTGCTGCCTTCTGGTTGGCGGAGAGTTTCTCCTTGGTCTTCCACTTGATGTCATTCCATCGCCTCTTGACCTCATCCATTGTCCGCTTGTGCTCTCCGACGGCATTCACCTTGTCGACGATGTCCCGCCATATTGCAGTTTTGGTGCCCAATGACACTTTGTAGTTGATGAAGAGTTGTTGGTGGTGTTCCATTACCTCTGTGACTATGATCCTGTTCGCCTGCGGACTAAACTTCGACTTCCTCGTCTTCTTGTCCTTGCCCTTCCCTGTCCCTGATGTCCTGGGCTGGTCTTCCGGGGTGCTTGTGGGGTTGCGCTCATCCTCTGTGCCTGCTCCGGCTGCCTTCATGGTGCTTGGGTGTAGGTCAGTTTGGGTATGGGAGTTTTTCTACATTTATGGAGATTTCTTTGGCCTGCCTGGTGTGTGTTGCAGGCCTGGCCCTGCTTATCACTGATGTCTTCATCGCGCTTTGGCCCATCGCGTACTTTTTGGTGTTGTGGTTTGTGTTTTTATCTCAGTCATGGTGGTTGTATCGCGGACATTGTCCCCGGTGTTGGTGGACTATCGCATGGTACCACCTTGTTGTGAATTCCACGTTAACACGGGTTATTTTCCCGTGATGGGCTGCGATACTGGAAGTTGCGTTACGCTACTCTTGTGGTAGTTATCACACGTTCTTGTGAATATCCCCCTTTGAGTATAAGTATAATGGGTGCGATACTCAGCTGTCTGGTGTCTGAGTGTCTTCTTTCTTCTCATCGTATTGTCTGCATCCCACTCTGTCTCTGGTGTTGGCGGCCCTGGTTATAATCACAGCAATGACCCTAAATATAGCTGTAACTGTAACTGTAGTTGGGCCTTCTTTGATCTCATTCCGCATCTGATGTGGGCTTTAAGGGGGTGCGGAATTTGTCCCTTTGGTGCTCCTCCATGAAGTCAGACACTGTTTGGAGGGCCAGGGCCTTGTCTTCTTGAGTGCGGGCTGATCTTTCGAGTTCACTGCCACAGTGCCGGGAACCACTGGTGTTCCATCGCTTGTTGCCTGCTGTCTGTTGGGAAAGTCCTGGGCTGGGTTGTGGCTGTTCTGTTGAGGTATGGTGTGTGTCCATTTCCTGTGGTCTCATGCAGTCCAGGAAGTGCTGTAGGTCCTCAGGTTATTGAAGTCCTTTGAGTCCCCATTCTTGTTGATGCGGAGATGGGCGGGTTTGAATAGGCCATATTTGATTTCCATTTGTTGCAGCTGGGGCCTCAAAGAGAGGAATGCTTTTCGACGGTCAATAGTCTCCCTAGAGAAATCGGCTGCTATGCAGATGGCCTGCCCATCATATGCATATGGACCACGTGCTCATGCTTCATGAGTGCGGGTGGATTTTTCAAGTTCTCTGCCAGGACCATAATAATGAGAAAATGGCCGGAGAAAAGTAAACGGATGCTGGGCCTTGAGGCACTCTGCAGCCTTCGCTCTCAGGTCACTCAGAGGCCCACACCTTCAGCGCCTGTGGAGATTACCTGTCACTCTGGTGCGTCGGCAGAACACAGTGAGGAAGCAACAGCTTCCCCCTTGCTTGTTGGCGGCCCTGAAAAAAACAGGATCTGGATACTGAATACAACGATTGAAGCAGCTCCCCTATGCGGCAACTTGCCTCATCTTCCAAACTAGCTTCCTCCTGCGCTTATAGATTACCTCACGACCCTACCAGATATAAAAGTGGTGATTCAGGGAATAACTACCGGGGAAACGAGCAGCAGTATTGAGCTCCAAGCTCTGCAGTGCCTCACTCAACCAGTCAGTGTGGAGACCCAGGCTTCCTGAGAGGCCTGCAGCATGTGGGGGAGTCAGGCCTGGAGGCACTTCTGAACACCTTGGCTCATGCAGTCTTTGCCTCCTGCATTTTTTGAGGGCATTCGCCACCCTGAAGTAACAGCGGAACCCGACGGGCACAGACCAGTAACCCCATATTGACAACGGCGCTGGCCCCCCAAGCAAGTGGTCATCCCACCACTTGGACCACCTGATAGCCGTGAAGGAAAGCAGAGGCCTCCAGGCTGACCTCTTCACAAACTCAAGGGGAAATAATATATGCAAACGTGGCCCCCCAGGTTCTGAATGTAAACCAGATTGGCATCCGGAACAAGGCAGGTGAGGCCAGCAGATACGGCTCTCGCACACCCAGTCGCCAGATCCACTCGGCTCATCATTCACCACCCAGCACACTCTGTAAGACAAGACTAAGGAACAAGTCAGCACTCAAGGCCGTGAAGTTCAAGCCAAACTCTCAGCTACCCATAGCATCCAAGGCACCCCAGGCACAAGGGTCACACACCAGTGGTTCCCGGCACCATGGCAGAGAACTTGAAAAATCCACCCGCACTCATGAAGCATGAGCACGTGGTCCATATGCATATGATGGGCAGGCCATCTGCATAGCAGCCGATTTCACTAGGGAGACTATTGACCGTCGAAAAGCATTCCTCTCTTTGAGGCCCCAGCTGCAACAAATGGAAATCAAATATGGCCTATTCAAGCCCGCCCATCTCCGCATCAACAAGAATGGGGACTCAAAGGACTTCAATAACCTGAGGACCTACAGCACTTCCTGGACTGCATGAGACCACAGGATATGGACACACACCATACCTCAACAGAACAGCCACAACCTGGCTCAGGACTTTCCCAACAGACAGCAGGCAACAAGCGATGGAACACCAGTGGTTCCCGGCACTGTGGCAGTGAACTCGAAAGATCAGCCCGCACTCAAGAAGACAAGGCCCTGGCCCTCCAAACAGTGTCTGACTTCATGGAGGAGCAACAAAGGGACAAATTCCGCACCCCCTTAAAGCCCACATCAGATACGGAATGAGATCAAAGAAGGCCCAACTACAGTTACAGTTACAGCTATATTTTGGGTCATTGCTGTGATTATAACCAGTGCCGCCAACACCAGAGACAGAGTGGGATGCAGACAATACGATGAGAAGAAAGAAGACACTCAGACACCAGACAGCTGAGTATCGCACCCATTATACTTATACTCAAAGGGGGATATTCACAAGAACGTGTGATAACTACCACAAGAGTAGCGTAACGCAACTTCCAATATCGCAGCCCATCACGGGAAAATAACCCCGTGTTAACGTGGAATTCACAACAAGGTGGTACCATGCGATAGTCCACCGACACCGGGGACAATGTCCGCAATACAACCACCATGACTGAGATAAAAACACAAACCACAACACCAAAAAATACGCGATGGGCCAAAGCACGATGAGGACATCAGTGATAAGCAGCGCCAGGCCTGCAACACACACCTGGCAGGCCAAAGAAATCTCCATAAAAGTAGAAAAACTCCCATACCCAAACTGACCTACACCCAAGCACCATGAAGGCAGCCGGAGCAGGCACAGAGGATGAGCGCAACCCCACAAGAACCCCGGAAGACCAGCCCAGGACATCAGGGACAGGGAAGGGCAAGGACAAGAAGACGAGGAAGTCGAAGTTTAGTCCGCAGGCGAACAGGATCATAGTCACGGAGGTGATGGAACACCACCAACAACTCTTCATCAACTACAAAGTGTCATTGGGCACCAAAACTGCAATATGGCGGGACATCGTCAACAAGTGGAATGCCGTCGGAGAGCACAAGCGGACAATGGATGAGGTCAAGAGGCGATGGAATGACATCAAGCGGAAGACCAAGTGGAAACTCTCCGCCAACCAGAAGGCAGCAATGCAGACCAGAGGTAGGGGCCCAGCACCACAGCTCGTGCAGGATGATATGGAGGAGCTAGTGTCGACAGTCATCAGTGTGGATACTGTGGCTGGAGTCGGGGGAGCAGACACTGCTTGACAGGACACAACACAACCGCAGCAGGGTGAGTGACCGCTAGGTACTGGGGGGATGGGTGGAGATGGCCACGATGGCACACATGCACAATCAAGCAGGGCACAGTACACACCCACAATGACCCTGGCATCTCGCCAGGCCCACAGACTGTCACAACAATGTACAATGCCATGCTGTCAGAATGTCAACCTGTACCATGTGGCTACATACATGTGGACACATTGTAATACACCATCTCCCCTTCACATCTCAGGGGCATCGTCAACACCTCCTGCAGAGCAGTCCCAGCCACTCTTCACTGATGACGAGGAGGACAACACCAGCATCGAAGCACAAGCCCTTATAGACATCATTGACCTCATCTACGACTCACCTCCATGATCAGGACAGTCCAGCTACATCGAGGAGACCCCACCCACCATCCAAATTACCCAGTAGGAGGCACCCACAGCCCCGGCACCCTCCTAAGTCCCCCAGGAACAACAAATGGCCTTCCAATGCTGTGTGCTGGAGGGCCAGAGGGAGACGGCTGAGCAGGTGCGGGTGGAGTTCGAACTCATGGCTGCCAAACTGGATGTCATCCTTGGGTGTCTATGTCTGCCCCATGGTCTCCAACAAGCCCGGACTGACATTGCTGCAGTCATGACGCGGGGAGTAGAACAGCTGTCTGCTCAGAGTGGTTCCACCAATTCCAGCCGTGAGCAGTCATACATGCGGAGGCTCATGGAGAACATAGTGCGTATGGAGGTGGAAAGGATGGCAGCCACCGCTGCACATCATCGGAATGTAGCTGGGATCTATCATGCCCTGCAGACCTCCATTATGGCATTGCCGCCACAAGGAATGGCGCTGATGAATGCTGCTGCCCCCACACCATCCAATCAATCAATCAATCAATCAATACATTTGTAGAGCGCTCTACTCACCCATGAGGGTCTCAAGGTGCTGTGGGGGGGGGTGAGCAGCTGCAGGTCGAACAGCCAGGTCTTGAGATGTCTCCTGAAGGTCAGCAGGTCCTGGGTCTGACGCAGGTGGATGGGGAGGGTGTTCCATGTTTTGGCAGTGAGGTGGGAGAATGATCTTTAGCCGGAGGTCGTTCGGAGGATGCGTGGGATGGTGGTGAGTGTGAGGTCGGCTGAATGGTGCTGGCGTTTCAGGGTGTAGAAGGACAGTTGTTCGTTGAGGTATGCTGGTCCGGTGTTGTGTAGTGCTTTGTGAGCATGGGTGAGGAGCTTGAAGGTAATCCTCTTGTTGACCGGGAGCCAGTGCAGATCTCTCATGTGGGTGGTGAGGTGGCTGTGGCAAGGGAGTCCAAGGATGAGGCTAGCAGAGGTGTTTTGTATGCGTTGGAGTCTCTTCTGGAGTGTGGTGGTGGTTCCAGCATCGAGGGTGTTGCCGTAGTCCAGCCTGCTGCTGACGAGGGCTTTGGTGACTATCTTTCTGGTTTCTGTAGGGATCCATCTGTAGATCTTGCAGAGCATGCGGAGGGTGTTGAAGCAGGAGGAGGAGACCGTGTTGACTTGCTGGGTCATAGATAGCGTTGAGTCCAGGATGACTCCCAGGTTGCGTGCGTGGTTGGTAGGTGTCAGGCCGGCACCCAGCATGGCCGGCCACCAGGAGTCGTCCCATGCGGAGGGGGTAGAGCCAAGGATGAGGACCTCCTTCTTGTCCGAGTTCAGTTTCAGCCGGCTAGTCTTCATTCACTCTGCGACGGCCTTCATTCACTCGTGGCGGTTGGATTTGGCGGTGGCCGGGTTCTTGGTGAGGGAGAGGATCAGCTGGGTGTCGTCGGCATATGAGACGATGTTGAGGTGGTGTGCTCGGACGATGTTAGCGTACGGTGCCATGTAGAGGTTAAAAAGGGTCGGGCTGAGGGATGAACCTTGGGGTATGCCGCAGGTGATTGTGGTGGCTTCGGACCTGAAGGGGGGAGGCAGACTCTTTGCATTCTACCAGTGAGGAAGGAGGTGATCCAGTCCAGGGCTTTGTCTTGGATCCCTGCGTCATGGAGGCGAGTGCACAGGGTGCTGTGCCAGACGGTGTCGAAGGCGGCCGAGAGGTCCAAGAGGATGAGGGCCGCAGTTTCGCCATTGTCCAGTATGGTTCTGATGTTGTCAGTGGTGGCGATGAGGGCGGTTTCGGTGCTGTGATTGCTGCGGAAGCTGGATTGGGAGGAGTCCATGATGTTGTTCACCTCCAGGAAGTGGATCAGTTGTTTGTTGGCGGTCTTCTCATTGACTTTCGCCGGGAACGGGAGCAGGGAGATGGGTCGGAAGTTCTTGAGGTCCTTTGGGTCTGCCTTGGGTTTTTTGAGAAGGGCGTTAATCTCGGTGTGTTTCCAGCTTTCTGGGAAGGTGGTGGTCTCGAAGGATCTGTTGATGATCTTCCTGAATTGGGGTGCGATGATGGAGCTTGCTTTGTTGAAGATGTGGTGGGGGCAGGGGACAGAGGGTGAGCCGGAGTGGATCATGTTCAAGATTTTGATGCTGTCTTCGTCATTGACGTTGTGCCAGGAGAGTAGAGGGTGGATGTCCTTGTTGGGTGTAGAGTCGGGATGATGGCATCTTTTGTCAGTGTCTGGGTGTCAAAACTGTTTTGGATGTCTGCGATCTTGCGGTGGAAGAAGGTAGCCAAGGAGTCACAGAGTTCTTGTGATGGCGGTATGTCATTGGCGCAGGAGCTGGGGAGTTCTTTCACGATGTTGAAGAGCTATTTGCTGTTGTGTGCGTTGTTGTTGATGCGTTCTTTGAAGGGGGTTCTTTTGGTGGATTGGATGAGTTGGTGGTGTTTGTGTCTGGTCCTTACTTTTAGCAGAACCTGGGTCAGCCGTGTCTGGAGTCCTTGATGGCGCAAGGGACGTTGATGCTGCGATGCTAGCCATGCCAGAAGGACCACCTCCTTCATCGGATGCCCGTCCCACAGCGGGGCTCTCGGTTCAGGTGGCCATTTTCCCACGAGCTCAGACCACACCCCGTGGCAAAAGATTTAAAGAAAGTCCTAGCATAGTATTTTGTACTAGAAGGAAAGAAAGAAAGAAAAAAGAAAAAAAGAAAGAAAAGAATGAAGGCACGGAAAAACAAAAGAAGGAAAGAATGATGGCAAGGAAGAAAGAAGGCAGGAAAGTAATAAAGAAGGAAAGAAAGGAAAGGAAAGAAGGAAGGAAATTATGAAGGGAGGAAAGAAAGAGAGAAATAAACAAAGAAGTCAAAAAAGAAAAAAAAATGCAAGAATAAAGGCAAGAAAGGAGGAACGAATGGAGAAAACGAAAGAAATACGGAAAGGAAGCAGTAAAGAAATAGAAAAAAGCAATGAACAATGGAAAAGAGGAAGGTAAGAAAGAAAGAAGGCAAGAAAGAAGACAAGGAAAAAAGCAAAGGAAAAGAAGAAAAAAGAGAGAAAGAAAGAAATAAGAAAAAAGAAAATGAAAGAAAGTAATTATCACTTCTTAGAACAGTTTTAAATGCACACAATCTGTTATGCTGTGGAAAGCAGTAGTCAGATCAACAAAAGCACTACAAAAACATTTTACACCATTGGGAGGAGACAGGAACTGGTAAGCTGGAAAGTGCCTACATCAACAGTGTCCTGCTTTCATATCAAACTCTAACACAAAGGCAACACTAAAGTAATTAAAAAGTGAAAAACAAAATATTGGCACTGAAGGGAGCTATTTTTGTGTGAGTGTCCTCCTTGTGAAAGAGCAATATGCAGTCACTCAAAGTGAAGTTAAATAGTGGCTTACATAGGCTGACCCATTGCCCCATACTGTATGCTGTAGTGGGCAAAATGTGAATAACAGCACAACAGACCAATGGATGAAGAGAGTTGACTAGCATATTACATCATACATATAATACATAATTATATAATATATAATTTTAGTAAAATCAAAAGGCCTTGGCTAACCCCACACCTAAAATGTTCCCAAAAGTTTCTCTGAAGGCCAACATATGAAGCTAGTACGTACAAGTGACTCTGCTCTTCTAGTACCTCAAAAAAAGAAAACAATAATGTCTTGTACCTGTTTGTTATGCGTGCTTGGACTGAACCCACGTAATGACTGACTAGTGGCTGACTAACATAGGTAGTACTGTTATGATTCAGCACTTCCTGTGACTTGTGTGAACTTTGATTTGCATTGCTCTTCCTGGGTCACATGTTGACTTTCTTGCTACTCACACTTTTCTTGGGTTGTGATTTCCAATTTTGTAGATGAATGTGGGATTGCCTACCTACTATTCCAAGGATTACCTTTGGGGATGCAGAACTTTCAGGTATGAAAGACTATCCACAGGCATGCAGCAGGTTTGCTGTGTGTTCGTGCAACAGGTAAATGAAATAGGTTTACATGTAGCATACTTTATGAGAATAGTCAACAAGTCTCAGTGATTAATCTGAGCTGTTGGTTGCCTCTGGAGCCTTCTGGCAATCAGTTTTGGGGACTTCCCAGTGCTTAATTTGAGCTGGTGGCTGCTGGTGGAGGTCACCAGCAGTCATTTTTAGGGACCTGCACTTATTGTGCCACATCAGATTTTTCTGAGTGCAAGAGAAAGAAAAACACACAAAGTGGAAGGATAAAGGAAGAGAAATGTAAAAAAACCTGTCACAGGGGAGTAAGCATGAACCTGCAAGAGTGAGATAAAAGGGCCGGTAGTGTCTGGAAGTGGATTAAAGTGGCATGAGGTCCACTGAAGACCATGTACACATTTTATAGCTCGGTTGCTGACTTCTGAGCATATCTTTGAACACTTACACTCATTCTTATGCAAATTAATCACTGGGACAGTCAATTATATTTCCTCAACAGGCTTTGACCCAGAGCAAGACAGAGGGAACAAAAGTAGGAGAATAGGGGTGTAGAGAACCAGCCACTATATAAGCTTAATTGGAGGTGTGACAGTGGTAAAATAAATTGTTTTATGGACTTTTCTAATCTTAACTGTGGCTTGCAGTGCTACAAGAATAGCTGCAATGACAAAGCTGTGCGATGGGGTCCAATGCATGCCAAAAAAAGCCAAAAACAGTGTAGTAATGGAGGTCCACGCAGGTAGGTTGCAATTCAAGATGTTTTATTCCATGATGATAACATGTAGTAAGGTACAGGACATCATGTAGATATATTGTAAATCAGAGCCCCACCAGGAGCTGCCTGTCAGCTGCTCAGCCCATGACCAACTGTCACTCTGCCTCTCCCAGTCCGAACAATCCGAGGCATCATCAGACTACAACATTCTAATGAGTCAGAGCACAGGCACTGGCAGAGCAGGGCTGGTAAAACACCTTACAATATAACATGCAGGATACTACATATCCCCTTTCGTTCTAACAGAAGCATTAAACAAATAAGTGAATAAAAAAAAGCAAGAGAGAACCAAGGAAGAGATAACAAGGAAGAACAGCAGAGGAACAGAAACAACATCAAGGAAAGGAGTAAGCAAAGCAGTGCGATGAGACAGGTGAAAGAAAATGAGGAGGAAGAAGAGGAAGGGAAGAGTTAAGCGGAGACCGACAGAGATAACCCAGACTCGTGGACATAGAAAAGGTGTGAGGAACAAAACAAGTAACCAGAAGGTGGAAACAACAAGGAGCAGAAGGACACAGATGCACCAAAGACTAACCCCCGAACGCACCCACTGGCCAGGCAGGAAGGAAGGGAAGAAAGAACAAGCAATGACGGACACCAGCCTCCACACAGACACAGGAAAGAGGAAGTTACGGATTTCCTCCTAAACAAGGAAGGAACAGAAAGAAAATGCGAACGAGAGAAGGCTAGAGACAAAAGACGATAACAAGAAGTATGGATCCAGAAACCAAGGATGACAATGAGAATGACACCATGAGGAAAACTGGATGAATAAGAAAACGGAGAAGAGGCAAAGTAGATACATACAGTATAACTATTACTTCCCCCCATTTTCAATAAACAATAACAATACGATGTGAGAGTAACATTGCGTTATACAAAACAGCAAAATTACAGAATGTAAAAAGACAATTTCAGTCACTGGGACTAAAACCCATGACCGTCCTCTACTCCTATGAGAGAGTGTGAGGAGCACTTTGAATGGGACTGTAACCCATAAGACGACCTATGTAGGGAGACTGAGTACATGTAAATGGGTAAAAGACCCATAAAATTGTGCCCTGTGTAAGGGTACTATGTAAATGTAAGATGGGACTGTGACCCATAAGACGACCTATGTAGGGAGACTGAGTAAATGTAAATGGGTAAAAGACCCATAAAATTGTGCCCTGTGTAAGGGTACTATGTAAATGTAAGATGGGACTGTAACCCATAACACGGTGCCCTGTGTAAGGGTAAAAAACGCAAGTTACCTATGTAGGCAAAAGTATGTAGGCAAATGGGGCTTGTACCCATTCCCCGATAAAAGTATGTGGGCAATTGGGGCTGGTACCCATTCCCATCCCTGAGTAGGGAACAATATAGCTTTACATGTAAAATGAACCCAACCAGAAAAGTACCCAAGGTCCAGTAACATACAGAAAGAGAAATGATTTAAATGGTAAAGTAAAAATAAGTGAGAGGCAAATGGAGTGAGAGAGTTGCGGGGAAGGAAGGAAAATAGAATGAAAATAAGGAGCAAAATATGAAAAGCAAAAGGGAGAAGGATGGAAGAAGACACAAAAGATGAACGGAAATAAGGAACCAAATTAAAAAAGAAAAGAAAAAAGAAAGAAAGTTAAGAATGGAAAGAAGGAAGCAAGAAGAAAAGGTGGAAGGAATAAATAAATAAAATGAAAAATTTGAAAGAAGGATAGAAATAAGGAGAATAGGAAAATAGAATGAAATAATAGAAAGAAGAAATGGGAGACAAAAGGAAGGGCAATGAAAGAAAAGAAGAGAACACATTAACAAATGGAAAGAATGCAAAAAGAAAGAAGGATGGAATGAAGAGGAGATGAAAGGACAAGAGGATGATAAGACAAAAAGAAGGAAGAAGAAACAAATTACGTTTTGGAGAAGAGTGGAAATAAAATAAAATAAAAATGTAAAGGACCGAAAGAATGAAATATAGAATCAAGAAGGATAGATTAAAAGAATGATGGAAAATGGAATGTAAGGAATATGGAAAGAAACAAGGAAAGAATAATAGGAAGTAGTAAGGAAAGAAGGATACAAAGGAGAACTTGATGAAAGAAGAATAAAACAAAAGAAAGAACACAGAAAGAAAGAATGAAAGAAAGAAGTAATTATAGGTAAATGCACATTTTCACAATAAAAAAAAATCCATGTTCTGAAATGTATTATCAAAATAATTATGAGAAAAGTTTCCTTGGGCTCACAATTCTTTCTAGCTTCATGGTAAGATTTGGGATCACTCCCTTTGCTACGGTATTAAATGTCATAGCGTTCAAATTGGGGCTTGGGTGGTATTTTCTTGTCCTGGCTACTCCCTTTGAAGAGAATGTCGGGAAAACAATGACAGAGGGAGAAAGCAGGGATGACAAAGAAGAGAGTGATAACGAGGCAGGAGTGACTAGTGGAGGTTTAAAGAGGCATAATGTAGAATCAAGATGATGCAGCCTTGGTATTCAGCACCCGACTTTGAAAGCTTCAGTCTCAGGCTCTGAATATAACTTTGCCCCCGCCCCCCCTGCTCTCCTGCACATAGGTCCTCTTTATGGGATTTTGGAGTAGGGCAGTGCAGCAAGTCACCTTGCTGCGCTGCCTTTGCCAAAGTTAAAGGGCAGGTATGCACTGTATTTATGCACTACAGTGCATTCCTGTCCTATCTACCTGTGCTGGCGCCATTACAGCAGCCTAGCGCTCGCATAGGCACCCTTTCACTATGGTGCAAGGCTGCTTCTGTTGCATGCAGGATTTTTTTGGTGTGCAGGATTGGGCGCTTTCCCGCACAGTAACAATCCCATAGGGCCTTTTGCAGAATGCAGCACATATAGGAAAAGGCAAACACGTGGAGAAATAAAGATATTTGTCCTTGTTACTGCCTCTCCTCGGGAGGGATAAGGATTTGGCGCTTCCCCAGTTTTACATGATTTTTAAAATTTGGGGCAGCATGTGTGTTGCATGGAAACACCCACCGCAATGCTCATGGAATGCCTCCCGAGCGCAGAGTAAGGCAAGGCAGCGATTTGCGCTGTGTCACCTTACTTACGATTATGAGGCCACTCAAAGCCACACAGGGAAGCTTTGTGTGGGTTCATATGTAACCACTTTACGTGATGCAAAAGTGACACACGGCTTACATAAATAGCCCCCTTGTTCTTTTACAACTTAAGCTCTTAGTATGCAATGCCAAGACTTAGGTACACCCCTTCAATATTTTGCAAATCAGGGCTTAAGTCCTGAAATGATGAATGTCAAGCTCCTTTGTCTCAGAAAAATAACTGAACTCAGTGCAGAAATTAAAATGAAATTTATCAAAGCACGCATAACACTAATGAATCTTCTCTAACGTATTGCAGTCTGGACTTTGCAGAAAATGTATTCAGGGCCATGCAATTAGTTTTTAATGTGCCTGTTTATTTTCTGTTATGAAATATTTAATTTGCTTATCTCTGCAGCAACAGAGCATTTTCCACCAAGATGCTAGGAGCTATTCTATTTAATCAGCATGTGCAGGTAGAAAGTGAAATATTTTTCCTTCAAATGAGAAAGCATTTGTTTTCTATGGAATTTCGCTCATGTACATTGGTCTCAGAATACCTGACTAGGGAAGATTTCACATGATTTCCTCTCCGTCTATTCTTCACTTGACCATTTTTTGCATTGAAGTCCCCGTTTGCCACCCGGGTTGCATATAACGATTGAACTCCTAACAGGCCTTTTGAAAAAAAATCACACTTTATAATTGGCAATTGACTTAAAATTGAAGTTGAATTCAGGTAAGATGGTATTGGTATGGAAATCTAGCGCCACAATAGAGAAGCTTACTTTATAAAGAAAAACAGAATAGTAGTAATCATTATTATTCTCACTGTTGAATAATCGACAATTTGCAAAGAATGGCATCATTTTTGTATATATAATTTTGCCTGGCAGTACCATATAAAGCTGAATAAATTAAACTAGCTAATGGAGTTATTGCAGCCCGTAAACTCGAACAAGCATTGGCAAACCCAGTATGTCCTGGCAATGCCTGAGCTATTGGTCTTGTTCTTAGCTCCTCCCAGCAAAGTTTGTGTTTAGTTGCGCCCCTGCGACTGACCTATACAGAAGAACTAATAATGATACATCCTGGATGTCTGGGTATTCCTGTTCTTTACATATTGGTTTCCTAATGAAGAGAGATGGTCAGCGAATTCCCTTGTATGTCTGTGGTAACTCAGACATAGGGGAGTGCATAAGTGTGTGGGTGAATTTGGAAAGGATAGATGCTTGTTACAAACAGTGGTGTTGGTATGCGAGTGGTGAATGTGGGTTGGCCGAATGGTTCTTAGCGTGTGTTATTTTTGAACTGTAAATAATAATTCTTGACCAGCTTCTAACATTTTCAGGGGAATTTGGATTATTTTTTGAAACACAGGACGTTGAGCCTATGACTCGAACCCGGTTACCCAGTTACAAAGTCGGCAGCCTTGATCATAAATCGCTTGCTTTTTAGAACTATGCTAGAATAAAATATTGGAAAATTAAAAGGAGCAAAAAAACAGTTTACAATCAGTAGGGTCACCAAGAATGAACAGGTATCATGCATTCTTGTACGCACAAACGAAGCCACAACAAAGCCTGAAGAAATGCAACAACATTTCTTCGTATGGTTCAGTTTTGTGTAACACCGGTTGTGGCGGTGAAAGTGTGAAACAACCTGCTTAAAATTGACAATGTCGCTGTTATACTTAGAAAGAAAAACAGTAAAGAATATTTTTTTAGGGGCACTTTTCTGTGCTGAAATGTTTGTGTTCTAGTTATTAGACTTTGCAATTTACCCACAAAAGTAATTTATTTTACAAGATGGCCGTTTCTATCTTGCGGTGGAAACGATAGAGAAATTTGGAGAATTCAGCACATGCTTTCGGTTCACAACTACTAGTCTTACACAGTAAGTCTCCCATATGCAACATAACTATGATTTAAAGGTACAGGATACTAGCACTCTCCCCCAGTATCCAGAATCTGAACTATTTATTTCACAAACCTGCATTTGGCAGATAGTAGGTGGAGCAACAGTAGGCAATATCATTAGGCCCAAATTTATTGATAGTAAGTACAACAAGCAGCGAAGTGGGAGGGGGTTGGAACAGGCACCGGTGAAAATAGCTCATGGCATTTGATCTCATTCTTAGAATGCAAAGTAAATGTGATGAGATAATAACAATATTTACAGTCCTGTTGACAATGGCACTCGGAGCAAGTGAAAACACGAGTGCTCTTGACAAGGGCTCTTACATAAAGAAAAATGAAGTTCCTAAAATGGAAGTTCCTGTGCAGGCAGTCAGGAAGGGGCTCACACTTACACTTCAAAGGGCAGTGGCCTGACTCCACACAAATGACTGATGACACTCCAGAGATAGCCTGCCAGGCAGGACTTGGTTGAAATGGATTTTGGTGCACTTCAAAGCCATTCTTTGAAGTCTCTTCCACTTTAAAGGCATATTTGGGCATAAGTACTGGGTGTCTGACCGCTGCAAATCAGACACTTCTGGGCCTACACCTGAACCTTTGTCAGAAGAACTGCCGTGCTACCCAAAGGACTCATCTAGACTGCTGATCTGGGAGGCCTGCTGGCTGCTGCTCTCTGATGAAGGAGAACTGGACTTGTTGGCTTGCCTCCTGCTGCATGAGACTCAGGGATATAAAAGTCTGTGTCTGGCTCACTGGAAGTGATCAGATACTTACAACATGGATTTTGATGCATCTCCTGTTTACATGTAGCCAAGCCAACTCATCGACCTGGTTGCAGGAGTAAAATCAACGCGTCCCTTTGGAATCAATTCTTTGCCTCCAGAGATTGACAAATCAGACCGTGTATCACTGAAGCTTGGTTTTATCGTCACATCCCCTAATCTGTGTGGCAGAAACCAGCGCATTGCTCAATGCCTCTCGACTCCTGCACCCTTCTTTGAAAGTGGCGCATCACCTTAACTGTGTGGAAAAGATTGTTGCATATCACTGATTGGGACCAGGAATGGTACTTTGTTCTCCGGGGCCTGTGTGGGTCCTGTAGCCTGCAGGTGCTCCATCGTGGTTGGCCCAAACTTTGACTTTGCCCTGGTCCAGCATGACCTAAAGTAGTCTTTTTAGAGCTACAGCTTCTAAGCACGTTACTGCATTTATTTCCACGGAATTCAATAGCTCAACTTCTACACATTGGATTTTCATCTTTTTGGTCTCATTTTATTTATAAAGTCATACTTTATTTTTCTAAACTGTTGTGGAGTCTTTCTGTGTTGTTTTCAATGGTACTGTATTGCACAAATAATTTGCACACTGCCTTCTAAGTTAAGAATGCCTGTTCTGTTCCAAGCTACCAAAGGGTCAGTACAAGATAATTTAGGATTGTGTTTTGACTTACCCTGACTAGGACTGTGGTCATTGCTTGGACAGGGTGCATACCTCTGGCAATTAGAGACCCATTTCTACCAACTAGTATATCACCTCTTCTCTAATAAATGCTTGTTTCTCCCATAAGGAAGTTTCCCCAAATACCCCTAAATTGTGGCAGCCTATCATTGATTGTATGTATCAGTTCATCAAATGCTGCCATTTCATTCATGTCCTCCATCCAACTGTGGAGTGTTGGGACTGTGTTCTTTTTCCAGTGACTCACGATTCCAATCTTTGCCACTGCCGGAGCAGTAGAAAGCCACCATTTAGTGTGAACAGCTAATGGAGAAATATCTATGCTGTCATGTAGAAACACTGTACTGGTGTAAAGCTCAAATATTGTTTTCAATTAAGTTGTCATGCAATCCCATATTTGTATCCAGTACTCATGCACTTATGAGCACTCCCCTAGAAAATGCACCATATCACTGTCCCTTACTCTACATTTCCAAACTCGTAAATGGGTGGAGAGGTTAGCCTTACACAATTTAACTGAGGTCCAATTTCAAGGATGGAGCATCTTAAACTAACTCAATATCAGATGTGCCTACCTCAAACCTCTATTGTGTTCATCCAGTATGGTTTCCTAATCCCTGTCCTGGAAGAGTGTCTGTAAACGTGTTACCCCCTGGTGAGTAGCGTAATCGGAGTGTCTTTTGGCAAAAGGTTGTTGAACAAATCTAAGTGAATGCTCAATGTTGTTGCCCCATAATCTTTCCATTTTAGTAAATAATGAGCAATAGCAGACCTCATCAGAGGGATGGGTAATTTGCCTAGTCTACTTTACAGGACATGTTTAAGTTGGACATATCTTCATCTCTTTGTGAGTTGCTGTATTGCGAAAATATTTGTATTTTTTAATCATATCATTGACATATTGTATTTTATGTCTTTTCAAGATCAACAAGATAACCCCTCCACCATCTCAAAATATGCATTATGCATCAAAAATAGAATCAGCATATTCTGAGATATTCAACTGCTTATTGGCTCTGCCTTGCATATTGGAAGGGGTGTATGAAGGAGTTAGGAGATGGTGCCATGGGGACTACTATGAAAAACAAGGGGACACAAATACAATCGGTCAGGGACCTTGGGTAGTTAGCTATTTCTAAAGACAGTGATCCCTAGACAAAAATTAAATGAAACAGAACAATAAATATAGACCCAATCAGTGATATATTTAATGGCTGCCCTACCGGACAGATGTTTAATATTGAATCAGGTAATTATGCAAACTGCTTTGAGTTCTATGTCTTTTTCACTCTAGTGGATGGAGGCTTGTGTCCCACTTAAATTGTTTTTTGTCTAAATCTTATGCATAATTACCTGATTGAAAACACCTGTCCGGCTGGACAGCCTTTAAATATATAACTGATTGGGTCTATATTGATTGTTCTGTTTCATTTAATTTTTGCCTAGGGACCACTGTCTTTAGAAATAGTCATGGGGACTGGCATGTGTGATTTGCAGACAATCACCCCCACCACAGCTTTCAGAATATGTCTCTCTATCTGGGCCCAGAGTGGAATCTCGCTTGTGTTTTCATCATGTATATAGAATTGGTCAATTGATAGGCCGACCAGTAACTGTCTATGTTTGGTAGCCTGAGACTGCCTAGTTTCATGGTAGCATCTGATTTCGAGCTTTTTCGTCTGGAAGAAATATTGTAATGAACCATTTTTCTGTCCGTGGCTCTTTAGTACTTCATTTGATTACATTTCTATTTAAAGAGTAATGCCCCTGTGTTGTAACCCGGGTCATTGGTAAGGCCTCTCACTTAGACCAATCTATCCACGACCCTGAGAACCTGGAAAAAGAGACCAACAATTTCATCAAGGTCACGCCTGATTATGACTGACAAGACAGGCTTACCAGTTTATTGTCTGCATAATACAATGCCTTATGTTCTCTTGCTGTTGTCCTTATCCTTTTTTTATTTGGTCATCTTTTCATAAAGCAATAGCTAGGGCTTCCAGAGCTAGTAAAAACAAGCATTGGCATAGCCAATAGGTCTTGCCTTTGGGACTTTACAAGTGTTTAGTTATCCAGCACAATATCCTTGGTGCAACAACATCAAGTGTTGCATGGCTAAACACTTATAAGGTCCCAAAGGCGAGTAAGCTATTTTGCTTCTAATAAGACATTGCTAGGATGACCTGCTGCTTGCGCCAGGAATCGAACCATGAGCCTTGTGCTACAGAGTTAGCTGCTGTGGCTGCAGTGCTATACTTTATGTAAATAATAGCGAGTGAGAAAATAGTAGTATAAATAAGGCTACACGCATGCAAGCTCTTTCAAAAGTTTGGTGGGTGAGAATGAGCCCAAAGTGATTGATACCGTGTAAATGAGGCTGAGTTGATAGGTGTGTCTGTTTGTGTGCGGCTCTGTGTGTGGCTGTGTGTGTATGTTTGTTTATTGTGTGTGTGGCTGTGGGTGCATGGCTTTGTGTGTGCTTATGTATATTAATGCATGTGTGTGTTTGTGTGTGTAACTGTCATTGGGTTCATGTACATGTAGCATGTCTCAGTGTCTTCAACCCTTTGCAGAGCTACATGTCGAGGCCTTGCACCTGCTCTCAACAAGCACCAGGTAAACAGCCTGCCTCCCACTTGGTCTGCGGCCCAAGGGAGTGTCAGGCCCGCAAGAAGCGCTTTAACATCTGCAGTCTGTGCCGTAGTTTCAGAGGCGCAGGCACCAAATCGCGGCCAACACTCATGGAATTTAAGGAGGAATTGAAATTAGTAGCAACAGTCTTACCACAGGCAGAGTCAAGAGGAAGCAGGCACTGCCAGACTCCAAGGAGGGGTGAAAACCTGAGTGTACAAATTCCTCTGGCTCACCATCCGGTGTCCCCCAACAACAGTCAGGTTCCACGTCCATGGAGGCGGAAACGCAGTCATTGGATTCTGCGTGAGGAAGCGAAGGCTTCTAAAGTAATCAAGTGTTACAAAGCACTGAACTGAAACCCATTACACTTGGTTCAGGCTTCTCTGAAATGGCAGCGAGCGCTGCTGCAAGCCTGCGCTGTTAGACCACAAGTCTCGGCTCTACAGTTTAAAGTGGCAAATTGTGTGAGTTGTGGCAATATAGATGTCTCATTCTTCCTCATGCCATCACACTCCTAGGTGCAGTGACCTAAGACGAGATAATAGCATTGAGGGCGTAATTACCTTTTGAATGATTATGAGACATTTCTGTAAAATTACGTGAGATGCAAATCTGGTATTTTTACTCCCGTCTTAGGATATAATTCCTGGTGCTCTTCCTTTCACCATATTATGCAGTCCCTGGTTAAATATTACAATTTCCGCACACTGTGAGCAAAATCTCATCAGTTTCTCCTCTCAGACTTCAAATATTGTTGTGAAAATGGGATATGGGTGGCCAAGTGTTGACTTTTCACTTGTGTTAGGGGAAAATGTTTCGTGCCGAATTAGAATGTGCCCTTGTGTAGTGCCTGCTAAGCAGTCCTACGGTTTTGTAGCGCTGTAAATAACTAGTGTGAAAATGGCTCATATCGGAGCAGAACTGTGCGAGAGCCTCTGACAGTGCTGCGGTATGGGCGGCTTGCTCGTTACCAAAACAGAAAAAAATATGCTTATGCTGAGAGAAGGACTTTGTTTCATAAATAAATGACATGGGTATCACGTCATAAATATACACATATACACTACCAACTGTATGTACAACAGCGAAATCTGCATGAACAAATGTTGATAACATTGAGCACTTACATAGTGCCTTTTATTTACATTGTCCAATCAGACAAATATATATATGTTGGTACGTACATCATAGACTTTCGAACTCTATAATATCCTTAATTTTACCTATTTCAGATGGATAAGAGAGTCAGTGCAGCTTGAAATGAAACCTATCACGGGGTTTGCCGGATAATTAAAGATATGTATAAGAGCAAAGCAAAGGCTGAAATGCGGCCTACGAGTAATAATAAAATATATCTTTCTGTTAAAGAACAAACACGTCACATGCTGGAAACAATAACATATGCAGTACGCGAGTGTACTTACTTGATGGGTAGTGGCCTTCCTGGCTGCCCTAATACCAGTCCGGGTTGGTCACTGCAGCCCTTAAGTTGTCCTGGTACGATGGCAGCTCGCAGTGGCTGCTGGAGTATGTTATGTGGTGGTGCAGTAGCCCCTCATAGTGCCCTGTGGCAGGCAGTGGGCCACAGAGAAGCTGGTGGCTCCTAGAGGGGGCTGGAGTCACTGTTGGTGGTGGGAGACCTGCATCATTGGCACAAAGCCTTCCAGGCGGGGGTCTCCATGGCCCGAGGCGTGTCCCAGCTTCAGGGGCCTGCGGTCCGGCGTCTCCTGAGCTTCAAGCCAGGCCGAGGTGGGGATTGTCTGTAAGAGGTGTCCCAGACTTGCGCTGGGGCTCCAATGGACGGGAGCTCCTCAGCTTTCATTCTTTACACACTCTTATCAGGGGATTAGGGCCAGCATACGCCAGGAGTAAGGGGGGAGGAGGAGCCTAAGTGCCTGTCTGCCAATACAATGGAGTGTAAATACACTGACCTCATCAATGACTCAGGCCCTCTTCGATGGGCGGCACGGGGGAGACAGAAAGAGGCAGGCAGAACAGAGGCATGACAGAAAATACACCGAGTGACACAATCTATCTGAGGAAAGCAGAGAGGCAGACAGAAAGACAGACTATCGAAAAATAGAGAAACAGACCAAGCCAGGAGCATAAGGGGGTGGGGGGGAGAGACAAGCGAGATACAGCAAACACATGTGAAAGACAGTAGGGATCGCGTTCGGGAGATGCAAGCAGAGCATCAAAGGGCTGGGTGAGAAGGGAGGGGGGAATGCAATGAGCAGAGGAGCAGCTGCTTTGAGGATGTGGATTACGTTAAAAAAAGAAAGTGAAAGTGATCGCGTTGGGGAGATGCAAGCAGAGCATCAAAGGGCTGGGTGAGAAGGGAGGGGGGAATGCAATCAGCAGAGGAGCAGCTGTGCACGTGCACGCCATCGTGCACTCAAGCTCTAGGCCAGCAAAACCATGTGGGTAGCACTTTTGAAAGCCCAATTACAAAATGTCTCAAAGAGACAGCTTTCGCTGTCTCAGCGAGACCTAACAATAGGAGTGACAGCAGGCATTGCTGTCGAGTTGACTGGTGTATTCGTAAATACGGGAGCAGTAGCACCAACAGTTTATCAAGGCACGTGGATTGTCATACATCCCTTTGATCTACGTAATGAAGTTGTGGCCTATTGCCATTCTTTCCATAGAACAAAACAAGTATCCTCATTCCATCCATTCAAATGCTCTATCAGTATCCAAAGATAGCAGTTCTTTTTCGTCTTGAGCATCTTTCTCCTTCCACAATACGAATGATACAATTCTTAACTGATTGGATGAGCAATGCCTGAGGAACATCCAATGCAAATACTACTTGGGCTGTATGGAACAGTCGTGGTAAAAGTTCTTAAACCAGTTTGACAGTTTTTTGGCCAAGATTTTAACATCAGCATGTATCAGTGAGGTAGGTCTATAAATCAAAAAACCTATTGGGTCCCTGTCTGGTTTAGGAATTAATGATATTCTAGACCTGAAAAATGTATCCTGCAAATGACCTCTTTAAAAGGCATCCCTCAAACCTTAGGCAAACAGCAGAAGAAATGGAAGGTGTTTCCTAAAACAAGCAGTCACTATGTCCTACTCCTTAATGCTCACCAGATACACAACATTTGTTCTAATAGAACCCTCACCCACATGCTAATCATGTGGCATGCTTCGTAATCGGGTTCCCGCCTGGTGAAGTACTCACCACCAGCTGGGCTCAACTTTGAAGCGCGAGGGAGCATTTTGATATTCTCTATGTTCCTAGTGGTTCCTTAGGATACATTTTGTAAAAAATATCTCCAGGGTTAAGTCCAATGAGATCCATTGGCGTGTCCTCTATTACAGTAGAGGTATAAGTCTCAAAGCTTCATCAAACACACATTCTACAAAGGTACCCTGAGATACTACAGTAAACACTGATCTCTACTGACACATTACTGACTAACAGCAAGGTTGCCTTTCTTATCAGGCAATGTATCAGTCCTTTTCCTAGGGTTCCAGTTGTTCGGAAAACACATAAAAGGATTATCAATGAGTAACTGTGAATAACAGGAAACTCTTTCACCAGGGAGTTCTTAGTGACGTTAAATAAACAATCAGAGTAAAGTTTGAATTGTCTGATGTCACTGAGCCCCCCATTTTGTGAAAAACATTCCAGTTATACACTTTTTCCCATCTATAATGTTATGCTATGTATGCCTCTCAATGTCCTCTACCCCTTTCAAATGCTGCACAGGAGCAAAGGCACAATGGGGGAAACATACATAACATGGCCTATCCTCCCTATCTCAAATACCAAATGGTCAAAATAACTGTCTGGCCTATTGCCGCCTACCCTGACCACCCTTTGTAAATTCCTTCCATTTCTCCAGGGGAGCACACAGACTGCACTGCACTGAATGGCTCTCAGAGACCCCTGTCAGATCAGCCTGGGGATCCTGATGTCATAGCAGCAGTAGGCAACAACTTTTGTTTCGCACTGTTGCTTCGTCATCTCATAGCTGTGATTAACCAGATTTAGAATATGGTATTCATACATACTAGTGGCACTAAGCCAAACATAACAGTGCTGTTTGTGGTCAATGTGCATATTCTGCTTCATTAATTATGCCACTAAATATAACATGCATATTTGTACATCGACCAAGTATAGATGAGCAAATAACAAACAGGTTTGCATGTTTGTGAAGTTTTTTATTGCATTTCACACAGTTTGTGGAAGCCAGGACTGCCCATCTCTTCTTTGCAATGTTCACATTGCTCTTTGGAGAGGCCTAGAATAGATTGTGGGAACATGGAGACAACAGAATCTTTAAATAAAGGTGTGAATTATTGGAATAGAATGTCAGCACATGGCTGAAGTAATAAAAGTGCTATTTTACTTTTAAAATTAAAGGATTTCAGATTTTTGTGAGTTTATTTGCATGAAACATTGGGCCATTATTCAAGATTTCAAGATTCAGGAAAGCTGTATCAGAACATTTATTGATAGTATAGTTGGTTAGACCAAATTGTATTGAAGAAAGCTGTAGACATTACTATTGCTCATTTCATTCTCAACATTATGAAAGATATGAATCTTACCGTCAGATCCTATTCACAGAGCTATAAGGCAAACAGTGAATACTGGGACCCAACTATGGTGAATGATATAATTTATGGCTGGTGTCCATCCTAGTATAGGACTTTAAAGTGGCTAAAGCACTCCTCTTTCACTACTTGACTCTCAGGATAGTAAGACCAAGCAGTCACAGGCTACTCCAAGGGGTAGTGTGGAGAATTATCACGCCTGCGGAGATCTGGGCGGAGCACGTCAGGAATAAGATGCGCAATGACGGACAGGAAGCTGCCTGCGTTCTAGTTGTTCTTGGCCTGCAGCTTCCTGCCATCAGTTTACCTACCTCAGGGTTGCCCTTGTTGCAACATTCTTCGTTGGCTCCTCGTCGGGGTTCCTTTGCGATTGGGCGTCAGCACAGTCCCGCTTCTTGGATCTCACTGTTACCACTCCTGCATTCCAACAGTAGAAACCTACAAATAAAAAGGTGATAACACAAGTATTAAATTCTACAAAATATAGTCTGGGTAATGCGCTATACACGCTTGCATGCTTATTTGAGAACCAATATTTATCTGACTTGTTTACATTTCGCTGATGGATTCTGAATGGAAGTGATGCCCCTGGTGAATTTAAAATCAGGAATCACTATGTTACTGACTTACTTTTGATCCTAACAGAAATAATTCTTATGTTTGATACTTTGTACTTGCTTCATTTTGCTGTCACTTTAGGCTCAGCATATATTTTGTGTTTTTGACATGGTCCTATGACTAGAACTGAGATGCATTTAGTAATGCATATTATCTGTAAATTCTTTTTTCTTTCTTTTTATTTTTTAATATTCAAGTCATGACCCCACTATAAGAAGATATCATTAAAACATAAGGTATGCTATATTCTATGAATGATAAATATTACATAACATTCCATGTTGACCTCTACTACATATACACTGTTGGACTTGGCCCTTTTTGCAGGGTCATCCCTGAACTTTTTGCCTTCCTCCTATATTTTTCTGACCTGTTGTTGGCTGTTTTATGACTCTGGGCACTTTACCACTGCTGATCAGTGCTAAAGTGCATATGCTCTCCCTACTGTAAATTATTGTACGAATTAGTGATTCCATGATTGGTTGGTTTGGTTTACCTGTCAGACCCTAGTACAGTGCACCAGGAGTGCCCAGGGCTTGTAAATCGAAATGCTGCTGGTGGGCTTGCAGCACTGGTTGTGCCACCCACAGAAGCAGCCTGTAAAAATGTGCCTAAGGTCTGCCATTGCAGAGCCTGCGTGCAGTCTGGTACTGTCATGTTGACTGGGAAAGTGCACCCACTTGCCAGTCCCTAAACCTTCCCTTTTATTCATATCAGACACCCCTATGGTAAGCCCAAGGGCAGGGTGCATTGTAAGGATAAGGTAGAACATGCCCTGGTGTGTGTGGCATGTTCTAATAGTGAATTACAGCCATTTCCGTTTTTCACTATTGCAAGGCTACCTGTTCTCCATAGGCCAGAATAGGCAGTTTGGTTATTACATTTTATAATCCTAACTGACTCAGAGAACATGGTAGAAATTCCAATTTAGTATGCCTGAACTCAGAATAATAAAATACATATTTTAGTGAAGTTGGTTTTAACATTCTGTGTTTGAAAATGCCACTTTTAGAAAGTAGGTATTTTCTTGTCTAACCATTCAAACCTGCCTCTGCTAGGCTGTGTATTCCTTTGTCTGGAGTTTGAGTGACAGGGCTGGGGCATTCCAGGAGACAGGTGAGTCCGCCCAGTGGTGACTAGAGAGATCTGCATCTAGATGGGAGGGAGGAGTTGCACATGGGACCTGAATAGGACAGTGCCTGCCCCCCACAGTGCTGGCTCCACCCCCTGTGGTGCGTCTGATGTCTCTGCCCTACACTGTGAAAGGAGAGAAGGAATCATGTCAACAAAGTGCTCCAGGGCTGTGCTTTCCCTCCACAATGCTGGCTCCACCTCCTGTGGGGCGTCTAATGTTTCTGCCCTGCACTGTGAAAGGAAAGGAGAAGTCTGGTAAACAGAGTGCTCAGGAAATGGTTTAGACTGGGCAAAGGCCCCTCTGCCTTCAGAGGACAAGGATTTCTGGGTATAAATATTGGGACCCTGATCCCAAGAAATTAGATCACTTTGGGAAAACAAGAAGAACCTCTGCTGAGGGAGGAACCAGAAGAAGCTGAGGAGGAAACTATCCCTGAACCTGGGGGATTGGCCTGCAGTGGTTGCCTTACTGTCAAAGAGAGGAGAAAGGAACTTTGTGTGTATTTTTGCTCAACTTGTGAAGGATCTCCAAGGGTTTGGAAAAGAGCTTGCCTCCTGCTGAATCTCAGGAACAGCAGACTTCACCCCCCAGCTCCCCAGAGTTCTTTGGAAGTGCCTGCTGCTGTTATTGGGCCTTCTGAGGGACTGCGTGTCGCAAGAAGCTGGAAGCGCGACTCACGAAGGAGAAGCGTGCCGACGTCAGAGCTGTTGTCGTCGCATCTCGTAAAGTGTGTCGCCGCTGCAGCATCACATCGAGCGGAAGCATCTCGCATCATCCAGGAAGTGTCTCGTAACTCCGAAGAAGCGTGTCGCCATCGCAGCCATCGTAGCTGACGCATTGCACCGCATCAAGAGAAGAGTCTCGCATTGAGGAAGAAACGTGTCGCCATCGCAGTCATCGTAGTTGTCGCATTGCACCGCATCAAGAAAAGCGCCTCGCATCCACGGAGAAGCGTGCTGCCGTCAGAGCTGCTGTCGCCGCATCGCGTAAAGGGGTGTCGCCGCTGCAACATCGCATCGAGCGGAAGCGTCTCGCAAACGTCGGAGAAGAGTGTCGCTGCCAAGGCCGCTGTCGTCGCATCGCGTAAAGGGTCGCCGCTGCAGCTGACGCATCGAGTCGAGTCTTCTTGCAACATCGGAGAAGCGTAACGCATCTGGAAGATCTTCACGTTTTTATTTCTTTGCACCAACATCTTCATCGTATCAACCTCGTTGAAACACTTTCGTTGCCCTGCGTGTCGCATCTAAGAGGTACATTGATTTAAAGTGTCGCATTTAAGAACTTAAGAGAACTAAGCAAAATCCTACCATCTAAAAGTAACAGTAGTGTGTGTTTTTGTCGTTTAATGGTCTTGTGGTAAATCTATATAAAGAATACTTATTTTTTATATGAAACCTGTGTGGTGTCCATCTGCAGTGTTGTCACTTGGTTACTTTATGTGTTCACAAATGCTTTACACACTGCCTCTGAGATAAGCCTGTCTGCTCGTGCCAAGCTACCAAGGGGGTGAGCAGGGGTTATTTTAGGAGTGTACCCCCTTACCCTTACTAGAGGAGGAGGTCCCTGTTTGTCACAAGTGCATACCTGTGCCAACTAGAGACCCCCAAGTCTAACATACACCACTTCTCTTTCCCCTGTAGATATATACTATCAGAAGCTGCCATTTATATTAATCTACTAGTAGATGGAAGAGGGGAATCAATTATGTATTTAGATATATGTAAAGAGTCATCATATGTAATAGAGAACTGCACAGTTGTTTTAAGTTTTTCTGATACAGTCTTTTCTTCTTCACATAGGAGGAGTCTTATACGGGTCCTGATAGGCACATGTACTACAGCACAATCTTTCCGGAACATTCTTGGTTATTGCTCTTTCAGGCCCCTCCTCCCCTTCGGTCTGGGTTGGCTTTGACTATTGTCTGATTACCTTTATCATTATGTAGTTTGGGACCTAGCACCGTGGCCTCCTCTCGCTGCTGCGGCAAATCAGGTGAGAATCTGACAGGGATAGAGCTCAGAACTCGACAGTTAACCAACAGACACAGTAAAGTTTTGTCCAGAAAAGCACCAAGCTCCATTAAAAAGAAAGTATTTTAATTACTCAGTATGAACTCAGTACTACACGATCCAGTTAGTATATCATACAAGGCACTTTACCCATGAGGTGCTACACTGCCCTTTCCTTCCTTGGTTGCCGTCTCCCCTCCTGCTATGATCAAAATCTACTATTATCATCCTTACTATATTAGGTCATATGCAAGGATTAGTTAAGATCATGCAAAAGTTCTCATGAGTTAAGTATGCAGTGCAGTGACCTTTGTACCAAAAAGTCTCAAGTGGGCAAGGCAGATTTATTCCACGTTTCAGTCTCTCTTTCTCATTCCCAGGTGCAGCTAAGCTCCAAGTTGCCTGCTAGTGATCAGCAGTCATTCAGATTGTGTGCTGAGCGTGGGTGGAATGACTGCCCACATGGGGTGGATGCTTTCTTTGTAGGTCATCTCAGCAGCTGCATGAGCAGGATGCTCTTTACAGGACTGGCTCTGCAGACAGGCCTGTACAGAAGCACTATTTTTCAGCAAAGGTGGCACCCCGGGGTCGGCTGCAGACCAACACTTCCACCTGTGAAAGTTTTGGCCTCTAGGCTGAGAAATGTTGATGCTGACTGGGGACACTTGTGGCTTTCTGGCCGTTTTGGGTATTCCTGCTTTGGCAGCAAATCAATCTCCTTCTCCTCATTGGTGTCAACAGAACCAGTAACTCTCTCTGCAGCAGCCTGCCAGGAAACACATCATCATGACATGATCTGGTACAGTCTTATTTACAGTTCCTCCAGAACTGTGAGGAGAGACTTGGAGGGGGGTTCACAGCATGAGTCACTCCTGGATTACTCTTTCATGATCTTCCTCCTCCTCTGGGTACTCCTCATGCATGGAAAACAACTCTGGTCCTCTCCTTCCGAGACAGTCCCTCCTCCTGTAGGGCTATTCACATCCTTCTCTCTAGAAAGTAATCAGGGTATGAGGATCTTCAGCCGAACACATTAACATCAGAAGCTCTTTGAGTACTCTGAGGAGCACCTCCTTTCTTAGTCAAGATAAACCTACCAAATAGCAATGATCAGGTAGAACTCATCAGCAGCCCCTTGCTAACAGATGTTCATGCAATTTTTAAAGAGAGCCTAGTCTCCATTCCCCTCGCTTCACTGTCTGGATCTCCCCCCCCCTCCAGCTACAGGGATGAAGGCCATATATTTCCACTGTCTAGGAAGGCTATCCTCACTCTCCATCTTGTGCTATGGTACAATCAGCGGCATCGCTGGCCTCAGTACTCAAACTCATACATGATTTCTCCTACAGTATGTCTGTCACGCACTCACTGCACACACACACACACACACACTGAACATGCACATGGGAGGTCAGCAATAGGTTTTCAGTTTAACATATTAGTGAAATTTTACACAAAAGGAGTCAGTAGACCATGCTCTTAGGGCTGAAATTTAAGAAGGGTGAGGAATTTAATGCACCAGGGGCTGCATTACTCATGGTGCACCATTCGCAATGAAGGAAAATGCACAGCAGTATGGGGAATGAGCTGCCCCTAGGGCAGGCACGAACCCGTGCTGCCCTGTGGGTGCCCTTCATGTTTCACAGTGCAGGCCGCAACCTGCCTGCACTTTTAAAGGGGAATAGAGATCCCCCTGCAGCTGGGTGCAGGCAGTGACTGCACCCGCCTGCAAGGGGATGACCGGGGGTCCCCTTTACCCCTTGCAGAGGACTGCTTTAAAGAGGCACACTGACAGTGCTCCAGTACACCTACTGAGGGCTTCTTTTTCTCAGTGTTGTTAATACGGCACAGGTGTAGAGGCAACGGGATTCCCTCATTTGCATGGGGCATGCCCCCATGTAAATGAGGGAACACCCCTTTGAAGATAGTGCTGGTGCTTAACATGCACCAGCGCTATCAGTATTACAGAATGGGGCCGCACAGCCGTCTGTGGCCCCTTCTGTAATACCAAAGTGCCCAGGGGTCACTAAAGGCGGGCACAAATGCTCATTGCGACCCCAGTGGACTTTATGTAATACAGCCCCAGGTATTTATCGGATCTGGCAAATGCCACCCTACTCAGAAAATCCACTGCTGCGCAAACATCCAGGGGGCTTTAAAATGTGCCTTAAGACATTTTGGTGCAAAAAAAATATTTGGGTATACACCCCTTCCCTACCCCCCCACCCCCCCTCGAAACTTTTATTTAATACTGGAATACAATAATCTGATTTGTTCGATTTTGTGACTTTGACGCCGCCGTCTGTTATGGGAGGCGGTAAAGTCGAAGCCGCATTGTAATGTAACTTTATTTATTATTCTACATCTGAAGTCGCACACATTATAGAAGGTTCTTCACTTTGCTAAGGCGCCCAGCGAAGACAAGTGAAGGTTTAATGAGCTGCTTTCAGTTGGATGGCTTTCCAGCGAGAAGCGGTGCTTTCAGATAGCATGAGCTCTGGAACAAAACAATAAGGCAGCGGGAGGCGTCTGGATTAATAAGGGCCAACAACCAGAGTGATGTTTAATGTAACATGACAACTCCGAACTGCGTGTGGTAACAGCATGATACTTCATTTAGGGAGACATTCTGCCATTATTTCTCAAGAGAAAATTAGATAGTAAATGCTTTCAGAAACACAATTGTTACATCTCGCCTAGACTTTATTTGATCAGTGTGCTATCATTACAGACTGCTCAAAAGACTAGCTCAGCTATGCGTTATTCTTTCCAAGCATCCACATTACACCCTTTTACACGTTTTCAATTGCAACCCATTGTTTTTATGTATTTGCAAATGAGATGCTCTGCAAAGATGCGTCGAAGAACTTGAAAAGAGTTGGTAAAAGGTCACGAAACAAAATGGAATGTAACACTAGCTGATACAATGTTAGGATGACATTCTGATATTCTGTTGCAAAAGCTAATAAGGGGAGACGTTAGTGACTTTTTGTCAGCACAGGTGAGATACAAGAAAACAAACGCGCGCAGCGCAGTATGCAAAAAGAGAATATAGTCAAACAAACAGCATGCAAAAAGGAGATTGTGAATGAGGCAGCCAGGAACATGAAAATGAAGGATTAAAAATAGTGAAACAGTGAAGCATAAACAGAACAAACTACTAAATAGACACAGAAACAGAGGTAGGACGGTATGTGAAAGGCCGGGTAAAGAGAGAACGCGAAAGATGGAGTGGCATAATTTGGGTAAATAAGAATAGTGTCTTGTTGGAAAAGTGTTTTTGTAGGAGAGGAAAAGAAAGACAAAGGGAGTTTATTTTAAAAGAGCTGGAAGTATATAAGGTATTATATGGAACTATCGGTACCGAATGACAATGAAAGGGGCTTCATTTTTTTGCTCTGTGTGCCATTTTAATTGTGATTTGAGAGTGACAGAAGCAAGGATTGGCAAAGCCTTTCTTAATGTGTTTTTTTAGACATGCACAGCAGTGCTAGCTGCGCTACTGGGCAACATGACTTGAAGCAAAAACAAAAAAGTGATATGAAGCGGCCAGCGGTGACCGTGGCATAGAGCTTCTTTTAAGCCATATTGCACATCAGCCCGCGCTGTTATGCCATATGTTCAAAAAAGCGGCTGGGAGAGCAACATAAGGGAGGTGCAGGGAAGGAGGGTGTGAGCAGCAACAATTGGAGAAGGGAAAAGCAAGACAGAGGAGGTGCGGGGAGAGGGACAGCGTTAGGTGGGGCAGCAACAGGGAGAAGTGACGGGAAAGAAAAAATAGTACCTCAATCACAGCACAAAGAGTGGACGAGCACTAATTAAGCTGATTCAATCTGTGCTTTTTCCATGCTGCAGAGAAAGGAACGTAAGTGACGTTTAGCCTGTGCTGGCCAAATAGGAAGCAGCAAAGACTAGTGACATTGAAGCCAACAAACAGTAAGCAGTGGGCGACCTCCAAGCCCTTTATTGTAAACAATATGTTTCCCAAGCGTGCATGCATGCATCGCATGTGCTGTCGCAGGATTGACCTAAAAATGCAGGTGAGAAGAGGAGAATGCAGAAAAATGGAGGGGAGAGGACAACAAAAGAGAGCAAAGACAGCAGCGAAGTGCAGAAGAGGGCATCAGAGTAGGGTCCAGGAGAGAGATGAAGGGGAAGGAAGGGGAAGGAGAACCAAGAAAGAGGGGAAGGTGAGGATAAAGAGAGAGGAGAGTTCTGGAAAGAGAGAAAATGAAATTAAGGAGAGTGGGAAAATAGGGCATGAGCGACAAAACAGAGTAAAAGGGAGGTAGAGTTGGGTACAGAAAGAGGAGAAGTGTAAGAATGGGAATGAGAGACTAGAGATGAAATGCGAGAAGGGTGCATGGGAGAGAAAAATAAGGGAAAAACGTGAGGAGCATCAACGTTTTATTGGGCTGTACAACCAGATTCTGAGGGAGCACATTCTCAATATCTGTTTTACAGAGCTGAACCAATACCTGATTGACAGCGAGCTCACTGATCCCAGAGAGATTGCTAAAGGGTATGGACCTCTGGATCAGCACCAGAGTGTCTAAGAAGATGTCTGGTGTCCTTAGAGCAGGTGATACTCAATACACTCCACCAGGTTGTGGTGGCAGACGACTGGGTAAGTCACTACCCTGTGACTCTGGTCCCTGTGAGTGGGGGGGGGTCTCAGGTTTTCTTAAGTTAGGTGTGAGTAATGCCATGCCTAAAGATTGTTTGTTAGGCAATGATCTGGAGGGCACCACCTGGAAAGAAATGGAGTTCCGGTCACACCTTGAGATGTTGGGGCTGCCTGTGTGGGTCTGCTTAACCACACAGTCCATGGCTGCCCATGATGGGAGTGAAGGAAGTCTGAAGCCTCGAAAAATGCCCAGGCAGCTGCCAAAAAAGGGAGGGGCAGGGGCATGGGTGGCCAACACCTGAAACTCCCATGGCCTAGGTTGAAGGGGCCCTGAGGAGGTCATACCAGAGCCTACTGAGAAGGATACTGCTGCCCTGGGACAACTGTCTGAGCTTGCTGGATGGCAAGGTGATGGTGGGCCCATCAGATAGGAGTTCAGTAAGACACAGAAGAAGTATCCAACCCTAGAGAGCTTGAGGAGAGGAGCTGAGGCCCAGACAGCCTGTGACACCTCTGGAGAAAACCTCATATATTAGGAGAATTATCTCCTATATAGTGATCCTAAGGCTCCTGAGCTTGGTACGACACGTGTTGGTGGTCCCCCAGTGCTACAGGGCCTTCCTTCTGAGACAGACTTGTGAAATATCCTCAGCAGGACATCTGGGACCGGACAAGACCTTTGCAAGGCTTATCACCCAATTTTATTGGCCCTGCATGAAGACATCTTCAGACGCATGCTGTAGGTCATGGCACACCTGTCAGTGGGAAAACAGGGAAAAAGCTCAAGGATGACCCTGGTTCTTCTGCCTGTCATTGGCATCCTCTTTGAAAGAGTCGGCATCAACATTTTTGGACCCATGAACTCCCAAAAACTGCCTTCGGCAATAGGTTCATCCTGATTTTGGTGGCCCATTCCATCAGATACCCTGACGCCGTACCTCTGAGGTCTGTTACTGCACCTGCAATGGATAGGGCCCTGATAGAGGTTTTCACCTGAGTGGGGTTCCCCAAGAAAGGGGTGTCCGACAGAGAAACCAAATTCATGTCAGCCTACTTGAAGTCCATGTGGGATGAGTGTGAGGTAACTTACAAGCTCTCCACACCCTATCACCCTCAGACAAACGGGCAAGTTAACAGAACCGGCAATGCATAATTATGTGCCTAACTGAGCCCATGAGGTGGAAGCAAGATTTCATCTTACCGTGCCTGCTCTTTGCCTAGAGAGAGGAACCACAGAATGGAGTTGGGTTTAGCCCACTAGATCTCCTCTATGGTCACCCTGCTAGGGAACCTCTCAGCCTGGTAAACAAGGGGTGAGAGTAAGCTACCAGGAAGCCCACCAAGATGTGGTTAGCTACATGTTACCGTTTAGAAACCAGATTAAAATGTTCTAGAGCAAGTCTTCTGAGAACTAAAAAGCCAACCGGGAGGTCATTTAACTCTGGTATGACCAGAAGACCACTTTGGTAGAGCTTCAGCCTGACCTGAAAGTGTGGGTTCTGGAGCCTGTGAAGCCCAGTGACCTTCAGGACAGTTGGAAAGGCCCTTAGGTGATAGAGAAAAAGGGGGAGGTCGCCAACTTGGTGGAACTCAAGACCGCCAGAAATCCCTTAAGGGTACTCCTTGTAAATCGTCTCAAATCACACTCTGAGAGGTCTGAGGTGTGCATGCTTTTGGCCTCAGATGATGGGGTTGAGGAGAAGCATGAACCCCTTTCCACCAAGGAGCATGATGGATCAGCCTCTCTCTTAACCTGACCCAAGAGAAGCAGTGGTACTGCTGACAATTGCTTGGAGAGTTTGCCTCTCTTTTCTCCCTCACCCCTGAGCTTACACACCTGTGTACCTATGATATAGATACAGAAGTTAGCATGCATATGAAGAACAGAATATACAAGGTTATCTAATAAGGTGAGGGCCAGTATTAAGGAGGAAGTTTCCAAAATGCTGCCGTTTGGGGTGATTGAGCACTTCAATAGTCCCTGGTCCAGCCCAGTGGTACTGGTACCTAAAGCCTCACAACCGGGTGCCACCCTGTACTCAGGTTCAGCGTGGACTACAGGGGGCTCAACTCAGTCACAAATTCTAATGCTCACCCCGTCCCCAGAACTAATGATCTCATAAACAGGTTGGGCACTGCCAAGTTCCTGCACACATCTGATCTCACCTCAGGGCACTGACAGATTAACCTGACTGAGGGGGCAAAAAGAGGTCTACATTCTTTACTCAAGAGGGGCAATTCCAATTTCAGGTAATGCCCTTTCCAGAGCTTGATTAACAGCATCCTGGCTGTACCACCTCCAGGGCGTGCTTCAGGATCTGCAACAGGCAGGCCTGACTTTCAAGGCTTGCAAGTGCCAGATAGGGCATTGTACTGTGGTGTATCGGGGCCACCTGGGGGGTGGGGGCAAGGTGCAACCCCTCCAGGCCAATATTTAGGCAATCCTGGCATGGGAACCCCCTAACGCTCAGACAAAAGTGAGTGCCTTCCTGGGCATCACTAGATATTACACGAGGTTTGTTAAATGCCATGGCACCGTTGTTGCCCGAGCTGACTTATAAGAACCAGCATAAGTAAGGGATCTGGACAGAGGCCTGGCAGAAAGCCTTTGACGGCCTCAAGGAGGCCACATGTACAGCACCTGTACTCATGGTCCCTTACTTATCCCAGAAATATATAGTCTAGATTGATGCTTCAGAGCATGGCATGAGGTTGTATTGTCACAGTTAAATGAGGGGGCATAGACCAACCTGGAGCCTTCAATAGTAGAAGGTTACTTCCCAGGCATCAGAGGTGGAGTGCTATTGAGAAGTAAGCCTTTGCTGTGGTCTAGGCACTGAAGTAGCTGAGACCATACCTGTTTGGGACTAAAGTCTGAGTTCAGGCAGACTACAGAACCCTCAGATGGCTCATGCAAATGAAGGGTGAGAATCCCAAACTGCTGTGGAGGTCCATCTCTCTACAGGGAATGGAATTTATGGTGGAACACCCACCGGGTCAGACCAATCCAGTGTTGATGCTCTGACCAAGCTCTTCTACATTAGTGACGAGAACTCCCAAGAGGTTGGGAAGTTCTCCCAACTTACAGCTGGGGTTACACATGCTAGACCTGTCAGTCTTAGAGTCTTCTTCCCCCAAACCTTTTGTCTACTCCCCACTTTGGTTGATAAATTTGTTTTTATTGGCCTTAGAACTCTGTGCAATTTATCTCTGCTAACCATTGCTAATATGCTTATGCTCACTCTCTAAAGCATGGGAAAATTAGCTTATACCCAATAGGCATATTTAATTTACTTATAAGTGCATAGTGAGGTGTTATACCATATACCCAAGGGCCAGTAATCTAAATGCTTCTAGTATGCCTGCAGAAATTATTGTGCCACCCACTTAAGTTGCCTTGTAACTTGTTTTGTCTCAAGTCTAAAATTGCAGCCTGTAAGCATGTTTTAAACTTCCAATTTGGCTTGACAATTAAAACCCATTTGCCAGGACTAGAACTCCGTTTTAGATGCATATAAGTCACCCATAAGGTAGGCCCTAAACAGCCCATAGGGCATGGTACATTGTATTTAATACATGTGGACATTTGCCTTTACGTTTTATATGTCCTGGTAGTGAAAAACTCACAAATGTGTTTTTTACCACTGTGAGGCCTCCCTCTCACATAGGATAACATTAGGTTATCTTATTACATTTGATAAGTTATAACGTTTGTTTGGCAGCACGTAAAACTAAAATGTCATGTTTTGTATCTAAGAAATTGTAAGTTAAAATCCTCTTTAATGTAAATGTCATATTGCAAGTCACAATTCTGAAAGCTACACTTTTAAAATGTTGACATTTTATCCTCATAACTATTTAGTGCCTGCATCCTTTTTCTGGGTCTCCTTACTTGGTGTGAGTGGCAGTTGGCCATTGTACATTCCTTACAGACAGCCAGAATATTAGAGGGACTTAGAGTTGCAGGATGTGCTACTGTGGCACGATGTGGGGTGGAGCCGTGAGCAGCCCCACTTCATTTCAAAGTCTTAACCTCAGCACACACACAAAGAACTTCACAGTATGCTATTGTGACTCCAGACTTCCTGACACCAGGGCAGGGTGCCAGGAAATCCCAGCCACTTCAGTCAGGGAAAGACTACAGAAGTTTATTCCACTTCAAAGTGGGCAACAGGTATGACACTATGACTCTCAGACCCACTCTTCAGTTTACTTTTGGACTTGCGAAAGGACTCTGAGAGCACTGACCTGCTGCCTCTGGCCTGCTGTGTACTTCAGAGGACTGCCCTGCTGTTTGAGACCTCTACTTCTGCTTTAAGATAAGACTTCCAGAGAGACTCCAAGGGCAAGTTGGCTGGCCTCCTGATCAGAACCTCAAGGCAGAAAAAGCTCCAGACATCTTAAACCCACACCTGGACCCAGTCCGAATGAGTCCTGAACCTCTAGGTTGAAAGTGGCGCCCACATAGCACAAAATCCAAAACTTGGGACTTTTGTCTAGCCACAAACTGCTCTGAGAATCAAGAGGAGACCAGGAGCTACCTGCTCGTATATCCACCCAAGGTACACTGCTGGCCAGCCTGACTTTACGGTAGGTCCTGCTACTATCTTCTCCCCAGCAACAAATCCTGTTCAGCAGCTTTCTCTAGAAGGGTATCCACTCCTGTCTCCTGGAGCCCTCATCGGAAATAGCCAGCGGCTTCATCCTGCTGGAGATTTTCAACTTACATAAAATAGAGAAAGGTGAAACCAGGTTAAGATCCAGTTTACCAATTAATTCTATCAAGAAATCAGAGCATTGAAGTGACTGGAAGGAATGACCTGGAAGCAAAATTCACAGGTTAAAGCTACTTCTCTTACCAGTCTACTTGAAAAAATTCACACCTGTGGAATCTATAGAGCTGAAGTACCCACTGAGGTCCTGAGTATGTAGATAAACATGCCAGTTATGTCAGTTGCATATAAATAACCATGGCTCAAAATAAAGTATACTGCATTGCATTCAGGAGTGACAGAATTCAGAAATAGGCTCTCTTTCACTCCACTGAAATAGGATAGAGATCAGACTCCTCATACCAAATGCCCCTGATAGGGAACTGTTAATCTCCATCTTATTCATTCATTGAAGAATGACAGACCATAGTCAGTGTCAAAAGAAGGGCTGAGAGCTGTAATACTGCTACATTTCTGAACACATTTAACTGCTAACTGTCTGACTTGTTGATGCCTTAAGAGTCTATTTGAAACAATAGGTGGTATAGTGTTAAGCATCTACCATCCTCTTTGCTATTGCAGTTCCATCTTGAGCTACAGTGGCAGGGTTAGAAGTGTGGACAAATGCTTACAGATTTGGATGGGTTCCAGTGCATTGAAATCCTTCCCATCAGTCACCTATCTGATTCCTCGCTATGGCTAGCTGGAGGTGGGAAGGAGGTGAGAGTGAATGCACAAGTCATGTCCTCAATTTCATTCTCAGAAACTAAGATTAGAGATCAGCTTTTCCTTCTACTCCTCCACTGCTCCACCACCGCTTGTTCGAAAGGACCCAGAAGGGACATGTATATGTAGAAGAAGGTGTTGAGACCTTCTAGATTGTTACTTTTGTGTTTTTAGAAAGTGTTACAAATCAGACATTGCCAAGTCAGAGTGCAAACCAGAAATCGTCAGCTTAGAGTGAATGTTGACCGGTGATGGTCTGGTAACAGCAGTGACATCTTTGGCCAAGAGGTCATTGTCTAACTACTTTCGCATGGTCTGGGCACTGTTTGGGTAGACTGAGATAAAAACATGGGAACAAGAATAAATAGCATTGGAACCATGTAACCAAGAAACGCATTGCAATTCTACTAAGCACTAGTCCTTTGAGATTTTTTTCCCTTTATGTTTCTTGGTAGTTTCTTTGCTTACTGATATTAGTCTTTTCACATCTAGACATCATAAGTGTATATTTTCAGGTAGCGAAACAGGGTCCCAAGCAAGAGATTCCCAGTACTGTGGTCAACAGAAGTGGAGTTAGTCGAAGATAGTTAGCACTTAAGTATACATCAGTTCAATTTTAAGCAACGCATTGTCATCACACAAATACTTGCTTGCTTAGAATGCTCTAATGTTTAATTAATTGTCTTATTCTTTGTCTGTCTCTGCAGATGTTGCTTCTGCAAGTCAAACCCACGAAACATTCCAGGAGGTGTTTCAAGCATCAATATCTAAGTAACAGATGGTGGACGCCAAAGGTGACTTTTAGACCTAGCATCTGTGGTATGGTTTTCCCTGACTTCTTGTCATCTGACCTCCTGTTTTGCTGAATTAATATTTGCTGGCTTGAGGATTCTGGGCACATTACCACTGCTAACCAGTGCTAAAAGAGTCTTTTTGTGATGTTTTCACTGTGCTGCTGTAATCAAAGTATGGCACACATAGTTTCCACATTGCCTGACTGCTCTGTGCAAAGCTACCAGAGGGTGAACAGAGGTTTATATAGGTTGTGTATTTGACTTTCTCTGACCAGGGTTGTGGCTCCGGCTCGGACAGAGTGTATACCCTATGTCAGAAACGGGGTAGCTTGGCGCGGAGCGGGTAGGCTAAACTCTGGATCAATGTGTAAAGCATCTGCACAGCACCCACACACAACGACACACCTGGCACACTACAAAGAGAATCCACACGAGGTTATGTAAAAATAACTTTTGTGTTGTGTAAAACACAGGATAATCACAGAAATCTATACACACGCCAACTGGTGCAAGGTCAACATTTACAGGGGATTATATACAGGGCAGCACCAATCGGATCGCTGCCAGAACCATCACAGAAGTACAGGTAGTAAATGCAAAACACCAGCAATAAGGGTATAACAGCCAGTACCTACTGGCAAGATCATGCGCTTAACAATGTTGCAATAAGCATTATGCATAAACCAAAGGCATTATCACGTTAGACCTAAGTCATAAAAACGTAATCCGGCATGAACCTGGAACATCATAGGACAACCTTAGGTCAGGCGGATAACTACGATATGCATAACCATAATAGCATTAGGTATAAACAGATAAGCTTCAAAAAATGGCAGTTATGGAAAATCACATGAGCCTGAGTGCAACATCTCTAGAAAAAACTTACATTATGCATACCCCTATTAGAACGGGAATAGCATATGAACATGAAGGCCTCCTCAGCAGGCAGGAAACACATTATGTATTCTCATTAGCATAAATGCATTAGGCATAATCATATGGGCATGGGGCATCCTCATCCACATAAAAGCATGAGCAACACCGTGGGCATAACCTTAGCATACCCAACACATTATGAATTCTCATGAGGCCTAATCCACACTAGGATGCGGCATCTCATTAGCATGAAACCATTAGGCATAAGAATATCTTATCCCAAAATCATGGAACATAACTGACATTTGGCAAGCAACAGCATGAATAACTTGTGCACACTCCTATTAGAATGGGGCATAAATCATGAGCATGAAGGCGCCATCATTAGGAATGAAAACACATTATGCATAACCTTGGCTTGGCCGTGCACACATGGTAACACCTAGAATAAATGCCCAACGTGGTATATTAGCTTTCAGCACCACGGCGTCTGGGAGCCCCTACTCCGGGACTCTTACCCAATGGATTTGCCCACTTGGCAACTGCCCACTGTCCGGCGGGGTAGTTCAGTAAAGGAAAGTCAGCCCCGGGTCCATTGGAGCCCCCACTCTCCTCTCCCAGGGACTCCAGAGTAAAAAAATGTGCTCAACTGTTGCAGCTGCCCACAACTGCGGCGCCGCTGTGTAGCCCAGAAGAGTCTGCACGGTGGAGTCCCCCTGCGGGACTCTGAAGGTAAAAAAATTCCCCCCAAAAAGAGTACTGGCACCACTACACGCGTTGTAGCCCCACTCAGGAGCTCAGAAAATGCCCCCAACGCATTGCAGTGGCTTGCAGGTACGGCGCCGCTGGGGAAAGTAGACACACAGGGGCACCACGACCCTTAAGATGCAGGCCCCACTCTCTGGGGCTCCTTCGGGTGTCCTCCGCCTCCTCCTGCTCCAGTCCCAGGCACCGAGAGTGTGCCTCGGTGGGACCAGCGCCTCCATTCTCTCTCTCTGCAGACACAGCAACATGCAGGCGGGGTGGGCTCCCACCGGGCCCAAGCTCTTCTTATTGGCACATGCAGGGCTCTCACTTACCTTCGGAAGCCCAACTCGCCATCCATCGTGCTGCACTTCACTGTGCTTCACCCGGGCCCCCTCCTGGAACCCGGGACTTCGATGCGGAGCCCACGAGGCTCCGGACTTCCCGCTTCCTCTGTTGCGAGGTGGGACTTCCTCAAGGCGCTCCCGTCGGCGCCAATCCCAGCACGGCTCTTCTCCCCCTTCCTGGTGGCAATGAGGGGTAGGCTCCCTCTTAAGTTAAAGCACCACGCGGGGTGGGCACCCGCTCACAAGTAAAGGCAGATGCGGGTGGGGACCCGCGGAAGAGTACACACACACGGGGTGGGCACCTGCTTTATTTTAAGAAATGCAGAGAACGCAGGGTTGGCACCCGCTGTTCTCCGGCACCGCAATGCGGGGTGGGCACCCACGACTGGCTGCAAATATGAGGGGTAGACTCCCACTGTATTTTTAAATAGGCAGTTCTCCTGGGCAGCGCGCGGGGTAGGCTCCGGCGATGTTAACAGCACCGGGGAATCCCTCATGCTGGGATTCCCTCGCAGCAGTCGGCTCCAGGCAGCAGCGCGCCACGAGCCACCAGCTCCCTTCTATTCCTGCAAACAGGCTGGAAAAGTCCTGGGTAAAATATAGCGCTACAGGGACAAAAAGATAGCACCTCTCTTCGCCTGGGGCACAGAGGTGACAACAGCAGGCAAAATAGAATTGTAGCACTCACGAGGCACTAAGTTAGGGTCCAAGGGTGCAGAGGCAAGGCTGGGAAAGATCAGCAGGCTGTGGGCAGCTCATCAGAACAGGACTAAGGGTGGGCGACAATTTCCGTTCCGCTCGCGGAAATTGCGAAAATTAGACATTTTAGCGTTCCGCGCGGAACGTGAAAAAGTCAGAACTTCCACGATCCACGAGGGAACGGAAATTGTCGCCCACCCCGCAGTTGAATAGAGGTATTGCACAAAATGGTGGCATCTTCTTGAATAAATATGCAGGGCAGGATTCATTCTGGCACGATGCTCCTCACTCACCCTTATGGCAACATCCGAGCATGTCTTAGCTATTCTTCTGACAGCATTCTGTAGACTTTTACAAGCATTCTGAGTACGGGTTAAACCAGCCTGTGTTTCTGACCTATGAGTCATAATTAGATCGTAAATTGTAGTTAATGTAATTTCTCCAGGCACCAAATTCCTTTCTATTGTTTGACCTGGTACAGATGATACAACCTCACCCGATACGACAATCCCAGCAAAGTTAGGCGAGCTCTGTTCGTCCCAAGTAGAAGAGGCTTCTGACCCTATCCCAGCACCTCCAGTCGCCTGATCACGTCCCGGGAGCTCGACGGAATCCTCCAGAATTGCCTCCTCTCCCCCCGCAGGCGGGGTGGGCTCCCACTGGGCCCAAGCTCTTCTTATTGGCACACGCAGGGCTCTCACTGACCTTCGGAAGCCCCACTCGCCATCCATCGTGCTGCACTTCACTGTGCTTCACCCGGGCCCCCTCCTGGAACCCGGGACTTCGATGCGGAGCCCACGAGGCTCCGGACTTCCCGCTTCCTCTGTTGCGTGGTGGGACTTCCTCAAGGCGCTCCCGCCGGCGCCAATCCCAGTGCGTCTCTTCTCCCCCTTCCTGGTGGCAATGAGGGGTAGGCTCCCTCTTAAGTTAAAGCACCACGTGGGGTGGGCACCCGCTCACAAGTAAAGGCAGATGCGGTGGGGACCCACGGAAGAGTACACACACGCGGGGTGGGCACCTGCTTTATTTTAAGAAATGCAGAGAACGCAGGGTGGGCATCTGCTGTTCTCCGGCACCGCAATGCGGGGTGGGCACCCACAACTGGCTGCAAATATGAGGGGTAGACTCCCACTGTATTTTTAAATAGGCAGTTCTCCCGGGCAGCGCGCGGGGTAGGTTCCCGCGATGTTAACAGCACCGGGGGAATCCCTCATGCCGGGATTCCCTCGCAGCAGTCGGCTCCAGGCAGCAGCGCGCCACGAGCCACCAGCTCCCTTCTATTCCTGCAAACAGGCTGGAAAAGTCCTGGGTAAAATATGGCGCTACAGGGACAAAAAGATAGCACCTCTCTTCACCTGGGGCACAGAGGTGACAACAGCAGGCAAAATAGAATTGTAGCACTCACGAGGCACTAAGTCAGGGTCCAAGGGTGCAGAGGCAAGGCTGGGCAAGATCAGCAGGCTGTGGGCAGCTCATCAGAACAGGACTAAGGGTGGGCGACAATTTCCGTTCCGCTCGCGGAAATTGCAAAAATTAGACATTTTAGCGTTCCGCGCGGAACGTGAAAAAGTCAGAACTTCTGCGATCCACGAGGGAACGGAAATTGTCGCCCACCCCGCAGTTGAATAGAGGTATTGCACAAAATGGTGGCATCTTCTTGAATAAATATGCTGGGCAGGATTCATTCTGGCACGATGCTCCTGTCACAAAAATCAAACCCCAACAGGAAGCACACTATTTGACCTTCAACTCGGGCACCTGCTTTATTTATAATATATCTGTAAGTCTTACAGATATAAATAAAGCAGGTGCCCGAGTTGAAGGTCACTTTCAGTAACGCATTAATCAGCACAAAACATTTGTGAGCACGGTCGAGGCTAGGCAGGTGTGCTTCTTTATCCCCATATCTACCGTCAGCAATTTTCTGTAATCATTGATGGAGGTCTGTGCATCCATGGGTTTCTCGAGCGCAATCCCTGTGTAGTTCCTGACAACAGGTGGTTCTGTCTCCTCATCTGCTGCTCTGGTCGGTCTCTGACCCTTTATAAACAAGAGGCATGTGAACTGCATAGAAGCCCCGACCCACACACTGGCGGTGTGCAACATCTTCCCGCCCTTTCCCCACTATGATGGACAGCTCACTCGAGGGACCCCGGCGCCCATCGGCGCGGTGGCAAAGTTACAGACACACATGGTCGCTGGAGACAACTCTTCTGGCCCTTTACACAGCTGTAGTGTAGGAAAAGCACTATACATTTACCCAACGAGGCAGCACTTACTGATTAGCCAATAGAAAGTACTCCAGTTGAGTAGAGGTATTGCACAAAACGGTGGCATCTTCTTGGATAAGTATGCGGGGCAGGATTCATTCTGGCACGATGCTCCTGTCACAAAAATTAAACCCCAACAGGAAGCACTTAACTATTTGACCTTCAACTCGGGCACCTGCTTTATTTATATCTGTAAGTCTTACAGATATAAATAAAGCAGGTGCCCGAGTTGAAGGGCAAATTCAGTAACGCATTAATCAGCACACAAAAATCTCCGCGATCACGCGAAATGTCGCTTGATCGCGGAGATTTTTTGACGTTTCGTGATATTTTGCGAAAAGTACTTTCGCAAATTCCGCCCACCCTTAAACAGGACAGCAGTTATTATTATTATTATTATTATTATTATTATTTCTGAGTTTGTAAAGCGCCTGGTTACACTTATCAGTGTGTCCCCGCGCTATCAAGGATCGCAGCAGCACCTACTCAACAAGACCAAGACAGCAGAAGATTAGCTCTTGGGGAAAAGAAACGTCTTCAACTCTTTCCGAAAAAACAGTTCCGATGGTTCTGTCCGTCATCGGGGGGGGGAGAGTGTTCCATCTACGGGCAGTTAAGGAGCGGAACGATCTCCCTCCCATCCTAGCCCTCTTAGTTCTAGGGATCGAGAGGAAACCAACTCCGAGGGAGCGCAGCTGTCGAGCAGGAGTATAAGGACAGAGCAAATTGCGCAAGAAGCCCGGGCCTTTCCCCTGAATTATTCTGTGGGCAACACATAGGGCCTTAAAATCAACCCGTTCCTTAATCGGAAGCCAGTGTCATTTCTCCAAGGCTTTTTTTGAAGGAGCTCTTCTTGGTAGCCGAAGTACCAAGCGAGCGGCTGCATTTTGGATAGTCTGGAGTCTTCGATGACAGCTTGCATTTGCTCCCAGATAGAGGACATTCCCATAGTCCAACCTGGAGTTGACAAGGGCATGTACCAAAGTTTTCCTAGCAGGTTCCGGGAGCAAGTCAAGCGTCTTTCTCAGCTTGCGAAGGATAGCAACGCAGGTGCCAGAGACACACCGGGATTGGTAGTCAAAAGTCAGGTTAGAATCGATCCAAAAGTCTAAATTCTTCACCTGATCCTTTGGGATCGGGAGAGGTCCCAAGGCCTGCGGCCACCAGGCTGAGGTCCAAACTGAGGGAGATCTGGCGACGATAAGTACCTCTGTCTTGTCGCCGTTCAGGCGGAGGCAATTACTGGCCATCCAGGCTGAAAGGTCTAGAAGACAGGAAGTGAATTTACTAGCGGCCTGCTCCGCTGGCTGGGTCAGAGCAACGACCAGCTGAGTATCATCGGCATATGTTACTACCTCAACCCCATACTGCTCAGCAATAAGCGCCACAGGTGTGACATATAAATTGAATAGGGTGGGGCTGAGGCTAGAGCCTTGAGGGACTCCCTGCCTGAGATCAAAAACATCTGATCTATTGCCCCCTTGCTCCACATAGAAGCTGCGGTCAGTCAGAAATGATTATAGCCAAAGCCACGCTTTTCCTGTTACTCCCCCTCTCTTCAAACACTGTAGCAAGGTGTGGTGTGCCACAGTGTCGAAGGCAGCACTGAGATCGAGAAGTATCAGTGCTGCTACTTGCCCTTCATCCACGTGCTTCCTCAGCGCCTCCGTAGAAAAAAGCAGGGCTGACTCCGTGGAGTGATGAGCACGAAAGCCTGACTGGCTAGTGTGAAAAAGGCCGTTTGCCTCTATGTGTGCTGTGAGTTGTTGGTTAGCCAGTTTTTCGGCTAGTTTGGAAAAGAAGGGTAAGAGGGAGATAGGACGCAGGTTGTTCAGCTGAGTGGCACTAACCTGAGTTTTTTTTTTAATGGGTAGTACGACTGCTTGTTTCCATCCCGGCGGAACCTTGCCTGAGTCAAAGGATAGGGACAGTATGTGTCTAACATAGGGGGCTAAGAAACTCATAGAACTAGCCAATATTTTGGCCGGTGCAGGATCCCTAGGGGAGCCTGATTTAATTCCCCTCGCTACTGTTGTCAAGAGTTCCTCCTCTGGAACAAGGAACTGGCTAATGCAGCCTTCCTTAACTTCCCCCCATCTGACTTCATCATGGGGGGGAAGCCTATTGGGGCCAGTTCTGGCATCACAAGGAAAGGTGGAATAGATGTCCAACACCTTTTTTTGGAAGAACTCAGCGATATTGTTACAGGCTTGCGCAGAGGCGCCAGCCTGTTCATCCATGGAGGATAGTGTTGAGATCTCTTTATAAATCATGAATAGTTCCTTAGTGGAGCAGTTAGCCTTGTCAATGCGATCGGTGTAGAACGCTGCCTTGGTTTTCCTAATCAAGGCATGATAGTTTTTGAGGCAGACTTTATACCGCGTTCCTGCTTCTGATACGTAGGCCCTTCTCCAGGCTCGTTCTACCCGTTTACAGGCAGCTTTGGCTTCTTTTAATTCCGCATTGAACCAAGGTGCTGATTTAGTTAAACGCACCGGGCCCTTGTTAGACCAGGGAGCTGCTGAATTCAGAGCAAGTGTAATATGTGCATCCAGGTTTGTGCAAGCCTCATTAAGAGAAGTACCCAACACAGTGGGGAGGCCTTCCTGGATAAAGCTGTCCCTGAACATATCGTGAGAAAATTTAGCCCATTTCCTTTGTCTTCTCCTGGTGCAAGTGGTAGGGTTCCGATTATTATGAGCCTTCAGATGGAACCAGAATGGGACAAGGGAGTGATCAGTCCATATCAGTGGTATGGGGGGTTCCTGCTTAATGTTATCCCAATTGCTGAAAATAGAGTCCAGCTGATGCCCTAGACGATGTGTGGGAAGGGTGGAGCAGAGTTGTAGCTGCAAGGTATGCAGCTCTTGCCGCATTTCTTGTGCTGCTGTGTTGTTGACATCTTCAAAATGAAGATTAAAATCACCTAACAGGAGATATTTATTAAAGCGCATGGCTGAAGAGATGGTGTTATGTACCAAACTGTCAGTAAAGACCTTACTGGCACCAGGAGGTCTGTACACTAATAGACCCTTAATGACCGTATTGGTATCAATCAAGATGGAGAAGGCTCCTGTTTCACTGTCAGCGACATTAGCGGGCTCTAGGGTGCATTTAACACTCTCCCTATAGATTATTGCGATGCCCCCCCCTCTCCCACTGGGTCTGTCTTGCCTGCAGATTTTATAACCGTAGGGAAGAGCCTCCGTTAATTCGGGGTCCGAGTCCTCGTTGAGCCAGGTCTCAGTTAAAAACAACATATCCCATCTGTTGTCAGTCAGGAGATCATGGATCTCTAGTCTATGTTTTTTTAGAGACCTGCAGTTGAGCAGGGTGCATCTGATCTTCCTGCTATTACCCAGTGCATTGGGCATACCAGAGAGTCTCCCTGTAGAGTGATTACTCAGGATATATCCGCAATGCTTGCATGGCAGTACCTGGTTGTACTTGCTTACATCAATACCATGTTCACACTCCTTAACAAACTTCGAGCGGAGATTGGTGAGCTCCACCTTAGTGTAAGGACGAGGTGGCAAGAGACTGCCAGGGGGTATGGCCCCGTGCCCCGGTCGGCCGCGGACGGGCGCAGACGGGCTTGCCTTAGGCGCGCCTTCGGCGCGTATCCGGCGCGCCTGCTGCGCTCGTCCGCTGCGCGTATGGCACATGCGGGTTAAGTACTTTCCCTTCCGGCGGACGACTAGACCGCGTCCTGCCGGAAGTGAGTACTTGGTCAGTGAGGTGTTTTCTCCCGCCGCTCAAACGGCAATGCAGCCGCGGCGGATCGGGCAGGGACAACTTGGAACAGTCAACCCCCATAATGTGGCCCTCCTCCTGGCACAGCAGTCTTCACTCCAGCAAAGGTCTCTCACTGGCCCTGTGGACAGCACAGGGTACAGGTGGGCTCAGGGGCCAGCACGCAGGCCCTTGCAGCGGTACCTCCTGGCAGAGTGTCCCCTCCAAGTCAAAGTCCTTGCACAAGCCCCCCACATGGAGTCTCAGCTCCGCTATATATACACCCCTCACCCCACCTACTGGAAATGGCCAGAAGCTTCTGGAAGACTCTCTGGGGAAACCGGTCCCAACTGGTTTTGAGGGAGGTGTAGAGCACTCTGTCACTTCGAGAACTAGACCTGCAACCCACCTCAGGCAGGCGGCACAAAGCACACCGAAATGGCGACTGTTGGAAGTGAAATTTCTAAAACAGTGAAAATAAACCTGCGTACACCATTGCCCAGTATTTATTATTTTCAGTTCAACCACACCAAACATAACATATTTATTTGGTTTCATTTAGGAGTTATCCATAGAGGGGAAATATTCCCAATGCTAGCCTATGGAGGGCATAGAGCACATGCACTTTACACCAAACTCCAGTGCCAAAGTGCTCAGAGTCTATAAAACACCAATACCATAACAAAAAAAAGACTAGGCGGAAGGTAAAAAAGTTCTGGGGTGACCCTGCAAGCAGGGTCAAGTAAAACACCCTGCCAACCAGAAACCTCAATTTTTAACAGTGATGAAGCCTAAGGAGTGGGAGTCAGGTAAGAGCTCAGGTATAATCACAATCTGGAACAAAGACACAAGAGACCCTTCCAGCATGAATTAATATACATGACAATTTCTGACCATTCGTTTGGGTGTGATATAAAAACTAAGATGGTAGCTGTTAGACCTGGGATTCCTGGTTGGCTGAGGATTGCACCCAGGCCAGGCAGGAACCACCATTCTATTCAGGGTAAGCTAGATAAATAATAAGATAGCCTGTGCTCACATTCCCTCTGGCACAAAGCAGTCAGGCTTATCTACAAAGGCAATGTGTATGTATGTGTTTGTGTATAACACACACAGAGTAACACAGTGAATACACCACAAAAAGGCTCCACACAAGTTTAGAAATAAAGATTAATGTAGATTAATATATTCTGAACAAAACAAGATCCACATAACAAAAATCAAATCAGTGGATCTCACAAAATGATTCTTTAAAGTAAAATTGCGAAACAGTGCTTAAAGGTCACAAATGTGTTCAAAAATGTTAGGTGCGATCACATAGACTGGCAGAAATGTCACACAAATCCTTCAGAGGCTCACCAGAGAGACCTGATCATATTTGCGATGGCAAAAGTCACTAGTGATTCAATAGTTAATTTCAGTCACTGAGACCGAGGTACTTTCACAGTCACGGAAATGCCCTAGTAGTGACAAACAGCCTATTTTGTTTTTCACTACTATGAGGCCTACTACTCTCATGGGTTAGCATTGGGAATTCCTTAATACATTTTAAAGCTGTAATTCCTGATCAGAGAGGAGTAGCATTTTTATGTTTCATATGTTGAGAGTGGTATAAATAAACCCTACTGACTGGTGAAGTTGGATTTAAAATGACTATTTTATAAATACCACTTTTAGAAAGCGGAGATTTCTCTGAACTTACTGTTCTGTGTCCATGACAGCCTGTCTCCAATAAAAGTCTGGGGTGGATGACAACTATACTGTGTACAGTGAAATTCTAAAAGATGCATTTCTAAAAGAGTAATGTTAAATCCAACTTAACCAGTAAGTAGGATTTGTCAATACCATTCCAAACATATGAAACATGAAAAAGCTAGTCCTGTCTGATCAGGAAATACAGCTTGTTAGAAATGGGATTTCTGGTTGGCTAAGGATTGCACCAAAGCCAGGCAGAGACCACCACTCTAGTCAGGGTAAGGAAGTTACACGCCAAAGATAACCCCTGCTCACCCCCTTGGTAGCTTGGCACGAGCAGTCAGGCTTATCCCGGAGGCAATGTGTAAAGCGTTTGTGCGCGCACACAGCAACAACACCCTAGGCCCACCACAAAGGAAACTCCACACAAGGTTATATATAAAAATAGCCTTTGTATTATAATAAGCACACTAGATAATAATCACATAATTTACACTGTGCCAACTGGCACTAGGCAGAATTTACAGGGACTATTTACACAAGACAGGGCCAATGGACCACCGTCAGAATATCGCCAATTGTAAATGTAGAACCAATAATAAATGTAGCGCACAACCAGTAACTACTGGTAACGTTAGGAACTTAGCATGAGATCCTGCAATGCAAAACAGTGGATGCATTAATCACTTTGCGCATGAACCTCCTTAGGCATAAACTATATTAGGCCCAAAACCTCACTAGCATCACACATTACGCAATAGGCATTACAGTAGGTATCACAATCATAAGCCTTTTGGGAAATAATTTGACATAAGAAAGACAGTGTGCCGCAATCGGGGGCACAACGCACTGAATCTAGCCCCAGGCCAACTGGCCTCTCACAGGGGCTGAAATGCCCAATGTCCAAAATGTCTGGGCTGGCTGCTCATGCAGCGGGGTAAAAGTGCGCAACACATCAGGCCTAAACGTGGCAGCTGACCACTACTTGCTGGGCAGCTGTGCGGGCAGGAATGTCAAAACAGAGGCCTGGACTCTCAATGGCCCTTTAAACAAATATGCCCAACGTTGGAGCCACACGGGGCTCTGAAACAAATAATGCGCAGCGCTGGAGCCACCTAGGCTCTGTGAATCACTCAGTGTGATAAATGATGAGAGTTGCGGGGGAATCTCCGCGCCGGGGATTCCCTTTTGAAAAGGATCGCCACTCCGCACTGCCAATGAAATCAGGAGCGCTGCTCCTCAGGATAGTAAACCGCTTTTCAGAAATGAAAATACAGCACTTCTCAGGCAACAAAGATTTAGCGCTTCCCAGGTTCTTGAGGGCAAGGTCCAGGGAAAGTCTTCAGGATGCACGGGGGGCAAAGGCTGGGCCCAGGGGCCAGCTCACAGGGCCCTCCAGCAGGGAGGCAGTTCCCAGTGGCGGTATCTCCTGGCGCCCAGCAGCAGCAGGCCCCCCTCCAGTTAGGAACACAGAGAGAGAACGTTTTACATGGGGTCACAGCCCCTTTTTATACACAGGTTTCCTTTGTCACCAAGGTGCAGGGCAAGAGAAAAACCAGATGCAACTGGTTCTGGAGCACTTTGTTTTGCTCAGCCCCTCTCCCTATTCACAGGACAGGCTAGGGACATCAGACGCACCACAGGGGGTGGAGCCAGCATTGTGGAGGGAAGGCACAGCCCTCTTCAGGTCCCAGGTGCAACTCCTCCCTCCCATCTAGCTGCTGATCTCCCTATTCACCACTGGGCTGACTCACCCTGGCTCCTGGAATTCCCCACACCATCCAGCACCGGTCAATCACAAGCCAGACATGCACTCCACATCAGGCAGGCAGACACACAGCACACAGAAGTGCCAACTTCTAGAAGTGGCACTTCTCCTATAGTTATAATAAATACGCGCACATCATTGCGCAGTATTTATCCTTACGAGTTCGCACATACTAAACTTGACCCTGCACTCCTCTCACATCAGGAACTACCATGGACACACATATCCCCCCTGCATTCCTATGGGAGGGCAGGCCAGTCTCACTAAATGTAACACAGAGCGCACGCACTTTACACTGGGACACAGTGTAAAAGTGCCTAGAGGCCTAAAACCTCTAACACTACATAGGGAAAAGACTAGGACAATTGCAAAAAGTTTAGGGGTGAACCTGCCAGAAGGGCCAAGTCCAACACAGCTTAAAAATATAGTAAACAATTTCCAATACTAACTTATGAGAGGAGTAGGCCTCACAATAGTGAAAAACAAAATAGGCTATTTGTCACTACCAGGACATGCAAAACATAAAAGTACATGTCCTACCTTTTACTTATAACTCACCTTGCCCTTAGGGATACCTAAGGCCAACCTTAGGGGTGACTTATTTGTAATAAAACTGGAGTTTAAGGCTTGGTAAGTAAGTAAGTAAAATGTAAGTAAGTAAAAAACTTTATTAAATTTTTCTCTAAAATCACAAAAGTATACACATAAAATACATAGCTTAAGAAATTATAGACATGATTCTGCTACAATTTATAAACAAAGGGAATAGTGTCTCAATGACAAACTGATGAAATCGCAGCATTAAAAAGCTAAAAGTGACAAATTTCAAACATTATATTAAAAAAGAACAAATACTAACATTCACCGCTCATTGATAACCCTGAATAAAAAAACGAGTCAAATAAAAACAGATAGTAGGTGATTTAAGCAATTGCAGAAAAAGAAAATCTGACCTAACTTGTTTGAAGTCCATTGACAAGAGAAGTGGGTGTATGAATTTATAACGTAAGTAATGAAATCCAGGGCATTTAATAACAATGTGGAGGGAGTCAGGGAGAGAAACACCATCACAAGAACATAGAGACAGGTCTGAAACTTTGCACCAAGACCACTTTGGCAACAGCAATTCAGAAAAGATGTTAAACCTAAAATATTAACAGCCTGCGATGATGGTAAGACATTTCCAGGAGCAAATAGGGTTCCATTCTAGTAAAAGTTTATGCCATGATAAAACGGCACATAGAGTGTTTGTGAAGGGCTGCGCACATAAGTTCCTCAGCTGCCCTTTCATAAAATGTTTTTCTTCTGGATCAGTAAACAACTTAGGGCAGCCCAGAGAATTAAAAGTGAGCCATATATGAGCAAACTAAGGAATGCTCAACATGCTGTCCAAGGCCCTACAGTCGTGGATGATGAGCCTATTAAGCTGTGGACAGGGCGCATAGCCCCAAATTTCACAGCCGTAACAGGCCAGCACTTGGCCCTAAACACTTGTCAAGTAGTTTTATTTGCCAAATCAAAGTGGCAGTGAACTGCACACACAAACATTGCAGTGGCAGGCCTGAGACAGATTTGAAATGCTACTTCTGTGAGTTGTACAATCAGTGTTGCAGCCATCTAGTAGCATTTAACTTACATGCCCTGGGTATAAGGTATACCACATTTCAAGGGACTGCAAAGGAAATGGGTGAAAGTTATCATCGGTTGGGGCAAAACAGTTTTTTACGTATGCTGTAATCATGCTGTGCAGAGGAGTGTGCTCGTAAGATCAGTGGCCCACCTGGGATGCTGTAACATGAGGAGTTTATGGAGTGCTGGGGAAGTTTGCTGAGTATGAGGGATCCAAGCTTTCAACCATAAACCTGTGCTAGCTCGCTCTTCATAGCGGGTAGTGTCTGAGGGGTGTTTGGGGATGTTTGCTGAGTCCAAGGTACCCAAACCGGAAGCCTGGGCTGTCTCCAACTTCCAAATAGGTAGGATGACAGTGACAGACATTGCGGCCTCAGCCCAAAGTTGCCAGCTCCTTCTCCCCGGACCCACGCCACAAGGTACTCTGTTGTTTGTAACATCATGACTAGAACCAACTGCTCTCATTGTGCCTTCTCTGGACCCACAGCTGGCTGCCTGGAGCAACTGCGGCTTGAACCTCTGCCTAAGGGGGAACATTTCTCCAACTTGGAAGCATGCTGTAGTGAGGACGGGGTTTTATGTACACACATTGCTATGTTAGCATAAGTGTTTTAGAAGCTAAACGCCATCTTGCCACTTTTCTGCTTTTGCACACAACACTACAGGTAGCTGTTATTACAAGGAAAACTGCTTGCTTGCTTTTTCTTCACATGAGAACGGTCTGTTGTTCACATCCCTAGAAGTGCACTGCGACCTTAGTCTGAACACTGTGTGCAGAAGCCGTCAAGGTCAAATAACAATGTATGCTGTTTAATTCAAGTTGATCTGCCCACACTCTAGACATAACACGCACACAGCTGCAAATATCTGAAACTCGGGTGCCTTTAATATTGCATTTGCATGCATGATTGAGACACTTGGAGAAAACCTTTCCAGACACAGAGAGCAGAGCTGATCCTGTGATGTGATTCACCTAAGCTGATCTTTGAGTTATGGGGTTCCCCATTTAAACCTAGAGACCTTCTATTAGTTTATAAAAACTAGTTTACTAGCGAAGGGAGGGTGGTTCACAGAGTATTATAGGACCTGTTTTCCACTATAATTTTTAATATGATTTCTCCCATCATTTTTTATGGTATTGTAACAATGCTGATGGTTTTCTTTTTACTCATTTGCCTGCTTACATTAGCCAAAGTACTGCACCTTAGAGCACGTAGTTGAAAATAAACATTTTAAAATTTTCTGTGTCTCTGACTACTCTTGTTGTGGACTGATATGAGAATAATAACGAAAAGGTGTTTCTGATTCCCACCATTCCTGAGAGTACTCTAAGTCGCTTATTCTGGGTTGTCTAATCATTCGTAGCTTCGAGATGATACGGAGAACGAATGAGACACTGATGCTAGTCGGATAGGGTTTCTGGGTACTGAGGTGAGTTTTTTGGTAAACCACAATTCACTGAGGTCCTGGTTTCCTGTGCATAGTTCTGTGCATGAGCAGAATCCCCGCAACAATGCCAGTCTATTGCCTATGGGGGAGTAGTGATTCTGCACTTGTGAAGACGCCGCCCGGTGCCTTGAAGGCAAAATCTGGATGGATGATATATAGTAATTGGTTCCTTCTGCTTTTGGTGGTCCTGACGACCTAATCAAAGAGTCTCCATTAGGTGCAACGTGTATCGATGGATGGTGTAGTTTGAGTGGCTGCTGGACTGGGTCAAGAGTGGTAGTCAAAACCTGTAATTTCTTGACCATTGCAATCTGTAAGGTGCATGCAATATTTGGGAATGCCGGGTTTGATTCTAATGCGATAGAGGGAAAGTGGAATACCTCTGAACAAGCTTGCATGTATGTTCATCGTTATGATGTTGGAGGAATAGCTTAGATTGTGAATACTTCGGGTAGGTATGCACGTCTTTATGTCGCTTTAGAGGCTGAGGTGATAATGGAGAAAGTGAATTCCTATGACGGGTACATATATGTTCATGCCTTCCTGCTGCTAATGGGAGAGTTCGACAATTGCACATAACAGTAAAACATATATCCAATGTGTATGTCGTTTTGATTTTAATGAGTGTGTAATATAAAGACCATTGTTTTTTACATATGGTGTGTAGTCTTTTTCAAGTTTACTCAATGTGTTGCAAGGGTGGTGCTGGGCCAATACTTTACACTTTGACCCCGAGGATAAACTTCACTGCTTTGTGCCAAGCTACCAAAGGGTGAGCACAGGTGTATTGCACTCATCATATGAAGGATATAAAATCTATTCTTCCTCTATATGCACCAAACTTTCAATATTTTGCCCCTTTGTATTTTTCCTGCAATATGATGATACCACGATTTCCTATCCTCGATATTCTATGGTACAATACTGCTGAGTTGCTGAGCCCTCTACTGTGCTTACATCACATACCCACATGATCTTCAAGAGAACAGCTCGGACCATCTCAACCCTATCTTGAAAATCCAACACTGGGTTCCAGCACAAGAAGGAAAGCTATTTAAAACACTGTGTACTATGAGCGAGGTGATGCATGCATTCAGCCCTGGCTACCTCATTAATTATTTACTAACACCAGTGTTTCACAATCTACATGATGTTCCCAGGGCTAAGTACACAAGACTTCAAAGTTGGTACAACCACACACAAATCTCTTCCCCTTTAAAGCACCTCTCCTGTCACTCTCTCCTCACGTATATGACACTATCTCCTAAAAAGAGAAACAAATTAAACACGTTGGCCCTAAAACTTCCTGCCCTGCGATTAACACACATTTTTCCGGAACCAGCTTAAATGCTGAACAGCAGCAAAATAAATATGATAAAAACATAATATGAAGTACAAAAAAGGAAGCTAATTTCTTTCTCTGCCAGAAAGGTTTGCATATCCACTTCCATCCTTCACTGTGATGCAAGGTACTTTGGGGAAAACTGACTGTAATGCTATTTTCATTGCTATTACAGAGAGACAAAAGCTGAGTTCCTGTTTATTTATTTGTTTTGTGTTTTATAGAGCGCAAACGTGACCCGTTAGTGTATCAGAGCGCTTTACAGAGATAACAAGCTAAATTCAAAGATTAGGAGCAAACGAACATGAATACACTTGAGGGAGAAAATAGAAACAGGAGCCAGGGAGGACATCGGCCTCTGCCCAATAAAGTTACAGAGAGGTACGAATTATGCTGTATGCTAAACATTGTCCATGATACCAGAATTGCGTAAGTTACATCTGCAAAGTCTAGTGAGGCTTAAAACAAGTGGTGTCCATATATATAGCAGAAAAGTGTTGCTAAGTCGCTGATTCCTTAAGTGCTCTGAGAGAGGTAATGGCAGGAATTTGCCCAGTAATCTCCCAATTATCCGGGATATGTATTCATAATCGTGCAGAGCAGAAAACTGGAAAAAAATGCAGTAACTTAATTACAGCCCATATTTTCCATACATCACACTCCCCGTGCTTAATTTGCAAAAGAATAAGTGTTGGTGCCCAGACCTTTGCTTAGAAGCCCACAGTTAAATGTTGGCATGCCCACCAACAAGGATGCGTAGTCTTTATTCCACATCATGCCTCTTTAATCTACTACCAGCCAATCCCTGTCCGATTATCACACACTTGCACATTCATGCTCTCTCCCTTTGTGACGGTTTTTCCATCTTTCGCTTTCTCCACCTTTCAATTGTGTTTGTTTTTCTCTTTGTTGCTCTCGGTAAATAACGGATGCAGAAAAATAAATACAGCTGCATAAAAATGAATTTCGGTAGCCCCCACCGACTCAAATTAAGCTCGGTACTAAACAGAAACTCCAAATGAGGGGGGACTCTAAATATATGTAGATGTGCTTCTGTAAAAGGCACTTACATCAAGTCAACATTGCATTGGGGGCCGAACCCCTGAAAATGCGCGCTTGAGGATTTCGCGTTGTCTTACGTGAAGGGTGAGTGGTTCGCACAGTTATGTTTTATCACCCTGCCGTCCATCATTTTACTTTTTGTTCTTTCATTAGTAAATGTTACAGTTTTTGAGAGTGTTGAAACCGTGAAGTTTAAAAAAATGGTAACATCCTTCCCATTTCCAGTTTTATTTAGATTATCATATTTAGAACTTTTCGAGAAATGTGTTTTTTTAAATAACTTAAACGTGTCAGTTTTGCTACTGTACATACGGCTTGCATCTGTAAGACATACATGTATTTTAGAGTATGTTTCACTTTATACAAACAAATCGAGTGAGAGGTGATTAATTGTGTGAACAGTACAATATTTCTTGCGTTCAGATAAATTAACTGATTTGTACCAACTATGGGGCAATTTTACAATGCAGAAACAGCATCTGATTTTGAATTCCATATATAGGTTTACATATGCCATAGGGGAACGAGGGAGGGGCACGGACCCAATCTCGCGTTGGTCACCCGTAATCGTTCTCAAGGAGTTAAAGGAGAGTTGAGGCAGAAGAAATATCTAATCAAGAAGCTGTAGATATTGTGGAAGGAAGGGAGGCGGTTTTCGTGCCTTCGAGAGGTGCGAGTAACAGCTATAAGACGTCTTCACAGATACGACTCACATTCAGAATTCATTATCTAACAATTTTCACCCTGGCTTTAGTGGAAAAAAAAACCTTAAAAAGTACTAAATTGGTTTGTCTGTCTGCCAGGTATTCCGTGTTGCTCACCTCAAAGGCAAACCATAAACGTGATGAAGCTACAGAAACAAAATGCATAATACATAGCAAGGAAGGGCATTAATATAAGCCGTTTGTCACTTCCATTATCCATCTATTATACATTTGCCATACCTCTGCAAAATTAGACGCATCATACCAATTACTCACATTTGAAAACGAGGTAAACAAGCTTTTTACATGTGTAAATGCCTACTATGATCATTTATATTGTATATTGAGTGGTACACATTTGACCTATTAGTAGTTCTCACACATTAATTCTATTGGGCCCTAAGCTTCTATTTTTTACAGAAAACATGAAGTACCACTTTAGGGGATGGCTGCTACATTGCTTTTGTTGAAAAACGATGACTTTCTTTTCAAATGTTGAACACATCTAGGCTTAACAGGCTTACTCCTTTAACACAACCTAAAACACATCTTTGTCTTTTCTTTTTTTTATCTGTGGAAGAAGTAGTTACAAGAATTTACTGAACACGGATGGCACCACATTAAGTGAGAAATGGGGTTGTATCGCATGAAAGGGCTGATTCACACAAACACAATTGGTAAAAGTAAATACAAAATGGAATTTCACACAGTACACATTTGACTGGGAAGGCTTTGTGAGTTGCAGTCAGCATTTCACTCCCACACAGTTCGTCATTGGCCCTGCATTTCTGCACCTCCATTGTGTTCTTCTCTCTCTGACCCCTCAGTTCTAGTTCCTTAGTTAGTAATTTTGCCTATGCTGGTGTACCTGATTCTCACTTGAATCCTGCATAACAGTTTAATAAGTCTCTAAGGCCTCAAGGCTTCCCTGTCTGTATCCTGGCAAGGAAAATTGCTAGAGCATACCATTTCATGGAGGCTCGTGAGTCATTCTACATTAATTATAATTTCCAATCACACCCCAAGACTGTCTATTCAATACAGTAACTAAACATACTGGGGCAGATTTATGATAACTGGCGCATCCCTGCATATCAGCAGTGATGCGCAAGTTATTATGCGCCACAGCTGCGCCACCATGGATGCGCCGCATTTATAATGCGGCGCACCATGGGGCAAAAACGGCACAGATGCGTGACGCATCTGTGCCGTAAAAGTGACGCATTGCTGGAGTTGCGTCGCAAGCGTGACGCAGCTCCAGCAATGTTCTGGGGGGCCCTATCTGTACAATGCTGCGTCAATCCTTACGCCTGCTTCAAGCAGGCGCAGGGTTTTGACGCAGCATGGGCCTAAAAGTGACTGAGTGAAATCTTGTAGATTTCACTCAGCCACTTTTAGGAGGCGTTCCTGCGCCGGAACGCCCCCACCTGCCCTGGAACGCCTACATGTGGCGCAGGGCTTTACAACGTGACGCATCTCCCAGATGCGTCACGTTGTAAATACCCCGCACCATGGTGCAGGATTTGCGCCGCTGCTGCGTCACAAAAGTGACGCAACGGCGGCGCAAAAGTGGCGCAAGTGCAACATAAATCTGCCCCATTGTTTTTGTATGTTTAAACTTCTGTCGGCCTGGTGTCTTGTATACCATCCAACAGATGAGGCAGGCGGTTCCAGTGACTCTTTCCCCTCAACTTCTTCCTCTCCTTTCCCCCAAATTCCAGACAGGAATGCTCCTACAACATTCTAGGTGGGGTTAAGTGAATTCTGGGTCTAACAAAGGGTCCACTCTGTAGTTAATTAACTCTGATTAAGCCTGACATTTTTACATCTTAATCAACAGGGAACCAAGGGCGATACACAATTGTTAGACCAAGTACCAATGGCGTGAGTCTCCCTTCCATTTTTTCCATTTTTTCTGATTGCCGCCTCTTTTTTTATATGTTTTGCTGGTTTAGATGCTTTGGGCACTGTGCCACTGCTATTCAGTTCACAGTGCAAGTGCTCCCTATGTTAAATTGATGTATTGATTAGTGACTCTATGATTGGGGTATTTGATTTACTTGTCATACCCTAGTACAGTGCACCATGTGTGTCCAGGGCTTGTAAATCAAATGCTGCTGGTGGGCTTGCAGCACTGGTTGTGCCACCCACAGAAGCAGCTTGTAAAGTGTGTCTCAGGTCTGCCATTGCAGAGCCTATGTGCAGTCTGGTACTGCCATGCTGACTGACCAAGTGCACCCACTTGCCAGTCCCTAAAACTTCCCTTTTCTTCATATCAGACACCCCTATGGTAGGCCCAAGGGCAAGGTGTATTGTAAGTATAAGGTAGGACATGCCCTGGTGTGTGTGGCATGTCCTAATAGTGAATTTCAGCCATTTTCGTTTTTCACTATTGCAAGGTTAACTGTTCCCCCTAGGCCAGAATGGGCAGTTTGATTATTACATCTTATAATCCTAACTGACTCAGGGAACATGGTAAAAATTCGAATTTAGTATGCCTGAACTCAGAATGATAAAATGCATATTTTAGTAAAGTTGGTTTTAACATTCTGTGTTTGAAAATATCACTTTTAGAAAGTAGGTATTTTCTTGCTTAACTGTCCAAGCCTGCCTCTGCTAGGTTGTGTATTGTGTGTCTGGTTCTGTGAGTGACAGGGGCTGGGGATGCCAGGGGAGAGGGTGAGTCAGCACAGGGCTGAATAGGAAGATCTGCATATAGATGGGTGGGAGGAGTTGCACCTGGGACCTGAATAGGGCTGTGCCTTCCCTCCAAAATGCTGGCTCCACCTCCTGTGGTCTGTCTGATGTCCCTTCCCTGCACTCTGAACAGTAAGAAGGAGTCAGGTAAACAAAGTGCTCCAGGACTGACCAGAAGTTATTTGGACTAGGCAAAGGCCTCTCTGCCTTCAGAGAACAAAGTGAAAAGTAGCATAAATATGGGGACTCAAACCCCAAGACTTTAGATCACTTCTGGAACAATAAGAAGAAACCTCTGCCAAGGAGAACAACCAAAGGAAGCTGTAGTAGTGGACTGCCCCCCTCCCAGTGTGCTGTGTTGCTGTGTTGGCCTACAGTGCCAAGGAGAGTAGAAGGAACTTTTGTGTGTACTTCATCATCTTGCAGAATATTTCTCCAAGCGTTTGAACTTGTGCTTGCCTCCTGCTGAAGTCTCAGGGACAGCTATCTGCAGAAGCCTGCGTGTCGCTGGGAGCTGGAAGCGTGACACAACGAGAAGAAGCGCGTTGCTGCCGCAGCTGTAGTCATCGCATCGCCGGAGAAGCGTGCCTTTGTCGCAGCTGTCTGCTGTCGCATCACCGGAGAAGCGCATTGCAACCGTGAGGGTCGAATCATCGGAGAAGCGTGTCGCAGGGCCTGTCGCGGCTCCAAAGTACAGAGCCACTGCAAGACTGCCAGGGAGTGTCGCATCATCTCAACGTCGTCGCATCAAGGGTGCAATCTTATCGCATCACACCGGATTGTCGCATCGCATTGAGGCGCCATCTTGCCGCATTGCAACCGGGCTGCAGCATGAGAATCTATGCATCACCTCCTCTCCGGTAAGGCTCAAGACACATCCCCTACTCTGCGCAAGTATTGAGGCGCCACGCATCGTCACCCCCGAAGCAAGGAACCGACGCATCTCCAACGCTGCGAGCCTTTTGTTTATTTTGCGTTACGCATCCAGTTACTTTTGTGTGAACTGTGTTGCATTTACCAACAACTTGAACTAAGCAAATTCTACCATCTTGAAGCCAATTTTAAGTACAGTATTGTGTATTTTTGTCGTTTGTGGTCTTGTGTTAAGTCTATGTAAAGAATACTTATTTTTATAAAACCTGTGTGGTGTCCATCTGTAGTGTTTTCACTGTATTACTGTATGTGTTCACAAATGCTTAACACACTGCCTCTGAGATAAGCCTGTCTGCTCGCGCCAAGCTACCAAGGGGGTGAGCAGGGGTTATCCAGTAGTGTAATCCCCTTTCCATGACTAAGAAGCAAGGGTCTCTATTTTGTCAAAGGTACTTACCTCTACCAACTAGAGACCCCCAGTTCTAACAGCAATGAATATGGTGGTCAGGCCAATGGTGTCTATGTTCCTTCCATATCTGATCCACTTTTTCTGGTGCTTAGGTTGACCTAAAATAGTAATACCAGAAACAGACATGGAGAAGAAAATCTGATAATGATCATACCAGTCAACAGAATTAGATCTATGACACCTTTTGCAAAAATTAAGTCCAGGATGGTCCCTTTAAAAGTGAGTGCCAATAATAATGTGCCGAAAGAAACTTGTCTTTAGCAAAAATGATAGAAAGGAGGAGGATGAACTGTCATTATGACTGCCCCAGTGGAGTATGAAGTCTCTAAAAGAGACCTGCTCACTGTTGGATAACATACATTGTGAGACCATGTGATTGCCATCGTCCACAGAAACACTCTCAAAATCTCGACAGACACTGACGACACCCTCAGCACCGCTGAACACCTACACTTCCAGATCCACACCGACCCCAACACCACCCTCAGAGGCACTGTCATCTACAGACCCCCCGGACCCTGACCGCAATTCAGCGACTCCATTGCCGACTTCATCAGCACAGACACCCTCGCCTCCACGGACTACATCCTCCTCGGGGACATGAACTTCCACCTCGAGAACAACAACAACTCCAACTCTTCCACCCTGATCGACAACCTCGCCAACCTCGGACTCAGACAACTCGTCACAACACCCACCCACTCCGACGGCCACACGCTTGACCCCATCTTCTCAGCAAGCACCCACATCTTCTTCAACTGCACCATCAAACTCCACTGGACCAACCACCGCTGCATCCACTTCACCTTCTGGAAACCCACCACACACCACCTTACCCAGCAGATGCCTCGCTGCCGCTGGAGCAAGGTCACCGAGGATCAGCTAACCACCACCCTCGCCCATAGCCCACCCGCAGAACCAACTGACCCCGATGCCGCAGCCTGCAGCCTCAGACAATGGATCAACGACTTGGCCAACACCCTAGCCCCACTCTAGAAGCCCCCCAACACCCACACCAGCAAGAGAGCCAGCTGGCTCACCGAAGACCTCCAGGCCTCCAAGCGAACCTGCCGAAACCTGGAAAAATCCTTGATCCGCGAACGAACACCCGAAAGCTACACAGCCCACAAGAACACCACCCGCAGACACCACCACCTCATCAGATCCGCCAAAAGGTTCTCCTTCAAAGACCGCCTAGGCAATAACGCACACAACAGCAAAGAGCTCTTCAGCATCGTGAAGGAACTCTCCAACCCCAGCTCCAACACCAACGACATCCCACCGTCACAAGACCTGTGCGACTCGCTGGCCACCTTCTTCCATCGCAAGATCGCTGACATCCACGACAGCTTCGACACCATCACCACCCCGGCAACTGCTGAAACTCCCGCTCCCACGACCACCACCCGCACCAACCACCTGCTCGCCCGGACCAACATCAATGACGACGACACCATCAAGTTCATGAACACCGTCCATTCCGGATCCCCGGAAGACCCCTGCCACCACCACATCTTCTACAAAGCCAGCAGCACCATCGCACCCCATCTCCGGAAAACCATCAACATCTCCTTTGAGACAGCGACCTTCCTGGAGAGCTAGAAGCACGCTGAGATCAACGCCTTACTCAAGAAACCCAATGCGGACCCCAATGGCCTCAAGAACTCCCGGCCCATCTCCCTGCTCCCATTCCCGGCGAAGGTCATCGAAAAGGCTGTCAACAAACAACTGACCAGTTTCCTCGAGAAGAACAGCATCCTGGACCCGTCCCAGTCCGGGTTCCGCAGCAACCACAGCACCGAAACCGCCCTCATCGCCGCCACTGATGACATCAGGACCCTGCTTGACAATGGAGAAACCGCAGCCCTCATCCTTCTGAACCTGTCAGCCGCCTTCGACATGATCTGCCACCTCACACACTACGAACACACCTCCACGACGCCGGAATCCAAAGGAAGACCCTGGACTGGACCACCTCCTTCCTCTCCGGAAGAACCCAGACCATCCGCCTCCCCCCCTTCCGCTCCAAAGCCACTGAGATCATCTGCGGCGTACCCCAAGGCTCATCCCTCAGCCCAACGTTGTTCAACGTGGCACTGCTCACCCATGTCGCACGAAGGCACGACCTCAACGTCATCTCCTAACCCGACGACACCCAGCTGATCCTCCCCCTCACCAAAGAACCCCACAACGCCAAAACCAACCTCCACGAGGGAATGAAGTCCATCGCCAACTGGATGAGAAACAGCCGACTGATGCTGAACTCAGACAAGATGTAGGTCCTCATCCTTGGATCCACCCCCTCGGCCTAGGACGACTCCTGGTGGCTGACTGCACTAGGAGCACCCCCCACACCCACCGACCACGGACGCAACCTTGGGGTCATCCTCGACTCCACCCTCTCCATGACGAAGCAGGTCAACGCCGTCTCCTCCTCCTGCTTCAACACCCTCTGCATGCTTCGCAGGAACTAGAAGGACAGTCACCCAGGCCCTCGTCAGCAGTAGACTGGACTACAGCAACGCACTCTACTCAGGAGCCCCGGCCAAACTCCTGAAACGGCTCCAACGCATCCAGACCACCTCCGCATGCCTGATCCTCGACATCCCTCGCCATGGCCACATCACACCCCACAGACCTGCACTGGCTCCCCATCAACAAGAGGATAACCTTCAAGCTCCGCACCCATGCACACAAGGCACTCCATGACACCGGACCAGCGGAGCTCAACAGCCGACTCAGCTTCTACACCTCCACCCGCAAGCTCTGCTCTCTAGACCGCACCCTCGCCACCGTCCCCCACACCCGAAGAGTGACCGCTGGCGGCAGATCATTCTCCCACCTCGCCGCCAAGACATGGAACACCCTCCCCATCCGCCTGCGGCAGACCGAAGACCTCCTAACCTTCAGGAGACTCCTCAAGACCTGGCTCTTCGAACAGTAGCAGCGTCCCCCCCTAGCGCCTTGAGACCCTCACAGGTATGTAGTGCGCTCTATAAATACCTTGATTGATTGATTGATTGATTGATTCAAGCATTATTCTCACTTGTGGATTCTGGTAGATTTGGTGGTAGTCAATTTGAGTTTAACTATAAAGTGTTGTAAGAAGGTCAGAGGCCACAAGATAGCACGCTATTGAGTAAGGGTACATCAAGACCAAGACATCCCAAATTTTACCTTTCCTACAAAGATTTAAAATGCAGTAGTCATGAGACAAAACAAAATGTATGACCAATTAACCATGGTTTTGTAAGTATCCAGAGATCTCAGGTGAAGTTACCAGGGGTGGGCGGAATTTGCGAAATTCACTTTTGCAAATTATCGCGAAAATGTTAAAAAATCTCCGCAAACACGCGGAAATATCGCGAAGGTGCGGAATTTTTTTTTCCGCCCGCTCACGGTATTTTCTGTGTGGTCGCGGCTCGCCAACTTACCCATGCGGTTGCTCGCGGGCGCAGCCATCTTGTTTTCACTTGTCTCGCGGTGCATGATCGCGAGAAGAAAGACATGATCGCGCGATGAATGACATTACTGTGGGCGCGAACTGTCGCGAGACAGCGCAAATGGCTACCAACAATCCAACATCTCATGGAGAACGCGACCGGATCGGGAAAACTTGTCGGCGAACGCGGGGATTCAGGTAAGGCGATCGCGCGCACGCGAGAATTTATTATTTTACAGCGCGAGCAAGCAAAAAATTTCCGGTAAAATGCGGATTGCGGAAATTTTGACATTTTCGCGCTCTCCGCGGAACGCGTAAATGTCAAATTATCGCAATTTCCGCGAGCGGAACGGAATTTTAGCCCAGGCCTAGAAGTTACCACAGTGTCTGCAATCTCTATTGGTTTATTGATGTTTGGGCAGCAGTGATTGCGCATACACTATAAAGTGTTGAAAGTCATGAGCTCATAGGGAGAGGAATCAAGAGGAAACATGATAATATTTTCCAGTTCAGAACAATTTTTGTGAAAATAAAAATGGGAGGAGGCAAACCAAAAATAGGTAAAATATAGGAATGAGGGATTTGATGATTCTCTGGCATCCTGTCAGTATTAAGTGACCCATTCCAGCACCCATGGCCACTGTGCTATTCTGTAACTCCGGAATTTCAGAGCTCTTGACATCTAGCAATGCATTGACACCCCAAGAAGATGTAGAGGTACAGCTCAATATGAACAGAATATGGGGAGCGGAGTTGGCTTAACGACTAGGGCGGTCGACCTTGAATCTGGGGAAATGGGTTCAAGTCACGGCAATGACGCTGAACATCCTGTGTTTCTGAGCAAATCACTTAATCTCCCCATGCCTAACAAAAATGAATGTGTCCTCATGTAATGCAACTGGTTCTATGTAAAGCGCTCTGATACCCGAATTGGGTCAAGTTTGCGTATTATAAAACTCAGTAAAAAAAAACAAAAAAAAACATGTTAGCAAGTTGGCTCTGGGGCATGAAACAGTAGTGCTCTGGGTAGTGATATCTGGCAGAGCACCTGTATTTAGCTAACCTTTAGTACTTGCAGTTCCTGGGAGCAGATATTTGGATATGCTCTTTGCTAGAAGGTACCGATTACTAGATAGGGAGTCCAATTCACTAAGCAAAGCATTCAAAGAGATTGTTAGGGCACTAAGAGATCAGGCCTCCAAGAAATGTATATGCTTAGTGTAACTGGGTTTAACACAAGAGTGAGAGGGATGGCGCCTCTGAGCATTGAGAGTCGACAATTTGGCCCATAATCAGGGTGATTGGCCAGATAAAGGCTGGAAAAATAACTCCTGAGGATTGACAGGAGCATGCAAATTCTATTATTGTCCATGTCCAAAATTCAAAGGCAGACAAAGGGGAAAATATAATGATTATGGAGAGATCAGACTATAGTCAAGAAATTGATAGACAGATAAGGGATGTTAGAGCGTTAACAAGCTGATCCACTAATCCTATTTCAAGTCTGACTAGGCTCATAAGGGGACGATTGCAAAAATGTCATGATGACTGTCTAATTTCTGACTTGGAGTATAGATTCCTGAACTAGCCATTTCCAACTTTTCCCTGCATGGTTGGACTACCTAAAGTACATAAACCAGCAGTATTTCTGCCAGTTCGTCTGATAATTTTTTTCATTGGATTTGCCACAGAGAGAATATCAGATTTTACAGACCCTTTCTTACAACTTGTTGTAGTGAATCTTCCATTGTATATACAAGATGCGAGAGACTTGTTGAATAAACTTATGGCTATGGATTCACCAGAAGAATTGATTTTTGTGACATTGAATATCAGTTCTATATATACTTTTATCCCTAAATGTAAGAGTTATGGCCATGCAATATTTTCTTGACAATAGATGACCTTACATAAACGTACCAGGATAATCATTGATATGATTGAGCTGGAATTGGACAATAATCTATTTATACATAACCAACTATGTTAAAAGCATGTATCCATGGGGGCACAATTTCACCTTCCTATGCAAATCTGTAAGTTGGACACTTGAATTAGTTCATATATCGAAATCATGTGTGCCTGCCATAACAAATGGCATTTTGTTTTATATCAAGTACATTGATTATATTTTGCTAATTTTGACTGCTACAGATTATTCGATGCACGATTGGGTTACATATTTGAACCAAAATGATTAAATGATTAAAACTCACAGTTTATACATCAACATAGCAAAACTTATATTGTGTTCCTTGTTGCTACCATCTACATACAAGATAAAGAATTGCATCTAAATTATTCAGAAAATCTAGCTCCTGTAATGCGGTTCTGCACACAACCAGTGCCCATCGTAGAAAACAGAAACAAGCCCTTCCCTTTGGTGAGATGACAAGAAGTGAGTTCATAAAGTCCAACATAGTGAGTCCATGGCTATACCCATAGTATTCCTTTATTTGTTGCAGATTACCCTCCTGAGTGATACTGTGATTTACAAATACATTTGACTACACAAGACTCTGCACCCAACACTAAACAAATACGTCGTATTTGTGGCCTGCTTGCAATGTTCATTCTCCAATAGATGTTCTGTTCACCGTATGACAAATGCATTAAGTCTGCCAAAATGTAGGAATCCTAATATGGATTGTAGCCTCTTCAACATTGTTGGAGACTGTAGGAGTGCGCACTTCTCTAAAAAATGTGTCACCAGGCTTTTACCTGGCAGTTCAGATTGGACTGTTCCCATGAGGCACAGGGTCAAGACTGATTTGCATATGGCTGGGTCCAAACTGGGGTGGCGAAATGAGCTAAAGAATGATGATGGATTCAACCCAGATCTGTGACTTGGGGTGAGTGTTTGAAAAGTTTCAGCACTCCTTGTGAATGCTTTTGCCTTCAGTTGACAACTCATATCCCAGAATCAGGACATTGAGGTGGGCAATTTTTGATTTTTTTAAAGTTAAATTTGTATCCTATGTGAGCAAATCCCAAAATTATGCTTGGCAAGTGTACAGCAAGGTTATCATCTGTCAAGCATATTTCATCAACAGAGGACAATGCTTGATCACCAACATTCCTATAAGCTCTGATACCCTGGCTGAAAACATCCTGAGGCTATTCTTAAACCCCGGGGCAATGAACAGAACAGTTTTTGAGAACCTAGCACACTGAATGCAGTCAAATACCTTTTTCTAGGTGCTATAATTTGGCAGAAAATCCATTCAAGGTATCGAGTGTGGTTTTGTATTTTTTACACACTGTTGTTCATTAATACTGCACTATGTGCTTTTTGTACTGCAAATGTGCAAGTAGCTGTGTTTAGGTGTCTGTAATCTAAAACTAGAAGACATGAATGATCTGGTTTCATCACATGAAACAAGGGATTGTTCATAGAAGAAGTGCAACTTTCAAATACACCCTGATATTCAAGTTGTTCTTGAATCTCCGTAACTTATTTTTTAGCCTAATATTTAACCCCTTCGCTGCTAGGCCTTTTCCCCTCCTGTGCTAAGCCTTTTTTTGGCTATTTGGGGTAGTTCGCATTTTGGCCCCTGTAACTTTTTGACCACATAAGGTATCCACACCAAATTTGCATCCTTTTTTTTCAACATCATGGGGATTCTAAAGTTACCCAGGGTTTGTGGGTTCCCCGGACAGGACCCAGAAATTAGCCAAAATACAGCTAAATACATCTAAGGCAGACTTTTGTCAGAAAACCACATTTTTTACACAGTTTTGGCATTTTTCTTGGACATTGCCTATTTTTGCTATTTGTTGTGCTTTCAACCTCATTTCAGTTAATGGTAGAAATGGGTATGAAAGCAATAATGGATCCTGGACAGCTATACATTTTGGAAAAGTAGACAAAATTCTGAATTCAGCAAGGGGTCATTTGTGTAGATCCTTCAAGGTTTCTTTATAGAACATTGAAAATTAGTTGAAAAAACAGCCTTTTGTGTCAACGTTTTCACATGTAACTTCTTCTAATTATGACAGCTCTTTTAAAGCAATATACCATTACATTCGCTGGAGCTTACTGGTTGTGGGGATACATAGGACTTGTAGGTTCACCAAGAACCCGACCAACCCAGAGACGCCTATGTATTTCTGAAATGGGAACAAAATATAGAGTCTAGAAACAGTAGATATTTGCACATTTCCAAAATTGGGAATACTCATGCTGAGAATTATCGATCAGTTTTTCAAAATTACTTATTTTTTACACATTGTCTTTCATTTGGAAGGCAGAAATGCATCAACAGTCAATAGATAATAACAGTTGCTTTACAAATCTGAATAACCCTAAGTCTCTCAATAAAATTGGTACCTCTCTTGTGTGGGTAGGCATAGTGCCCACGACAAGCAACAGCTCACAACACAATGTGGACACACCACAATTTCACAGTGAAAAATGACTATTTTTTGGCAAAGTGTCTAGCTGTAGTTTTTGAACCTTAACTCTGCCGGCACCTAGGGAAACCTATCAAACCTACACATTTTTGAAAACTGTACACCCAGGGGAATCCAGGATGGGGTGAATTTGACTGCCGCTCACCAGGTTCTGTTACCCAGAATCCCTTGCAAACCTAAAAAATTGTCCAAAAAAACACATTTTCCTCACATTTCTGTGGTGGAAAGTTCTGCAATCTGCGTGGATCCACAAATTTCCACCCACCCCACATTTCCCAAAGTCCTCCGAGAAAAATGGTACCTCACTTGTGTGGGTAAGCCTAGTGCCCGCGAAAGGAAACGGCGCAAAACTCAACGAGGACACACCACAATTTCACAGCGAAAAATGACCCTTTTTTTGGCAAAGTACCTAGCTGTAGTTTTTGAACCCTATCTCTGCCGGCACCTAGGGAAACCTAGCAAATCTATACATTTTTGAAAAATAGACACCCGGGGGAATCCATGATGGGGTGACTTGACTGGCTCACATCAGGTTCTGTTACCCAGAATCCCTTGCAAACCTAAAAAATTATCAAAAAAACAAATTTTCCTCACATTTCTGTGGTGGAAAGTTCTGGAATCTGCGTGGATCCACAAATTTCCACCCACCCCGTGTTTCCCAAAGTCTTCCGAGAAAAATGGTACCTCACTTGTGTGGGTAGGCCTGGTCCCCGCAAAAGGAAACGGCCCATAACGCAACGTGGACACACCACAATTTCACAGTGAAAAATTACCCTTTTTTGGCGAAGTACCTAGCTGTAGTTTTTTAACCCTAGCTCTGTCGGCACCGAGGGAAACCTAGCAAACCTATACATTTTTGAAAAATAGACACGCAGGGGAATCCATAATTGGGAGACTTGACTGGCTCACATCAGGTTCTGTTACCCAGAATCCCTTGCAAATCTAAAAAATGGTCAAAAAAACACATTTCCTCACATTTCTGTGGTGGAAAGTTCTGGAATCTGCGTGGATCCAAAAATTTCCACCTACCCCGTGTTCCCCAAAGTCTTCCAAGAAAAATTTGTACCTCACTTGTGTGGGTAGGCCTAGTGGCCTCGACAGGAAACATCACAAAACGTAACGTGGACACACCAATTTCACAGTAAAAAATTATCCTTTTTTGCCCTAGCTGTAGTTTTTTTAACCCTAGCTCTACCGGTACCTAGGGAAACCTAGCAAACCTATACATTTTTTGAAAACTAGACACCCAGGGGAAACCAGGATGGGATGACTTGACTGCCTCTCACCAGGTTCTGTTACCCAGACTTCCTTGCAAACCTAAAAAATTGTCAAAAAAAACAAATTTTCCTCATATTTCTGTGGTGGAAAGTTTTGGAATCTGCGTGGATCCACAAATTTCCACCCACCCCGTGTTCCCCAAAGTCTTCCGAGAAAAATGGTACCTCACTTGTGTGTGTAGGCCTAGTGCCCGCGACAGGAAACGGCACAAAACGCAACGTGGACACACCACAATTTCACAGTGAAAAATTACCATTTTTTTGGCAATGTGCCTAGCTGTAGTTTTTTAACCCTAGCTCTGCCGGCACCTAGGTAAACCTAGCAAACCTATACATTTTTGAAAAATAGACACCCAGGGGAATACAGGATGGGGTGATTTGACTGCCTTTCACCAGGCTCTGTTTCTGAGAATCCTTTGCAAACCTAAAAAATTGTCCAAAACAACACATTTTCCTCTCATTTCTGTGGTGGAAAGTTCTGGAATCTGCATGGATCCACAAATTTCCACCCACCCCACGTTCCACAAAGTCTTCCGAAAAAAATGGTTCCTCACTTGTGTGGGTAGGCCTAGTGCCTGTGACAGGAAACAGCGCAAAACACAACATGGACACACCACAATTTGACAGTGAAAAATGACCCTTTTTTTGGCAAAGTGCCTAGCTGTAGTTTTTGAACCCTAGCTCTGCCAACAAATAGGGAAACCTAGCAAACCTATATATTTTTGAAAACTAGACAATCAGGGGAATCCAGGATTGGGGTGACTTGACGGCCTCTCACCAGGTTCAATTACCCAGAATCCCTTGCAATCCTGAAAAATTGTCCAAAAAACACATTTTCCTCACATTTCTGTGGTGGAAAGTTCTGGAATCTGCGTGGATCCACAAATTTCCACCCATCCCGCGTTTCCCAAAGTCTATCGAGAAAAATGGTACCTCACTTGTGTGGGTAGGCCTGGTGCCCGTGAAAGGAAACGGCGCACAACGCAACGTCGACACACCACAATTTCAGAGCGAAAAATGACCCTTTTTTGGCAAAGTGTCTAGCTGTAGTTTTTTAACCCTAGCTCTGCTGGCACCTAGGGAAACCTAGCAAACCTATACATTTTGAAAAGTAGACACCCAGGGAAATCCAGAATGGGGTCACGTGACTGGCTCACACCAGGTTCTGTTACCCAGAATCCCTTGCAAACCTAAACAATTGTCAAAAATTTTTTCTCACATTTCTGTTGTGGAAAGTTCTGGAATTTGTGTGTATCCACAAATTTCCACCCACCCCGCATTTCCCAAAGTCTTCCAAGAAAAATTGGTACCTCACTTGTGTGGGTAGACCTAGTGGCCGCGACAGGAAATGGCGCAAAACGTAACGTGGGCGCACCACAATTTCACAGTGAAAAATTACCCTTTTTTGGCAAAGTAACTAGCTGTAGTTTTTTAACCCTAGCTCTGCCGGCACCCAGGGAAACCTAGCAAAGCTATACATTTTTTAAAACTAGACACCCAGGGGAATCCAGGATGGGGTGACTTGACTGGCTCACACCAGGTTCTGTCACCCAGAATCCCTTGCAAACCTAAACAATTGTCAAAAAACACATATTTCTTCCATTTCTGTGGTGGAAAGTTCTGGAATCTGCGTGGATCCACAAATTTCCACCCACCCCACATTCCCCAAAGTCTTCCGAGAAAAATGGTTCATCACTTGTGTGGGTAGGCCTAGTGGCCACGACAGGAAAAAGCGCAAAACATAACGTACATGCCATGCCAATGCCCCCACCCTAATTAAAATTGTCCCAAAAAAAATCCCTGGTGTCTAATGGGTTTTTTGCCCGCCCCGGGGGGGCAGATTGGGGGCTACTGCCCCATATGCCCCCTGGAGGGGGTAGGAAGGCTGTCATTTTGCGGGGGAGGGGGTGGAGGCATGGGCATGCCCGTTTTGGGCAGCCCTCACCCTAATTAAAATTTGCCCCAAAAAAATCCCTGGCGTCTAGTGTGCTTTTTGCCCCCCCGGCGCGGCAGATTGGGGTCTTATGCCCCCATCTGCCCCCCAGGGGGTGCAGAGGGTCCACTAGATGCCAGGGAGTTTATTGGGCAAATTTTAATTACGGTGGGGGCTGCCCAAAACGGGCATGCCATTGCCCCCACCCTAATTCATAATTGCTCAAACAATCCCTGGCGACTACTGGGCTTTTTGCCCCCCGGGGGGGCGGATTGTGGGCTAATGCCCTGATCTGCCCCCCCAGGGGGGACAGAAAGGCTGTAATTTTGTGGGGGAGGGGAGGGGGCTTTGGCATGCCCATTTTGGGCAGCCCCCACCCTAATTCAGATTTGCTCCAAAAATGCCCTGGTGTCTAGTGGGCTTTTTGCCCCCGGGGGCAGAAAGGCTGTCATTTTTGCAGGGGGGGGGCATGCCAATATTGTGCAGCCCCCACCACAAATTATAATTTTTAAAAAAATCACTGGTATGTAGTGGGTTGGGGGGCAGAAAGACTGTATTTTTTGCGGCCGGGGGATGGGGGCATCGACATGCCCGTTTTGGGAAGCCCCCATCCTAATTTATTTTGGCAATAAAAAATCCCTGGTGTATAGTGGGATTTTCGCCCCCCGGGGGCAGATTGGGGGCTACTGCAGAAAGGCTGTAAATGTTGAGGGGGTGGGGGCATGGACATGCCCTTTATGGGCAGCCCCCACCCTATTAAGATATGCACCACAAAAAAAATCCCTGGCGTCTAGTGGGTTTCCACCCCCCCCCCCGGGGGCAAAAAGACAAAATTATGCCAAATTTATTTGGGGGGGAAGCAAAGGCCCTTGCCCAAGGTGCCGCTCCCCCCTCCCTCGTGTCTAGTGGGTGGATCCCTGCTGGAACTTGGTTAATAAAAGCAGGTAAAATTATAGTTTCTCCATTGGGGCAATCCATTACGAAATTAGTGGCCAACCCTTTTCAACCAAGAGAATATCATAAGTGTATGTTAATTCCTCCTAAAAGAGAACATTAATATTTCTAGGTACGTCTCTCTCTAATTGAAGTTGTATTTCATATAAAAAATGTGGGACGCTTACCCAAGTATCCAGTGTCTCCAACTGGATATATTCACTCAGCGTTACTCCAACCAGACAATCCATTAGGTTCTGGTGAACTATTGTGACTTCTGCTGCACTGTCCGACATGTTCACTGCCCACTCTCCCCTCAGGAGCAGTGTCCTCAATATCTGTGGCATGCCTGACTAATTCCAGCTACCTTCTTCTTTTTGAATTGAGGTTTTGATGTTTTGGATTTGTCTTCCTGTTTAATGATGTAATTAAATGAGCATTGTGAGTCCTTCTTCGGTTTCACATTCTCCTCCGATCTGTGCTCTGACTGAAAGAAGACAAACGTGTATCAGTATCCTGATACCTGTCAGGCTGTCTAATATAATTACGGTTACTCAGAATATAGCATTTCTCAGTAGCTTCTTGTGAGGGAGAGTCACCTGTGACTTAGTTTTCTTGTTTTCCCACTTTTGTTTAGTCGAAGGCTCGGGTGCTTTCTTTTCAAAATTACTCTTCAGTTGTGGTTTACAAGGTCTGGCTCCCAAATTATCTCTACACAGTATAGCATTGGTTTCATTGATAATTTTAGGTAATTTGCACTCCTGTTGTCCAGGAGCTAAGTCCTATAGGTGCTGGCATGTAGCCCCTGCTTCTGCCTCCCCCTTTACCTTGCTTAACATAATGGCGGATACTGCAGCAAAATTGTCCATCAGTTTCATCCCCAAATCCAGGGCAGGTGTAGTCATTCAGAATCTGTTTAGGCAATTCTAGCAAAACAGCTAAGGAAAGGGCACCATGTGTTCTGGTATATACTGCAACTAAGGCTGTACCCCATGTGGTGCAGTCTTCCACAGGGGGTGCCATCCCCTTCTGTAAGAAAATTGCTATTATTCTGTATTTTTCCAGCGGTCCCTTATGGGGAAATACTGCTTCAAGCTGACTTGTTTTTTGTGCAATCCAAAATGGAATTGCTTCCTGTTTGGTGGGAACCTTACCCATTACTGCATTCAGTGTTTGTGGCTGATGCCCGGGGTTCACAATTGTGGTTGTGTACTGCTGACAAATTATCAGCATTAGGATGCAGTGTGTAGCCTGCTAAGTCTGACCATGTGGCTCCCTCATTACTGAGGGAACCTGGCCTAATGTTTTCTGTTGTGTGTGGTAAGGCACCATCACACATATTTTTGTGTTCTTGGCATGTTAAAGAGAAGTCTAGGTATTTGGAACTTCATTTTGTTTGTGTATTTGTGAAATAGACCTGTTGTGTTGCCTGCTGCCGGGAATGTAACCCTTGAATAGAACACCTCTGCCCTATATGCTTAGTAAGCCCCAACCACGTAAGTAACATCTCCACCCGTAAGGCTGAGACCATGTTGTAGTATTTTCTGAGTGACCGTATGTCTGCTGTTCTCAGCACTCATAAGTATGTCAGCATCATCGTCTACTGGAAATATATTACAGAGAGGGCAACACAATTGGAATTAATCCATTGAAATGTAAAGCTTAAACAACCTGCAGCCAATACATGGGTGTTCCATTCTCAGCTGGGGAGGATAGTCCCTACCACCACGGATGTCTCTAGTTAGGAGCTGTATAAGGGTCTTGAGGTGTGCACAAGAGAACTAATCAGGCAATCCATTAAATAAGAACCCAACCTACCACGTTGGCGCTGCCATGTCGTATGGTTTCCACTTCTCAGTAGGAACTATTTGTTTGTTGGACAAAATAAACTTTGGGATGCTGCCAGACTGATTCCATGCACCCCCTCAGGATATGGAGACCGATACACCTGGTAACTCACAGTATCACCTAAAATACCACTGAAACTAGTAAGGTAACAAATGGTTTGAGCAACCTCAGAACATGACAACTCTGACCCCCAAGGAATCATGGTAACAGATCTAGAACCCTTTCGCCTAGTCTCTCGTGCTCTCCCAGAGACATATACAAGAAATACTCATAGGGGCGTTTTCAATATTTATTGAACCATTGTGATTCTTGTATAAAATATGTGTGCTGCAATGATTAATATACATAAGCAGACAAATGTGATTAGCAATATAAGAACAGTGAAAAGAGTGAATGATTCCACCATCATGCTAAAACAGTGTATATATGCTGGCATATAAGTACTGTGTAGAGTGTACTCCTACTTATGCATTCTCTAACATAGATGAATAGGGCAGGTGTTCTGCCAAGAATCCCCTACGGGATGATTAAATCCCCATTACCTACAGGCAAGGTATGTAGGCTCTTGTCTCATTCACAGGTTGGATATCCCTCCTTGCAGAGGGTAAACAAAAATCAGCTGTGCTGAACCGCCGATGATAGTGATGGCCTCATAATGACTGCAGAGTGCTCCTCTAATTAGAGTACAGAAATGCACATGTATTTATAACAACAGTATTCAAGCTTCCATGTCAAGGCTTCAGCTGAGCTGATATTGTTTATTGATTGGCCGTAATTTTTGGAAGTGAGTGGAAAGGGACATTTAGTCCACAAAATAACGAATCATTTCTGGAATCCCTATCATTCAAAATTATAATAGACAACCATTACACTTTTAATGGCCTTCTATTGTATCGGCCACCCGGTCCTTGGGCTGATTTTCTGAATACTATTGCTAGATCCTTAGATGTAATATCCCAATCATCGGACTTTTAGGAGACTTTAATCTCCACCTTGAAGATCCTGCGGATAAAGATGCAGTGTACTCCTCATGTACTCCTCATGTGAATGTACATATGAACTGCAATATGTCTAACATGATCAACATTTGAAATACATTGTAATTTCTGATACCATTTGTCTCCCTGACTTCCTTCCCTTGTTTGTTACACATTACTGCCCCAGACTCCATGAGGTTTAAGGGTTAACTCCTGTAGTCCGATACTTCTTGCATTTGATAAATGACTCAAAAGTACAATTGATCAGGTGTTACCGATTAAATTTATGGTTAATCCTAGATTAAGACATTCGGAACCCTGGTATTCCGAACCTCTCACAATATTAAAACAAAAATGTTGTCGCCTCGAAAGGAGGCGGAGAGTTAGTTATGAAGTCAACGATAGAACCGCTTAAAAACAAGCTCTGTTAGACTATAAAAAATCTGTACAAGAGGAGGAAACTGTCTATTTTACCATAGCGATAACCACTGCAAAAAACTCTACTAAGGAACTTTTTTCGCCACCGTGAAAAAACTAGCCAAATGTCTCACTCACTAGCTACTTACTTACTTACACTAGCTACGTTTTTTCAAGACAAAATTAGTGCAGTCTATAGTGGCTTTTCCCAACTGTTGGCTCAAGGGACAACATCCCCTTTGGAGACCATAACAAATCCTTTGGAGGTAAGGGAAATGCAACCAGATACCTCAGACATTGGTGACTCCCCAGAATTATCTGTTTTCTCTCCATTGACTGTGGAAGAGGTCACTAATCTTCTTTTATCAACTAAATCTGGCTCACCACTAGATCCATACCCGCCTAAAATTTTCATCTATTACCAGAAGTTTTTGCGTCTCATCTAGCATCTATCTTCAATAAAATGTTTGTCTCTGGTATCTTTCCCACTAACTGGAAACTAGCTTCAGTTCTTTCCCTCTTAAAAAAGGCAAACCTTGCTGGGGCAGATCCTAGAAATTACCGCCCTATCTCAACACTCCCCTTACTTGCAAAAATGGTTGAAATATCCATGAATGTTGTCTTAACGGACCACATCGAAAAACATTATTTTCTGGATACCACTCAGTTTGGTTCTAGAAAGCATCATAGCACTGACTTGGCATTGATCTCAGCGTCCGAGTTGATCAGGCAGAGAGTTGATGTGGGAGGTAGAGCAGCACTTGTGCTGCTTGAACTCTCGGCCGCTTTTGATACTGTGAATCATCAAAAGTTACTGGAAGTTCTAGACAGGATTGGCATTAAGGGAAAAGCTTTTGCCTTGCTCAAATCCTTCCTATCAGACCGGGAACAGTTTGTGGCTCTATCAGATTTTGTCACCCAATTTCACATTGCCCTGTGGAGTACCCCTGGGCTCTTCATTGAGCCCTACTCTTTTTATTATTTATGTTGCCCCATTGGCAAGGCTTATCCGTTCTCTTGGTTTCTCGGCTATTCCTTATGCCGACGACACTCAGATTGTGGTTTTCGTGACTGTTTCACCATCAGACACGGCAGTACAGTTCCATGCATGTCTTCGTCAAGTCAGGGACTGGATGGCAGCGAGCTGTTGAAACTAAACTCCGGTAAGACCAAAGTTCTTCTCTTTGGCAGTCACACGAACTTTTGGTCTCCTGCATTATGGCCTCTAGAGTTGGGCTCTTTACCAAACCCAGTAAATAAAGTAAAGAACTTCAGTGTCACATTTGATTCCATGCTTTCATTTGAGGGTCATGTGAACCAGGTTACCTCGACATCCTTCTACACTTTAAAATTACTCAGAAGGATACTTCCTTTTATCCCGGCTAACCTACAGAAATTAGTGGTCTCTGCCCTTGTTCTATCCAAGGCCGACTACTGTAATGGCATTTTTTATCAATCTTCGGAAGAGATGCCAGACAAAGTTGCAGATTGTGCAGAACGCAGAAGCACATTTGCTGTTGAATGTTCCTAAACACAAATCTGTCTCTATGTCGCTTAAAGAGCTACATTGGTTGCTGGTAAAGAGACGGATCAAATTTAAGGCCCTCTGCATAGCTTTTAAAGCTATTCACGACACAGGACCTGCCTTTTTTAAACAAAATCTGCAGCCTTATATTCCAACCCGCCATCTCCGCTCAGCGTATGCTCATAACCTGGTAGTTCCCAGGTTCAAAAAGTCTTCCTGGGGCGGAAAAAGTTTCCTGGTTGGTACTACCCGTCTCTGGAACTCACTTCTGTTACGGCTAAACGAAGAGACTCATCTGTTGGCCTTCAGAAAGGCATTAAAAACGTGGCTTTTTAATCTTTGATGTTGTACTTTCTGTTTTTATCTATTCATTTGATGAGCTAGCGCCTTGACACACTTGGGTGAAAGTTTTCGCGCTTTATAAATTTCTTTTTCATTTCATTTCATTTGATAGTGCCATTGCCTTATGGACGAGTAAGAAATGGCAGCATTTTCACAATGTAGGTTCAGGCATTGTACCGAATGTTCAAGGTTTCGTAATAGTGTACTTACAAAGTGGAATTGTAAGCAAATCGGATTCGGAGAAACTAATCCTGCACCATCACATTAGCAAATGTGTGTCAAATGTCAGCGTGTGAAAAAGAAGGGAACTTTAGAAATGCATACATGTACAATAGCAGTGTTTCTTCCTGGGCCTAACCTATCCATGTGACATACCCAGCATGTTTACTTAGTTTCAAACGTTTCTAGGGTCACTCATTTCGAGCAATCTGGGTCCGTGGGTATCCCCAGACACCCTAAACTCACATTCACAAACTGGAAAGAGTTGGATTTAGAACAGCAAGTGCCCTAAAGGCACAAGAAAGGCACAACTTCCTGAGCCTCATGTGGCTTTCATGGGAGCCATTAGTAAAAGCTCACTTGGCACATGTTCAGTATCGCTCAGAATTTTGAGGGAGGCAGATACTTGATAGGTAGTAGAGGCATATTTATTAAAAGTTCATGCAATGCAGGACAGCAAGCAAAGATGCTGCACTATGTTGAGTGAATGTGAGAGAGCTGACGAGCCAATTTCAACGAAGATATGTTCCTCTATATCTCTCTACCTGCACTGGTGCATTTGAGGTTGCCTAGCACCAATGAAGGAACTCCTGTACATGGGTGCCTGTGTTATGGGCAGGATTGTTTTGTGCAATAAGGGACACCTTCCTGCACAAAAAAAATTCAAAAAGTCATATTGCTCTTTCCATGTGTGATGCAGAATGCAGAACACATGGAAAGAGAAAGTAATGAAGAGAAATAAAGATATTTTACCTTTCCATGCCTCTGTCATATGGGTGCACTATTTAAGTGTTCCATCTATTACTTTTTTGTATAATTTAGTGTGCCAACTTAAGTAGGACAGGTATGCCTAGGCATTGGTCCCATGTACACTGTGAAACTAGAACCAAGCTATATCTAGCTGATGAGCCCTCGCTAGGGTGAAACCAGACCTGTGTTCCTTGTGTTCCAGACAGACCTGGACAGGCAGTTCAGGATGGACTGTTGCCATTGGAGCAGGGTAAGACTGATTTGCACATGGCTGGGTCTAAACTGAGGTGGCATGGTGTGAAAAAAAACAATGGCCTGGGATCTGGTCCCGAGTGAGGACCAGTGGCTGAGATTAAATCAAGTATTCCATCCATCACTTTTTTGTAAACTTTAGTTTGGCTCCTTAAGTGCCATGGGTATGCCCAGGCCTGATGCTCTTGAACATTGTGTCACTGGAACCAAGGTATATCTGGCTAATGAGCCCTGAAACAGGTCCTGGCTTGTTTCTGTTTTGGTTCAGGGAGCATCTCAACTGGCAGTTATAACTGGACTGTTCCCAATGGAGCATATATTGCTGGATCCAAACTGATGTGGCTGGGTGTGTAATATAATGATAGACTGGGATCCGGGCGAGTAATTACCAGTGGCTGAGATTAATTGAAACATTCCATCTATCTTTTTATTTTTGCATGCGTAAGTGTGTCACCCTAAGTGGGACAGGTATCCCCAGACGTGGGTCTCAGTCACGCTGTGTCAGTAAAACCAAGATATACCTGCCTGATGAGACCTAACTAGGACAAAATCAGTCCTGGGTTGCTTGTGTTCCTATTTAGAAAGGGGCTGGCTGGCCTCACAGTTCAGGCTGGATTGTTCCCATTTGGTCCAAACTGAGGTAATTGTAGTTGTAACTGTATTCAAACTGTGCCTACTACCCCTGAGGAGGCCTTAAAGTGCTTTTCAGCGAGTAGCTTAATGCTCCAGAAGCCATGGATGTTTTAGTGTAGTAGAGGGAAATATAACTTGTTCGTGGGAGACATGTGAGTCTGTTAATTTGATGAATAGAATAAAGGATGGATAGAGGAGGAAAGAGTTTGGAAAGTTTATTTGGGAGTTCATAGTAGTAAAGAGGTTTGGGATGAGTTAGTGTGAATGTAGGTAGGGTATATCTTGGAAGAGGAAACGGATGAGTCATAGAGTAGCGGTTTGGTGAGGTTTTGGGAGATTGTTTTTTTTCCTCTTCGGGTGAGAGGCAAATATATAAATATGTAGATGCATAATCACATATAAGAGGTATAGATGCATAGCGATATTAACAAAATAGGCATATGGAAAATAAACAGGCAATATAACATTGTACTAGATAAAGTAAAATGCCTGGATAAATATTTAAAATTCAGGTTTTCCATTTTTGCTGTAAATTCAAGAACTTTATTCTTTTTATAAATATGTTTTTGAATTTATATTTGTCCCCCAATTTTTCAGTAGTGAAGCATGTATACATACAATTGCTAAAATTATATTTATACATGTATATGCATAATATACACATATATTTTTATTTCTAAGTTTTTTTAAATAGACTTAATTATTTCTTTCCTCCAGTAAATATAAAAATATCTATATAGAGATATATACTCATATTATGTTTGGGGATTTCCATGTTAATTAATCAGTATTATTTGTTTTTATTATTTTATTATTTTTGATATTTATTTTTAAAGTAGCGAGTGTGTTGAATAGTTAACATTTACACAGTCTTTCTGTATAATCAAGTATATATATTGTGATATCAGTGATCATAATAAATAGAGATCCAGAAGCTTGTAGTCAAATACTTATATGTTAAATATTTAATGGCCTATATACATTTTAAGCATACGTATAAGGAATATATATATTTTAACATTAAGTAAAATATACATTTGTACCTTTGTTAAGAGTAAATATAAGAAAATATATATTTATTCATACCTATTATGTGAATTTGAAGACAGAAATGCAAATACCTGAATACATAAATATAATCAAAGATACATGTTTACAAACACATGTATATGAACCATTGGCGTCTTGAGCTTACTAATGCTGTACAATAGCATTTTGATTATGGTGGTCATGTAGGGAAGAGCCAGCTCTAATCTTCTGAAGATAAGATGGTTATCTGTGGATCTTTTGTTTGGAGTTAATGAATTACATAATTGGGCTGCTTGAACAGAGAAAGATGTTCCACCTATGTTTTTTTCTTGTATGCTGGGGTTTTGAGGCAGGGCACCAATCTGGATTGGAAGTTTTTTAGGTGTATGTATTTTGTGATTTTCTTCCTGATGAAAAGTGGTCCTGGTCCATTTATTGCTTTGTGGGTGATACTAAGCTGCTTGAGAGTAGATGTCCTTGCAACCAGTAACGAAGTTAGGGCCCTTAGGCAGCAGATATATGGGTTTCTGGCTTTATATGTAGGAGTAGTCTGAGAGCAGAATTTTGAATTCATTGTAGTCTTTTCCTAATTGATAGATGTGATCCAATGTAGATGATGTTGGCGTAATCAAGTTTAGACAGTACAAGAGAGATAGTAGCGTTAAAATTCTAGGTGAAGGAAGATGTGTTCCATAGTTTTCATAGTAATGAAGCTTGATCTTACCGACTTTTCCACTTGGACATTCATTCACAGCTTAGAGTCCATTGTAATACCAAGGTTTCTTTCTTCCTCGCATACTTTAGGAGATGGTGCCAGATAGTTTGGGCAGATGTAAAGTGGGTCATAATTTTTCCAATCGCCACAGGTGAGTATTTCAGATTTGGATGCATTCAATTTGAGATGACTCCATGTCATTCAATGTTCAACAACTCAGCGGCAACTGGATATTTTTGAAGTTCCAATGTCTTTGGGGCTTTCCAATGTAGGAAGCATTGTGTGTCATCTGCGTAGTTACAGTGGGTGAGCTGGAATTAATTGATCAATGATAGTAATGACTTAATTTAGATGTTGAAAAGAATGGGTGAGATGATAGCTCCTTGAGGGACCCATGCTTTTATCATGCAGGGTTTGAATGAGAAAGGAGGAGTATGAGAAACATTTGATCAGTTTTGAAGGTAGGATGTGATCCTATCAAGAGCAGTCCCCTCTATGCCAGCTTTGCGTAGTCTTTGGATTAGAATGTCATGAGCAACTGTGTCGAAGGCAAATGAACGGTACAACAGACGTAGTGCAGCAACCTTGTTGTGGTCTACAGTGTTTTTTAAGTCATCCCAGATGGTGATTAGGGCAGGTGCTGTGCCTCCTCATGGATGAACTTCTATTATTTGGAATTCTGAAAATATGGAGTTATTTTAAATAAATTGAGACATCTGGGAAAATGCTACTATTTCTATAATTTTGTTGAGGGATGGACCATTTACAATAGGTATTTAATTGCTTGGTTCTTGGGGGTCCAGGTTTGATTTCTTTAATACTGGGTGTCTGAATGCCTTTTTTACGTCTCCAGGAAAAACTCCTATTGTCAAGGAATTATTAATGATTGTTCTGACTTGGGTGATAGCATATGTTGTTAAATGTATGTTCTTGAAGATTTGTGGGGGACAAGGATCAGAGGGGCAACTGACTGACTTGCTTGTTTTGACAAGATCCATAAAATCAGTTTCTGATAATTGTTTTGAGGAATGCAGAGGCTGGGTTAACCCACCTTTGGGGGGATTGTTGGAAAAGGGCTGGTGCTGTTGGTTTTCTTTGGTTTAAATAGAAATGTAACATGTTTGCTGTGGCGGTGTTATTATTTGCCACTTTGTCAATACATTCTTGGGAAATAGGATGGTTTCATTCTGTGCATTTAGATTTACAAAATTGTTTGAGAATTTTATATTATTCTTTATTTGGCCATTTTGCATTCTGAGTTATGTTTGATTGGTAGCTTTTTGTTTAGCTTTTTTGATAGATGACATATGTTCTGTTGTGCTTGTGTAAGTGAAGCTTGTCTTGAGTGTTGTTTGTTTTGAGCCAGGTGTGTTGCATCTTTGCAATTTGCTATTTTATCTGTTTTTGTTCTGCATTCATACAAGGTGTTTGATTTCTTTTGGCATGTTTTGTTATTTTTAGTGGAGGTAGGATATCAAAACCTTTCAAGCACCAATCATAGAGTTTTTAATTGAATATATCACATCCAGATCTGTGTTGAATGTTAGTTGTGTTCTAGGTCCTCAAAAGGCAGTTTGTTCCAAGGCCAATATGTGTTTGTCCGTAAGTTAGCCTTAGGTGTCAAGACTGTCAAGAGTTGGAAAGCTACCAGATTGTTTGACCAAGTCATTGGAATAATCCTTTGAAAAGTGACTAGTTCTGCATTAGCAAAAATGAAATCTAGGATCTGTCCAATAATGTGTGTGGGTTTAGGAATGAACTGATGTAGGCTCAGTGTTTTTAGTTTTTTAGAGTTTTTTGATAGCACAAACTAGACCCGAGATATCGGGCATCAGAGCGCTTTACTTGAGCACCAGCTTTTTTACAGATGAACAAATTCATTTCTGTAAGTCTGTAAAGAAGGAGAACTTTGGTGTAGGGTTGCATTTGGTGATGAGGGCTTCACAACCTTTTATGGAAATATCCCCAGCTTGGCTAAGATTTATTGCTTCCATGAATATAACAGCTAGTTCTCCTCTTTTGCCTATGCAATTGTGTGTGAGAGTCTGATTGCCATGAGGTACGACTTTGTACAATACTGGAGCCATGTCATCGTTCAACCATGTTTCAATTATAAAGAGGAAGTCAGACTGTCTGTCTGTGAGTAGGAAGTAGATGTGGTCCTTGTTTTTAGAAAGGGATTGTGCATTTATTAGTTGGCAGTTTAGAGATTGTGTTTTGGTGGCTGTATGAATTTGTTTGCTGGAAGAGAGAGTAGTAACATTTGGTGGACTATTGTAATTTTGTTAACTGTAATGGAATAGCAATAGTGGTTGTCTATATTGTAATCCGTGTCCAAAAGACGTTAAAGGCATTTTGTTGGGTCTGGGTGTGCCAGTGGTGGGGACAGTGGTTGAGAGTGTGATGGTGGACTGCACAGTTGTATTTGTGGTGTAGTCTTGCTGTGTAAGAGACATGGAGATATAAAGTTGTGAACATGTTGTCCAAAGTAATGATGGACTGGGAAGTGGCCTGAGTGGTTACAAGTGACTGAGTTTAATTCAATTATTCCATCCATAATTATTTGTGTGTACTTTAGTGCTTAGCCCTAAGTGGGACAGGTATGCCCAGGTGTGGATCCAGTGCATGCTGTGTCAGTGGAACCAAGCGATAGTTGGTTGATGAGCCCTAACCATGGAGAACCCAGACCTGGGATGCTTGTATTATGATTCAGGGAGGACCTGGACTGGCAGTTTGGGCTGGACTGTTTCCATTGGAGCAGGGTCAAGACTGATGTGAATGTGGCTGGGTGCATACTGAGATGGCATGGTGTGCAAGATAACGGTGGACGGAGTTGTGACCCATGTGATTACCAGAGGCTGAGAATAATTCTAGCATTCCATCAACACTTATTTTGTATAGTTTAGTGTTACAACAGATTACAGCACTTTCCATCACAGACATGTATTGCAATGTAAGGTTTCAAATAAGACAATATACTTTTTCAACACACATAGTTTGTGAGGCCGTTGACATACAGAAAACTTATGTTCTGAGGTTTGGTATTTTTTTGCACCATTAAATTTGAAAGCGACAACAGAATTGATACTAAAAGAGAGTATGTCAAAGTATTTGTAAACGCCATTCCTTCAAACCAGAGAGTTTCATTGAGGGTGTAGTGCCAACTGCCCCATGGTGCTATGACTGTCTCATTCAGATTGTTTTAAACAAAGGAGCAGGAATACTATAGGTTTCACAGAATCTCTTGGTCGGGAATTGCTGATCATGTGTTATATACATATGTTATTTGCCTCTGTCTTTACGAAGAAAATCCTTATGTTTTTTCCCTGTTATGTCTAGCCCTCAGGTGTGTTAATCGGGCACCACTACTTTTCTGATCTGTTTCAGACGGTGGTGGAGTATTGTGCAGAGCAGGGTCTATTGAACGACCGGAAGTGACTACCTTGTTCGATTGAGTAATAGACTGTAGGACAGATTCTATTTCTTGTGGGTCATAAAACTCCCTTTAATTTCAAAATGCATTAAAAATCATCATCGCCAGTTAAGAAGACCAAAGCATATTCCTTTTTATTAGGGAAGTGGTTGAAATGGTCAAAGTGCCGGAAATCTTTTTCTCAGGTCATTCATTTTACTGGAGAAATCTGCCGCCAATCTGATCTTCATGTGCTTGTAATCATAAGGGCTGTGGGGCAGATTTACAAGGAACTGATGCATCTGCATAGATGCGTCAGTTTCCTTGTGCCAGTGCCAAATGTCTTTGTGCCACCATGGATGTGCTGGATTTACAATACAGTGCTCCATGGCGCAAAGATTAACAGATGCGTCAGAAATACTGACGCAACTGTTTCCACAAAAGTGACACAACTCCAGCAATGCACCACAACAGATAGGTAAGTCCCATTCAAAAAGCCCTGTGTCATTCCTTACGCCTGGTCTGAGCAGCCGTAGGGATGTTGACGCAGTGAAGGCATAGAGTGACGCGGTGAAATGTTGTAAATTTCACCATGTCAGTTCTACATGGCTTTTTGCATGGGATCGCCCACCCTGCATACATTATACCTGATGCAGGTATAATTTGACTCAGGGCTTTACAACGTGACACATCTCCCTAGATGCCTCACGTTGTAAATTGGCCCCATTGTTTGCGCCGCCATTGTGTCAAAAAAAGTGATGCAATGGGGGCGCAAGGAGGCGCAAGGGGCTTGTAAATCTGCCTCTGTGTTTTTGGTAACAATATTATTATGTCTAGTTTGCCAGATTCTATGAGTGCGCCGAAGTTCTAGATGTGATTGGAAGTTTGTATGGATCATTGCTAGGAGGAAGGTGATCAGAAAATTGCATACATTGTTCCCCTCTCCAGTTTCCAGCAGTCTGTGCAAGGGTATGTTGTTGCATACACTAGTTTCCACTAATTTAATAATTTTCCTTTGCAGGTTTAAGATCTCTGTACTCCAATTTAGAGTATCTAACAGATTCTGCCCTAGAGTCTTAATCCTTCTGTATGTATTTCTAATCTCTTGTGAAAAGGGACCGTTTGCAAGCGTATAGATTTCGGCTCCTTGATTGTCTACTTCCCCATTTTCCCCACAGTGCACATGAGGCTTTTATGTCTTTTAGTCCCTTCATCAGGGAGTTGAATGATGATGACACCATATTAGTTTCTAAATCAGATTGTGGGCCCTTTTTCTTGTTGCCATTCACTGCTACAGATAACAAAATATGCCTGAAAGACTTGGGTCTTGACATTTAGTGAAGCAAATATAAGGCAGGCCCGTCATGGAAGAGTCTTCTAATATTCAGGGGCAGCTCCTCCATTTGGGTGGAGGAGCTTCACCCCACTGCATTCTCGCAGTGCGAAAAGCAGAAACATAAAATTATATTATAAATACCATTTTATGTTTCTGCTTGTCGCACTGCGAGAAAGCAGAAGAAGGGTTCTGCTTGGGGGAGGGCAGGTGGGCGATCCTGCAACAGGGCAGGGGAGGAATGGCTAGCCCAATGATGCGGGCCTTGACTGTTTGGTCGGTTCTCTGGGGTCGACCACACCAGGCATGTGCACTTTCCATTTCCTCCATGTAGGCTGCATGCCCATAGACGCCTGTGTGGTTGGCGTCCCAGCCAATTACAACGCTACCATTGCAGCGTTGTAATTGGCTGGAGAGAGGCTGCCTACTTCCTGTTCCTGCAGAGACAGGAAAGCAGGAGCCGGAGCTTGGAAAATGCGGGGCTCGGGGAAGGTACGTTTTTAAAATTAATTATTTAACCCCGCTCCGTGCGACCAATCGCTCATACCCCCCCCCTGCGTCCACCCCCCCGCCCATGAGCAATGCCAGCTATGACTGCTAATAATGCCTCCGATCATGAGTTTCATAGGCCACAAATACACTGATATCAGTGCCGATACCTTTGTCACCAATAGATAGTAGCGGAGGACTATTTACGCTTCATTTATTCCAGCAGGCCAATCCAAAATATGTAGGAAAAATAAAGTGGCCTCTGATTAGGTCGAGCCTAGGCAGCGCTGCCTTTTTTAATCCCTTACTTTTGAGTGATACATCATGGCCATGTGTCCCTCCATTTGGAGTGTCTCATTTCACCTCTGTCCATTTTAGTTCGTTTCAAGCACAAGTTATTTAGATTGCCTCGACTTGTGTTTTGATGTATGTGCACAGCTGATGTTTGCAACCTGTGTTACTGCTTTCCCCTCCCACCCACAGTTTCTCCATGTGCTGTCCCCTTCGCACCATCCTCCACCCCATCCTTATTATTAAATAATGGTTGTCTTTTCTCCGTTTTTGAAGTTACGCTTCTTTTAGTTGGATAAGGCTTTGTGGGCTTCATTTGAAAGGAGATATGCCTGTTTTTTAAAATATTTTAATTAGAGTTGGGCAGAAGAAAGCTGGACATTGATACAGCTCCAAGGCATGAGACAGGGCATCCTTTCCAATCCCTGGAAACATTAATTAGATATCCGTGATGCTGCCTGGCTGGCAAGGTCTGCTGCCAACCTGACGAAAATCTGACCAAATATACACCTGCAAAAAAGAATAACTTAAAACACTGCAAAAAAGTTTACTTCAATCGAAATCAGGAAGTATGTGGTCAATATTAAAGTTTGGAAGCTGCCATTTCCTGCCAAGAATGAAGCAAGACACAGTGCACGCAGAAATCCACCCTGAGCACCTGCAGCATGCACTCTCCACGGCAGCGCTGTTTCTGCTGAATTCGTCACGCTCAGCACGAGGAAAGGCGGGGCCGCGGCTCTGACTGCCAGTCTCCACTCTTCTAACCTAGGAGGAACGTTTCAAAGTAAAAAAAGAAAATAATAAATGGTTCTCCAAATCAATTTGCCTTCCACTGTGTTACTGTGAGCACCCAACACACATCCTGTTAGATGTGCATGGGTTTGTGTGTAGGTGAACACAGGGGAGCACCCATCAGCATTTCTTCCAGTGCATATGCCCAATAGAACAAGCTTTTACAATGCAATAGGTCTCGTATTTACAGAACTCTTGTAAATGCGAGACTTATTGCATTGCAATTGCTTGTTTGTCAAAGCGCCCTTGCGATGCTTTCACTTTAGTGTTGGCTGCGCCCCTTTCCTTAGACGAGCCGCATTTAAAGCAATTGGCGTGGCCGACATTAAAAAGAAAGAGCAGCATGGGGCGCTTTTACCCCCCAAAAAATTTGTTCTTCAAGTTGACAAACAAATATCTTTTTTTTGTTGTAAAAGCGCCCTATGTCGCGCTTTCACTTTAATGTCGGCCACGCCAACTTCATTATACTCAGTTCAGGTAAAGAAAGGTGCCTGGCTGATTTTAAAGTAAAAGCGCCACATGGGGGAAAAAAAAACACCTAAGAAATAAAGAAATGAGAACGGGTGTTCTATTCAAAGTGGACCGCGCTGGAAAAATAAAGAAAGAAAGGCGCGCAGCCACATTATTGAAAGCGGACCGCGCTGGAAAAATGAAGAAAGAAAGGCGCGCTACCGTTGCCGGAATGCACGTTGTGTCTGGAGCAGGACAAAATAATGAAAGAAAAGAGTTCTCACAGAATAAATAAACATACTGTGTAACCACACAAGTAAAAGGCCCTGTCCTTATGGGAGGTTACAAATGCAGACAAGGCGGTACTAAGGAGGGATTAACAAGACTATTAATGAATCAGAAGCAACCATTTAGAAAGGACAGTAACAGGAGCCAATTGAAAAGATGGGCGGAGTTCCAAGTCCATACCTGAATACAGCATGCCCAGCAGGGCAGTGCATGCACTGTCCAGACTCAAACTGAAAACATAACATAACTAAAAAACATTGGCATTTGCAATGCCAATAGCTCTAAGTTTTAGTAATGCAAGACTAATTGCATTGCAAATGCTTGTCTTATTCTGTCATCAGCAGAAGGCCGAATCCCCACTTAGCTGAATCTAGCTGAGGCGAGAATGTGCGCTCTGTCCTCCCTCCAACCATAAAATGTACATTGACATTGTTTTTTAAACAAAGCTGGGAATTCCTGGTCCACAGCCCTAGTGGCATGCCAAAAGGGAGGAGTCAAGGATCACTAAATGTGGTGAAGATGAGACGCTTGTACCAGAACTTTGGTCTTGTGCCCCCAGAGAGACCAGCGAAGCCGCTGGACTACATCTCGTACATGCTGAAAACAGCAGTATTTGATCACTGAGTCATCGTTAAAAGTCTGAGCACAGGAAGTGTGACTTAATCAAGAGGCTTGGCCTGGATAGTGGTGAGACATAAGGACCCAGACACATTGCTAGTCAGTGACAGGAGAGGTCTAACGACGGCCTATGGGTTACTCAGTGTCCACAAAGTCACCTGTGGTGCCCAGAGGCCCTACTCCAGGGAGACCGCACTAGAAGAGACACCGACCTGCTAAATAGCACACGCATGTGATCTAGAAAGCAGGACTTGAAATTTAAATCTCAGAAAATTAACCAGGAAATTAGCGCACTGGGTGGGTTTTCCTAGTGTTTTCCAAATGTTATCATTGTCCTTTCCTTCCAATCAGAAGCACATTCCACCAGTACCAGCCAATGGGAGGTCAATACATTTTTCCAAGAGTCTCTTTGTTATGGATTTCACGTACTGGAGAAGAGGTGATATTGAAGGCAGATATGAGGGGGACAAACACACTAAGTCCCCGGATGCTGTGACATCACCACCACTACAGGCCCCAGCCCTGGAGCACAGAGTCACATGCTGGCTGGCACAATCTGCCGTTTGTCTCTTCGCTTCCCTGCAGTTTATGAATGAGGAACCAGCCGCGGTCCGTGCAGGTAACAGCGGTGGGGCGGTTGGGCTGGGTAAGAGGGGATTTCGAGGGATGATGCAGAGGAAAAATTAAATAAATAATACATTTTTCTACAGCATGGTCCCTTGAACTCCCCCTATACATGGCCCCACCACCCCACCGCTGTTACCTGCAAGGACCGCGGCTGGAAGGAACTGGACCATGCTATGCAAAAATCTAGAGGCAAACACTCGGAGAGATATCTCTGCTGTCTACCCCTAAGTCAAGGACTTTCAACATGTCATGTCTGTTAAAGGTACACACAATTCTACCACTGACTTTTTTTGGGACGCTCTTAACAGGCCATACGTGTTGTACTCCAAGGTAGGTCTGCTGTCCACCGACTAGTGAAAGTCCTTCAAGTGCTGCCATGCTGCTGAGTGAAGTTTGTAAGACAAGCTCCCAGTGTCACACACCAAGCACGTTCTACTCTCCAATAGCAAGTCATTTGTGTTACATGCTGAGAGACAGCTCTGCTGTTTACCTTCAGTGAAGCTCCTTTAGCAAGGCACAAGTGTTACAGAATGAGAGACAGCCGAGCTCTTTACAGTCGGGTGACACTCCTTCAATTCGCCAAGCATGTTACTGCCAAAGATAGGTCTGCTGTCCAGAGTACACAACAGAAAAAACTGTCTCTTGGCGCTGGATGCAACACGCGGAGATAGCTCTGCTGTGTGCTGCTAAGAAAGACAACATCAGCAGGTCATGTTTCTTACACATAGAGACAGCGCTGTCTCTTACTTCATGGACCAGCAATGCACAAGGAGAGATAGTTCTGCTGCTTCTGATAGGAGTAACACTTTAACCAGTCTAAGCATTACCCCGGCCGAGAGATAGCACTTGATGAAATTAAAATGTTTTGCTATTTTGTTTATGCTTTGTTCTTGTGTTAAGTTAGCATTTGCGGCACCATTTTATGTTCAGCTGTCATTTTGAATCATGTCATCAGCCATGTATTCCCTGACTTGAGAAAGCAGGCTGTGCACATTTTCATTTGTCCAAGGTTAGGCCATGCTCTGCTAATGAATACACTGTTTTTATTAACGCATTACATTCCCATAGATAGAGGTCCCCTCTCACTAGTCTAACGGTAGGCACAAACAGAAAGACCTTGGCACAGAGATAGTGTGTGCCCGTTCTCAGAGTTGAAACTCATCTTTCTGTACTTTTCTGTCTTAGCTGCGCCTGCTAGTAGATTTCCTTTATGGGTGGGACTTTATTGGTTTAGACATGTACATAATGTATCTCTATGTTGGCTGAAGTCAGTCCCTCTGCAGCAATCCAAGGAGGCTGGTCATACTGGACTCTGCTCATGTTTACCTGAATAAAATACACTTGGTTTGTATTCTCTGCTGTCTGACGACTCTTCATATGTATGGAAGGCTGAGAGGTGGTTGCGAGTGACCCGGGTGGCCCTAATCGGGTCACTTCCTTCACACTGCAGTCCAATGCTAAGTGGACCAGTGAAGGGCAGCCTCTCATGGCAGTGCCTCTGAGGGACATTGTGCTGTTCTTCTAGTCACGCCTACAGCCTCTGTGGAACAGCTCCCCTCATGAGGTGGAGACTCCACAAACCAGCTCAAACCAGCACAAACCACTTATTTGTAGAAGCGGGGCAGCGGGAGAGAGAGGTGCGCGGTCTTCCGTGCATGAGTAATGCACCGCCACCCAACCAGCAATCAGAAGAGCAGTCTGCAGCCATGTCCCAGCAGAGGGAGGCCTCTCTCTGCATCACCTCTGCATCCAGAGTGATAGCGCTGCTGCACCTGCTGTGTTACGGATGTAACCAGAGACGTTCTGCAAGCCTTTATATCCATTGTATCTGGAGAGGTGGCTAAATTATAATTTACAGTCTCTGCATCATTTATGTAACCTGATAGACAACCCTGCAACCCATGGTGCAAGCCGTTACCCCCTATGAATCTTGATAGGCAGTTCTTGTATGAATGACTCTCTGTATCATCAATGTAACAAGAGGGACATCCCTGTTGTCTAAGGTGCAAGCTTTTAACTCCTGGTCACCCTGAAGCATAGCTGTCCTCTGATTGGCACCCACGCTATTATCGAAGTAACCTGAGACACAGCCCTGCTGTCTAAGGTGCATACCTTTAACACCCTGTAACCGTGAGACACCCCTGCATCTAAGGTACAGGCCTGTAGCATCAGTGCACTTTCGAGTTTAGCAATGCTGCCGGAGGCCACACGTGTTACTTTTTTGCGAACTGTATCAAGTACACATTACATAAGTTCTATGTTGATATAAACTGTGTAATTCATATGTGCACCTTATGTGAATGTTGGTGTCACAAGGGCGGAACGAATACTTGGGGCTTGACTGAGTAACCTGCATTCCATTCTCCACATATTTTCCGATTTTTCACATCTGCCCTTTAACCCACTCTCTGCTGCATGTATTGTCAGACTTCCATAACAACAGTAAACCTGCTTTCAGTCTCAGGCCTTTCAAGGGTTAGTGAACACTCTGCACACGGGTCTCAAAACATACTAAACACTTTTGAAATGTCGGTCAGCTTCACCTGCAGATTACTGCATTCAGCATTAAAGAGGTGAGTATTGTGCCCAGGCTGGGTTAAATATCCAAATTTAACAGACTTTCTGCTACAGGAAGTGACATCTCAGTACACTTGTAGTGTCGGGGTGTAAAATATGGGAATTTCCTTGTCATGAAAATGTCTTGCTTCACGATTCACACATATGTATGTTTACATCCTAGCGTCGGCTTTCTGGAAGCATCATTTACCATAAGAGGGCTCTGAGAGTTTAGAAGAATCATATATGGCATCCGTTTTAAGGTCTGATGCCATATATGCCAATGTGAGTCCAAGTGCAACTCCCACATAATGAAGATGTATTGTTTGCGCAACTGTGGTTAGTGCTGGAAAGAGATACTTGTAGAAATCGTAAAATGCAAACACACGTAAAATGGGCAAAATAAAATATACATATTTTCCCTGCCAGCAGCAGTATGCATACACTTTATATAGGTATTTTACTCTGAAAAGTGGCAAGGCCAGAATTAATAAAAAATACTGTTTTCCTGAGTGCCTGAGTGCATGCAAGACAACATCATGGAAATTCTTTTTTAGGTCGAGCCTACAGCAGCGCATGCGCTGTTGCTCGACTTTTGTAAGTGGGTTTTAAAAGTGCTTCCCACCAGCTTTTGCGGGCCTAATGCTTGCATTCACGCTCGCGTGAACGTGCAATTACTTTCACTTTGGGCACTGCTGCACGCACACCACTCGCGTGTTTGCCGGCGCGCGCGCACACAACTCCCTCTGCTCTCTCTCCCGCTGCAGCCCCCATCTTTGCATTCCCCGCGATCAATGCTTGTTTCGCTTTCCTTCCATCCTGTTTTCTGCTCCTTTTTTTTTAGCTCCAGACTTGCCGATAGATTGTTGTTCAAGTTCAAATTCCAGAAGCCTTTTCCTCAGCGGCCAGTAAGACCGGGCTGCTTTCCCTGCTCTCTGGTGCCTTGATCCCTTTTGCCTGCGCCATCATTACCCTCGGTTGCCATGAGCACCCAGCCCTAGGGTCATGTCCAAACAAGCTTTGCAATTCTCACATACATCCAATACCGGACACAGGAGTCCGTTTCTGACGTGACGTCACCTTCTTGCGCATTTCAAAGTATTTAAAGCCCGGAGTCCTCTTGCTCAATTTCAGAACAGAAAAAACACGCACTAGCAGCGAGAAACTGTGGCAGCTGCAATCGTTACGCAGTTCTGCAACATGTCACGACAGCAGAAACCTGTGGGTGGAGGAGCGTAACTTCTTCATACACAGGGAGAAGTCGTCTTTGATGCCATGACAGGGTGAAAACGTTTCCGGGGAACTGTAAAAACCATTGGCTATTCCAGAGATGAAGTCAGCACAGCAAACAGTTTCCTCCAGATTACAATCATTAGACAAGTAATATGGATATAACAAATTTGAGAAATGAACTGATGCGGTGCTTTAAAGTTCACAAAATTGCTTTACTTAATACTGCTAAGTCCTGAAGTCTCTGGCAAGATATTTGGAGGTAAGGTGTGAAGCTGAATGTCTGGACATTTCTGACACTGAGGACCCTCAAATTAATTCAGTGTTATCCAACTTAAGGCATCTCAAAGGCTGGACAGGGCGGCTGGTGAAGCTTGAAAGTGGTAAGAGTAAAATGGAAGCATTGTAAGAAACATATATTAGATCTAACCATCAGGTGTTCACTACTTCCCTGTGGAATGTAAATCTAAAGTAGGGACGGGGGAATGCAGCATGGGGGTTAACCTGTCTATTTAATGATGAAAAATTACATTTGCTCGAATCAAATACAATGTTGTGTTGTTCTTTTTTGAGTTAATAAACTTACAGGGGGAAATGTGCAGCAATTTCAGAATGTGCAGGGAAAAAAGAATATGGGCTAACATCACAGGATGGCCCATAACTGGGAGTAGTATTTCATTTTTGGAAGGGAATAAGGCAAGAGTGAAAGAGACATCTTTTGATCAACGCGTGTAAATTGTGAATCCTAACATTTCAGAAGATACGAAGCGACAAGTCACAAGCATATAATGCGACTAGCTCATCTTGTGTCAACCCCTCCCGAATCATGGAGTCAATCCCATTTTGGTTTGTTGAGTGGGGTTAGTGATGGATACTTTGAAATATTTTTTTATGTAATATCGTTTTGCAGGTGCAGAACGAGGTCATTAGCCATGTCTCAATAAGCAATAGCGTAAGTTTAGTTCACTACTAACCTCAAGATTCTGAAAGCACTTATTTGCTTCCGTTGGTTATGTGTCTCATAGTACGGAATCAAGATTCAGTAGTATGTTGTGATTATCAGACTCCCTTATTGCCTCTCCCTCCCAACCAGCATTCACAGCTGCATTACAAGACTAACTCATCAAGTGCAACCGTCACCAACAGGGAGAAACATCATTTGCACCTTTACTTCTTGTCAATCATAGCACCTTTTTAGGCCTCACCTATGACCCATTTTGTATTTCTGTAGGCCAAATCCTCTTGTGGAACATACCAAGAACTTACAGTGGGATTAAAAACTCACCGATCGCAGATCACTGCTTGGCTCTGTCACTCTCATTTACATACTCCGTATTCAATGGTTCACCTTCCTTTTCTTTTGTTTGCCCTCCACTGCAGCATAGCTCTTTACCATCCTTTTGACGGGCTGACATATACTTACACTGCTTACTTCTAGGGAACTATTTTTTCTTTTCTGTTAGGCACACCATGAAAGTGCGTGTGTTTTCCATCTCTCTCCCTAGTGTGCTTCTCTCCCCACCAAATATACACCTGAGCTCGGTGCTATTCTCTCCTAATTAATTCTGCTTGCTCTCTCGTCGAATTGTCCATCTGAGAAATCGATCGTGGTCTGTGTTGCTCTCTCCTTCGCGTGCTCCTTTTCCCCATCTTTTCAGACCCAGCAGATTTCCACCCACCTGCTCCTCCAATGCTCCCCCAATACTCACAGTCCTTTAAAAAAACATTTTTATGTTTTTTTCCTTTCTTGGGCCTGTCAACTCCCTTTTAGTGCCAGGTCACTTTGCTTAAATGTCCTTTGGCGCAACTGGAAATGTTTTTTTTATTTACAGCACCAGGTGGCATCAGCTATCTTCAGTTGGTAAATACATTTTAAACAAGCATTGGCATAGCCAATAGGTCTCGCCTTTGGGACCTTATAAGTGTTTAGTTATGCAGCACAATATCCTTGGTGCAACAACATTAACTGTTGCATGGCTAAGCACTTATAAGGCCCCAAAGGCGAGACCTATTGGCTATGCCAATGCTTGTTTTATATAGCATCTGCTGAGGTGTATTTAAAAAAAAACTATACATTTCCCATAACATTGGGAGCCCCTTTATCTCAGCGCCCTTAATCAAGTTTAAAGTCAAACTACATTCCATGTTGTCTGATATAAATATCTAGCTTTTTAAAAAAAATTATCTGCCCTTCCCTGCCACAAAATATAATCAACAAAGACCCATAATGTGGTCATCCATTATTGAATTAGTTTCAGTGGCCATGGCTGTACGACTCATAGGAGATGAAACCAGAGTACAACGTGCCATGTTTTGCTTTTGTCTAATTCCTATTTTAGGGAGCTTGGATGCTATTTACTAACTCAAAATCTGCACAACTTCACCTGGCTCGGCAAATGCTAATATTGTGTTCTTGGTATGGGTTGTGTGCATTCAGTGCTCAATGTGTGGTCTGCAGAGGACTAGCATGGCAGTGAGGGCTGGACTATTCTTACAGGACCAGGAGCAAGACTGACTTGCATATGGCCGGCCTTGGTTTAGAGTGACTCTGAGCAGGGCCGGCTTTAGGGCAGTGCGACCGGTGCCACCGCACCGGATGCTGGCTTCCTGGGGGCGCCGTGTTTGAAATTTTATTTTGCTTTTGAAGCACCTGCTGCAGTGTTTCTTTCCGGCAATTACCAGGCCTCACATAAATGTCAAGATAACTCGTGTGATTAATTATCTTCCTGGAGCGATGCAGAGGCTTAATATGCCTGCTGCAAAGAACGTGTACCAAGTAGATTACAGAGTGCGTATGATGTAAACAGATCAGCAGGTTACTACTTTCAAGAGACATCCTTTTGTTACTCGCAATTTATAACTTAAAGTCCTAATATAGAATAGTGAGCTATTAACTTTCATCTTTGAACTGCATACACACTGCAAAGTATACATTATTAGAACATTGATTAATGTTGCAAAAAGGGTTAATTTGGCTAGAAATCGATTCTTATTATTAAAGAAAACTCCCAACTATGCTGTTTCTTTTTAGGTCTCGCCTGAGCTAGCGCTTTAGCTCTGCTCTGGCGAGAGCTTTAGTAAATGGGGGATTTGGAAGTGCAAACTAGTGCTTTTCAGGCCTCCAAATACAGTGCATGTGCGCTGGGCGCGCGCACCATTTGGCAGCCTGCCTGATCACTTTCGCGGCCGCTTTTATGTTCTCAGTGAGCCGCGCGTCCACTGAGAACATCAAAGCGGCCGCGAAAGTGAGCACCATTTGCCACCCCCTCCCTTAGCCCACTTCCTGCTTGGTATTTTATACTTGCCTCGTTCCTCCGTTGTCCCTTTGTAGCCCTTTTCGTTTGTTTTATTTCTTTCTGCAGTCTGGCTCTCTTATCTTTCAGAAGGGCTTTTCGGGTAGTCATGAGTAAGTAAAGTAAATTATTAAGTAATAAGATCTTCTGGTCTTGACTTTACACATCAGATAAGAAATGCTAAAAAGGATAATTGACTATTGAGCAATTCATTTGACCTAATTAATCTGACCTTTCCTTTATAATGCTTCATTTTTGATGAGTAAAACTAGCTGAATTCATAAACTCACACCAAGAAGTAAATGTGCAAATTATGTAATTTTGGCTGATACTACTGCTTCCATGCAAGGAACTAGTAATCATACATTTTTAAAATGATTTAATATACCATAGAGCTACCAATGAGGAGTAGTTGAATATATCACTGAGACCAATAGTATTGTAGCAGGAGTATCGTAAACTTGGTGCGTTGTATTTGGAATAGTTGGCATAGGGGCTCTAGAGCAGACTGATTTACAGAAACCACATTGTGATGGTATGGGGCTGGTTCTAGACATCACACTGCATTTTTCATATTTTCACATCTGGATGCATAGCTAATGTGTGGTTGTACGAGGTTGCAAAGATTTTCCTTCCCAAACTTTGTGAAGATGTCTTCAAAACTTTTCAAGGTTCACAACCTCCTTAAACACGGCAACATTTTAATTGTGAGAAACAAATCTGCAAGGTTTGCTAAATTAAACCTCAGCAAAACCAAATTCTCTCTCTAAAAAGTTTTAAGTTTACAAAACATTCTCACGTTTGTAAAGGGAAAACATACATTTAGCAAAACTATGCAGGCAGAATTTACATTTCACCAACTAGAAGTAATAACAAGCATTTGCAATGCAATAGGTCTCGCATAACTGAATCTTTGAGCTGCTATTGGTGTTGCATTATCATTAGCAATGCCAGTAGCTCAAACTTTAATAATGCGAGACCTATTGCATTGCAAATGCTTGTTAGACTCTGAGTTTGTGCTTCTCCAAACCAAGCACTCTTAAACTATACTGCCTACCAGTATTGATGACATGTGACTCCTACACTTTTAGAGGCACATTAGCAAGGGCTGGCGATATAATTATCGCTGCTTTAGCGTCTGTTTTCGGGCAATAAGCGGCAATAATTATATCATCAGTATCGCTACTCGGCCTTAATGCTGGAATTTAACGTCTGTTAAATTCCAGACTAAGGCATACTAATAATGGTAGGTGGATTATGCTGATACGACCACAGGGTCGTATCAGCAATGTTATCGCTGTTTTCCATGGAACATTGCTGGAAAACCAGCGATGTTCCATGGCAAACACCGCTATCGCTGAAATATTATCGCCATAGCGCTATGTATTGTTAATATAGCGCTATCATGGCAATAATTTTCAGCGATAGCCGGCGATAATATTTCTACCGCTATGTGGGGCCAGTTAATATGCCCCTTAGTCCTTTGGCTTATGTAACATTTCCTATACACTGATTTACACAGGTATGATTGATTGTCTCTGTGTAATGTGTGTGTGATGCAAAGTGCTCGGACACCCTACACTGGTATGAGTGGCACTATAAAACTAATTCAATGCATCTGAGAGAGTGTGGTTATGGAGACTTGGGGGCATATTATCAAGGACGGCGTTAAAAATTATCGCTAGTTATTCAGCAGAAAACTGCAGCTAAAGCGGCGATAATGGGCTTGATAATACGCCCTTGAGAATTCCAATAGAAGTCCATGTTCTGGTGTGAACGATGCGGCTCCATGTGATTGCCAGTGGCCAGGATTAATTCAAGCATTTCTTCCATCACTTTGAAGTTTGTTGCATCTTGCAAACAGCCATCGTCTACTCGCTCGAGCAAAAGGAAGGTAAATAACCATCTCCCCATGCGGATCTCACAAGGGCAGACCTGTGCCCTGCTCATTAAAGCACCAAGGAGAAAGACATTGATAAATGTTGTGCTATTTACATATGTGCTACATAAAAATAGTGTACCTGCCAGGGGGTTCTAAGGGTAATCGGTGTTTCATACGGGAGCACACACTTCCAACAGCTGTATATCTAAGGAATAGCTCTGCTGTATACTGATCACTTGCAGCATTTCTGTCATTAAGAGCAATCTCTAATTCCTAGAACATCTGGACTGTAACATGTGTACGTGTCCTCATCTGCGCTACAAAGCTCTATACAAATTATGCTGCTGCAGACCTACTTAGTCAACAATCAGAAAGTGCTTTAGGCATCAAAAGGCTTATGGTAAGCTTGGTGTAAAGACAATTACAATGCAACAAAGTTTGAGAGACAGCTATCCCAGACGGAGAAGCCATTTGTGTACTCTACAGGGCTCTGCTTCTTCATATTGGAGATATATAAACAGCCACATAATGCTGACTAACAGCCAGCTGAGTACCACACATAAAAGTGCAACAATAATAACTAAGAAACGCGTTAAGTTGAGTATGTTTATTTGTGTCTCCTCTGCTGCCCTTAACTCCTCTGCAGGGAAAGCTGCCCCCCACCCAGAACACGGCAACAAGACAGGTCACCCTCGTACACAGTCTGCTGGGGCAGGATCCCTGGAGGAGTCAGTGTCACTGTCAGTCAACAGAGGTGCACCTTGGGGGTTCAAAGGTCACGCGTCGCAGGTCCACCCAAACGTAATAAACACGAGAAAACCCTGGCAGTAAAGTGCAGGAGGCGGATCTCCCTGCACAGTGCATGCACACACTTTAAAAAAAAACCACAGTTGTTAGCTTTTGACCAGTTCTGCAAGTCCATTTTCTTTTTTTTTTTTACAAAATTAGTCAAGGTGTATCTGTAATTTTGAAGCTCAGAACTTAACTGCTTATAGTGGTTCATGCAGCACTCATCAGCCATTAACACACTGACATTGCTAAATGAGACACAGATAAGCCAATCCTCAGCCAAGGAGGAGTCAGACTCCACAAAGTAGATATAACAAATCGCCTACAGCGCAAGCTCTGTTTAGGCTCGACCTAAAAATGCATTGGGCAGGCCCCTACTTGCATTGTTATGTTATGTTATGTTATCCTAATTTCTATTTATATAGCGCCAAATCACCAACAGGCCTCTCAGCACTTGAAAAAGACCCTAATCCTAGAAACTAGCATGCCTCCTGGAGCTCGGTGAGTCTGGATGAGCTTATTCAAATGCCGGAGTGAACAAAATGGTCTTAAGTTTCCTCCTAAATGGGAGTAGGGTGACTTCCCTGCGCAAACTATCTGGAAGCTTGTTCCAAAGCTGAGAAATCACAACTGAAAAAGCTCGCCCCCCCCAAGTGTCTTTGTCAAAACGTGAGCATGCCAACAGGCTTGCCTCAGACGATCAGAGGCATCGTCCCGGCACGTATTTCTTCAAATGGTCTTTGATGTAGCCGGGTGCTGCTCCATGCTGGGCCTTGTGTGCAATGCACAGACCCTTAAACCTAATCCTCTGCTTAATTTGGAGCCAGTTTAGTTGTTGAAGCAGAGGTGTGGCACGTGCTCTTTTCGGAAGTTTGAAAGTCAGTCTTGCCGCATCATTCATAATCACCTGAAGTTTCCCTAGTAGTTTGTCACGTATCACTATGTATACTGCGTTACCATAGTCCGAGCGCGACACAATTAGGGCCGACACAACAGTACGCATGGTGGAAAATGACAACAGGGGTACAAGTTTCAGGAGTTGCCTCATAAAGCCCACACAACTCCCCACTACAGCGGTCACCTGATTGGTCAATGTTAACTTGGTGTCCAACCTGATGCTTAGGCTCTTCACAACTGGCATCGATATAGGAATTATTGAAGTTTAATACTAGAGCAATAACAGCGCACTGGACAGTGTTACGACATGTTATCACCACTCCGTAGCACCTTTCTTCCTTTTACATGGTGAAGGGAGAATTTATCATAAAATAAACGTAGAAAAAGGAAAACATCACATACATCACTCGTCTGTTATACTTAAAACAAATTAACTTTAAACAATATGGGGAGAATTTCATAAACAAGATAAACACAGAAAATATTTTATTATTTAATTCCCTTTGCAGTTCATTTGTATTTTCACTTCTAGTTTTAACAGAGCAAGTGTGCAATTTCAGTTCTTTTCATGCACAATGTTCTTAGAGTGCCTCAGCTCATGTTCTGATGTAAGTATGCAGCTGATTTTTGCAACCAGTGTTACTGCTTTCACCCTCCCACTCACCTTTTTCCTGTGTGCTCCCCCGTTTGCACCATCCCCTAACCTGTCCTTATCATTAAATTATCATTCCGAGCACCCCTGCACTTGGCTTGGTCCTGCCCACTGCCGTCTCTTCACAGTGCCACTTCTGTGTCCAGGCTGAATGATCTTCTACTTCTACAATCCACCTCAGGCCAGCAACATGACCGAGGCCACCATGAGGGTTGTAAGTGCAACCACTGCTACTGCACTAATATTTGGGGGTTCCATTAGTTTCATCTACGCTGTGATGGACTATACTGTCCCAGCCACTGCACCCATGTCTTCATGGGGCAGACCTGCTCCTCAGCTCTTCCCTTACCCCACGTTGACAACAGCTTAGGCTTGATTATTCTTAAGTTACAGAGCAGGGCAAAGTCTGGCTGCTCTGTGTTGCTGCCTGCCTCTGGCGTGTTTGTGATTTTGCTTTATCCCCCACCCTAGACATCCTCAAAGCAAACTCAGAGTGGGGCCCCAAGCAGACATTCGGAAAATAATCTAAATGACTGCTTCAGAGATGACTGGTCCATTAACTCTTTCATCATTCAAACCCTTGACCTGGATTACTCACAGCTCTCTACAGAAAGTACCCTTAGCAACTGGTGTATTTACACATATTGGAATCTGAGATCTGCTGTGTCTCCACAGCAAGCACTGTAACCCAATGAAATGCCTTACCAGTAGATACATTTGTCCGGCAAATATAGATGTGATAATCTCTGTTCGCTCATACTCGTAATGACAGCACTGTTCGCCAGCTCCGCTTTCCTTCCCTCTGAGGTGTACACAATTAGTTGTAAAATGCAACTGTATGTCTGTGTGTGCTTGCGTGTTTAGGTGTGTGTCTAGTGAGTATCCTTGTGTGCTTGAGTGTGTCTGTGTGGGTGTGTCTTTGAGTGTATGTGTTTGCTTAAGTGTGTCTGTGTGTGCTTGAGTGTGTCTGTGTGTGCTTGTTATGTATTTTGTGTGAGTGTGGCTAATGTGACAGTATCACAAAAAATCAAGACACTAATGTGTCATATGTATGAAAAGCCAAGAAAATATCACCCCTTATCAAAAGGCTTCTTCTGAATGCACCAGTGTTTTTCTACTGAGTAACCGGCTGTTATTTTTTGCTCTATATGATTTACAACCTTCATTCCTATCTGTCACCTAATCCACCTAGCTCCATATGGTCTCACTTTTATAAGTGATGGATGCACTGATATGTGGTCAAGGACCAAGACCAAGTCAGTTTCCCAACACAGGAGATTTCCATACAATGACGTGGTGTTGCTCATAAAACATCACTTGAACTGCAGAGAGACCACAATTTGCACAACCAAAATCTATTAACTTTTAGTTTATTAAAGATCTTTGCAAAATGCACCACATCGGTATAGATCTGCCTTAAAGCAATTGTGACTGAAAGAAGAGGATCTTTAAATTACTCTTACAGTAATTATCCAACAGTGGCACAGTTTAATTCTTGGTTTTGCTGACATTCAAGTTTGGAGCAAGGGGAGCTACTTACAACCCCCGCGGTGTTGGTTGCTCATCTGAGACACCGAGAGACGACGCGGGGGAGCGGACTACATTTCCCAGCTTACCCCAGCCACTGCTTTCTGGCTTCCATCTCCGCTCCCAGCACTGTAAAAGCGCATTCAGCACCCGAGCGTTTGTATCCAACAGGGGCACAGTTTTATTCCTGGTTTTGCTGACAGTCAAGTTGGGAGCAAGGGAAGCTACTTACAACCCCCGCAGTGTTGGTAGCTCATCCGAGACAATGAGAGATGACATGGGGGAGTGGACTACAAAACCCAGCTCCCCCAGCCACCAGATTCCGGCTTACTTCTCCGCCCCCAGCGCTGTAAAATTCTGGGACAAGGGCGGGCCCATCCATGCCCATCAGAGCCGGGAAGGGGCTGGGCCCCCCTCCAACATCCGCGTCCGAGATAAGGTAACCTCATACTTAGCTGTTTCTTTTCAACACTGCAACAATGGTCAAAAGAAAAGGACTGGTGGAAAAAACGAGAGTAGGGTTGGGAGCGACCTTGGATTCATTTTTGACTAGAGCAGCAAGTGTCCTTTCGCATGAAATAGATTTAACCGAAAGGCACTTATCAATGGAACCACTTCTTTTCCCTGTTGGGTCACCTACAGGAAGTGCAATTGAGACTTTAAATGCCACTCAGTCATCTTCGTTGATAACATCATCGGATCTCCCCGCCGGGTCAATGCGGTCTTCCCCCTCCAAATGTAACTATTTTGGCTATAGCAAGGAGGGGGCTGGATCTCTCTCCCCCACAATATCTCTCCAAGAGGTTTCATGAGTAATCATCCTGCCAAGCGACGCAGAGCGGATGGTGCTCTGAAGCCAAAACAAACCAAAATAAACCATGCCCCCAAACTTAAAAGCCCACAACCAGGGCAGCCACAGCAAATTCTCTAATACCAGTTTCCCCAATACCTGCTAATATTTTACCGTCACAATCAGTCAGGTAGTATGGTTAGAAGTGAGCAAAAGGATAACCATGATAATGGACCCTATTTTAATTAAATTGACCCAAATTGAACAGAGACTAGTTGATTTAGAGATGCAGAATCGATTACTATTATCCCGAGCGCAGCCCCCACAAGACCCTCCTGCAGATGTACCCACAAAGAGAAACCCAATCCAACGAGATGAGGCCCGGGGACAATCCACTTTACTAACAACGTTAATTCCATCGGTCACTACCAACAAGGTCTTAGGTCAACCATCAATTAGTACTCTGAACCCTAGCACTTCACAGGAGATTCGGAATCCTCAAGAGAGGAGTATAAGGGATGTATTCCAACAGGACCCACCAGTCCAGGAGGAAACAACAATGGTCATTCAGTCAGCAGGAACATGAGAAAATTGCCTTGAAGTGGTTGAAAATCATCCGTAACAAGTTCTTCATCTTACACCAGCAGCATCCCCCCTGGTACTGGCCCTGGCAAATGTTCCTCCCCTTCGGGAAAATCAAATTGAAACTATGATACAGTTAATGGACAAATACCCTCATTGGTTAACAAACAATCTTAAGGACTCACGAATGGGGAGTCACCAACTGGCTAACAAAATAATTATGGCCAGGATTCAGTTCAAGTACATCTTGGTTATTGCGTGGTGACAAATTATTATAATCCCTCTATGGGATATTTTCTCCTAGATAATCTGTACAGATTTTCTCCTAGGACCTTGCAGATTTTCCCTCTACCATTGGAGCATTTTTACAAGCAGGGTACAATGTCACGCATGGATCATAGGGTCAGAAGAATGCCTGAATACCTCTTCTTTATTTCTAACGAGGACCCCAACATTCCTTCAGGGATAAGTTTGCTAAATAGATTTACAGCTATTTCAGATCTGGAATCCTGTGATTTACTAACTCCACCAGCCCCCTTATTAATAGGCAGGGAAACTATATTAGTTCCCCCAGTCCCTAGCTCACAGGAGACCTCATTAACCCCAGAAGCCATAGAGAGGGCTTCTATTGTAGTAACCCCTGTGCCCAGTAACCAGGAGACTCCCCTGGGCACTGTACCCCGTTCAACTGTTGTAGAAGAAACTAGAACTACTTTGGCAACTTGGAAGGTGGCAGGAATAGCCTCCAAGTTAGGAAATCTCCATTGGCAAAACCTCTGCAATTCACAGGAGATTATATCTTTCCAGGAGACGTGGGCTAAAGAACCAGTCTTCTTTCCTGGGTTTTGTACTTTTCACACCCACGCAACTCCATCACTGTCTGGTATGGCGAAGTGGGGATTAATAACCCTAATTTCTAGCACCATACTCTTTCAAGTCAGACAGGTTGGCTCTTTAAATAGCCACTTCCAGCTTCTTCAACTTGATTTTAAGAAAGAAAAAACCTGGTTAATTATCAAATATTATAATAACGAATTTGGGATAAATATGAAGGTAGTGGTGGAAGCTCTAGCAAATGAGTTAGAAAAATTAATTGCAAATATAAACAGGGGCCCTGTTAATCTTATATGGGTGGGGGACTTTAATATCCATCTTTGTAAATTTAGTGGGACTATTGTGTGTGGATTAGAAGACCCCCATGGTAACACTCTTCAACATTTCATGCATAATAATTATGGCGAAGCGTTAAATAGATTATTATATAAGTGGAATCTGGGAGTAATTAATGACATAAAAGTGGGTGAGATAGGGAGAAAATTTAGAAGGGGAAACCAAGAGTCTACGATCAACTTTATTTTAGCATCTGCCACACTAAATGATAATTTGGTCCACACTGGCACCCTATTTTCCTGTTATAGTGATCATGCTATCTTATTTATCCACCTAAGTATCCTGTTTATGGCAAAAGATCATCAACAGGTAATGGATGGCGTGACCCTAACTAGGAAAAACGGTTACAAACTTAAGTGGACACAGGCTCAGAAGTTAAATTTGGTCCTGGAGATACTAGCCCATGCGAAGAAAGAAATCACAAACTGCTTGGAGGAGAGTTTTCCTCCTTCACTCCTAGTCACCCAGTTTAGAGCCCTTTTGATGAAACTAAAAGAGGAACTTACACATGAAAAGGTGCTAAATACGATCTCTACCACTCGTTGGTTTGATTCATCATGTTCCACTGCCAAAAAAAGCCCTCGTCAATGCCCTAAAAACTCACCCTAGAGATCCCACTAGGATACGAGCACTACGCAACGATTACAAACAAGCGAGAAGGATCTTGGAGAGCAGGCCTGGGAAGAGCTTGAACAAGCGGCTATTTCGGGTAGTAGTAGAGACTTTTGGAAAATTGTAAATGCCCCCGACTTCAAAGTTCCCAAAGACCCTTCCTTAAACACACATGTAGATGAGGAAACATGGGTGGGATATTTTGAAAATATTTTTGGCTCCAGTACCCCCTTAATATTGCCACCCCCACTTAGATCCCACACCCCAAAACAGGCTAACCTTCTCATTATCGGAGGTTAGAAAGGGGCTGGAGGTTTGTGACCCTGGAAAAGCTCCGGGCCCCGATGGATTTCCAATTGACCTCTACCAGGAAATTTACAATATGTGGGTCCCCCTACTAACAAGTGTTTTTAACACCATTGTGGTAGAGGGTCCTCCACCATCCTGGAATCACAGCGTAATAGTACCTATACATGAAAAATGTGATAGGAGGTCCCCAAAGAATTAAAGCCCAATTTCCCTTCTCATCACCACTGCCAAGCTTATGGGATGGCTTTCTTAGCCAGTCTGAAGGCCTGGGCTGAAGACCAAAGCATTTTTATGCAGGCACAATATGGTTTCCGGAGGGGAATGGGGACGGTGGATCAATGCCTAAACCTTTCATTATCCATAGATGAATACACCAAAGTCAAAAGGCGGAAAGATATACATGGCCTTTATGGATTTGACTGCAGCTTTTGATTGTGTCTCTCATCAGAAGCTGTGGCCTATGATGGAGGGGATGGGCATTGATCCCCCGATAATCTCTTATTCACCAGCTGTATGCCAATGCCTCTGCCTGTGTATGGTATGGCAGGAATGGGGAGTGCACACTTTTCTTTAAAGATCGAGAAGGGAGTAAGGCAGGGCTGTGTCCTCGCCCCGTTTCTTTTTTCCATCCAGACAAACGGGGTGGAGGCCACCCTGCCTACCGCACATTTGTAAGTGCCTACATTTGATCATACTCCTCTTCTGATATTGGCATACGCTGACGATGCAGTATTAATGGCTAGAACTGGGGTAGCCTTACAATCCCTAATAACATCATACATCACATTCATGGCCTCTTTAGATTTAAAGGTAAACAAATCCAAATCCTTTATAATCATAGCGGGAACAGGTAGAGGAGAGAAACACCCCTATTTCCACCTAGCAGCAAAGAAAGTTGAGGTGGTAAATTGTTTTCCATACTTAGGAGTCTTTAAACACTCCTGGTCTAACTTGGTGGCAGCAAGATCACAAGGTACGAAAAGGAGCCTTTAAGCTATAAAGAGTTTTGCTAAGAAGCTAGGTTCTAGTCCCCTGGCCATGATTAAAAACATCTACTGCGTAAAAACCAAGGCTGCAACTACATATGGGGCAGGAGTAGGGGGTGGCAAATGTTGACCAACTTCAGCAGCTGGAAGATAGCTTCTTTAAAAATCGAGTATAACTACCACACTCAGCTTCAAATTCTATTTTACATTTACAATTTGGGGCTACCCAACTTGAGCAATTTTATAAAATTGGCATCGATTCTATTGTGGCTTTCAATTTGGCGGAGGTCCACTGTAAATTTAATGCAATGTTTTATCGGAATATTGTAAACTGTATCATTATAAGAGGATTGGTTGGCTTAATTATGTAGAGACAGAATTGACTGCACTAGGGCTAGGTGAATTATTTCAGGATCCTGAATCCTGCTGGAGGGTTCCAAAGAAAAAGATAACTGAATTATTTATGCAGAGAGCAAACTATGATCAAGGGGATATAAATTACCTACAAAAATCATCCCTTGCATATGATCTTAATCCATCAAGAACAGGGGAAGGCTTTTATTATCTCTCTCGCATTACTAATGCACAGCATAGATTTATTCTATTGCGTTTTCGTCTGAACCTGCTTCCTTTAGTGTTAGGGTGCCCAGAAAGGAGATGTAAACTCTCAGATTTGTCACCCTACCCATGTAATAACCATTCTTCTCAGTCAGACCTCCGTTTAACACTATGCTGCAAGTTCTACACTGATGAACAAAAAGCATGTATTCTCTCTATTCTGAGGTACCATAAATGTACACAATGTAGGGTGGCTCTGTATTTTCTAAAGTCTCTCCCGGATCCGTTTATGTGTTTTTCCCTGGCTTCATTTTTGTGGGCTTGTATGAGAAAGAGGAAAATGCTGTGGTCGTTGTCTTAATGAGCAGCAACTAGGACGGAACTGGACTCATTTATGCAACATGGGCTTAATCATTATTAAGATATTTTTAGGGTTTTTAATTGATTTTTACAATTTTTTATGATACTTGCATTATTATGTAGTCGGCTAATTCAACATACTTGTTTTTTAAATTTGGTATATATGGTTATACCTGTTTTGTAATATTTTGAATGAATTTGAGCTTTTATAATCTGTTTTAACAAGATCGAATAAAGTCGTATGATGATGATGATGCTCTGACATTTTAGAAGTCCAATTAAGGATTTATTGTGGATAACTCCCATGCCTCGCACCGGGAGTAAGCATCCAGGAGCTGACAAACTGTTCCTTCATAACATTTTAACATACATCAAGAAATGTTTGGTTTACATCACAGACTCCATGAACAGCAATTCCCAAGAAACCCTGTGGTTCACCAAAGAATAAAATTCATTTAATCACCCTCCCTATTATTCATGTAAAACCACCTTCAGATTTAACATTGTTCTTTTAAAGTTTCCAAATATCCTTTAGCTCCATACACACTCCAATCTGCCCCGCTGCATTCCGCCTCACTCTAATATGTCCCAATACAATCCAAAACAATATGTCCCATTCCAATCTACCTCACCCCAATGCAATACACCCCACCCCAAACAAATATAATCCACCTCACTCCAATCCAACCCAATCCAATGCATCTCACGCCATTTCAATCCAACCCACTCCAATCCAATCCTGCCCATCTAGGCCACCCACTCCAAACCAACCCACTCTACCCCAATCCAATCCACCCCACTAACTCAATCTAATCCAATCAACCCCAATCTATTCCACCCCTCTCCACGCTACTCTATGACACTGCATTCTATGAAACTGTAGTTCCACTCCACACAATTCCACTCCACACATTTCCATTCCACACCACATAATTCGTCAACAAACCGCGTACTTCAACTTAACAACACATTTACACAACACACCACATACTTCCAATCCACACCACAGAATACCACATCATGCAACAAAATTCAACAGCACACCACATAATTGAACTCCACAACATACCACTACACAACGCAAAATGCCATTCTACTTAATTACATTCCATGACACATGATCTTACTCCACATACTTCTAGTTCACTCAAAACCACATAATTATTATCCACATAATTCCACTGCTCACCCTGCCACATAATTCCACTACACACATCCACTTCACCCAATTCTACGTCACACAGTTCCATAATTAACAATTCTAATCCATCCCACAGGATTCCACTCCACTCCATAAGACATAAGTAAATGACATTGCCAATAGCTCTAAATCTCGCAAATTTGAGACCTATTGGCATTACTAATGTTTGTTCACAGCATGGCAGCACAGTCAAAATGGTGTCCTTCTTTTATGTAGGGGTGATATTCGAGGTTACTACAGCCCTGTATTGTATCAGACCAATCCAAGATGGTGGTCCTCTGTCCAGTACAATTTATGGATGGAAGCCCTAGCAGAGACTGGTCATGGGCTGCGTTGCATAGATCAGGTAGAATTATGAGGTGGTACAGAGAAGTCTTCATTAATATTGAATGCTTGGTGGCTTCTGGGGACAATGTTTTAGACTGCTCAATAAGTGACAGTACAAGTGGAGGCAGCTTACCATGGGTTAGTTTGGCAGCAAAACCAGTACCACCGATGCATTTCTGATGTGGCTAGCAGTGGGACAGATGGCTCACATGCTCTACAGTGGACCGGCTTTGTTCCTTCCTTGCAGCTTGTAGGAAGTCTACCAAGTTATGGTGGCGGGTAAGAAAAGAACATCTGTATTAATGCTACACAGTGGTGTTGTAGAGTAACTAGTTGTGAAGTATGGAGCTCCAAAAAATCTTAGGCATCTCTGGATTCTGTGCAGTCCCCAAACCACAGTCAGCCGTCTTAGAAAATGTGCATATTATACCTCTATAAATGAGAGTCCTCTAAAATGTGTCCATCTTCATTGAGGCCAGACTTCGTCCCCCATACACTCTTATTAATGCTAATTCAACTGAAGAACGACTACCTAAAGATATAGGCTTCACTTACTTTTTACTAATATCCACAAAGAGAGCGATCAAATCAATTGTAACTATAAGAGGATATCATCTTAATACCGTTATAGGTTTTCCTTATTTGTTCCAGGAAACCAATCTATAAAGAATTCCTTTCTTTTATTTTTAACAGTTGGAATGACTCAGTATAAAAATTACAAAAAAAGCGTTGCTCTCAGAAGGAAAATGAACTATGTGTTGCTTGATATTAAATTCTTGTTTTTTTCAAAAGGATGTCTAGGCAGATTTGTCTTTATAAAAAAAAAAATATTACATTTTCTGAAACAGGGGCTGTTGGTTAAGAATCTAGAGACATCACTCCAGGAGCAATTGATTTTGGCCCACCCACCGAACAACAGTTTCTTGTAGAACACCCAGCATCCTTTCACTTTACAGTTTGTCTAGAGAAAGTAAATGGTAGGCACCAAATGCATCCCTTCTTGTCGGGTACAAAACATAGACTAAATTAAACCACAAACAAAACCATCAAGAAGACAATCACGTCCATTGGAATTATACGTTTTTGTCTTTTACAAAAGATTTTTGGCTTCCGGTATTGTGGCTGCTGGAAATCACATTAGGGCCATCTACTCTTGGCACCAGTTGCAGATGGCATGGCTCACGGATGGGAGGGGCGACAGGCGTGGTCACATGTGGGTCACACGGAAGGGAGCATAATAAAATATATATTTTTTTAAACTTCTCCGCTCCTGCTCTCCTGTCTTTAATTCGGACAGGAACAGGAAGCAGGCAGCCAGACTCACTCTCCTAAGTCAATCACAATGCTGCAATGTAGCATTGTGATTGGTCTGAGCGCCGTGACATGGCGATCAGCCAGGGGCTTGAAGGGTGAGCATGTTCTCCATGCAGGCTGTAATGGAGAAGGGAAAAGTGGGCATGACTGGTTTGGGCGGCTTGAGAAGGCTGACCAAAAAGTCACTGCGCACTTAGGAGTGGGCAAACCACTCCACCCCTGCCCTGCTCCGTTAGCAGAGCAGCCCCGTCCACCTGCCCACCTGCAAAGGAAACATAAAATGGTAATAACTAGAAGTTATTAAAAAAAAATTCTGATTCTCGCACTATGAGAAAGCAGTGAGGCAACGCTCCTAAGACATAGTAGGGGAGCCACCACTGCTTGGCACGTAGGAAAAAACGTAAGAACTGAGGGACAGATCTAGCAATATTTGATGCAGCACAACATAGCAAGAAAATCAGCTGTGCTGCGTCAAAGCACACGAATGTGCCATATTTACAAAAATATGATGCATTCCCGCTCTCTCACTGCACTGGCACAGCATGTGCTGCCTAGCACCAATGCAGGCACCCTTGTGGCATGGCACAGGGTGCCTGCGTTGCAGGCAGGATTGTTTTTGTACAATCCTTAGAAGTGTTTTCCTCTTTCTAAGCATACTGCAGAATGTCGCACACTTAGAAACAAGAAACAATCAGGAGAGAAAAAATATATTTCTCCTATTTGCGCATCTGTGGGGAAGGCTTTAAATTTTGACACATTCCTAGGTTTACTAGTCTTTTTAAATTTTGGAATACAGCAAAAAGCATGCATGGATGTGTGGGAACACCCACTCTCCACCCATGGAACACAATTCCAGTACAGATTAACCCCTTGAGTGCCCCGCCCTTTCCAGGCCCTGTGCCGGGCGTTTCATTAGCGGGCGGGGCTCATGACGAGATAGTCTCGTCATGGGCACAGCGCAACCGCGGCCCATGACGAGACCATCTCGTCATGGGCACTCAAGGGGTTAATGCGAGGAACTGTTTTGCACTGCCTTGCACTACTCCAGATTTGCCAGGCCACGCAGGGCCATAGGAGATGGCTTTGTATAGCTTAATAAATCCAACGTAAGAATTCTGTTGCCCTTGTGTTACCCTGTGTGAAGCCACCTTTTGATTAGAATGATTTAAATGAAAATTACGTCTGCCATGTTTCCATAAAATATTTAAGTGTTAAGTAATAAATGCAAAATTATGGTGCAAGACCTTCATTATTTAGCTAATGATTCGTTTTTGAACCTGATTTGTTAAACAGTGGCTTTGGTAAAAAGGCCCCTTCAAATTAAGTCCAAAAGAACTGGATTCATGTAAAGGTTTGGGGATATCTGCATAAGTGAAATGTACCTACAACCAATTTAAATGGAACTCATTTAAATAGTCAACAGGTGTCTTAAAAATGTTGCATGGATCTGTCCTTCTTGGGCCTTTGCTTGACTATCTTGATTTAAAGAAAATGGCATGCCTTATTGATGTTTCTGTTATGACAAACCTGCGACAGAGGTGATCTATTAACGACATCAGTGAACTAAGTTGCTAGTGCTTCTCTGACAAATGGACTCAAAAAGCATAAATGTAAAAGCAGTAAAGCCTAATGGTATTGGAAAGTGGTGACATTAGACAATGCTAGGCAACTCACTTAGGCTTTAGTTTGCATTGAATATCCTTGCTCACTGGTCTGTTTAAATAAGTACTTTATCCAACTTTAGCCTGAGTGCAAAATGGTAACAGCACATTTAAAATTTAGCCCCAAAGTTCTCTTTGCAGAAACAGTATAGTTATGCCCAACATGTATTTGTTTAGTAGTTAATAGCCAATGACTAGATTGCCTATGCTTCAGGAAACTCATTAGTCGGGTTTCAGAGAGAACACTGCTAAATGCCAAAGCCATTAATAATTACATGTTACATATTAAACCAAACCGTGTTGAATGTTAGTCAATCCTGCAGACCTTCAGTCCTGAGGGCCAGCTTACTGACATCCAAACTCTGTTGAGCTATGAATCCAGCAGGCTTCAGACCTCAATCATCAGTTTGGCCTTTGTAGAGACTGGATTCCTTCTGCTTTTTGTGTATCTGATGCAAGGCTCAGGAGGCACCCATCTGACTCTTGGAGAGCAGCTCCAGTGCCTGTCTGGCAGCAGGAGTCAGGCGTCTTTGAGGCTTCGCCTCTCAAGAGCCAAGCAGGGTCTCCTTCTTTCAATATGATTTCTCTCCTGGTCCACGATTTCGGTGTTAATAATGAGTTACTAGTCCTATACTGTACACTAACCAGTGACTGAAGAAAATGTTTGAGGTGCTCTATCCTATGTCTAGGTAAAACTGGTTTTCCCTCCTGCTGGGGCTGGAGAAAGTCTGGTATGTCCCTGAGAATGATTCGCAGAAGTTCCTGCTAGATCCACATGGGATCTACAGGTCCAAAGAAGGTCTGTTAAGTTTGCTCTCTGGTCAACTGATGTTTATTGCTTTCCTCCCAGATGGCTAATTCCTGCTATCTGACAACTTATTAATAACCCTCCTGCCTTCCTGGGTCCAGAGGCCAAACTGTTTTCCTCAAGGGCATCATCTTAGTTAGCCAGGCAAGGATGTGTGTTGAGTGTCAAACCAGTCCTAAGCTGGCGCTCTTTCTGGCAGCGCAAATTAAACTTTCTTAAAGTCACTTTTCCACTAAAGTTATCAAATGTCATTAATTAATTTGAAACTAATTGAAAAAACATCCTTGAATCAACATCTAGGCAGAAATATAAAATATGATCATTTTATTAAAGCTAAGCCTGTACTTAAAAATGCAGCTTTTCCTATGCAGTCAGTGAAAAGAGCTTTCGAATAAATGTTCACTGTGAGGACATGCTGTTACCAATGCTTAGTATGCTGCATTTTTAAATATAAAACAAGCAACACTTTGGGCTTAGTAGGCAAACCTAAGGGGTTGCTCAAGTTTTCCTACATGGTAAATACACTTTTCCCATCCATGTGTCTCAACAGTTGTTTTAAGTTACAACCCACTCTAAATCTGCAATAACATCGATTTTTTTATTTTCATTTTTTCCTGAAAAGTTATGCATGTACATTCATCTAATGGAAACACTTATGCAGCGTTAGAGCTCTAATGGACAGATACTTCTTAGCATTACTCTGGAAATTATGTCTAGGAATCCCGAGGACACCTGAGAGGAAATGTGGTGATAACATTCTGTCCCTTTTTTTGATTCAGTTCACATTTTGTGCAGTCACTTGCATCAAGGGGGTGGAAGCTCAAGGGAGCGGTGTGCCAATCCCATTACTTAGTCGTGAGGGCAGTGTTTGTTAATACACTTCAAATTCCTTTCCACTCTTTCTTTTTTGGAGTACCACTTTTGTTGTGTTGAAAACCACATCTTTCACTGCACTTCCTTCCTGAAGGGCACTACTTGCCCTTGAATGCACATGGTCTGCACCTCGGGTTGTTGTTTGGGGTCTAGGGTTTGCAGTGTAGGTTCATTCCACACATTTTTAAGTGGAATGGAGTGCTTCAAATTTAGCTTCAAAATAGGGGTGTGGTGAGTTGGGCTAGAAGCAAAGCTACCCCAATTCTTTGGGTCCACTCCTCCAGTATGATTTTGATTTTTTTTGCAGGGGTGGGTGGGGGACTTCTATGGCATATCCTCTTTGTAAGAAAGTCTCAAGAACGGGAATTCCATGGAAAAGCAGAACTAGTTTATGGTGGAAGTTACCAGTTTTCAGATGCTATGGACCATGATGCTGACAGGGTCTTCGCTGATGGATATGCCTCAGGTATGCCTCGTCTTCTATAATTCAAAAGTTAAATACATTTTGGTTGGGTCCTGGCTCGTCCATATGCACCTGAGAGACCATACGTAGCTACCCCACTATAGTCATAACCTATGTATAAATGTGCCCTGTTTCCGTAAAAGTTACCTGAAAGAGTAACAAGGTTTTAATAAATGAATAGCACTCACAGACTGTGCTGGCACTGCGTGCTAGGCTGCTAGACAAGACAGCATTAAAACACTTCCCTGTCCTGACGCGCAGTCTTAATAGTTAGATGGAAACAATTACCAGCTGATGATACACGTTTTCGAACTGCAGGAGACCAGCAATGTCATCTTTTTCTTCCCGGCGGTTTCTCTCATGTGTTATGTATGTGAAATACTCCCGGCCTGTGCAAACTGTTTTAAACTGAGTAATTCATTTTATTTTTCACTGTCAAATAAAATAGTTGTGTCTTTGTTCAAGTAATCAAATACTGCGAGAGCTCGTGCTCTTTAAAACGTCTCATTTATAGTTTTTTTTATTGAGCAATTTTTCAGTGGACTAGTCTAAACGTGGTACAAATTGGAAAATTGCTAGGAAATAAATAAAGCTTCAGCAATATTTAAGGCACATAAAAAGTAGCTACAAAGGCCACTACAAGAAGAAAAGAAAAGATGTGGTCCTGTTCCTTTGATTTTCCCAAAAATATTTTTGGTAAGTGCTGCAGCTGTGTTTGAATTCTTTAATATATTTGCACAGATTTACTATGATTGTGCGTCGGGGTTGCATCACTTTTGTGGTGCAGCCTTGATGTAAAATCCTTTTTGGCCTTTAGTGAGCCCGCAGGGGCACTTTGCATGCTTTGCATGGTTTAATAAATACAAAAATGCGTGGAGAAACTTTGGGTAGGCATTACATGGACTTTCCCATGCATGCATCCCATGTTTTTTTATTCAAACCTAGGGTTACAAATTTGTAAACCTGAGCTTGCACCAAAATGGTGCACCTACTCAACAGAGGCGTAAAGAGGAGAAAGATTCCTATTTCTCCTCGTTCCTTCTTTCCCTGTGTGCTGAATTCTGCAGCCCACATTGAAAGAGGAATATGGCTCAAAGGATTGTTTTTATGTAGGATTATGTCCTTTCCTGCACAAAAACAATCTTGCCCTTAACACAGGCACCCTTGCACTATGACGTAAGGGTGCCTTCATTTGCGCTGTGCAGCACACAATGCGCCAGCGCAAGGAGAGAGCTGAAAAGCTCCATATCTGTGTAAACGTAGAGCATTTCTGCTCCCTCCTATAGGGGCATATTATCAAGAAACGACGTTAAAATTATCGCCGCTTTAGCGACAGAAAACTGCCGCTAAAGCGGAGATAATAGGCTTGATAATATGCCCTTGAGAATTCCCATAGAAGCCTATGTTCTGGTGTCAACATGGGCTTCTATTGGAATTATCTGCAGCATGTTATCAAACCCATTATCGCAGCATTAGCGGCAGTTTTCTGCCGCTAAAGCGGCGATAATTTTAACGCCTTGCTTGATAATATGCCCCATAGTTCCCTTGCTGCGCCAATTGCATTAAGTAATAATAAATGTGTCCCTATGTATGTTTTGTCTGAGAACCAACAATGCAGAAAAGATTTTTACTGCTTAAATAAGTACCCTTCTCTAAACAAGAAGAATACTTAAAAAACATATATATATATAATTATATTTGTAATGTAGCCATTTAGAAACCGTACACATACTGTATACATACAAACATTTGTATACAGTGTAAATATTTTAAAATATTTTATACTTACCTAATATGTACCCTACTCCATTTCAGGCGACTTGTAGCTGAGAGAGATGAGGGTAATATTCGTGATGGTACAGAAAAGAGAACTCAATTTTAGGTTTCTAGACCACTAACCATAATGCCCATCATCAAATCAGCAGACAAAACAGTTATTCCTTAAAGACATTGCTTGAAACCCCGTAAGAAACCAACATTGTTCAATAGTTAGATCAACATAGAATTAAGCACGAATATTAAATGTGTTGAATCACCACTTAGGGGCCGATTCCGGCCGATTCCGATCCGGGTCGTAAGGGCACCGAACGTGATCCGGCCGTAAAAACTACAAGCCGTACGCGTTTTCCGGCCGACTCGTACAGCTGTACGAGCGAGCAAGTACGATGCGAGCTACATGAAATTCATCGACCGAGTCGTTTCCGGGTCCGAACCTCTCCGTACGTCTTGGTCGTAAGCTAACCGTGGCATGCAATGGATGCGATTCACGCATCGGACAGCCTGTGCAAGCCGGAGTGTCCGGCTCACAAATCGTCCGGGTGGTTGCCTTTGGGGGTCCGTGTCGGACCCCCTGTCACCCGCAGCTCCATGACTCAGACACAGGGGGAGACCCATGGGTCTCCCCAACACAGGCATGTACGGTGCGGATGGCACCGATGCGTACCCACCGTAGGGGGCGCACTCGTCCGCGACGTACCCATTCAGTGAATGGGAGTCAATGTACGCGTCGTACGACCGGCTCCCATTGACTTCTATGGGAGTCCGGCCGAACCGAGTCCGGCAGCATACAGCCGCATCGTACTTGCTCGGTCAGACTGCAGGACTCCGGCTCGGTCGGAAAACACTCCAGATCCGGCTCGATCGGAGTGCTTTCCGACCCGGATCGGAATCGGTCCCTTATTGTGATAAAATATATTATAACCCTCTTCAAATGCTACTCTGCTCTGTCTCTCAGCACCAGTTGTATATCAATAGAAAGCTCAGGTTGCTCAAGGAGAGTAAAGAGAAATCCTAACATAATAAAAATCAATCAAACATTTATGCTTTTTCTGAAACATCGACCTATAGCAGCATAATAAAACATACCATCTAACAAATCCTTTCATGAACAACATCACAAATTTCAATAATCTCCTTTACATCAGCATTATTAATTGGGGGAGGTCGCTCCCAGATAGTTCTGACATGGGTAAAGTAAGACTTTGTTACTTCACCACAGTCAATAGCAACCTGGGAGTGCCAACCCCTTGGATGGTATTGCTTAAAAAATGAATATGGGTCTAGTACATGGTCCTCTGTGACTTGCTACTGCTTCAAGATGGTACAGCTTTACCAATTTATTGGCATTTCTCAATGACAGGTTTTCTGGCTTTTAATAGATAAATGCACACCTAATTCACTGATTATGTGGCTGTCTTGAAAGAAGAAACAAAGTGCAACTGCCAACTACACGCAGTCATATGACCCATGATAGGCTGCCACTACCTAATAGTTTACCTGGGAAAATGCTAACTTTCTTAAATTGGCATTATCAAAAATTGAAACCTAAAATCTGTCTTTACTATTAAAGCAGAGTTTTAATTGCAATTTCTCAAACACCAAACATGAAGGGTTTTCCTGATCCAAATCAAACTTTAGCACTTAATTAATGTAATACGTTTAAGAAAATGGGTTACTGGTTGAAGTGGGGTAAAGCCCTAATCAAGCAGCAACCACAATCTGCATCAGAGTGAGGCACAAGCAAACCGCAAATTAACCTGTGCTCAACCCTCTGGCAACTTGGCACAGACCAGTCAGGTTTAACTTAGAAGCAATGTGTAGAGTATTTATGCAACACTTCAAATAGTAATAAAGTAAGAACACAGCACAAGAAAAATCCCACACAAATTTTAAAACATAACATACAGTCTAATAAACACATTTTAAAGGTTTCAGGGAAAATAGCACCTAAAAGCACAAAGCGCTAACTGTGGATATCTGGTTACTCTAGACCGTGGCAAAGTCACATCTTCAGGCTGACCGCAATAGAGCATGGTCTGGCTTCAAGGAGCCAGTTAGGCCTGTGAAAAAAGAGCACCTTAAAACCTGGTTGCAAAGCTTTGTGAGGTCCTGTGTCACGTGTCGAAACACTGGATCTGTTAAGAGGAGCTGTAATGCAAGGTCCTGCGTCATCATCGAGGATCCAATCGATAAGAGCTGGCAATGCAAAGTCTGACCTCAAGGATGCAGTTTGCAGTCAAGTCACTGAGTCGGTTCCAAAGAGCTGTGAGGCTGCAATGTGAAAGCCTATGTTGTTGTCAAGACTGCTATCAAAGAGAGATTTGTGCTGCGAGGTCCTGCGCTGCAGTGGTTCCGATGCAGGTTCATGCTGATGGAGCAAGGACTCGTAGAAAAGAGACTTGTTCGGAAGCAATCCTCTCACATAATTCATAACCTTGTATTAATCAGGTATTGTGAAAATTAATATGCACCACACACGATATATTAGAAAGACGCATGGCTATTTGTCATACTAATAAGTAACTCGAATGAAAGCTAAAATGGCTGCTAATGTGGGAATCTGTATTGCGCATGTGTCAACTGCATCTACGCAGTATGAAAATCTATCGCTTGGAGGGAATTTTCTGCACCTGCGCAGATGCTCTTAAAATGGCCGCTTGAAAGCTCACATGCTAAGCATCTGCTTTGCTGATACTAAAACAAGTTATTTACTAATGCAGGAAGAGCATTTATAAGTAAATGGGATTAGAGTAGTGATATGTGTTCTTTTTGATTTTCCTATTAGTACGAATTTGGGCCTCTTATGGGATGCTAGAGTCTATAACCTTCGTGACCGCTACACATGCGCAGTATAAGGGAACTGAAGGAAATGATGCCACACTTGAACACAGTCCAAGGACAAAACCGATACATACCATGGGAACCAGCCCAATGTCCTGAGAAATGGATGTAAACCTGCAAAGTCTATAATATTGTTTCTAAATTAAAGTGGGTGGGAATACGGAAATATGAATAAAAATTAAGGGGCAGGATCATTGAACAAAGAAGACAAAGAATAATTGAGAAAGTAAGCATGGTGTGATGATCATTCCCCCTTGCCTGTCCAATCAGAGTTAGAAGTTTCATGATATTGAAACATTAATGGGTGGTACATGAGCATAGAAGGGTATCATTGAGGTAGCTTTAGTTTGATCTTTCCCAGGGGACCCTTCCCAGCTCCTTGGCCAGGGGTTGCTTTTAACACCATCCTTGGTAAATATAATTTCATGAAAGTGCAGATGTACTTTTTTCTCTCTATCCTCTCCTTTCAAACACCATTGTTACAAATTATGATATTGTCTGATAAATTGACTAATCAAATCTTCCTTCCTTTGAGTAACAGAGACTGTACTGTACTTTGAAATGTTGCACATGAATTTAATTTAGAGAAAGCCTTAAAACTTTCCTGAGTCTGTGGTTATTTTCATTACCAAGAAAATTGATTTGTGTCATTTCACCATCAACTAGTTCAACTAATGGTCCATTGACCGGAGGAAAGAACTTTTTGATCAGTAAAGGATTGGTTAGGTATGACAGGTAACTGATCTTGCAATAAGAAACAACACAAACTTTGACCCCAGTGGTTTAAATAGTCAGTGTGTATGTGTGTTTATGGGCCCAGGTGAGGATATGTTGTTGGATTATCTGTAGCTAGTTCACCGCTGGATTAATGCGAAGTCCCTGCACTGGGAGAACACTTGCAGCAGAAGCGATGCTTCAGTTCTACTTAGGACTGAAACGCACAGCAGAGGAGATGCGTCGGTTCTGCTGGATCCACAAATGAAATGGCAAACCACCTTCAAGCCCACTTCGAAGTGTCTACGACTGGGTGGCACCATTTAGCAGGTTAGGACTCAATGATGACAGAGTCTAGGTGCTGGGTTTACTGTTGTTGGAGCCTTTTGTCCCTAAGGCTCTAGTCAGTAGGCCAGTCAACTAGCCTCAGTGCCACTCTGGGGTCCTGGGCTCAACAGATGCATGTCCAATCTTTCTCACCCTGGCAAGAGAGCAGTTGACAGGAGTTCTGCAATAAAGGAACATTGGTGATTCTGGTGCAAAAGCAGCTCTACTTTTGTTGGAACTCTCCGCATCATTCTATTCAGTGTCTCAAGCAGTGGGCACGACAGATATTAATGAGATACTAATGCCATGGCTGCATCAATCAGGAATGTAGACCTACCTTGGATTTCATGTTACTTAGTGGAGAGACTGCAAGTATATGCCAATCTAAGAGTCTTAATTTACATTCAGGAGATTAGCAAAAGTGGCAACACTAACGGGCCATATTTATGAGAGTCTCGAGCCACATTTGCACCATGCAAAGAGATGCATGCATGACGCATGACTCTGAGTCAACTTTTTAAAGCCATGCATAGCCACCTTGGATGGCTTTGAGTGGCCTCATAAATCTTGAGGCAATGCAGAGCAAATCACTGTGGCGTCTTACTTTGCTCAAGGGTGGCGTTTCATGGGTGTTGCTATGGGTGTTCCCATGCAACTCTCATGGTTTTTGATGCATTACCAGATACAAAACCTGTTAAAATCTGCTGAGGTGTAATGAGGAGAAATATCTTTATTTCTCCTCTTTCCTCTGCAGCACACATAAAAAGAGGAAAACATCTCCCAGGATTGTGTTTGTGCAGGAAGGCAACCCTTTCTGCACAATTTTCTTTTCCCGACAACACAGGCACCCTTGCACCATGGAGCAAGGTTGCTTGCTTGGACGCTAAGCTTCTGGAACGGTGCCAGTGCAAGGGGAAAGGACAGGAATTCACTGTTTTGGATTAATACAGTGCATTCCTGCCCTTCCACTTTGGTGTAGGGCAGTGCAGCAAGGTGACTTGCTGCTGCACTACGTCAAATCCCTATGAATGAGGGCTTAAGGTGGTCTCACTCTTGTTACATGTGGAGATGATACACCAGCTATTACTGTCTAGATAACAGGTACAGCACAATCAAAGACATTTTGAAAAATATGTGCCAGACTAGTCAACTTGGATGTGCCCTTCATTTAAATTGAGATACAACCAAAGTTCTCACTGTAGTAGAAAACATATCATCCTGGTCTAATAGTTGGCAGTCAAATAATTATTGTTCCCCAGTGCCAGCTTCCTCGGTGCAAAATCTCTAATTTATATTGGTTCAAGAGTTCTCTGTCTCCACTTACATAAAAATTTACATCTGTTTGCTTTTAGAGTCTCAAGATGTTAAAATAAATTATTTCTTACTTCCTTAGCTACGAGAGTGCAAATAGTACAACATTCAGCAGCAGATTTAAATTTGAGCCTATATCTCCACACCTACGTGACACCGTATCTTATAGAACTACGCAAGCTGCTTGTTATCAAATTGCTATTTAAGAGTCTATGTTAACATTACAAGTCGATTAATCAGAGAGGCCAAGATAACCTCCAATGAAAATGTAACTTTTGCATTCTTTTTACCTATCTATCCCCCTACAACTTTGTGCTTGGGTCCCTTTGGGGTTGGCCTTCCCAGCATGGTCCTGCAGCCAACATCAGGCAAAGCATGGTCAAAGACTGTGCATGGTGGTGGCTTGGCCAACTCCATTCTGATACGGCTGAAGCCAACACACAGTGGGGAGTTGGCTTCCCATGAGGGGGGGCATATGGGATTGTCTACAGGGCTTGGCTGCTGTCTGGCCATGTGGCCAACAGCCTGCTGGCAGTGCCAATTGGGGGTTGGGTGTCCCTGGGTAATCATCAGTGGGCCTGGCCAGAGGCCAGGGCCTGCGTCCAACCCCATGATGCTCCTGGCAAAAGACCGTACACATTGGGGGATTGGCCATCTGCAGGGCCTGGCAGAAGGCCTGTATCTGTGGTAAACCCCATGCCTTGCTTAGCCAAAGGTCAATGATGGTTGGGGATTCCTCACCTGCAGGACATTGGCCTCTGGGCCTGGCCAGAGGCTGTATCTTGCAGCAAACCACAACCCAGCATGGCTGAAAGCTGTGCATGGCAGGGTGTTGGCCTCTTCTTGAGGTTTGGCTGCAGGCCTTGATGCCACCCCCACTCCAGCATGGCCAAAGCCCATACACTGCAGCAGTGATGGCATCCCACCGGACTTGGCTTCAGGGCTCAGCTGCTGGCCATGTGAGGTGGGGAACCAGCAGGCCAGGTCCTGTGGCTAACCCCACACAATCATTGTTGAAGGCTGTGCACGGAAGGGGATTCATCTCCTGTGAAAGAGTTGGCTGCCAGGACAGGCTGGAGTTCAGGCTCTGCAGACAACCCCTTGGCATACAAGGTCAACCTTCAGTAGCGGTCCGTGGAGGGAGTTCCGTGGGGTGGTGAGGTGGGGCGGGGGAGGGGCAGGGTGGGGAAATGTAAACACTGGAATATGGATGAAAGGAGGTAAGTACACATTTAAATATATAAAACAAATTCCTTTGCGCGCGCAACAAAATTCGTGTTATTTATTTAAATGTGTACTTACCTCCGTTCATCCATATTCCGGTGTTTACATCTCCCCACCCTGGCCCTCCGCCGCCCAGCCTCACCGTCCCACGGAACTCCCTCCACGGACCGCTATTGTCAACCTTCAACAATTGCACAGGGTTGGGTTCCTGTGGAGGTGCAGGTTCATATTTAGTTGATTAGTGATAGAAAAATGGGCCCAGTTTTATCTGGTTGAATTATTTGAAGTCCACAATTCTTATAGAATAGTGTGAAAATGATTGCATGATCTCATCAGCGATTTCATCAATTATGTAATTTAACATGCCATTATTCATGTAATATGTTAGGTCATAAGCAGTGCACAAGTGAAGTGCAAGTTATACTCAGTTCACTAAACCATACTGATGCACTAAACCATAGTTGATGCATTTCAGTGTTTTGGTTTCTTTTTTAATGTTAGTTCTCATCCCATTCCAACGCCTAACTAGAGTGTCTCTTTAACTATCGATCTTTTCAGTGAATTTCAGCTAGGATCTTACCATACCTAACTATAATGTCACTTCAGCATTTGTTTCTGTGTTTCTTTTATCATATTCAAACTTGAGAATATGCTATGCCCACCACCTCCGGCAACCTGAGCGCAGCCTTTCTGACCAGGACCCTTGCAAGGACACCTAATGCACCATTGGGCCGCACATGGCTTTCATCTTTGTGCAGTATTAGTTCTGCCCTTCATCCATTCCGCTGCAGACAGCCAACCCCCTCTGCGCATGACCTCTGACCTAAACAATGGCAATGGATCACATTTTGTAAATGGTTTTTCGTTGCAGTAGCATCTCACTGAGAACCTGGCTGGGTACTGCGGGACTGGATAATGGTAACACCCTGCTGGTGCAGAAGACTGTGCATGTCAAGGGGCTGGCCTGCCTTGGGGATAGGCTGCAGGGAGTGGCTACAGGTGAAGTCCTTCAGTCAACCACCTGCTGCGCATTGTGAGGAGTTGGCCACCTGCAGGGAATGGAACCTGGGCTGGCCTGCGGTCAAACCCATGCCATTTATGGACAATGCCTGTGTGGTAGGGTTAGCCTTCTGTGGGAGTTTTATTACAGGGTCTGGCCACATGAATGTCCCTTCCAGCAACATCATGCACAGACAAAGGCTATGCTAGGCAGGAGATGGCCTTCTGCATGCATCAGATTGGCCACAGGCTCGGCCCTGTGGTCAACCCCAGGCAGGCATGGCTGAAAGCCTTGCACAAAGAGGATTTTGCCTTCCACAAAAGTTGGCCTCTGGCCAGCCCACACCCCATCCCACCATGCCTGTCCATGCACGGTGGTGTGTTGAGATACTGTGAGAGGTTTGCCTTGCAGCCAACCCTGCGCTGAATGTGGCTGAAGGCCTATGGTTCTGCATGTTTGTTGTCCTAACACATTAGCCTGCAGGGCTAGGTCACCGGCCAGGCCATGTGACCCACCTGACAAACAATCAAATCTAAAGTGCAACAGGGGCTTCACTGTCCAAGGAGGTTGCCCACAGGCCTGGCCATGCAGCATCCAACATGCACAGATGAAGGCAATGTGGCACAGGGGCTTGGGCTGCAGCAGGGATTGACTCAGGGCTTGGCCACCCCAACACAGTTGAAACCCATGCACAGTGGGGGTTTTCCCTGTTCCAGTCATCCGCAACCATTAAGGGTTGGCTGCATACCTGTCCAAAGCCAACTCATGCTAACACACAGCAGAATGACATGCATCGCACATCATTGGCCTCCCTTGGGAGGTTGGCTGCAGGGCCAGGCCAAATGCCTAGCACTTTGGCCAACCCCACGCCATGCACAGCCAGAGTTCACATGTGGCAGGTGGTTGTGCACATGCAGCAGATTTGCCAAAGGCTGAGGTTCAGTTTAACTTGGTTGGTGATGGAAAATTGGACACAATTTTAGCTTGTTGTCCACAAAACTTATAGGATGTTGTAACAATGACTGCACAATGTCATCAATGATGTAATTTGACATGTCATGAGTGATGTAATATATGAGATCATAAGCAATGCATGTTGGTGGTGCAAGACGTAGTTAGTTCACTAGACAATAATTGGTGCATATCAGTGCTTTTTCTGAAATTGAACGTTTAATTCCAATCTCATTTCAATATCTAATTATAATGTCACTTTAACCCTAGATTTACTTTTCACAAAATTTCAGGGTTTTTTTCTACGGTAAGCTCAGAAATAAAGAAGGAAATAGCTTTCCTATTTTTTTCACCTATATCAAGGAAAAGGGTGGTTCAGGCTCTTGTGATTAGTCTACTAGACTCCTCTAATGCATTATTGGTATTTGCAAATGAGACACTGATATCAAAACTGCAAATCTGGCAGAATACCTCAACACGCCTTATTTGCAACCTTCTATCAGGGCTGCATCTGCTTCAATCTTGTGCTCCTTACATTGACTACCGGTCTGGAAGACAATCCTTTTTAAAATGTGCTGCCTTTCACATAAAGCCATGACAGGTAAAGGTCGTAGCTATTGAGCTTTAAAAATGATTCACTATTTCCCTTCAGACTCCTTAGATCTTGGGATAAAGCTCTGCTAACTGATCCTCATGGCAAAAAGTCCAGATCTGGGGGTAGATCCTTTTCTTACCTAGCCCCTCTTTATTGGAAAAAACTGCTGCATCATATTCAAACTTGTTCAGAATATTTCCTTTTCTGGAAACAACTTAAGACAACTCTGTTCTTACTCAGTTGCCTCCCTGCTTAAGACTAGTGGCTGCACTAAGATACCCCTCTCAGGGGTATTTGTGTGTGTTATAAACTAAAACAACATTAACAATAGCAACAATACTATACCTAACTATAATGTCACTTTAGCCTTTGGAAATTTTCTGTGAATTTCCGTGTTTTTCTCATCATAATCCAAGTTGAATATACCTCAAATCCCCTCAGAAAACTGCTCCTAAGTGCTGCCACAGACCCTGCACCTAACTACCCACAGGCCCCCAACCCACCACAGTGCTTGGCCTATAGGTATGCGCCATATTGGTCTTGCCCGGTGCCCATCTTACAGCAGGAAGCCAGTACCCTCTGCACAATGGCTGTTAATTTGTAGGGCCCGGTACAAGACCAGACCCTTCTCCTTGTTTGAAATGTTTTTTTCTGATATCACAATACGAGTACCGATACCGCAGAACTTCATCAGGAGCTTTGCTTGGTACGACAGTACCAGGTGATGCTATCACAGTTCCATGGTTGGCCACAGAGTCTGGCCTCTGCCCAGCACCTGCCCTCCTGTAACTGCCCAACCCCCCACCTCAACAAACTGCCTGCTACTCATGCCCTTCATCTATCTATCTATCTATCTATCTATCTATCTATCTATCTATCTATCTATCTATCTATCTATCTATCTATCTATCTATCTATCTATCTATCTATCTATCTATCTATCTATCTATCTATCTATCTATCTATACTGAAAAAATCTAAAGTTTAAAGTAACGTTATAGTTAGGTGAAATGTTCAGTAACAGCATAATGTGTAAGCTCTAGAAGCCACAGAACTTCACCAATTATAGATTTGTAAGGTTGTATAGGTCCCTGGCACAAACACCTCCATTTTACATGTTCACATTTAAGGTTGATATATTTTTAAACAATGACTTTTAACATACATTTTCTTGCATGCCCATATGGGATAATGTTCTCAGAAAAGGGTTTGCTTATACTTATACTTCTTTGTAGGCACATTATCAGGCCTTAGAACATTTTGTACAAGGACTAGGTGCACTGTGCAAAATGTTGTTGTTTGTTGTTGTCTGTTCGAGTGACAGCTCCGGGTGGTGGAATAAACAATGACAACCGGACCAGAGATCAGGCTCAGAGCAGATGGATCCGGTTCATTATATAAACTAAACCAAGCCTTTGTTTAGGCAGAGGAGCATTGGGCTGTTGAGGTTGCACCATGCTATCCCAGCTGAATCCTATCACCATCCTGAGAAGGACTGCAGGAAGGTCTAAGACCAAGACAGACTACCATATAACATACACCCACAGGTAAATGGGAAGTTAGACCACACTGCGGTATTCTGGCAGATCTGCACACCGTATCCCAGCGCTAGGTAGGAGTACAATTATATGTATTCATATAATCCAATGCAAATGCACAATGGTTGAATGGTTTATTCTGCTCACCATCCTTGTAACGCTGGTAACATTGTTTTATTTCATTCTATTAATCATTGCAGCACATGTATTCTACACAAGAGTCCAATTGCTTCAATACATTTTTAAAATGCCAGATGTATGTACCTCTTGTGTCTCCCATTGGGCATGCCTCAGTTAATAATGAAAGGGTAGATCTATTTCCACTATTTCGTCGAGGAATCTTTGTTGTCATGTTGTGAGGTTGCAGACACCGTCCGGTTTAGAGGTCCAGATGCGCATTGTGAGCTTGCCAGGAATTAGGTCAACATATTCTAATTGTATGCGCAGACTCAGTACCACAAGGTTTTGATGGTTATGTTGCCAAACCGCACAGTCCTATTGAAATAGTAGGAACCGCAAAACAATGGCTATAATTATCTCAAGTAACTATAACTAGTGCCCTAATTTAAATTTAACTCACGCCCCGGCCGTGCACATTTTTCTCATACATAATTTTACTGCAAATGTAGCAGTAACATTAACAATGATGCCATGTGATGGAATATGTGGGGTAATTAGCAGTGCATAGTGAGGGTGCGAGCCTCCCTCCCAGCAAAAAACAAGTCAGGTCCCGGAAGATGGGCCATAGTTGTTCCTCTCCTAACTAAATTAAAAACTGTAAACCCCCGGGCTCTTTGCCACAGCAGAGGATTTAGAAAAGAAGCACAGGAGAGGCGCTTCTCTTTTGAAAAATAATTCTGCAGATTTGTGGATATATTTTTTTAAAGCATTTTTGCTCTATTTTGGGGTCCCTCTGGAACCCACCACCAGGCCTAGGTGGACAAGGTATCTGCACTCTTCCCCCTTATGTCTTTTTTTTTACATTTCTGATAGGACTCAGGGCTGAGTCCTGAGTCCTACCATGGCTTACACCACTTCCTGGTTGAGGTGGGGGCAGCCAATCAGATCTCACTTTGAGATATGTCAGCTCCGTGGATCGTCGACGGAGGTAAATATACGAAATCATTTTACCTTAATTTCTCCAAAAATACTGATTGAATTTACACCGTCCAAAACACAAAACACACTCTTTCTGGACCAAGATCTAGCTTTCTGTCATCTTTGGTGTAAATCTGTTCAGTGGTTTGGGCTGATGCAAAAACAACAGTTGATGGACAGAATGGAGACCAATGTCATAAATTCACCCGAGTACAGAGATCTGGGCCTAAATCCATCGTTTTTTTGCTCACCATGCCATTCCAGTTTGAACCCAGCCATATGCAAATCAGTATTGACCCTGTGCCTCATGGGAACAGTCCAGCCTGAACTGCCAAGCCAGGTCCTCCCTGGACTGGAAACAAGCATCCTAGGATCGGTTTTGGGCTTTCACCCCTCTTCAGCCAGGATAACTTGATTCCAGTGGAATTGAGAGCATGGGACCCACGTCTGGGCATACCCTTCCCACTCGGGGTGACAAATGCAAAAACAACAGTTGATGGATAGAATGCAGAACAATGTCATACATTCACCCCAGTACAGAGATCTGGGCCTAAATCCATCATTTTTTTGCTCACCATGCCATTCCAGTTTGAACCCAGCCATATACAAATCAGTCTTGACCCTGTGCCTCATGGGAACAGCCCAGCCCGAACTGCCAAGCCAGGTCCTCCCTGGACTGGAAACAAGCATCCTAGGATCAGTTTGGGGCTTTCACCCCTCTTCAGCCAGGATAGCTTGATTCCAGTGGCATGGAGAGCACAGGACCCACGTCTGGGCATACCCGTCCCACTCGGAGTGACAAATGCAAAAACAACAGTTGATGGACAGAATGCAGAACAATGTCATACATTCACCCCAGTACAGAGATCTGGACCTAAATCCATCGTTGTTTTGCCCACCATGCCATTCCAGTTTGAACCCAGCCATATACAAATCAGGCTTGACCCTGTGCCTCATGGGAACAGTGCACCCAAGCTGCCAAGCCAGGTCCTCCCTGGACTGGAAACAAGCATCCTAGGACCGGTTTCGGGCTTTCACCCCTCTTCAGCTAGGATAGCTTGATTCCAGTGGCATGGAGAGCACGGACATGCCTTCCATCAATTGTGTGTGTTTTGCTTTCTCGCCCTCAGTGGTTTGGGCTAAGGTGATGCCTAATGTTCCTATAGACAGTTGAAAGAGAAAAACGTGTTTTTGGACCCCCCTTTTTTCTTGGCACCTGCATGCCAGTTCACCCACAAACTTTCCAGGCACAAACTAGTCAAAAGTAGCATTTTTTTGGAAAGTTTGGTGGTGACTCGTCAAACGGGGCCAAAGTTCTTAGCAATATAAATAATGCATTTCCTAAGGAAACACAATGCTAACTATAACTTCCTAACTATAACTACCCAGTGGTGACCGCCATCATTAAAGATGTCATGAGAAATGTAATATGTACAGTAATAAACAATACATTAGGCAACAAAGCCTTCATATTGCCTGCTGTGGAAAGTTGAATTTTTGGACTTGTGGAAGCAGGTTATGACAGATAAAGGTCTGGGAGCGGTAAGCAGTGCACTCTCAGCACACATGAGATCATGACTGGCAGAAGTGCTCTGGGTCTCAAGTTACTCCCCTTTGTCGCCCCTTTTTTGGCCTCTTGATTGTCTTATTGACATACCAGTACATCACAATATGAGTTCCCACCATGCCCTTGAAACTTCAAGACTTGTAATAGTGTAAGTGCCCCTCCCATGTTTGGATACACTCTGTGGAATCTCTGGAGAAAGTGTCTGGCACAGGAGTGTGCAGAGCCCCGACAAACAGTTAAAACTTTGCTAGTTTTCTGCTTTAGCTGTTGATCTGAATTTAATGATCATTTAGTTTTGATACTTTGGTGATCTATAAGTATTTGCTTGCCTTCAGGCGTGCCTTATTGAATATTTCTATGCTATGATATTATATGTGACATATTTGAATCCCCATGTGCTTGCAATTAAAAGTAGATGGACATTTTTTGTTATTACCGATGTAAATTTGCAAGCAGAAGCTTTGTAAATCCAATACAATTAGAGTTTCACGTCTGCGGGAGGGCCTTGTCATATTCGTGCACAGACCTGCGGCCGGACCTTATTTTTTTGAACTGGGACCTGACAGATGTCAAACAGAAGTTGCACTCCAGGAGAATGAAATTATTCCACAGGTTAGCAAAACAGGATTGCAAATTAACATATTCTTTAAATCTTATTTAGGAATCAGAAGGTTTTATCAGCAATTCAGTATGTGCGGTGTAACAACTATCCAGGTATCTGTAATCTGCCAGTGTGTGTCTATAAAACATTGCAGAAAAACCTCTGAGTTGAATACACTGGTTTTAAGAGCACAAGAACAGATGGAGCAGCCCAATCCACTTCAGTTGATTTTCTACAGCAATTAGATTTCGTGCCGTTCTGCTGGGGGCCACAAAGCAGATGCAGCTGTTCAGGGGGAGCTGTGGTGAATGCGCTTATAGCGCTTCCTCAAACTCCATGGTGTGGGATGCCATGCACCTGGGGTCTGCAGCTCTTTGCTTTCACCACACCCTGGTGGAACTCCCTGTCCCAGGGTGCATCGGACCACAAACCAGCCGCAGCTGTTCAGGGTGAGCTATGGTGAACGTATTTATAGCGCCGCCTCAGACCCCATGGCACGGGACGCCATTCTGCTGGGGGCTACATCTTTTTGCTTTCATAACACCCTGGTGGGACTCCCCGTCCCAGGGTGCATCGGACCACAAACCAGCTGCAGCTGTTCATGGGGAGGCGTGGTGAACCCGCTTATAGCACTGCCTCAAACCCCACGGTGCAGGATGCGCACGGGCAAAGTCCAGGCCAAGTGTGGGCCTGTTTTCAGGTCAGCACCAGGAAGAGGCAGGGCAGGGCAACCCCTCCTTGGTTTTGCTCCACTATTATTAATCTGTAACAGACTTCTGCTTTTTAACTCAGCTTAACCAGGTACTTTTTATTACAGGCTGGGCAGGCATCTGTTTGGGTTTTGCAGAACAGTTATTCATTTTACGTTTGACCGCAATTAGTCCTTCCTAGTGTTCAAAGCCTATTGGTGAGATGAGTAAACACAAGGCTGTGGATGGTGCTCCCAGGGCCCGAAAAGCGAAGAAATCCCGGCAGGGGAAAATGGTGTAATAGATAGGATATTTACTTTATTATTAGGTTGTGCCAATAATATCAATTCTAACCCTATGCCGACCAAGCCCAGCCCAATGGTCGCTACCAGTGAGCTTGCAAAGCGGGTCCACAAAATGTTTGAAAAATTCCACAAAAAGCAACATCTGCCTGTGCGCAGGGAAACCAGGAACTGCTCCTTCAATCAATCAATCAATCAATTAAACAATCAATTAATCAATCAGTTCAGTTGTAAAGCGCACTACTTACCTGTGAGGGTTTCAAGGCGCTGAGGGGAGGGGTTGGGGGGTGCTGCTGCTACTGGTCGAAGAGCCAGGTCTTGAGTCATCTCCTGAAGGTCAGCAGGTCTTCGGTTTGCTGTAGGTTGAGGGGGAGGGTGTTCCAGGTCTTGGCGGCGCGGTGGGAGAAGGACCTGCCTCCGCATGTGGTTCTGCAGATGCGCGGGACCGTTGCCAGGGCGTGGTAAGCGGAGCGGAGTTTCCTGTTGGGTACGTAGAAGGAGAGTCGACTGCTGAGATAGGCTGGGCCGGTTTTGTGGAGTGCCTTTTGTGCGTGGACCAGGAGCTTGAAGGAGATTCTTCTGTCGACGGGGAGCCAGTGCAGGTTCCTCAGATGGGGGGGTGATATGGTCGCGGCGCGGGACGTCGAGGATTAGGCGTGCAGAGGCGTTCTGGATTGTTTGCACTCTGTTGATGAGCTTGGACGAGGCTCCGGCGTAGAGGGCGTTTCCGTAGTCGAGTCTACTGCTGACTAGGGCCTGGGTGACTGTTTTCCTCGTGTTTGTTGGGATCCATCTGTAGATCTTGCGGAGCATATGGAGGGTGTTGAAGCAGGTGGAGGAGACTGCGTTACCTTGTTTGGTCATGGTGAGTTTCGAGTCGAGGATGACTCCCAGGTTGTGTGCATGGTTGGTAGGAGCCAGGGGTGTCCCCAGTGATGCGGGCCACCAGGAGTCGTCCCATGCTGAGGGGTAGGGCCCGAGGATGAGGAACTCCGTCTTGTCTGACTTCAGCTTAAGTCGGCTTTCCTTCATCCAGTCGGTTTCGGCCTTCATTCCCTGGTGGAGGTTGGATTTGGCGGTGAGGGGGTCCTTGGTGAGGGAGAGGGTCAGCTGCGTGTCGTCGGTGTAGGAGATTTTGTTGAGGTCGTGCTGTCAGGCGATGCGTGCTAGTGGTGCCATGTAGACTTTGAACAGCGTCGGGCTGAGGGAGGATCCCTGTGGGACGCCGCAGCTGATCTCGGAGGCTTCGGACCGGAATGGGGGGAGGCGGACTCTCTGAGTTCTGCCAGAGAGGAAGGAGGTGGTCCAGTCCAGGGCCTTGTCTCGGATCCCTGCGTCGTGCAGGCGCGTGCGTAGTGTGCGGTGGCAGACGGTGTCAAAGGAGGCGGAGAGATCCAGGAGGATGAGGGCCGCCGTCTCACCATTGTCTAGCAGGATCCTGATGTCGTCTGTGGCGGCGATGAGGGCGGTCTCGGTGCTGTGGTTGCAGTGGAATCCTGATTGGGAGGGGTCCAGGATGCTGTTTTCTTCGAGGTGACGGGTGAGCTGGATGTTAACTATCTTCTCGATGACCTTAGCTGGGAATGGAAGCAGGGAGATGGGCCGGAAGTTCTTGAGGTCGCTCGGATCCGCCTTGGGTTTCTTCAGTAGGGCATTGATCTCTGCGTGCTTCCTGCTCTCAGGGAAGGTAGGCGTCTCGAAGGAGAGGTTGATGATGTTGCGCAGGTGGGGTGCGATGGAACTGCCGGCTTGCTTTTACCCCTGAAAGACCATCAGGGATACAGAGTGTACCTGGAGTTGAGTGCAGTAATCAATACTCAATTTTATTATACAGATGTTTCTGAAATTGAAAGCATCAAGACGAGAGGCCAAACCCTATGAACCCTGGGGTTAGTTTAATGCTACAGAGCTTGATGGGGGTTATTGAAGAGCTGAGAGATCAGGTTGAGATGGTTCCCAGGGCAGTGGAGAATCTTTGAGAAGGGCAACAGAAGTTGCTGCCCTGGTGGGGAGGGTGGGGGAAAGGTGGAGCTCTCTTCCAGGTATGGGGGCACCAGTAATGTATCTATCCCAGCTGCTCCATGTTATCATTAGCGAACACTCTTGCCCAGCCTCTCTCTAATTTGCCTATGGTTTATCATTGTTTAGTTCCAAATGTGGAACGGGCGTGTTCACGAAATACCTCAAGCAGAGGGAGACAATATGAGAAGGAAGTGGTTGTAAACACAGGGCAGGGGTGAGGGACACAAGGCTATATGTAAACCCCCCTGATAGATCTTGGTGGTCCTGTCTCAGAGGGATGACCCAAAATGGTATTTATGCTTCTAGGAAGAGAGGGGAAACTACGGCAGTGGTATACCTTGTCCATGTCCCCAAGCTGTCTCCTGGTTCTAGAGAAGATAATGATTCCGTAGTAAATAAAAATATCTACTGGTTTTGTGAGATTAAACACTGTTATTGCATTTTTAGGAGTTAAAATATTAAAGCTGAGAGGATTGCAACTCCTGATGGTTTTCAAGATCAGGTGTGTGTCTTTTTTGTAAGCAGAGATCTAGTTGAGGGTCTAATGGCTGTTGATGCCCGAACAATCTCTAATGCAAGTACTGATATACACCTTAAACTTCAAGACCCGTTGAGCCCTTGGCCTCACAGTGTGATGAAGTAGACAGAGGTGTTGGAAAAGGGAACAGTGGAATCAATAGTAATCTTCCCAGACTGGAGATCAAGGCTCCTCGCCGTAGTACTAGGGGTGTAAGAGCTTGCAAAAAGAGCATGTTGGCACACCCGCCCCCAATACAAATACATTCCCGGGATAGGGAAAATCATTCAGGGGCCTATCGCAACTGCCCCTTAGGGCATGTACCATTACAGATGGTCAATCCCCCCCCCCATGTCAGTAATGAGAGGAATACCAACATTTTTTTTATCCTTCAAGTCCTTGACAAAAATAGTTTATTGCATGAAGCACTAATAAAAATTACTTCATGGAATGTAGCGGGAATATCTAAACTGCTATCTGAGGCTGAGTGGGTTCAATTTATTGATATCTTCGATATTTGTTTATTTGAGGAAACAAAAATGTTTCATGGAATGAGGTCAAGTCTGCAAAGTGTAGACCTTTAGGGGGGGTTGGGCATCTAGGTTAAAATAGTTCTCCAATTCAGAATGAATACAGTACCCAGTGACTTCCCAGATATCTTAGTGCTTAGATTGGTGTTTCCCTCTGGCTTAACCCTAAAAATGTATAACGTTTTCAATAGAATGGTGGCCTGAAATGAGGAGGCAAATATTATTACCAAAGCAAGTGCTTTAAAAATGTGGGGAAGGATCTAACTCTGTTTTACAGGAGATCCTAACTCTGCCATTACCCGGATGGTTGCTATACCCCTTGATCTAATCTGCGAACTGGATAACCAGGGTGGCATACCGCAGATAGACCTGATAGACCTTCCAGCTGTGAGATGGACACCTAAAGCTGGTCAGTTGATGGCAGTAACACTAAACTATGACCTTAGTGCCATAAATGGTATATGTCCTTCAGATCGACAGGGCAAGTCGACATTCAATAGGTCAGGCCACAGTAGTAGAATCAGCTATTTCTGGCTGATGTTAAGCTTTGGCCTGCCATCTTGGATATGGAAGTGATAGATTGAGCAGATAATGACCACAATACCCGTACCTTAACAATATGTGTTAAATCAGTTCTAGCCTATGTGAGCAAGGGAAACAGAGCGATAGGAGAACTCTTGCCCAATAACAAAGTTATTAAAATCTATTAGGTGTGACTGGGTAGCAAGAAACCCTGCAGGTCTGGATATTGTAAAGGGAAGTGTGTGCGCAGACTATGAGCATCTTTCCAAAGTTCCTCTTGAATCTACAAATGAGGAACTGGCATGTAGTCATGACAAGCTATTTAACAAGATAAGGTAAGTGTCGTGCAAAGATATAAGGAAAGGGAAGATCTCCCCAAAGCCCGATACATTATACAATGGCGATTGTAGAGTGGCCAATATTGAGCTCCCTTGTGGCTATTAAATCTAGACCTCAAATAGAGGTATTGAAATCTAGGACTCACTATCGGAAAGTATTGACAAATCCAAAAAGGGAGTGGGAGAGTTCACTATGGATGATTCTGCATGAAGCACTGTTCAACAAGAATACAAAGGCATTTTGGAGATCAGCTGAGGTGACCATAGTGGTCTCAAACCAGTGCTGTATTTTATTATCCAACCTAATGAGTGAGTAGTGCAATTTTAGTCAGCTTTATATCCACAAGTGTAAGACTGCCAAGATTAATGGCATGTCGCTAGGTAGTAGAACCCTACCCATCTCCAGTAGTTTGAAATTCTTTCTAAAAGAAACAATAAACACAATCGATTCCTGTATCCCAGGTCACGCACCTGGCCCAGATGGAGTACCAAATGACCTGTATTAAAAAAAACAAGAAATTTGGGGGGCATATATAAACCTGCTCTCCAACACTATTTTAGCTGGTATGAACATTCCCTATTGTTAGAAACTAGACAGAATTGTTACTAGATTCAAGACAAGGGATCAAGCAATACCTGCTAATTATAGTATCAATCAGCCTAATTGATTCTCTCCAAAAACATTTTTGTAAGCAGGTGTTGAGAATCCCCAAGATTAGATTAGTGAAGAGAGTGTTTAATCAGATTGCCAGGCAGGTTTTAGATCCATTGTGAGTACTGTAAATCAGATCTTTTGGTGTGTTTATATTTATTGGAAGGCGGTATTCATCGACAAGGGTAAACTATATGTTGCCTTTGTCAATCTTCGATCGGCCTTTGATATGGTCCCTCGAGAAAAAGTTATGGAGAGTACTCAAGGAAATGAGTGTTCCCGTTCCTCTCCTAGACTTTTGGTAAGGTTACATACAGATACTTCGGCCCAAGTCAGATGTGGGAGGATGGGGCATTGACTCATCCATACAGATGGAGGGGTAAGACAGGATGGCATTTTGGCCTCAACAATTTTTATTCTATATATTAACTGTGTAATTGAGTTTCTGAATAAAGATGGATGTGATGCACCTAAAACAGGAGGGCGGAGGGCACCCACACTCCTTTTTGAAGGCGATGCTCTGCTAATCTCTGAATTGCCGCAGGGACTTCAGCAGCTTTTAAATGACTTTCGGTTGTTTTGCCTTGAGCGGGGTTTGGAGCTCAAGAGCTCCAAGACCAAATGTGTGATTTTTGCTCACATATGATGATTTACTGCAAGAGACGGATGTTGGTGGGTGACATCCCCTTAGAAGCGGTGGCTAAATTTGACTTTCTAGGTATAAAACTCACAAGAAATCTATGCTGGTCCCAGCAAGTGGAAAGGGCACAGTTGTCCTTGGTACCACACACTGCAAATATAGCAAGCATTCATAGAAAAATGATATCTAGAAGCACTGCACTAGAGATTTACAATGTTAAGGCTCTAAGGTCAGTCTTCTGTGGTGTGGAGCTATGTGGTAGTACAAAAAACCATAGCTTGTCTGTAGCGGAGCATACATTTCTGAGATCCTTACTAAACCTTCCAGTGAGTACCCCATTGACTCCCCTCTGTCTAGATTTGTCACAGAAAAAAATTATCATAAGTTTGAGTGCAGACTCCTCATGGTTTGGGAAAGTGTTGCAGTGGCCAATATTTTGAAATGAAAGGATGCATTGTCTACTGCTTATATTGATTTTAAGTCTATGCCATTGTATAAGAATGCCATTGCTAAAATGTTTGCTCCACTGGCAAGGAAACTATATCTACAGTTTAGGTATGGATCCCTGCCTGTGAACAGTTTTAGAAGGAGGTGGCACAAAGAAATGGTTACTGATGATGAGTCCTGTGTGTGCTGTCAAGGAGGGCCGGGGTCGCTCAACTATGTACTGTTCTTTTGTCCTTTTTATAAACAGTCTCGAGTTAAATGAATTACCCACCTTTGTAGAAAGCTGGGATCCAGGAGGTGTTCAGAATAGTGCAGTCAGATTCAAGCCAGATTGTGGTATTCTGTATGGCTACATTTCTGATGGCAATGTGGATCAGACGCACAAAATAAATATATAATAGTTCTTAAATTCTACCCTTCTTGGGTACCATTTCCTTTTATGCTGATAACTTGATGTTCCGCTGTTAATACTGCGTTTTAGCTCTTGGAGAAGAATTATATCTTTTATATGTTCTTACTTAAAATGTGTCTAAAAGATGCAATTTTAAGATTTTATAGAGGAGTCTTTTTCATCTGCTGCCATTCAAATGGATTAACAAAGGAATACTTAAAAATGTTCTGTTTTAGGTATCTATTTTGATCTGTTTAGGAGTATGTGTTGTGCTATTTATATATGATTGTATGTGTCGAGTCTTTTGAGGTACTTTTTTTATTTAAAGTGATCGAAATAAAGTCTTTCTGAACTGAACTAAACTGAAGTGTAAATTTGCAAGCAGAAGCTTTTTAAATCCATCCATGCAAGGATTTGCGGTCGGACCTTATATTCTTTCAACCGGGACCTGACAAATGCCAACAGGGATTATACACCTGCTTACAGCCATTGCAACACACACCTTGCACTCCAACAGAATGCAATTATTCCACAGGTTAGCAAAACAAGGTTGCCACTGCAAATTAACTCATTCTTAAAATCTTAATTAGGAATCAGTTGCTTTTATTAGCAATTCACTTCGCGCCTGTAACAACTCTCCAGGTATGGGTAATCTGCCAGTGTGTGTCTATAAAACATTCCAGAAAAACCTCTGAGTTACACACAAGGGTTTTAAGAGCACAGGAGCAGATGGAGCAGCCCCATCCACTTCAGTTGATTTTCTGTGGCACTTAGATTTCACCTGAGGAAAACGTTAAAGAGGCAGAGAAAATCATAATTTATATGCTGGTTTTCAACAAATAGACTACCTGGAATTGTTAAACTGAAAGTGCATATGGATTCGATCTCTACATAATAGCAAAGATATCGTTTTCCAAGCATTCTAAAGGGCAATAACTTATAGAATAATAATCGTAACAGCTGTATAATTGTTTTAACACTTCAGAATTGTTAAATATTATTCTCATTTCGAGAACACTAATTTTAGAATCAGACCTTTGCACCATAAAAGTTGCAATCCTGAGCGCAACACATTTAATCAACAACGACGATGGGCTCTGAGAAGGGTTTTTCTACCTCAGATTAAAAGAGGTTTCCTTCATAAATTATGGATGAAAAATGCATGCCCCTGAGGGGTTTAGACTTTTTCAACATTGCATCAATTATTTAAATAAAATAACTTCCATTCACTATGAGTACCGTCTATATTGCTTGTTAATGAATTAGTGTTTGTACACCTTTTCTACAGATTCGAATTTTGTTTATTTATCCATTTATTTATTTATGCATACATGCATTTATTGGAGTGCGCTGAGCATGTCGAATATACAAATCTTATATAGTAACGTGTCAGTATGTAGGAAAGTCCTTATCGATTGGGGAGGCAGGATGAAAAAAAAATGAGGCAAACCAATTGTCAGAAAGGCTAAAGGTAACACGAGGTGACGCCACTCGAGAGTTGATGATGCAATATAGGTGCTGAGGAAAGAGCTGAGGGAGACAATGAGGTTCTTGTAGTAGGCTGATTTTGTGACATCAAGAGCACATGTAAGGAACTTATGGCGATTTTGTATTCATCAAGAGATGCTGGGGCATATTATCAAGCAGGGCGTTAAAATTATCACCGCTTTAGGGGCAGAAAGCTGCCACTAAAGCGGCGATAATGGACTTGATAATATGCCGCAGAGAATTCCCATAGAAGCCCATGTTGACACCAGTACATGGGCTTCTATGGGAATTCTCTGCGGAATATTATCAAGCCCATTATCGCCGCCTTAGCGGCAGTTTTCTGCAGCTAAAGCGGCGATAATTTTAACGCCGTTTCTTGATAATATGCCCTTAAGAGGTTCTCAATGTTCTCCATCTGTGAATTTTAGGTCATGATTGAAGGTGGTGAGTAAATAACGGGGTAGGAATGAGTTACGAGTCACAGACAAATATGCCATCAAGAGGTTCACCATCCCCTTGGGTGAGGGCAATTTATGTATCAGTCGAAGAGTGGAAGGAGAGGAGTGGAGTGAGCATTATCTTAATTTGTAATCTTTTTTTAATCTAAAGTCATAAATGACAAACAAAACGAGCGGAAGGGCCCGAAGCATATCAAGAAATGGATCAAGAAAATTGATGGATGATCTGGCTTTACTACGTAACATGACATTATAATGCACACGTTGACAGGTGCCATTATAAAGGTCATAGTGGGTTTATTTGAAGATTGAGGGAAGTCAAAGTGTAAAACTTGTACAGTGTTGAGGATTTGATGAGGAAGCATCTAAGGAGGTAATTTGGAAATTGACGTGAGTGAGCAGCTTTAAGTTGGATGTTGAGCGGTTTATTACCCTACCCCGGGGGTGTGGCCAGCAGCCGGCTAAAATGGCTGCAATCTGCCAGAGCTGCGCTATCTGCCAGCTAACTGCCCCGTTATATCTGGCATAATCCGTTTTTTCACAGAGCACTAGTGCAGAGAGAGAGGTGGGAGATCGGAGCGACGACCCTGCTGATGAGCTATGAGCCGGAGAGACAGTAACATCCTGAGGTCTCGGGTCGGAGCTTCGGGAGCCCAAGCAGACAAAATGGCGCTGACTCGCTAGGCCTGAGGGGAGCAGAGTCAGAGGTTGCGGGCTGGGGGCCTCTGCACCACCCGTGGCGACAACAGCCGCTTGATGTCCTGACCAGGCAAGGAGAAATACATGGCTCACCCCCCCAGTGATCTGGGGGGCGGCAACACAGGATTCCATATGGGCTGGGCGGCGCCGCCCTGCTGGCCGAGTATACATAGGTAGCTGGTACCTTTAGAGGGGGCCCAACATCATTGGCGGTGAGGGGACCGGCAGAGTACGTTGCACCGGTGAAGCGGGGGCCAGGGTTTCGGGCGACCCCTCCTTCCCTTCTGTTCGGTGCGGCAGCAGCCGTGGGGCCAGCAACTAATGGCACGCTTCTGGACCAGGGAGCCAAGTGAGGTCCTGCCCACGGGTGGAGGCGTCTGGTGCGGTGATCTGGGCATTCCTGCCGGCGAGGGACTGCAGTGCCTGAGAGGAGGGGCCCCTGCTGGATTCTCGACCGCATGTGAAGAATCACGTGATCGCCTGGGAAGCAGAGACTGGGGACTCCCTTGGTCCCTCAGCTGGGCCTGGAGGCCCAGGAGTTGCTATGGTGAACAGCGGAGTGGCCAAAGATCCAGGCCTGACATCGAGCAGGCCGCAGACAGTGAGGGGTTGCAGTGGATACCAACATGGGAGCGGTCGGGTCTTCTGAAGAGGTTTTGCTCGTGAGTGACCCTGAGACGCAGCGGCCTGGGCTGGTGGGGCACAGACAGCTCCCTTCAAGATGGTGAGGTAAAGTGAATGAGCCCAGATAGGGAGAAATTCGCTTGTGCTAACCCGAGGAGTACAGAGGGGAGGCTGGTACCCAATAGTTTAAGTGGGGCCACCCGGACTAGCGGGCCCCTCTCAGTGACTCCACCCAGGCGTATCTGGGTTGTAGCGGAAACCACGCCCCTGGAGATTTCACAAAGCTGCCTGATGGGGCATACAAAGGGAGTGGGACCGTGCCAGGTGAACTACATCGGTAAATACACAGTTACTATGGGCCAGGAAGATGGTGCGACTGGAGGGGCGCAGCCAAACAGGGGAGGCGAACAAGCCCCCGACCCCTCGCTAAAAGACATTATGAGGGCGATATCAGAGATGCATAGAACCTTGGAACCAAAACTGGACTCCGTAACAGAAGAGGTCAACCTGCTCAGGGCAAACTTCATGAAGATGACAGACAAGATCATGTCTGCCGAAATGAGCATAGGAGGCCTTCAATCCAAAACTAAGCGTCTGGAAGAACAAGTCTCGAAATTGACCAAAAATCAGGCGGACATCCTTGCCAGGCTAGAGGACCAGGAAGCCAGAGCATGCCGCAACAACATTCGAGTAGTGGGGGTGCCTGAGGGGATGGAGGGGCTGTCGGTGGACCTCTTCCTAGAAGACCTCATCCTGAACAAACTCAAGCCAAAATGTCTATCAATTTTTTTCTCTGTGGAAAGGTAGCACTGCGCTCTGAGAATTAGGCCACGACCGGGGCCCCCCCGCACGATAATTACATGCATGCTCAACTATAGAGATAGAGATGCCATCCTTCAGGCGGCGCACCAACATGATGATCTGCAGCATGAATATGTCACTGTCCGATTCTTTCCTGACTTCACACTCCCAAGTACAGCGCCAACGACGAACATTTGATGGGGTGAAGAGGACCCTGCGTGACCAGAACATCTAGTACATGATAATATCTCCAGCAAAACTGAAAATCCTGGCGGAGGGTAAATCTTTCCTCTTCAACTCACCAGAAGAGGCGAGCGACTGGCTGGAGGGCGGGAGAACGGTTGGGTGGAGAGGAGGCAGGGCCCAACCGCACAACACACAGGTGCGATATGTGGAGCAGAGAGAAGAGGACCAGGGGCCTGAGAGCCTGACCTAGGGACAAAGACCAGATAAGTGAACAGTTGGGGGTACTACGGCTATCAGAGATGGTCCTCTACCTATGTTGGGGTGGGAGGGGATGGGGATGAGACTTCAATCGAACTGATGTTAAGGGACTTTTGACATTTGGCGAACAATTGCAGTGTTGGCGAAGCTGATAGCCTTGGCAAACATTTGCTTGGAGATCTACATACGGAGGTGCTCCTAAAGTGGGGCATGGGGCATTTGTTACTCGTTAGCTACATGCTGTGATTTCAGGCTGGAGGCTGGCTCATGCCCCTTACTACTTGCTACCATTACACAGTAAGGGTGACAGGCACTCTGCATGTTGGGGAGGTGGGGGGTACTCTACTCACCTAGCAGGGTTGCAGGGAGGGGGGGTTGGATTACTGTTTAATTTGTTGTTAATTGTTAGGCTGATCCAGCTCAAGACAAACAGAGTCAGTCAGTCAGTCATAAAGCTTTATTCGATACATTGCAAAAATGACCATAAAAGCACATATAAACTACATAACGTCACCATATAGAATAATTACAGGGTACAATCATACAACTAAGCCATCCGGATAATTAAAACATCATACTTTTCCTTACTTGGATACATTTAAGAAGGTAGGTAGCAGTAATAAAACAAATATCTACTTCATACATATTAAAAAGCAGTTTCATTGAATCGTGCACGGTACGTACACCATATTTTACAAAAATTGTTTTTCAAAAATGTATTTGTAAATGATGGTACAGTTTACATATCAAAAGTAGATGTAAAGTGCTTTGTGCTGAGGTGCCATCGCAGGGGCAGGGACCAACAGGAAGTGATCTGGAGGAGGGGAAAGCTTCCAGATTATGTACAATACCCAACCTTAATCTGGTCAGTACAAACCGATGAGATGCTCTAGTTACATTACTGAGATAGATTTGATAGCCATCTCCATCCACAAATTTGTTATAAAATATACGAGTAACTAGTTGACCAGTGCTTTCCTTCCGTTTCTCCCCCCAGTAGGTAATAAATATATTCTTCATCTCAGGTTTTGACAAAACTGAAACTGAAGCAGCATAGTAATCCACAGTAATATCTATACCATAGATATCTCGGAAACTGGAGACAACATATTTTAGCCACGGGATATTGAGATAGTTATCAAGGGAGAGACAATCAGTTACAACTGCTCTGTTTAAGGAGGTCTCTTCCTTCAAACATACAGATCGCCACAGCATGAGTGGCCTTAAGAAGATCATATCGGACAAATGATGGATCCCTAGCTCTCTATGGATTAATTCATTAGGGGCTGATTTAGGCAAGCACAGGAGCCTTTTGAGGAAAAGATTTTCCTCCACTTGCAAAGTAATGTTCGGTGTATATCCCCAAACCCCTGCTCCATAAAGAGCAGTGGACACGCTACGTCCTTTATAAATTTGTAGCATTTCCCATATACGTCTTTCCCCTAATTTAGCCGCAAATTTAAAAACTCCATGGGCACTTTTTGCCATTTTTGTCCGCACATTGGTGGTTTCATGGGACCATCTACTGTCCTTTGCAAATATGATTCCCAAATAGCAGAATGTATCTACTTGTTGGACCTTGTGCCCGTCTAAAAAATAGGATTGAGGTCTCCTAGACCCTGCCCCACAAGTCATGATAGAAGTTTTAGTTTTGTTGATGAGTAGTTTCCTATTCTCAATGAAAATAGAGCAACTATCCATCAAACGTTGAAGCCCTAATGGGGTCCTTGCCAGTAACACGGGATCATCTGCATATAACAGTACCGGTACGTCAAGGCCATTAATCTTAGGAACATCAGCGCTCACCCCCTTTAAAACAACATCTACCTCATTAATGAAAAGTGTAAAAAGAAGTGGGGCAAGAACACATCCTTGTCTAATCCCACGGCGAAGCCTAAACTTCGTCGTACACTCCCCATTAGTACCATATCGTATACTAGTTCGGAGATTGGTATATAATTGGGCAAGAAAAAAGACAATTCCTTCTGGTGCGCCCATTTCTAACAATTTGATCAACCATATCGAAGGCACTACTTAAGTCTGCAAAGCAGAGATAAAGGGAACCCGTTTTAGCCTGCGTGTACTTCCCTATAAGGAAATTTAAATTTAAACACTGGTCCATGGTTCCACGCCCCTTCCTAAAACCATATTGGGTACTAGCCAAAATCCCATTATCTTCTGCCCATTGTTCCAGCCTTACCAATAGAACCCTCTCATAATTTTAACCGAGGAATCTAGTAGGGAGATAGGGCGGTAGTTCTTAACATCCCCTCTGTCACTTTTTTGTAATTTGGAATTATAATAGATTCCTCCCAGGTTGGTGGCACCCCATCGCTTACAGCAGCATTAAATACTTTAGCTAGCAGAGGTCCCCACATCTCAGGCACAGCTTTATAAACATCAATAGGGAACCCATCCGGTCCCTGTGCCTTGCCCCCTTTGCTAGCATTAATACTCAATATAACCTCTGCGGTGGTAACATCCAACGGGATAGAGGACCAAGGTCCACTACTATCATCTGGCGGTATATTAGTGTTAAAAATGGTGGAAAAATGAGTTACCCATGTAACCTTGTTGACATTAGAGGTAAGTTCTGGGACCATATCATCTTTAAGAAAAGTGCAGTTAACTGTTGCCCAAAATAGAGCACAGTTAGATGTCTCAGCTGCCTGTGTCAATTTGTTCCAGGCCTCTTGCTGTAACTCCATCTTGCGCCGTTTAACGTCTATCTTGTAATTCTGCCTTAGTTGGTTAACAGCGTTCATATCTCTTGGCCTGACGGCCAAGCCCTGCTTAAGCTCTGATAGCTTTGCGCTACAGGCATGATCGAACCAACCTTTTCTGGGAGCTAATTTCCCTGGGACAGTTTTAGTAAATTTATTTTCGATGACTTTATTAATAGATATAAAATCCTTCACGATGTCATCAGCCTTACGATCGCTCTCAAGGATAGCGAGAATTTATTCTCGACAGTCCTTAACTATGGACTTAATAACTCCTTCAGCTTTTTCTCCTTTCCATCTAATTCTTGCACCATTGGGTCTGTGGGCTTCGATATTCATCACAGAACGATCAGAAGGGAGAACTCTATCCTTCCACAAAGTGATAACAGTGATGATACAATTATGGTCACTTAACATATAATCTCTGACCTTAGGTGGCTTGCACAGTGAAGTAATATTAGATGACACGCAAATGTGATCAATCACTGTGTTTGCATTCCTTCCCGTGAATGTGGGGATTGTATCACCCTGTTCACTCTTAGCGTTTTCTAAAATTTCCATATCAAGTGTTGCCAATAGTTTATTCAGGGAATCCCCGTATAGATTATGCAGGAAGTGCAAATCATCTTCCTCAAAATGATTCTTAACCCCACAAACCCCCAAGGTCGAAAAAATACAAGTGGGTATATTAAAATCCCCTACCCAAATAAAATTAAAATCAATATTGTCCCCTGTGATTAAATCGTCTAGGGCAACCCCTAATTCATTCACGGCTTTATGCCTCGTGCTATCGAAGACGTTATTATAGAAATTTATTAAAATAGTATTAGAGCCCTGATTGTCCGATAACCACAAGATCTGGGAATGGACACCAACGATCAGGTATCTTTTAACTTCAATTGGGATGTTAACGGAAACCAATACCAGGAGCCCTCCCTTCGGTCTACCGGATAACAATGCTAGGGCTGGTAGATTAAATGAGACATGGCCGGAATAGCTGACACTTTCCTTGCACCAGGTTTCTTGGAAGCATATAATGTCATGAGAGCTAATAAACTCAGCCCAACCCGGATTATCGCCTTTAGCAGCTAAACCAGCAATACTACTACTGCATGAGGGGGAAAAAGTACCCAAAGGTACTCCCCCATATGCCTGTTGTCAATCAACAGCCTCCAGTCCGCTAAACCTATTTTGAATAGGAATTCGACTCAAAACAGGAGGGTGCACTTGCCAACCCCTATTGGTCATTCCCTTCCCTCTTCGCTGTACTTGGGTCCACTCATCTGCAAAAGTTGAAAAATGATTGGGGGGATAGAAATAAGACAATGGGAGAGATTGTATGGTAGCTGCTGGACTATGATGTTTCCAATTACAAATATACTCCACAGTCCTAGGGTCCCTAAAATTAACAACGACACAATCCCCCCTAATATCCTTAGCCAAATGTCCCACCCAGGACACCCCCCGTGCCATAAGTATTTTACTAGAAATGTGCGGGGGTAGTGGTCTGAATTTATTTAGCCAGTCAGCAACTTTATTCTTTAAGGTCATAAATGATTCTTGACCTGGCTTACTCAATTCAGGGACCCCTGTTAAAACAACCAAATATGGGCTCGTTTCCGGGGGCAGGTCGATTATAGTTTCACCCATAAGCATGTGAATGTTGGAGTGGTTGGGGGGAGATACACGCAGTAGTTTCCACTGGTCATGCTCACGACTATGGATAAATTAGTGCCAATCCAGGCCTGGACATGGAATGTAAATGGTCTGGGAAACAAATTAAGCATACATTTGTCCTCGAGAAAATTAGGAGACACTCCCCGGATGTAGTAATGATGCAAGAGACTCACCTCAGGGGGAGCAAATACAAAGCGCTAGATGAATTTGGTTATAGGTTAGAGGCACACTCGGGGTATACCACTGACGCTAGAGGGGTGGGAATCATGATGTGGACTACATGTCCATTTGCCATAGTTGGGGTCTGGTCTGATGAAGCCAGCTGCTGTGTGGCAGTGGCAGGGAGGTTGGAGGGGCATCCAATAACATTCTGTTTGTTTAATATACCCCAGAGGGTTCGGAAAATAATTTTCTCAACAATCAGCAAAATCCTGATAGGGCTCCCAGTAGGCACTCTTTTGGTGGGGATTGATGCCAATGTGGTTTTTGATCTGGAGCTAGACCACTCTAGTGCAACAACAGGATGGGGGACTGAGAGTCTCCTCGACGGTTTCTTGTCGGCTTTGGGGCTGGTGGACATCTTGCGAATGCATTCCCCCCGGCAGTAACAATACACATATTATTCAGCGCGCCATGGCTCATTCTCAAGAATAGACTATTTATGCAAAGCGATAAGGTGGGTGACTTTTCAGCACCTACACATATGGCCAGGGGCGTCTCTGACCACTCCCCATAGGGGTGATAAACCAGGGTCTTTATATCAATAGAGAATCATTCCTGAAGATAGACCACTGGCGGCTCAGGGACCCAGTGCTGAGGGACAAACTCTGGATGGGAACGGAATTATATTTCCAGGAAAACACAGGGTCAGTAGACTCACACCAAACTATCTCACCTATAAAAGAGTACACTTCTAGGATGCCACTGCGTCAAAACCTTAATCCTGCTTGAAGAAGGCGTAAGGAGTGACTCAGTACAATAAGTATAGGCCTCAACATGCATTGCTTAGTGTTGCATCGTGCTTGCCACATGACTCCAGCAATGCGTGACATTTGGGCCAGCAGATGCATCAGATTTTCTGACGCATCTGTCAATCCTTGTGCCATGGTGCGCCCTATTGTAAATACAGTGCATCCATTGCAAGCTGGCACAGGTAAACTAATGCATCTCTACAGATGCGTTAGTGTCTTATAAAACTGCCCCTCAGTTTTTAGGTACACCTGTCCTAGATTAAAAAATACAACTGAATGCAGGTGGAATGCCATCTTGCACATGTGTTCTTTGTCCTACCCGGGGAGAAATGCACTTAACGAGGAATACTTGTGCAGCACATAACATTGTCAGGGGCTGAGGAATATAATTACCTTCATGGCAATTGCATTATGTTCATTAGACTACTCTTTGGCCTCTGACAGTGCAGGAAGTTTTTCTGCTGAGAAGCCTATGTGTGATGCCCGCTTCTAGAATACCAAGAGTACCCTGCAAGCAGGTACTACACCCAGGCTTCTCTGATTTCAAGAGGACTGTGAGGGGTTTTGACAATAAATTAACCTTAATGGAATTATCATTAAAAGACTTATATTGGTACACCTTTCACAGTGCTACTAAAATGAGCTGTGTTCAGGCTTTGGATGTAGAGAAACCCTAATTTCACAGGAGAAAAAAAGGCAAATTTCACCTTTTTAAATTTGCCTTTTAATGTCACCAAGATCTAATAACAATGTTTCAGGGGGGTTTGTTCTGGCATGAAAGTACTAATGATTTACTTGTAGATGTTTGGATATATACATAAGGGTAGTTAGAAGTGTTTGGAGATGCAGGAGATGGTGTATCTAAGAAGGGCAAAGAATGTAAGAAGAGGGAAACAAAAATAGGATAAAAATAGGATAACAGTACGTGGCATTGCATCATTGATAAAATGTATAATTGAGGTTGTGATGGGGCATGGGTGGGATTACTGACAATTACTCCAACAAAGGTCACACTGAATATAGTTCACTCTGGCAGATGAAGGACACATTACTCAAAGGTAGGCTTTCTGTTTATGTTTGGAGTGAATTCTGATGTGATTTTTTTAAATGTTTCTCAGCGTTTTCCAAATTGAAATATCAGTCATTATCAGTGCTTGCATTTTATTTTGTCATACAGTTTCACGGGGATGATATATTTCCCTCTTTTAAAAATTACATAACCTGTGAAGGTGTAGAGAGAAAAACAACAGCTGCACTAAATATGTTACAAAAAATGTTGCAGTCCATAATATATCATGATCCTGTAAGACCATAATATCGGTAATAGACAGAGGAGTACATAAAAAATGTATATCAATGTGCAATGCCGCAACTGAATAAAGTGAAAATGCTTAAGAGACAGCATACTTTATCCATATTGATATTTCCGTTCGAGAACCTTCGAGACAAGAGCTTTGGAACCCTTCCTTAGCTGACCCATCTGATACCCTACTTTCCTGCTGGGAGCTAAACCATTCATCCAAAGGTCCCCAGATCTTTCTCTCCTTCCACCTAGCTCTCTTCCCCTTATATTCAAATAAGGCCATTTCTAAATTAACTAGCATTTGCAATGCAATAGGTCTTGCATTTGTGAGAGCTTAAGCTATTACCATTGTAAATAACAACACATTGAGTATAGTAAAAGCACTGTTAAGGAGTATCATACCCTGTATTTACCTGAGAAGCCAGTACTCTATTTTGCAATCCCACTCCCTCTGTGGGAGAGATCTTCATTGTTTTGTTTCAGTACCACCTCATGGTACAGCTTCTGAATTTCACAGGTGCTGGTGGCTCCTCTGGGTCACAGGTTCTAGTTTGTCCCTGTGATGGATCTTCTGGCCAGACCATAATGCACTTTATGCTCTTTTGCCAATTTTATGAAACTTATTTTATCTTATTTAACTGCAGGGATGCTGTGTTTTTCCTTCAACCTTTAAATGATCATGATGTCTGTTTAAGTGTTTGTGTATTTCTCAAAGCAGTCATGAACAGTGCTTAATTTGCGACAGTGGTTTCCAGTGCTCAGCCCTGGCACCTAATTATCAACCCCCGCGCTTTTTATGAGCACCAGTCAAGAACATTTATGGCACGAGAGATTTAAGATATTTGCCCAGAATCATTGGATTTTGAGCTGAGACTCAAACCTGGTTCCCCAGCTTTGAAGTCGGCAGCTCTGGCCGTACCACCACATCCTTTCCCCACTTTCATGGTTAGTAGTTGGTTCTGTTTTAGGCGGCACTAAGAGGAGAAATGGGCTGGTGCAGGCTATCTACTGACAAGAGCCCCAGCACTGATGTTTTTTTACAAATTAACCACTGGTGGTGAGGGCTCTAAAGTTGATGCATGGCTAGGTGCAATAAGATGGCTATACTGATTTTGGGGAAACGAGAAATATGTCTAGTGTATTTTAATAATTGTTCTATTGTCGTCTTTTAAGCCGATTTATATTTTGTGTATGATTTCATGGGATTTTTTCATGTCCAATTTCTGTGGCGAATAAAGAAATTTGATTTAGAATTTCCTGCTGGACCCAGAATCCAAGGTGCAGTAAAGCAGAGGTGCCAAAACCACCACTCCCAGGGCCTAGCCACGGGAAGACATTGCATTGTGGGTGAAACTGACTAATTAATGTTCCAATTACTTACTAGTAATTCCATTACTTCGAGTCCATTTGTCCTACCACCAGTCATTGCATTAAGGAAGTGGACGAGGAAGTAATGAGTGTTTTGTGGTGGCTGGGATGGGAGAGCAGCATTCAATGTATGCTCTCTGGCAAACCGCTTGGACACAAGCTCTTAGCTGTCTGTTGGTGCTATAAAAAAGTGAAAGTTCACAAATAACGTTAACAAAGTTCACATTTGATGAAAAGTTGTGGGTGAAAATTCTTGCAAGAGATGTTTTATGCAAAAGATTTTTCTGTGGTAACCTTTCTTTGCAGTAACATTTGCGCAGTAAAAGTGAGTTTTGCTGTTTTTTTCTGCTAACCCAAATGACTGTATTTTTGTCTTTTGTGTGCTTTAAATTCAGGATTCTTTGTGAAGCTGAGAAAGTTTAGAAAAACGACAACACATGTTGTGCCCCTAATTGTAACTTAAGCTGAGCCGGCCAGAATAACTACATTTTCATGTTCACAGATACGATTTGAGTGGACAAAAATATGAACACAGAATCAATCAAACACCCCCTGCGCCCCAAAGTTCGGAGGGGGGTTCGACTAGCAGCACTCTAAAGAAACCAGGCTATTTATCGGCCATCCATTTCTCCCTCTCGAAGCGCACAGCTCGCTGTCGTAGCTCCCAGGTGTGTCTCTTTCTGCTTTGAATACGTTTGTTTCTGTCTTGTTGCCTCAGGGCTGGCCACAATGAGTTAAAGCCAGACCTGCCTGTATTGATTTCATGTTGAACTGTGTGCTTTGGGGTTGTCTCTTCTGCCCTTGTTTGTTGACATGTTTTTCGCCGCTCCTTTCTGTCCTCACGATAGAGAGAGTCTGTTGCTAACAGCCAGCATGAGCAGGCTGGCTTCTTTCATCTCCTCCTTTCTGTAGTCACGCGAGAGAAGCTATTACTGCTTCGTATGGTTTCCGCCACAATTAATTACGTAACGGAGGACGCTGCGCCACGTACTTCATATAGGTAATGTCGGTATTAAAAATGTATAATTTGTACTGAGCTTTAAAAACATGAATTTGCCCTTTTTTTCTTTATTAGAATTTACAGTAGAGAAAAGTTTGGTGCTCTGATTCTGTCAACAAATGCTTCTGAAGAAGAGCCTTCAAGTTTTGACACTGTCTCTTTCCTATAACTCCTCAAGGCCTCGTCACTGGTAGGAAGCGCTACATAAATGTAATTACAAAAGACTCAAGTGAGGGAGGGCGCTCTTGTGTGATTAAGCGCAGCCCACAGCTTTTATGGCCTTCAACCTCTGCTGGAGCCTGGAGTTTCTAGACTCCTTTGACCCCTGGGAGGAGGAATGCTGCCCTGATGTCAGCTGAAGCTCCGGGGGATGTTTTGCAATCCTCTTTTAGGCTGTGGAGATGCTGGAGCTCTGAAGCGACTCCTAACTGAACCAAGTAACATGGTGGGAGGGGTGAGGGACGAGAGCCCAAAGCAGAAGGAGGGAGGGGCTGCAATGTTTCATGGTAACTACTGCTCTGAAGCTGAATTAACAGGGAGGAATGAATTTGGCAGCTTTAGTTATGCTACAAACTGAGCGCACTGGAGTGCCTCACTGCTGATCACACAAAGCAGGGGCTGGTACGGTGGTCTCCTGAAGCCATGTACTCGGCAGGAGAGGAGAGGCCGTGGGAAACTTCAGAATAGCAGGCAGACCACGAGTAAATGACCGACCCCAGAAAGGCTTGGAGGGCGAGACCTGCAGGCCAAATAGCAGAACCGAGCACTGCAGTTTACCTGATGCAGGAATATAAATAAAACACAAGTGGGCAAGGGTGTTGTAAGTGTGAAGGGGATAACCGTGTGATTTACAGCCCAATTTACAGAAAGTGTTGTAGGGAAGGCAAGCTCAGAGCAAGAATTCTCTGCAAATGTTTTGCGGTTTTCCGGACGCCAGGTGCCGTGATCGAGTGTGTTCAGGGCTCCGCTCCCTGTACCTGCCTTCAGCCTTTCCGCCCAGCCGGCCGTTGCTCGCTGGGGGTCTACCGGGCACCGTTTGAGCTCCTTCCATCTCTCTGCGGACCTTCTGTGTTCCCGGCCCAGGGCCTCGGCTTGGACCTCGTTGACAGGCGGGAGAGACGGCGGTGTGAGGCGGGAGCAGGAGCTGCTGAGTATTCCTGCCCGAGTGTTTCCAGCTGCGGCGAGACCCCGTAGAGGCAGGAGCTGCGAGGGCGTCTTTTGCAGCGGTGGCTGAAGGCGGCTGGTGGCGGGTGAGTCCCCGCGGTGGCTGAAGTGGCAGGTGCGGCTTGGCGAGGGAGTTACGATTCCTCCCGTGGCGAGAGAGGGCCACGAGAGCCACACAGGCCGGGGCTTCTGTCTTGATCTTTTGCGCCCCCTGGCACCAGCCCCCTGCAGCATCAGTGGGACCAGCGGTGATACACATCGATGAAATTAGAAGAAAACAGAGGAAAGAAGACAGAGAGAGAAAGGAGGGCATCTAACCGGACTAGCAGCGGACTCACCAGGCACAGGCACACCATCTGGGGGCAGACCACTGGACCACCAGGACGCTTGCGGGTTGCTGACGCTGTTGTTCCCCTCGCCGCCACTTCCTCGTTGGCCGCAGTGGGGGGGAACTACAGCTCCCGTCATACCCTGCTCCCTACCTGCCTTCCTTCCGGCCAGCAGCGCGCCCGGAGGCGCTATTAAAAAAAGAGGCTCCCTCCGCGTCGCGGGACGCGCGCTGGCGGCGCCGGGCTGAGCCCGGGCAGAGGGCGGGCCGTCTGTGGCCACAAGAGGCCGGGCCGGGCCACCCCACTGACATTATCGCAGCTGGAAATAGCAGCAATCAAGGTACTGTGACACAAGCCTGATACGCATTCCAAATCCCCGACTCGTCTTATGTGTTTGAATCGGTTGACATTCTGAACTACAAGTTTATCGGTATCTCCCCTCACAGTTTTGTGTTAGTTAACACCTAAGGGAATTACTGTAATATTTTGGGCGATTGTGTTTATTTTACACTTTGTTTGTAACCATGAAACGCAATGGTAAAAATCCTAGCCTATCTACTTCACGGCCAACAACTAGGCAACAGACTACAACTGCGCAACCCCTCCCAAGCTTGACAGCTATTGATAAAATGCTGCAGCAGACAATTGGAGCCGTGGCCTCGGCCATAGAAAACACAGAGCGGCGTTTATCAATTACTCCTGCAATTCCCCCCCCTTCTCAAATAGTGGAGGATGTGTCAATTGCCACAACTAACGCCCTTGATATTAATTCCTCTTTTATTTGTTCCTTCGCTGATCTACCCTGCGCACAGCCCACTACCAGCGATACGCACGCCTTCCAGGTTCCCAACTCCCCACCCCACCTTCCTCCTAATAAGGCTCCAGCGACTCGTAATCTAGTCAAGAAACCTAGGGTTGGGAAGAATAAAACACTAAGGAAAAATAAGCCTCCAATTAATTCCTCTGCACCGATTGATACTCCTTCTACTTTGTCCCCCACGCAGGCTCCTCTGTGGGCCACTCACATGATTTTAGATCTCCAGGCCCATATTGAACATCTACTTGGTTCCCATTTTAAATCCCTCCTGTCTAGATTGGACAGATTGGTTTCTACCATCAACAACGCCGGCTTTGGTAAAACCAAGCCGTCCACAGACTCCACAAACTTCCCCCCTTGTCCTGCTCTTGCCGACAACAACGTCTCCGCCGCCACTGAAACCTCCTCTGCTCCCCCTCAAATAGCTGACATGATTGTTCCCGCTACAACTATCTCTCTGACTAGGACCATAGACCCAGAAAGTTTCAGAACACAGAGGGAGATTACCAATGCGGGGGAAAAATGTCCAGACAATCAAGCTAGAGAGCATAGAAACACTTCTACTGAGGGACTTAACACCGCACCACCCTGCATTGACTTGCCACCTGAATCTCTCCCGTATGTTGTTGTGCTTGCTGGTGTTCCCCCCCTACCTAAAGGGAAGAACGAGGATTTTTCGGAACTAAAAAACAAATGTATGCACTGGTTCAACTTAAACAGCCCCCTTCCCTATAACATCTCTGGAGAAATTCTGGGTGTTCGGAGACTAGATTGGATTGGGCCTACTCCTAAGTCCATCATAGGTAATTGTGTCATTGTCAATTTTAGACATCCACTTGCTGTAAATTATATCTGCAACAGGACACCCTTTAGACCTAACACTCAAATCATCCCATTACATCTGTCATATTTCTACCCAGCCCCACAGCATAGAGTAGGGCAGATGAGGGGTGTAAGTTGGGCGGGGGGCCAAAATAAATTGTACGCTAGATCAGTGGAAGAGACCCAGAATATGCCCTTGTTGTCACTCTTTGCTCAAAAAAATAGATTCAGTGTGTTGGAGGAGGTGGACTGACCAGTCGTGAATTTGAGCCCTGTACTCCAATCTGACAAAGTTATGGGCGTCCAATCAGCCGTAGAAAAGGATAGATATGTGAGTGGAACTCTAGAATATCCGTCCGTATCTTCTCCCCTGACCACAAGAGCGGAAACAAAACAAACCACCTATGAAGACTTGGTTGTTCCCCCCGATGATCTTCTGTGTAATGTTAATCTTGTGGGCACCATAATAGCAACAAACCCTCAAACAACTGAAGTCTGCACAGATTCTACGCCTGGCGACCCAGTAAATAGGAATAGAGCACTAGGCGGGGTAATAAAAATATTGTCCTGGAATGTGGCAGGGATAAAAAACAAGTTATTTAACTTGGAATGGAGTGATTTTGTAGGTACTCATGACATCTGCCTCATGCAAGAAACCTGGGCCACTGAGGAAAATTCGAGGATTGGTTATGCCACTTTTGACATTTTGGCAACCACAAGTGGCAGAGGGAGGCCTTCGGGTGGTCTTTCAATTTGGGTGGGGACACATTTGGGAGCTCAGGCAACTGTGATTCCAACTAACTCCCTGGATGTCCAATGTGTCCTCTTAACCCTAAAAGACAAACCATCGGTTGCTTTAATAAATGTCTATTCTAGACCAGTCAAGAATGGCCAAGAATCTGGTGTAATAGATGTATTAAAGCATTTTATATTGTCTCTAGACCCCCCACCGCAATTAATAGTAGGAGGCGACTTTAACTGCCAATTTGAACCCCCCGAGTCTCCTAACACGGGCGAGCCAGACGAAGAAGACCAGTTCTGGCACATTTGTGAACCACAGATCTCTCCTGTCAGAGCCTGGACTCCGCTCGTCCTTCAAATTAAATCCTTATCTCTTGCACTGTCCCTAAGGGCCTGTAATGGGAGATTGAAACCCGATTGCCCAGGCCTTCCCACGTTCAACAGACCAGGCCAAAACTCTAATATCGATTATATATTAATGGAGGCAAGACATTGGGGTAACTTATTAGAGTTCGAAATCCACCTCAGACAAGATAGTGACCATAATGCCCTTGTTCTAACTTTGAAACCGGGCAGTTTTGGTCTAACTAACCCTCCTCCCAATTTAAATAGCCCAATACTCCCAGTACTCCTTTCTAATAATAGGAGGAGAATAAAATGGCCCTATTTTCTGAAATCCCCTGCTAAACTTGCGGAAGTCTATCAGACAGTTTTGCCATCTCTTTCCGCAATGGGGGATCTAAGTATAGACAACTTGAGTGATTCAACTAAGATCCATATTCACCTAGTTAATAACCTGAGGGGCCTATTTAACCCTGTGGGAAACAAACAACACCAGTCTAGGTCACACCCCTGGTATAAGGAACCCGGCAGAAAAGCAAAAAAGGACTTGCTTGCGGCAATTAAAGGTAATGACAGGGCCAATATAAAGAAACTTCGTCTAGACTATAAGAAGGCTATCGCCAGGGGGAAGAGGGATTGGGAGGAGCAAAGATGGGAGGATCTAAGATTAGCTCTCATATGTAGAGACCCTAAGGCGTTTTGGGCCACTGTGAACTCTGACGGGAATGGGGTAGCATCACCCCTTGTTGTAAATATAGCTCCACAAGTCTGGGAATCTCACTTTGGGGAACTGTACGGGGATTCGGATGACCTTCTTTCTACTGATATGTCTCTTGAGTCTAGTCTGATGAGAGGAATTGATTCTAGTATATCTAATATTGAGACTCACCCTCGCTCCTCTATTTTAGCACCTTCACATGTATGCCAGCCGCAACCATCTTTGATGGGTGTAGCCACTCCTGTGACAGAACTCCCTGTGGCCATCACTCTTAAAGAAGCAGAAACCGCAATAAATAAGCTCCTTTCTAACAAAGCACCTGGCCTAGATAAAATACCACCGGACTTATTCCGCTCCCAACCAAAAATCTGGGCCCCGTATTTGGTGGTATTATTCAATTCCATTCTGATGGGGGCCGCCTTGCCAGATACTTGGTTGGGCTCGGAGATAGTTCCCATATTTAAAAAAGGCTGCCCATTGAAGCCGGCTAATTATAGACCAATTAGCCTTATTGACACCACCCAGAAATTAATGGGCAGGATTATCTTGGATAGAATCCAGGAATTGATGGATGACAATAACATCTTGACTACATCACAGGCAGGGTTCAGATCTGGGATTTCAACCATTGACCAGATCTTCCGGCTCCAGGTTCTATATTGGAAAACGGTGAGAGTAGAGGGTGGCAGTCTCTACCTCATCTTTGTAGACCTGCGAGCTGCCTTTGATCTTGTCCCAAGAGAAAAACTATGGGAAGTCCTGGCAGAAATGGGTCTCCCACCCTACCTGTTGGATATCTTAAAAAGATTTCACAGCGGTAACTACGCCCAGGTGAGATGCGGGAGACATGGCGATTTATCCTCACGCTTTCCCGTTAGGAAGGGAGTGCGCCAAGGGTGTGTCTTGGCTCCAACATTGTTCAGCCTATACATCAATGGTCTTGTTACTCACCTGGCTGATGTAGCTAATAATGACGCCCCCAGATTGGCTACCGGTAGAGTGCCCGCTCTGATGTTTGCCGATGATACTTTGCTGATATCCAAAACATCATCGGGCATCCAGCGCATCTTGGATGGTTTCCTGGCATTTTGTACTTCCAGAGGCTTGGAGATTAATCTAGAAAAGACTAAATCCATGATCTTTAATCCTCCAAAACAGACTCGTCCAAATCCCACCTTAAATGGCTCCCCCCTTGAGAGAGTCAGGACTTTTGTGTACCTTGGAATTACGTTGACCGAGAATTTCGATTGGGGACCTCAAATCGCAAAATCATGGCTGAGGCTGTCTCAAATAGCAGGGGGCCTTTGCAAGGTCCAGCGAGCCTCAGTATATAAACCAGCAGCTCCGGTAGTTGAAATATATCGATTACAAGCTAGAACAGCTTCATTGTACGGGGCCGAATTATGGGGCCATAAAAAAATTGCCAAATTAACCCTGGTTGAGCAGGGCTTTATGAGAAGACTTGTGAGCCTTCCTGTAAGCACACCGCTCACTCCCCTATGCCTTGACCCGGGGCTAGAACCAATTGAAGACTTGGCAATTCTCCGACCCTTACTCTACTGGAAAAGGCTCTGGACGGTGCATGAATTGGCACCCTTCAGAGAGGAATTCTTAGAGGTTTGGACATTAATTAAAAGTAGGAACATTCCATGGTTATCCCATATTAAGGCTCTTAGCATAAAGATCGGCAGGACCGATCTCTGGGAACTACCGGAGGTAGCCTGCATACGGATTTCTAAACCTGATCTAAGAGGCCATATAAGGGAGCTGAGATTAGCCACCTTACATGGTTCAAGCTCCTTGGGGAAACTCACTAATGAGTTTCTCCTAGTAAAATTAGAAACAAGAGCAGAGGCCTTCCTTGATGTAATTTATCCGTCTCTTGCTAGGAAGCTTTATTTGCAGTTGAGGTATGGTATCTTACCGCTCAGAGTATTCACCTGCAAATGGGCAAGATCAGAAAATGCAGCCTGTCCGGCATGTAATCATAGCAGTGAAGACATATGCCATGTCCTGTTTTTCTGTCCTGCATACCATTCAATAAGAAAAAAGTGGCTCATTCCCATTTGCAAGAACCTAGGGTTTAGACACTGCATGCTCGCATGCAGGGTCTTAAGATATGATACTCACCCCCCAATTGTTTTTGCTATGTCTCGCTTTTTATATGGGTTTTGGCGCAGAAGGAAAAGTTTTCTTTAAACACTTTTGTCTTTTATCAAATGAGTCTTTTTGATAACATCAGTTTAATACATTTTTAACTATTGTATTAACTTGACATTATTTATTGTTTTAATGAAATGTGCAATTTTCTTGTTATTTATTCTGTGCTTTTATGGTCTCCGACCGAAATAAAGTTATCGAAGAAGAAAAGGGAAGCTTCGCCAGAAACAAGCAGGAAATCAAGAGAAAAAAAAGTTCCCCAACAAACACATGAACATGTCAAAGTGCAATGATACAGTAGTTATCCCTGCTGTGTGGGAGGAAAGAAAGATAAAAGGAGGGACAAAGAGGCAGGACTGACTACTAGCAAGCAAGGATTTTAAAGGATTTTTAAAGGACACTGCAACAGACTAATCAGATGGGTTTAAGCCCACAAGAGAAGTATACTAAAGTATACAATAGGCCGTACGCTTACGCTTGACCTAAAACTTGAGAGAAATCTACTTTGCCATTGTGAGAATGATTGTGCCTGCAAATGCAACCATGCTGAGGCAATACAGATTTGACATACTGCCATAGTAATAGATATAAGTGGCTCTTTCCAAATACCTCAGATGTCATATCCACCCAAGAGCATCATTCGAGGGGTTAAAACTAGCAATTTCTCCCAAAAACCTAGGGATCTTTGACCTAAGCAATTCAAGCTGTGGGCATGAGCTATACATATGAATCAAAGTCACACCCCACTTTGCAATCTTTGCAGGGGTAAAATACAGGTCAACTATAGTTTTAGAATGTTGCACCTTAAGCCCAGTAGAACGTAGTACAGGACGGCTCAGCTCAAGAGATTCATAAAAACTAAGATCATCAGATGCAAATTTTTGCTGCCATTTGTTATATTTCTCTGGTTCATCTGGCGCTGCAGTACATAATTTGACATATATTGAGCTAATAGAAGTTTTCCCCTCTCCTCACAGCAAGTCCAGTAGTGGGACCCTTCCGAACCCCACTGTCCCTCCCACACCCGCACTCTTAGATATAAAGTCAAATATTTGGAGAAATGTGAAAATTCCCCATGGCTCAGGTCAAATCCGTCTCGAAGCTCCTAGAATGATGCTAATCTCCAATTCAGAAAAAAATATCCCAATTTGAACAAGCCTTGTCTCTCCCATCTTAACATCAAGGATCCAGCAATATCTCTGGCAACAAAGGGTTCTGTTGTACTGGAGTATGCCAATTACATCTCCCCAAGTCAAATTTCTTCAGAAGGACCTCCCAGTTTTCATAGGCAGCCCCCAGTACCTTAAATCTAACTTTCTTGTAGTAACTGGGTTCCACTAACCATGACAAAAACAGCCAATAGTCTCTGGACCAATTATTAGCTCATAAATTGTAGTTACACTCTGAGTCAACTTTTACAACGAAGAAAGTGCTCTCGTAGGTAAGTAATCCAGTAGCTGAAGGTGTAGTTAAGTAGGTTTATTAGTTATAAGTAAGATCGTAAAGAAGGCCCCACCGGGAGCAGCATCCTGCTGCTCAGCCCCACTCACTCAAACTGACCACTCATTCAAACCATGCATTCACGATTATTCTGATGAAATCACACACACAGGCTGAGCAGCAGGGAGAAAGAAGATACAGAGTATTACAACACATCTCCCTCCTTCAAAACAAAAGAAACAAAAGAAAGTATGAAGGAAGAAATACAGTATGCCAAACGATGACAAAGAAAGAATTTCCAAATAAGCAGATCATCAGGAAATAAGATAAGATGATTACAAAGCTAAACTGCAAGCTGAATAATCAAAGGGGGGACATCAGAACAGCTTTGACACAATGCAGAATAAAATGATGGAAATTGTACGGTGGCAATACAGTGTTAAAATGAAATATCGGACAATGAAGATAAATGCAGAATAATGATAAAAGAAACGAAAACAACACACCACAAATCGCACTCGCACTAAATAATAAGAAAAATCTCAGACATCACCTGACAATGTACCACACATAAACCACCATTCTTCATCACAAACCAAACCTCGAATGTCACGGATCATGTCAGTTGGCCAGACTGGCATGAAAAGCAACAATCTGAGAACCAAAACTTAAAAATGACACCCCAAGAAACAACAAACGCAGGCGTGCATCAAAACAACACACCCACACAACACGGTACTCAGAACGGTGTGTATGACCCCCTAGAACGTACACCAAGGCAAAACACAGAGCACAGGGTACATGACTACCCAAAACACGCGGAATAAATGACTCTTCAAACACATACCAAGGCAAAACACACAGCACAGGGTACATGACTACCCAAAACACGCAGGATACATGACTCTGCATGACCCCCCGAAATGCACGCCAAGGCAAAACACACAGCACGGGGTACACGACTCCCCAGCGCACGGGGTACATGACTCCCCGAAATACACACTTAGATAAAACACACAGCACAGGGTACATGACTCCCCAACGCACGGGGTACATGATTCCCCGAAACACACACCAAGGTAAACCACACAGCATGGGGTACATGACTCCCCAGCGCACGGGGTACATAACTCCCCGAAACGCACACCAAAATAAAACACTGTACAAACTATGTGACCCCCAAAATGCACATGTGCACGCTAACAGATTGAACAAAGCGCGTAAATTCATTACTATAAGTACTCAGCAAACATGGCACATAAAACATGTGGAAAGCTAATGTCTGTAACAACAAAATATAAGTGAATAACACCTTACAGCAGTTAACAACTCATTAATTTAGGTAAAACACATGGCAGGCACAACTATGTTCACAGGCAGAGACTACGCATTAGAAAAGGCAACACAATAAATTAAAACAATAAAAGTAGTCACCGTCGACACAGAACACTACGCCAAACGTTGCCAGTCTCCTGATGCACCTACGTGTAGATGACCTCATCAGGGATTCACCTTCGTAGTACACTCGATTGCCATCGTGGGGCACCTGCTCACAAATCCCTATTCAGATCACATGACTGGCAGTATGCGCGTCTGCTCTCCGTTTCTTGCGTTGCTAGGCAACCGACGTGCCTGCAATATCACGTTAACTAGAAATTCGGGTGTAGCCAGGTAACTGACGAGGACGCATCTCTATGCACTCAAACAGAACGCTCCTCAAAGTGTGACGTTCTTGAACCAGGCGTGTCACTCAAAGATCAGGCAAGTCAGGCAAGTGATACTGATACGTCACTGCGCTTCTTCCAGCTCACGCCCACCAAGACAACGTTGGTGCTTCGGAATTGTGCTCACAACAGGCGGTCGTCATGGAAACTAAGATTTGATGGTAAGCTCTCCCGAGCTCGCAGTTACAAAAGTTAACAGCACCGGCAACTCCAGGCAACATGTGACTGTACCAAGTCACAAAGGTGCATGCCATGAGCCCATGAATTTTAGGATACAAACAGCACAAGCGCAATTGAGTTGGCAATAGGGTAAACTCTCCAGGACTCAACATATGCTCACGGATCAGGTCAAAACACACAAAACACCGGCTGTCTCATAGCGCTGCAAAGTTGCATGCAGCCCATGTCGTTGGCTCCCCATGACAGTCACACAGCTGGAAACATTGAAGATTACTTACAGTTCGATTTCATGTGAACCAGCATCCTCCATGTGAGCATGAAGTTGTGCCAAACACTCCTCGGGTCTTGACTTGTGCGCAGTTAATGTTCACAACATCTATGCACAGCTGGCTTCATAAACACACGCTGCCGGTTAGCTGCATTTCCATAGGTGTAGATTGGTTTTAAAATCAATACTGTTCAAACTTTTACCTGCTGTTAGCTACAGAAAAACTAACACTGCCAGTTTACTCCATATGTAATACAGTCCATAACACAATCTATAACGTGCCTCCCTTGAGTATTTCTGGATGAATTCAAATACTTGTCAGACAGGTTAATAGTCTCAAACCCAATACTCTGTTGGTAGGTAGGTTTCAAATATGAGGTGATACAAATCTTCTGATCTTCAAGCATGTATGCTCACTGTAGTCTGGCAGATTCAAACCTCATAAAAATCAACGCCCAAAATATATTTCTGTAGGCTGTCTGATGTAGTAGACACCGGTGGGGCATCCAGGGCGTTAGTCATCTTTCTCTTCAAGTTCAGCTAGCTTCACTTGGCTCATATGTTGTTTCTTCAGTTTCTTAGCCTTTTCATGCGAGGCTCTTTTTTTTCAATCATCTCCACTTTTACAACGAAGAAAGTGCTCTCGTAGGTAAGTATTCTAGTAGCCAGAGGTGTAGTTAAGTAGGTTTATTAGTTATAAGTAAGATGGTAAAGAAGGCCCCACTGGGAGCAGCTACTGCTGCTCAGCCCTACTCACTCAAACTGATCACTCATTCAAACCATGCATTCACGAACATTCTGATTACATCACACACACAGGCTGAGCAGCAGGGAGAAAGGAGATACAGAGTAGTACAGAATACAACATCAACCCTGCCACACCATCATTATTTCCCAGGACAATTCTCATGTGCTGGTGAGCAGCAGCTAGCTGGTGAAATTTATAATTCGGGAGAGCCCATCCCCCCTCTCTCTAGACAAAGACAAAATATTATTTGCCCTTCTGGTTTTCCCGTATGAGCATATAAATCTGGAGACCAGAGTTTCTAAAGAATTGAATTATGCTTTCTCAATTTCAAGTGGGATGGTCCTAAAGATATATAAAACTTTAGGTAAAAAGAGCCTTTTGATTATATTACAGCGACCCACAATAGATAAATGCAGATTATTCCATCTCTCAAAATCCTGTTTGGCTTCACCCAGAATAGGTTAAATGTTATTTTAACCAGCTGCTCTACTCTTGCACTATTTTGAATACCAAGGTAGATCGCCTGGTCTACCACCCTCAAGTCTTGAGTTGAAATTTGTGGAGTCGCCGCTAGTTGTGTCTAAAGCCTATTAAGCGAGTAGCCCGAAAATGTGCCATACTCAAAGGTCTCCTCCTCCATGATCTGAAGGGTCGATCTGGGCCGGCCGTAAGATGTTAGTCTCCCAGCCATGATGTATTAATGGTACAATAGCTAGATTACCTTCTAGCCTGCGGATGAAACTATCAATATATATTGCAAACAACAAGGGAGAGCAGGGACACCCCTGTCTAGTTTGTCTCTCAATAAAAATTAATCCCAATTGGCCACCCATAATCTGCAAGTGAGCTATCCGATTATCGTAAAGGTCCTGTATTTCTTTTATAAAGCATATCCCCAGTATGAGCCTGCTTATAAGTTCCCAGAGATTCCACGTGACCCTGTCAAATGCCTTTTCAGCATCCAACAGGGCCTCTGCCATAGGATCATTTACTACCTCGGCCGCATGAGAGAGTGCTATAACACTCTGTATATGATCAGTAGTACTCCTACCAGAGATAAACCCATGCTGATACACGTTTACCACTTTAGCAATAATATGGTTCAGGATCTTGGAGTAAACCTTTGTATCACTGTTCATTAAGTTTATATGCTGATATGATCCAGGGTCATTGGAGATCTTACTCTTCTTTAAAAAATGACTATTTTGGCAGTAGACCAGGAGTCAGAAGCCCTACCCCACTCTGTACCTGTGAAAAAAGATCCAACGTATCAAGAATTAAAGCTGAACCAAACACTTTATAAAATTCTAATGTCATCTGATCTGTCCCATATGCATTCCCGGGGGTAAATATTTGAAAGATGCTTCAAGATCCTCTGCAGTTAGGTTTGCCCCCAACATGTCCTGATCCTCTAGAGAAATTCTCTCAGTCTTCGAGGCCACCACCAGATCTATCCTCTGGTCAGTCTCTAGAGCCTGAGTCTGATATAACCCTGCATAATAATCCCTGATTACTTCCCATATACCCTCCGGGTCCTCCACCAATCTACCTCCAGCACCTGATATTTCCTTTATATACCCCACAGCCACCTTCTGACGAATGCTAACTGCTAATAAATGCCCCACTCTTTCATTGTATTTCTAAGACTCCTGCCTTCTCGCCATAAACGTCTCTGCAGTCTTCTTAGCAGTAACTTTATTGATACCGGCTTTGGTATAGCTATTTGCTGCTAGGTCTTGTCAAGACTAGTCCCTTCCCTTATTTCCATGACAAGCAGAGCCTCTGCATTTCTGAGATCATGATACATTTGTTTTAAGACCAATTAGCTCTGCGCCTGCCTATTCAAGCTGAGTTTAAGGATTTCCCTCATATCTTTGCCTTGAAGACATCCCGTAACACACCCAATGTAGTGCTTCCCCTATTTAAGTTGAAAAATGCAGGGCTCCATATGTTCATATGGACAATATAGCTGTAGTCCTCTTTCAAAAGACCAGTTATTGATGTTCCTAACAATCTCTTCCATAGTCATTTCGAAGACTAAAGGATTGTGATCAGAGATCACTCCTGGATAAAGTTCTATCTGGGCCCCCTTCAACAGATGCGGTGTAAAAAAGAAATAGTCCAGCCACACTAGAGAACCATGGGGAGGCGAGTAATAAATGCAGCCTTGATCCGGTGCCATTAACTTTTCCCATCCATCCACCAAGCCAATCTCTCTTTCCAGGGTTCAGAGAGCCTTAACCACCTGTGAATTCCAGCCTACAGAGTTACCAATAATTCTCCCCCTGCTGATTCCCCAATCACTTGAAATTGAAGTCCCTTCCAACAATATAAGGAGCTGGCAAGATTGCTAATTCTAAGGCCAAAAAATCAAGACATAAGTATCATACAGAACCGGTCCGTATAATGAGCATTGGGTAAAAGACCCCATGGGATACCGATATTCAATGATAACCCAACATCCATATTTATCAACCTTGCTGCGTACACACTCACCAACCTTCCTATGCCCCACAATTGCATATCCCTGCGCCTTTGTATCCTGGGTAGTACTTCAAAGATAAACCCAATGATTTAAGTGGCTTAGTATTCAGATTATCTATGTGTGTTTCTTGGAAACAATAAAAATTGTCCCAAAGGGTTGTCAAATGCTGAGCCACGTTACATCTCTTACTCGCATCATTGGGGCCACATATATTTACAGTAACAATGCAAATTTTAGCCATAATCTTGGTCCAATCTCAATGGCCTAGCAAACTCCCCCACCAAGATGCTTAAACCTCTCTTACCCCTCATAAGTTCCCAGTGCTGTCTGAAACATCCTTCCAATAATAATTTACACCCTGTTCCTTCTACGTTAATACTAGCTACCTTTCCCATATCGACTGTATGCCCTATCGCTTCTCCACTTTCCCTTTGACCACACAACCCATGAAATACTGCAACCCCGGACCCCAACAACCCCTCCCTAGTCCAACCACTCCCCCCACCCCCTGTCCCAACCCCTCCCTGTCAACCCTGTCTTCTCCCTACCAACTACTTAGAGCAATCAGACCACCAAATGGCCTGAGTGTTCGCTCCCATGTAAGCCTCTGCCACCCCCCTGTAGTGTAGTTCCTATTTCCCTTATAGGGTCTGCGCATTGGAATAATATACACTATAGTTTTTGCATAGGGCTAAGGTCAGTATGCTCCTATCGAGTACATTAAACTTATTTACTTGTGTGTGCCAGCTAACTCAGAGGTCACTAGAAACTTCTCGAATAAACAAGAAGGGATTAGTTTCTGACAACCGCATAAACATGACAACTTTGTTTCCCTTAGAATCGGAACGCGTCTCAGAATCGTAGAAACAATAGATAACGGTTTCACTCAGTCAATCGTGCATGCTTAGTTTCTTCAGAGGGACATGGAAATAGATAGACGGGCATTTCAATAAAAAGGGTTTATTGAACAGTCTTGTTTCTCGTGTAAGATATATGAGCTGTTCCAATCATTAGACAGTAAGCAAGATATAATACACACAGCGTAAGCAGTAAGAAGAGATAATCCTGCATAGCATTGTCCTTTAGCTATGGCATATATTCATATATATTCATATATACATACATAAATAACACAGGCTAAAACACAGGCTAAAAAGTGAATACTTGATGCTTCTAAATAATTCTACCCCAGTGTACCTAACCTATGTACGGGTATCTAAATCAAAACACAACACCCCCAGCTCCCAAAAACAAACATCCTCATCAAACCATATGGGAAAGCTTCAAATCCTCAAGGACTAAGCTAGATCTCTTCTAGCAGGCATGTCCAACATTCTTGGGTGTATGAAAAAAGACCCTTTTTAGAATAACAGCCACTAGCACTACTATGACTGACGTGAGCCCATACTAACTAGATACTCTTTAGCTAAAATCTCTGAAATAAAGTTTCTGATTTTGCCTTTAAAGATAGTTTTCAGCTGAACAGGTGCCAGCAAAAAAGCTTCCCCTCCAACCTCTTGGAAGGGTTTGATCAACTATCTTAGCCACCACCTGCGTTCCACTATGGCATGTTCAAAATCAGGATGTTGAAAAAAAAAGAAAAATGTCAACATTTTTGCTGAGCATCTGGTCTAGCATTCCCAAAAATGGCTTGCCTGAGCAGAAAGTTCCCAAAGTATACCAAAACTGCTCTGGGCCGACTCTCATTTGTTTCACCAGGAGGATTTGGATTTCTGTGCGTACGTGGTATTCAATGCACTCTTGTACTTCCATCTCCCAGTTCCAGGATCCCAGACCTAGGAAGGCACTCTTTAACAAACCTAACATTAAAGGTTTAATGTTGCTGCCTTCAAGCCCTCCTTAATTCCCAGAAATCGTATATTATTGCACCTTTGTTGATTCTCGAAACCTTGGATCTTCCAAAATATCAGAGAGTTGGCCTTCCTGTGTAAGTTTGTCACCAATCTCCACGCAAGACATATACAGCTTTTTTACTGCCCCTTGGAGTTGCTTTGTGACTAATGTGGCTCTTCTACTCTCTGCCCTTGTTTCTTCCTGTTGTCCTTCCATGGTACACTATATAAGCTTTAATGCAGGCTCAGTTGATCCTCTAAAGCAATTGTAGGGATCCTACCACCAGAAACAGGTGAATTATCATATAAACCATCCTACTCAAGTAATTGCGTATTAGGGTAATCTCATTTTAGTGTTACAGGCATCTAAAATTCTCTATTCCCCTTTTTGGCACTAGTAGCGCCACTCCCTTGCTTCCCTTGCAACCTCAGTTTCATCCAGTGCTTTCCGCTCTGCACTGTAACCCCCAGCATCGTGGAGAAGCTACTACTAGTGGTGAATCACTTATTTCCTCCTCGATTCATCAGTGGAGGAGTAGAATTTTTCTACCCCTCCCGGGAGAGATCTTGTAGGGAACATGCATCCAAGGTAGGAGTTGCGAGTCATTAATAGCGATTATTAAGGAATCACTATTAAGGAGTCGCAGTTACCTATAAATGTAGGTTTTGCAAAAAAAATTGTGATTCCTACATATTCCTTAATAGTGAATCACAAATTGCGATTTGCTATTAAGGAATGGCTTTCCATTCATTCCTATGGGCCTAGAGGCCCCTAGCAATGAATGGGATTGCATTCGCAATTTGTGAGTACCACACAGGTACTCGCAAATTGTGCATGCAATTTCAAGGGTGCGAAGGGGACAAAAGGCCACCCTGATGCACTCCCAAAAAAGGTAAGTATGCACATGGGGTACACACACATGCACCACAATGCACTTTGAAGTTGAACTTGAAGTTAATGGTAATTTGCGATTCCAAATTGAGAAAACGCAATTTGCAAATGCATAATGCATCGCATTTAGGGAATCGCAATTTGTGATTACCTATTTTGCAAATTGCTTTTGGGTTGATGCATCTCAAATGGCAAAATACCGGTCACAAAGGGGCAGATTCTGCAAATCGCCCCGTTTGCGACCGCTATTTTGCTTGATGCATGTGCCCATAGATTCTGTTTGTCCCCAAGTCTATGCTTTGCTATTTCATTAACACCTGGACACTTTATCTCAGCACTGTTCGGTGGTATCTCCCTCCAGTTAAGTAAGCCTCCACCAATTAGCACACTATCATCAAGATTAGCATGCTCAGGATTTCCAAACCTTGGCCCAATGTATTTTTCTATCCTTTGTGGGCTTATCAAATCATGGATTTCCGAATCACGTAAATCACAAGTCTTCTTCAATGTCTTCATGCCTTTCCCTTGCTTTGTGACCTCCACATTGCCATCAGCCAATTGATCTGGAACCAAATCTTCCAGTGAAGCTTCACCATGAAGCGGTTGTAAGATGGCCGTTTAGATCACTATCACCATTTGTAGCTTCTCTTTAATACCCATATTTTCCCAAAATTAAGCTACCACAGCCTTAAGAAGGGACAGCACAACCCCCTCCTTCCCATGATATCTCATGGTGTTAAGCCCGGTCCCTGAAATTACTGAGTGGGCGGATGGAAAAAATCTGCAATTGCTGACTACGGAGCTCCCTGCTTCAAGTCCTCCATCACCGCGGAGACTCCAGGATTTTTCCCATGTACACCCAATTCTCTTCCTCCGGCTTTCCTGATGGTCCCGGGTTCTCGCTTCCCACCTGAGTAGATGCTCGGTCAATCAGCTTTAAGTATGCCAGAGGTACAGATTAGATGGGGGGTGCACATACTCCTCCGGTGCTGCCTTCTGTTTTATCCCGAGCAGTTTTGGCATTCTTGGGCACCATTCCACGAACGACTCGATTGCCTGAGTTGCCTGGAACGCCTCTCCATGCCGAAGTGCAACACCAGGTTCCTCTGTTTTGCTGGCTGCATCCAATGTTACAAATCAAACCTCAGTCACTACGGAGGAGAACGTTTCAGAAAGAGCCACCCCCAACTGCTAGTCTTATTGCTGATACCCTGATGCAGACAGAGGTGCATTCCGCCAATCCCTGCTCTGTATCTTGCAGTAGCTGCTCCTCAGTATCCCATCAAACTGGAACTCAAGTAGGAGCCAGGTCACAGCAATGTTACTCGTTTGCCATCTTGCACCAGGGAATGATGTATTGTTCAAAGCTTTGAACAAATCTTTTTTTTTTATTTCTTTCCATCTATCATTCTTTTTTTCTTTCCTACATGTTATTAAGAATTGTTTGGTGCAGATGAAAGTCTAATGGTGTGTATTTAACAATCCCCTAATGGGTTGGATGGTAGTCCACGAAAAGTAATAAAGTCAATAACCTGGTAGTTCCATGCAAAAGTTTGAATACAAGGCGTACATAGGGATGACTAAATAATATTTAAACAGAAATGATTTTCCCTCATCAAAAGAGGTTACTTTAACACATCCAGCTGAAGGCTTAAACTGCAGCAGTCAGACAGCAATGGTAGGCCTGAAGCCATGTTTTCCTTTTGACATTAGTTCATGGCACAATAAATGCTGCAGGCCACAAATGGCATTTAACTTTCACTGCCATGGGTGTAGTTTTTACACCATGTGATATTGCACTTAAGAGTATATGGTCAGGCTGCACCACAAACAGCATCATAGGAGGTACTCTGAATGCTGCAGAGGGGCTCTGCTCATGCAGAGGCACCCTCCCACATAAAAACCAGCACTCTACCTTCAGGATTGTTAAGGCCTGCCATAGGAGTGACTTATAGGTTTTATATGTGTTTGCAATGGTAGTGATATAGGTAGCCTATACCACAGAAAGGGGTGCATGCACCACCTTACCCAGGCTGCAGTAGCAGACCTGTGGTGTCATTTTGGAGTGCTTCCCAGTGGTTGCATAATACATGCTTCAGCCCCTGGTAGGCCTCTAGGTACATAGTATACCAAATACTAGGGGCTTATAAGGCACTCCAGAATCCTATTAGAAATGTACCTAATGTACATGGAAACCGTTTTAGAGAGGAAACAGCTAGGTTGGGGTCCTGATTAGCAGGGCCACAGCCAGACTAAGGTCGAAAAACAGTGAAACACCAGCAAAAAGTGGGGGTACCCATGTGAAGCAGATCCTACTCTCCTACAGTGATAGTGAACTCTGCTGGTGCCTGGAGAAACATCAGAAGTAACAAAGAAAGCTTATGACCAAAAGTAGACCATATGTCATTTGACTGAGTAGGTAACAGAGTGAATGAAGCCAATTGGCAAAAAATAGAAGAGGAACTGCTAAACTTGAGAAAACTACAATGCAAGGGTTGCTATGGATTGATTTCAGCAAGACATGTGGAGCTGAGTTTATTTGAAAGGAGTGCAGGTACTGCTATTGTCTTGCCAGGCTTTTTGACAGTTGCACAAAGTAATTTATCCTTGCGTTTTGTGCACAGCTCTACCATTTTCATTACCTCTGGTGCTTTTCCGTTTTGTGCAGAAATTACAAGCACAGCTCAATGTGCTGTCATTAAATGCAGCATACCAGGACACAGAGACCATCAAACCGTGTCTAAATGAGCTGAGCTAAACTTCCAAAATGGCTAAGATGGGGAAATGGAAGTTGATTCTGGGGACCTGGGGGTCTTCAGAATCACAACAAGAAAATATTGAATGGCTCACAATAGAATCATATTGTGGCATACCAGGAGCATCCATCAGAGAAAATATCTTAGAGATAGGACCTGTGCTTATACTGCTTTGACAAAACAATGCACCAAAGCAGTTTAAGTGTACCGACATTCAGTGTTTTCTGGTTTCCACTGCAGAGCAAATATTTTCTTTGGTGGTGTTAGAAATGGGATTCCGAGTTAGCTGAGGTATGCACACAGGCAAGGCAGGAACCAACACTTTAGTCAGGGTAAGCTACATACACACTAAAAGATAACCTGTGCTCACCCTTTGATAGCTTGGCACAAAGCAGTCGGGATGCTTTAAAGAGGCAATTTGTAACGTATTTAAGCAACACATATACAGTAAGAAAATGAATATACTACAGAAAGCCTCCACACAAGTTTAGAGAATATTTATCTGAGCAGAATAAGACCAAAACAGAACACATCCAATCAGTAGAAGTCGAGATAAGAATATTTGAAGATTAAACGTAAAAACAGTGCTTAGTAGTCACTAGCAGTCAAAAGGTTACTTGGCGTTGCGACGGACTGGTGCAAATCCAAAGTTCAGGCCAACCACGATGGAGGGCAGTCCAGCTGCATGACCCACGCAGGGCACGCTGAGAAAGTACCTTGGATGGAGCAAAGTGTTGACCCTGAGGACACGATGCGTCAATCTTTTCCATCCAAGTGGGTCGCTGCGTCATTGTCGGGTTTCACAGAGATTAAGGCAATACATCCTCATTGAGCCACACAGAGCGTTGTCCTCCACCTAAGCAGGCTGTAAAACGTCTGTCGTCGAACAGCCTCTGTGTCAAAGGGCGATGCGTTGGTTCCAATCAGTTCAGCAGTGATGATGCCTCAGTTTTGTTGAAAGGAGTTGCAGTATCCACTTCTGAGCCCCAGAACTAGGAAAGGGCGCCCCAGGCGAGGGTAGGACTCCCATAAGGGAAAGTCAAGCAGCACAAGGAGGATTGTAGAAAGTCTTTTGTGTCTGTAAGACTTCGGAAAACAGGTGGCAAGTCAGCAAGCACTTGGAGATCACATTGAGGGAAGTCAGAGTCCATCTCTCCATCAGCAGAGTAAGGTAGCAGCAGGCAGCAGGGCAACAAGCAGAAAAGCAGCCCTTCCAGAAAAGCAGTCTATTTGAGTCCCCTAAGCATCATGGCAGTCCTTCTGACAGAACTTCAGTTACAGATCCAGAAGTGTCTGATTTCATGGGATCAGAAACCCAATACATATACCCAAATTTGCCTTTGATTTAGGGGGTGACTTCAAATCAGCTCTCCGAAGTACACAAGGATCCCTTTCTACCCAGTCCTGTCTACCAGGCCATGTATGGGGGTAAATTGATTCATTGTGTGTTGACAGGACACTACCTATTGTAGTATAAGTGTCAGCCCCTACCATTGCTCCATGCCCAGGAAGACCCATCAGAATGCAGATGAGTGCTCAGTATGCAGATGAGCCTCACCTTCCTGTGTTTGTGGCTGTCTATAGGGAATGCCCAAAGTGTAGCTATCACCCAACCCAGACATGTATTGGAGACAGGTTGTAATGTAACCAAGAGCTGAGAGCAGGGAAATGTCCACTTTGTAAAAGGTTTATTTCAAAAATAGGAATGTTAAATGCAACTTTACCAGTACAGACGATTTATCATTACCGTTCCAAACATGAAAAAGCTGATCAGGAATTACAGCTCAAAGTGTATTAAGGAATTCCCATAAGAAAGGTTAAGCCTCACAGTAGTGAAAAAGGAAATAGGCTGTTTGTCACTATCAAAAGATGCAAAACATAAAGGTATATGTCACCTTTTAATTACAAAGCAACCTGCCCTTACGATTACTTACAGCCCGCCTTAGGGGTGGCTTATATGTAATAAAAGTTAAGTTGGAGACTTGGCAAGTAGTTTTAAATGGCAAATTGAAGTGGCAGTGAGCTACACACACTGGCACTGCCGTGGCAGGCCTGAGACAGGTTTGAAAGGCTATGTCTGTTTCTGGCACATTAGGTGCTGCAGCCCACTAGTAGGATTGGAAGTACAGGCCCTGGCTATATGATCAATCACTTTACAAGGGACTTACCAGTACAACCAATATGTCAATCAGGTATACACCAGAGTCATTAAGTTTATGGAAGAAGCACATGTACTTGAACACTGGTTGGCAGTGGTAATGTGCTCAGAGTCCTAAAGCCAACAAAAGGTTCAGTAAAACATGGAGGCTAAAGGCAAAAAATCCAGGGCAAGACCCCCCTAAGGATGCCCATTCTAACAGGTGGGATTTTGGTTATAATAGAAAAACACAAAGCCTACTCAAAGTAAGACCACTCACTCAAACTGCAGGTCACTAAAAGCATGTGCCGTATTTATCACTCGAATAACAGTTTGTGAATGGTGCATTATCATACTCAAATGACAGTTCAACAAGGTATGCAGGACACCAGTCCCTCCAAATAATACAAAAATAATTATCTTTATAGCAATTTAGTTTTAGAATACACCACAAAATATTTTTAAAAAGAAAACATTTATATAATGTAATGTATGACCAAGGTTTGAGTAAATTATAAATTGCTTAAGACACATATTATTTAAATTGATATTTTTTGCAAAGGGCTTTATTTAATTTGAAAAGTATTGTTCCTTCACCTAAAGAGTACATCACAGTACTTTTACTTGTTCTTACACAAGCAATTCCCCCAATTAACTGTAAATAAAACCCTCACTAATGAGTTGTGAATGAACCAAAACATTTATTAAATCTCCTTTATTTATTTTCATATTTGAATTACAGACACTTCCAAGAACCTCAGGGGAAACTAACACTGCTGTGTTGTGGTGTTTGAATGGGAGAGAACACCACAACTTTGAAATATGGCACTGTTGCTTTCTCTCCAAGCACTGGAGCACTTTCTTTCACCACGCCTACACTACGCATTGTTGTACTCACGATGTCCAGCATGGGTTTTATACTGGAAGGGTATCCATCTAGTATGAAAACTAAATTTTGAAATACTGTAAGACTTTTTCCCACTTCATATATGTGCTGTTCGTTGGAAAAACCATCCAAATTTTGGACCCATTTAAATAATGCTCCAACTTTATGCCTGTCCCACAGGGGTGTACTTGTTTGGTGCAAAACCCTGTCAAGCAATGTAAACATATGTGAATTTGTGTCAAAACCCAAGGGTGGTTGCAAGGGAATATGGTGCTTTAGGTCTACTTTGCTGGGAATTTCTAGTTTTGCACTAGAAAATAAATGTCAAAAAACCCTTTACTTCTCTGTGTGAGAGATTGCACTGAAACAAAGAGTAAGTCAATCGGGACATCTCTTTCCAGGATTTTGAGCATTCAGTTAATTTAGATTGTTCATTTCTGCCTTGTCCTTCATTTCTTCCAGCAGGAGCTCAAATCATAATTCATTAACTTGTCCTATACAAGATTCCCTTTTTCACATATTTGAGTACAGACATTTACTAATTACTGATTAAGTTGAAATGCTGCAATCAAGTTTCTGTACATTCTCCAGTAGGATGCAGATTTTAATGTCAACACATTGTGTGGTCCTTTCAACAGTTTCTCTGGAAACATTAAGGCACCTATTCATAGTAATTTGTCACCCTTGTGCCACTCAAAGGGGCGCAAGAGTGACACAACACTAAATTCAGATTCATCAAGCCATGCAAGGCCACCTTGGGTGGCCCTGCATGGCTTCATAAATCTGGAGGAACATAAGGCAGCACAAATCACTGCCATGCATTGCTCGGCCCAAAGGGAGGCATTCCATGGGTTGAGCATGAGTGCTCTCAAGCATCCATCCATGGATTTCGTTGAATTCCCAGATTTACCATTAGTGGGAGACCTCAGAATGTGGCAAAATGCTAAGCCTCTCCAAGGGAGGCATAATAAGGAGAAATATATTTATCTTTACAGCTAGCACATACCTTTGGTTTCCCTATGTCTATTAGTAGTTGAATAAAATGTATAGTGAGAAAACGATTTTAAATGCTAGTGTAGTGCACAAAAGTGGTTACCAGAAAAACATCATTATTATTTGCATATAGAAAATAACTGATCCATTTATCATTGATATCTGATTGTGATAGATATATAACCTAAAAATCTCTAAATAACAAATTAAACAAGAGAGCAACTGTCATACAGATCTTTTAAGTGCCACCATTTACCGGCTAAACTGACTTAGCAACTCTTTCCTTTAATAATCTTTAATATAGTTTAAGAATCAATTGCATTTGCATTCTAGTCTTTATTAAATTGAGTGAGACTTCAAAACCATTACATTTCTTCCAGGTCATATTCCTATATGTTTTGTCCAAACCATTTAGACTGTCCCTAAGCAAGACAATAACTGATATCATCTTTAGGTATTTATTAAGTAAAGGTCTGGTCATTGATGGAAAAGCCTTATGAAAGTCCACCTCGATCAATGGTAGCACATTATTCGACTAACCATTCAATATATCTATTTGATATTATATTTTAACCACGTTATTTGGTTTTCTTAACAGTAAAGACATTTCATACAAAAGGGACTGATCTTTTGGGATATTTCTATAAATTATTTAAATCCTACTAGTACTCGGTAATGGAGGATCGTCATCACTCATATTAATTTTCTTGAATACTGTTAGCCAAGAGAGCACTATGAATTTTTAATATTGTATTGTATGATCATGATAATGGATATCTATTCATGGTGGGCATTTAACTAAGTGGGCTCACTATTTATACATACATTCAACCTAATGAAATCCCACGTGGTGCCATCCTGCATGTGGTGAATAGCTGCAATACAAAATATAGTTAATTGAAGGAGATCCAGTACACAATCTAAAAAGATGTGTGACTTATGAATCTCTATTAAATTGACTATTTAACATAACCAAATCATTTTTAAATTGTCAGTCTTTTTATAACATATTCTTGAGATATGTAATAATTAAAATGTGATCCAAGGATCACAATAACTTTAATAAGGCATCCAAAATTGCTTTCATGAACAAATATTATATCTATTTTATGATTGAAATCTTGAGAAAATCATAAAATCCTTACCTGGGCATCAGTAGTAAGATTGAAACTGACAAATAATATACTTTACAAGTTTTTTTATATTAGCGCTTGACAAAAGATTCCTTTGCCCATGAAGTATCTTTATTCATAATGATTGCAAGACTATTCTTACTACACCCTGTCCGCTTCTTTAAATCACACACACTAAATTCCATGGAACATTCAGTCATTAAATTAATATATTTCCAAAGCACATTATTTCATATAAAAAGTAATGTTCCTTTACCTAAAACAGTACTTCACTGTACTTCTGCTCCCCCTGACACAAGTAATTCCCCCATTTATCTTTCACCACATTTTCTCCGGTTAACTTTCACCACATTTCTGGAACCCAGCTATGGAATATGATCTAAGGAATGCCACTAACTTTAAGTTGTCTAGTATTTTATTTTAGCAATGTTCAAGTAAAGAAGTTTAATGTTACCACTAGAAGCAAACATTCAAAAATCAAATGTGATTTCAATGGCCCGCCACAATGAACGGATGGTGCCACTCATTAGGTCTTTACCCGCTATCCATTGGTGCTGTTATATAGTATTTCCAATGAGGGCAAATTGGGCAGAACTTACAATTCAAAAATTTTTGATACCATTTATCTAGGATTTCATTCTATTTTGAAGTTGTAGGTGACTTGAAAGCTGCTATACCACTCCACATTGCTTCTTAGAGCTTTTTATTTTCATCAAAAATGCCATATTTTTTAATGCAAGAATAGCTCCTCCAGTTGCAATCCAACATTCAATAGTGCAATATTTCAAGTAAATTAATTGTTTGATTGATTGATTGAGAAAAATGGTAACATTAATTTTCTCTATGTACCACTTTTAAGTACAATGTACCCTATCTTACATAGGGCTGCCTTACTAATAATTAACAGGCAGCTTTTTACCTGTTAGAAAGGGTTGCTAGAACAGATCTCACATTTACACTTCGGCAGTCAAGCTACACCGGTGAGCCTGAATAATGTTTTCCTTTGTCACATTAGTGGTTCGCACAATAAGTGCTGCAGTTCACAGGCAAAATTTAACTTTTCATGCCTTCGGTATATTTCTGCACTACAAACTATGTCCTTTTAGAAGCATTAAGTATGGCAATCAGTATTTAGACAGTTTCTACATGTTTTAGGGGTCAGAGTATATACACTAGGCACTGTACAGCAGTGACCTAATGTGTAGAGTTTAACAACCAGCAATAAACTCCAAAAAAAAGTGGGAGTGACCAGGCAAAATGGAACATTTTCTCACAATTTGCAATGTATTCATTTTTCATGTGAAGCTTCACAAAAAGTATGGCTTTCCAAAACATATTTATCCTGCACTCATATTGTGATTCTGACTGTTTTTCTGTCATTTCACATATCCAATTGGCACCGCCTTCACCTTTGCTAATGTTTATAGCCAGAAAATCTTTGTAAAAGTTCCTCCCCTCAAAGCTTAGCCAATTTTTGTAGCAGGAGGTGAGAATTTCACTCCCCAAAAGCTATCAAGTAACTGTCAGTATAGGCTCACCTAGATCTGAAAAGCAGTTGGGTGTGGCATGCTGGTTACAACCAAGAGTGCACGGATAATACAACTAATTAATACAATTTATGGACTTGGCCCTCTCTGCTGTGTCATCCCCACACATTTTGCCTTCACCCCTCCTGTCTTTTGAATTTTTATTTTTGTTGGCATTAGGCCTCTGTACACTTGCTTATCATGCTAAATTAAATCTACTTGTAAGTCCCTAGTAAAGTAGTATTACATGTACCCAAGGCCTGTAAATTAAATGCTACCAGTGGGTCTGCAGCCCTCATTGTACCTCCCATTAAAGTAGAGCTTTAAAATATGTTGCAGGCCCTCCGTAGCTTTAAAGTGCCAATCCGACCTGGAAAAATACTCCTTTCACCAGGCCTAAACCTTCTTTTTTTAATACATATTTGACTCCTAAGGTAGTACCTAGATAGGCCCCTGGGTAGGGTGTGTTAAATTTAAAAAGTTGGACATGTGTTTTTACTTTTACATGTCCTTGTAGTGAAAAACTCATAAATTAATTGTTCACTACAGTAAGGCCTACCGCTCCAATAGGGTTACCTTATTGCATTTAATAAGTACTAATATTTGATTGGGAACAGGTAAAAATCCTCTTTAATGGTAAAGTCACATTTAAACAAATTTAAGTTAAATTCTGAAAATGTAACTTTTAGAAAGTTGCCATTTTCTTGTCCTGATCATTTGGTGGCTTCAGCCTGTATGTTTGGTCACATGACTGTGAATCTTTTGGCAGTTGGCCTTTTTGTATTTCTCCCAGACAATAAGCCAAAGTTGGACTAGGTGTTAGTAGAGTGGGCCAACATGTCGGGTATGAGGGGCTGGGCAGTTCACTGCCACACTTGCATTTCAAAGGGCTGCCTTCAGCACACTAACAAAGAACCTTGACACCAGTATTTTTTCACCCTAGGCTTCTTGGAGCCTGGGCAGGGGAAGGACAGAACTTTCAAAAGCCAGATGTTGGGGTCCCCTAGGCGATTCCTCCACTTTAAAGGAAGGCACCAGGTATAAATATTGGACCCTCACACCAACACTTCAGTACTCTCAATGACCTGCGGTAGACATCAGAAAGACTGCCTCGGTCCCCCAGAGGACTGCCTTGTACACTCAGGGAACTGCCTTGGTGGCTTGCTGCTTGTACCCAGGACTGCCAGCGTGACTCAAAGGGCTAGCTGGCTGCCCTCCTGTGTAAACTACAGGCCCATAACAAGCTCCAGAGACCTTTATCTCTTCACCTGGCCTCTGCTGAAGTGAGTCCTCATCCTCAAGTGGTACCCCACTTGTCGTGGACCCTTGATGGTGGTGGCGAGGGTGCTCTGCTGACTTACTCTAAAAATTGTGACTTTCATATTTACCAGAGTACTGGCAAAAGACCAGGACCTACCTGCTCGCAGATTGACCTGACTCTGCAGTACCTTCTGCTACTTTCTGCTCTGCAGCAGCAAATCCTGTTTAGAAAGACTTCCCACCTCATCAGATACAGCTTGCAGGTTCACCCTGTTGGAGATTTTCGACTTTCAAAAATGTGACAAAGTCTGAAAAATAAAATCTTCACTATGACTCCATCCAGCTGCTTCTGGACAACAACACCTCCTCCCCTTACACTGCCAGTTGCCTTGCCCATCTGAACTTAGTCTTCTCTGGAACTTTTCTCTGAACTTTCTCCTAAATCTGAGGTAAGCTGAGACCAGGCCCAATCCACTTCATATAAATGAACTGTGCTCCATCCTCGTCTGCCTTAACTTTAGACTTTGCCCCAGTCTCACACAACCAGATTGGTGCTTTGATCTTCTAGGCATCTTTTCTCACCTAAAACTTTCAAAATTCATTACTCCTGTTTTACTCATTGGATTGAATTAATTGTGGTAGCCTTATACTAATTACAATTTGTTCACATTTTCTAAAATGGTTTGGGATTTTCCTTGTATAGTGCTTTCAACTGGTTACTGTTTGTGTGGTGAATAAATACTTGACACAGTGCTTCCAAGTTAAGCCTGGCTGTTTTTGTGCCAAGCTACTAGAGGGTTAAGCATAGGTTAATTTAGTGACTTTTATGGTTCACCCTGCCAGGGATTGTGGTTGTTGCTTGAGAAGGGCCTGGCCCCCCTCAATCAAAGACCCTATTTTCTTCAACAATAAATCAAACAAATAAGATGTAAAAATAAACAACCCAGTTGGTCACAATACCAGAATTATAAAACCCCTAAGGAGTTTAACTATGTTAGTTTTGCCTCATCAAATCCTCAATACTTAGTTCATGTCGATTATGGTACACACTGGAGAATCTAGTGTCACTTTTTGGCATTTTTATATAGCACGAACTTGACCCGAAGGTATCAGAGTGCTTTACATAAGCACCAGTTGCATGAAAGACGGACACATACATTTTTAGGCACTGGGAGATTAAGAGATTTGCCCAGAATCACAGGATGTTTGAGCCTCCTGCCAGACTCAAACCTGGTTCCCCAGCTTGAAAGTTGCCCGCCCTAGCCGTTAAGCCACACTTTCTCCCCCACTTATTTCCAGTCACCAAATCTGTATTGAACATCATACTGGTCCTCAAAATAGTTTGCATGCTTTTTCAGTCAATTATCCTGTTTCACCCATTAAAGCCTCATCATTTTGATGGTATCATATTCTGCAGCTGTTCATTGCACCGCAGAGAAACATGTAATTCCGTATATCCACAAGATCCTGGATATACGTTTTTTTCCTCACCTCACAATAAATTATTTCAATTGGATTATTTTCTTATTCCTGTAGCCTGGGCCTTCTGTACTCAAATCCAAATTTTGCCTAGACTTCTATCGGATCATGCTCCTTTAGTTATTTCTCTTTCGAATGTTGTTATTCCCAGATATATTAAGGCTTTTTCTTAAGATAGGAAGCTTTTGTATGATGCTCTTTCTTTGAGTCACATGAAAAAATGGATCCCACACTTTTTTCAACTTAACCGAGGCACAGCCGGCCCTGCGGTATTGTGGGATTCTTTTAAGGCATGTTTTAGGGGTGAGGTTCTCAGCTATGGTCTTCATGCACAAAAATTACGTAAACAGAATATGCTACAACTGCTTACCCAATTGATGAATGCTGAATTAGATCTTTCTGTTCAACTGCGGGCAGCGGTTGATCCTAAGGACAGTCTTGATAAATTGGCATGTTGTAAGGCAAATATTAATCATGTATGGGCCCAGGAGATCGCGCTTAAACATCATCTCTATAGGAGGTAACTTTATGAGTTTGGGGAATCATCAGGGAGATATTTAGCCCAAAGAATACGGGCGACAAATCAAGCATTAAAAATTAATTCTATCAATAACGATCAAGATATACTAATCTACGAACCCCAGGCTATTATGAAACTATTCCAGCATTTTTATTCTGATTTATATAGCCAGCCGGATATTGGGGACCTTCCTCTTGATCTTGGGCTACCTGCATTAGAATGGGAAACGCTCGATCCTGTAGATGCTGGGAGATTAGATATGCCATTTTCTAGTGAAGAAATTGAACAAGCACTTTTCAAAATGCCTTCTGGCAAGGCGGCTGGACCAGATTCTCTCCCGACGGAGATTTATAAGGTCTTTTTTTCAGAATTGCGTGAGGATCTGCTGAATACTTTTCAGGCGGCTAGGATAGGATTCTCCCCCCGTTCATGGGATGAAGCACATGTAGTTATATTTCCCAAGAAGGGGAAGCCTCCTGATCAACCAGGATCTTAGCGTCCGATCTCCTTGGTTAATTGTGACAGCAAACTGTATGCCAAACTTTTGGCAAATCGAATGGCCCCGCTCGTTGCTGGACTGGTATCGCCGCAGCAGCATGGCTTTGTACCGGGCGGGGGCACAGTTGACCATATTAACAGGGTCATTGCTCTTCTCGACGTCGCGCGGGTCGAGTCCAGGTTTCCGGGTCTCGTCCTGCTTGACGCCGAGAAGGCATTTGACCGGGTTTCATGGGGCTCCCTATGGGAGATAATGGCACGGGGTTTGGTTCCGGCTTTATCCGCGCCCTTCAGGTTTTCTATCAGGCCCCTACTGCTAAGATATGCGCAATGGGCATTAAATCGGAGGGGGTTCAGATCAGCAGGGGGACCCGCCAAGGCTGTCCCTGCTCCCCACTTCTTTTTGCATTTTATATCAATCCATTTATTAAAAAGCTAGATCTTAATTCACAAATTCCCCCTTTTATAGCTCAGGACACGCAGTATAGTGTCCTCGCCTACGCGGACGATATAGCCGTGGTTACGTCAGATTTAAACATCGCTTTGCCCGTCATAGAACATCTAGCATCTAGAGTGTTTTGGCAGATATTCTGGGTATAGGCTCAACACTGCCAAGACACAATGCTTATGTACGGACCGAGCTATAATGTCGGATCCCAGGCTAGTGGAGGAAGTGGTTTATTTAGGCATCAAGATCAGACCCAATTTGGATGATGTGATTATGGTTAACTGGAAGGATATTTTGGATAAAACCAAATCTGCCTTGGACTCTTGGCAGAGCCTACACCTCACTCTTGTTGGTAGATCTAATTTGTTAAAAATGATTATTTTACCTAGAGTACTTTATTTTTTTCGAGCTGTTCCTCTTTTGGTTCCTAAACTTCGGATTCGCCAACTTCAGTCAGTATGCGAAAAATATCTTTGGGCCCCTGGGAAGATTCGCAGAGCTTCACGCTTGATGACGTTACCATCTGCCCGAGGAGGGTGGGGATTCCCAGATTTTGCATTATATCAGATCTCGTGCTTACTCCTCAATATGCGTATTCTTCTTACGGGTGAGGAAGTTGGTAATCTGGCAGAAGTTCCATCGATCTACCAAATTGCGCTTGGCTCGTTTGCTAAAAACTGCCGGATATCCGAGGTCGATGGTAGTTACTATAAACGTACTCGGTTTAAAATTATTACTTCTGCCTTTACTGTTTGGAAAACTGTTAAAATAAATGTGCCATATTCCTAAATATACAGTATATACTCCTCTTACTGCATCACACCTTCTACCCCCCATTTTTTGTGATTCAGTTATGCGTTACTGGTATTCCAGAGGGATCACATGTCTAGGAGATTTTTTCAGGGGAGGGTGACTGTCTTTCTTTTGATGCACTTAGACAGAAATTTGACTTATCTAATAATCAATTTTTAAAATTTCTTCAGATTTGTGATTTTCTTCATTAATATACTACTCAACACACCTCTATTTGCATCATTGATGTTGTCAGATCTCAATTGCGAATAGGATCAATTTATTATGTGCTGTTAGAATTTAGACCAGACGATCTTGATAAAACAAATGAGAAGTGGAGATGCCGGCTTTCATCTTCGTCTATTAGTATCAAAGATTCCATCAAGATTGCCCATATGGTTTTCCATTCTGCCTCATTAAAGGCCCATCATTATAAAACCATTTTTAATTTATACCGCACTCCTGCTGTGATGATGAAATGGGGCAGCTCTTCTCAATTTTTTAATTCTGCGGAATGTTTTCGCTGTAGAGCATGTAATGCCGATATAGTACATGGTTTTTTTTCTTGTCCTTCTTTGCTACCTCTTTTCAATCAAATTAGAAGTTTTCTGTTTTATGTTCTTGGCAAACCCATTTCAATGTCTTCGAGTATGATCTTTTTAGGGATAGGTGGGGATCTTACTCAGGGGCAACCTCTTTTTGAATTTCGTTACTTTCTTTTCATTATAGCTGCAGTAACACGATTATCAATAGCTACAGCCTGGCTGCAACCTCAGGCTCCGAGCTTTGATTTGTGGCACGCAAAATTATTTAACTTGTATAAATTGGAAACTATTATGGTGCCAATTACGATCTGGTAAAAAAAATTCCCGTACGACTCGTATCCGGTCTTTTTACCGTACGAATCGTACAAGTGCCGTACAAACTGGCAATCACGATTCGCATGGTAAAAAGCCCACACGAGTCACATTGGGAATAATTCCCCACACGTCCTCGGGTCGGAAAAAGTGTCCGACACGTCCTCGGACAATTTACCGTACAAACGTGAAAAGCGAAGTCCGACCGGGGAATCACGATCCGTCCCGGGCGTCCGATTGTACAACCGTATGGTTAAAAGACCGTCCGCACCGAACTCCAATAGCAACCATGGAGACGTCCAAACAGATGCCCGGTATGCGCCGTACCCCCCCCCCAGCCCCCGCATGTACGCGCCGTACCACCCCCAGCCCCCGCATGTACGCGCCGTACCCCCCCAGCCCCCGCATGTACGCGCCGTACCCCCCCAGCCCCCGCATGTACGCGCCGTACCCCCCCAGCCCCCGCATGTACGCGCCGTACCCCCCCCAGCCCCCGCATGTACGCGCCGTACCCCCCCCAGCCCCCGCATGTACGCGCCGTACCCCCCCCAGCCCCCGCATGTACGCGCTGTACCCCCCCAGCCCCCGCATGTATGCGCCGTACCCCCCGTGTATGTACACCCGAGTACGTGTCGAACCCCCCGTGTATGTACACCCGAGTACGAGTCGAACCCCCCCGTGTATGTACACCCGAGTACGAGTCGAACCCCCCCATGTATGTACACCCGAGTACGTGTCGAACTGTACGTGTCGAACCCCCCCGTGTATGTACACCCGTGTACATTCGAGTCGTACCCCCACCCGTGTATGTACGGTGCGTACCCCCATACACGGGGGGGTTCTACTCGTACTCGGGTGTACATACACGGGGGGTTCGACACGTACAGTTCGACACGTACTCGAAGGGAAGGGGTCCCTTTGCGATCCCTTCTGATTTGTGAATAGGTTGCCACCAATTTGAAATTGGCAGTATGTTGTGAAGGTTTTGCGACCACATTTTGGTCAGAAACATTCACACATACCAATACAATTCAGTATTAGGAAGGGATGCTCCAGACACGCCCCTTGCTAATAATAAATTGCAAACCTAATTTGCAATTCTGTAATAGGTTACCAAATCGCAAATAGGGCTTTCTACATCCCCAAAAGCCCTTTTGTGTTCGCAAACAGGACAATCCTGCGAATTGGCCTGTTTGCGACTGTGAAAAACATTTGCACATGTGGCCCTCAGATCGGTGCACATTTGACAATGTCTCATGGAGGCACATTGAGATAGTTCAAAGATATACAATGTAATTAACTATTTTCACAGGTGTGTCTAAGGTTGTTTATATAAACATTTCTAGTGTGTTCTAAAGCTGTCAAGTCTGCCCGTTCTTAGCAAACAAAAAACTACTGCACAGCGCGTCAAAGATCAACAAGGCTTCTTCAAATCCAGGGATTAATGGTGATGATTCTCCTGATTGCTATATGACAGAAGATTTAGTTACACTTTTAAAGTAGGTGAGTTTAGATTAATTTTTGAAAGTGGAAATCATAATCAAATCATCCTTACTGTAGTGTGTCCCAACAGCAAATTTCAGTTTAGGCACAGCAACAACCTTTCAATGTGGAATACAACATTCCAAGGTTATGTCAAAACCAATACAGATCATGTGGAACAATTCTTAAATAGAACTATCTCACGCCATATCTCCTTAGCAGTCTGTGATTGCTCCATTATGCATCTATAGCATTGATAATGACTGCCTCCAAGTGAATTTATCGCCCAACAAGAATTTCAGAGTGTGCCCCTTAGTATGCATGCCTTTATGATCAACTACACATGTTGTCAAGGCGTTATCATCAGCTATCATTACTACAAGCTATAAAACCACACAGCTACAGAGGATTAAATCTTTTCATGATTTTATGAAATCACTAAAAACATTGGGCTTGTCAATGCCCAGTGAACTTTGTGAACCTTCATTTCCCAAATGTTTCCAGTGACCTTGCCCTCAGAGCTCGTTGGTTATGGCTTGTGTCACTGACTGGTGAACTCTGTGCATAGGGTATAACCATTTAGCAGGGTCTTAGCCTGGTCCACGACCCAATCACCGTAGGGTATATGCTTCAACCATATTTACAAGTTATAGTTGCATGCCATGGCAATACAGATTCGAGGTAAGCACCAATTGCCTATAACAGCACTTTTTCCAGGTGGTAAGGTGGTGTTTCTAAAAATTATAACGGATGTGGGGCTACTCAATAATCACCTTTTAACCCTAGACTATATTTCCAATTTTTTCTACTGTCAATCCTAGGCTTACATTCAATGATATTTAAGGATAATTTTGGTCTAATTTGTTCTATTTCAGCATAATAAATCTTTTTCTCTACAGAATCCTTATTTGAGTACTTTTTGCCAATACTATTTTACTTTGTTGTTTGTCGCAGTTTGATTCCTGGATATAAAGGATCGGCCATTTTGGCAGTATGTCACATAATCCTGATAATGGTATTGTATACTCATGAACTTTGAGACCGAAAGATCGACTGCTGTTCTACCTTGGCATGAAATCTTTTCACAGCGTCCCCATATACTTACGCCACTTCTGAAATATGAACAAAATACTTGTGTAGCATATGTCAGTCAGTATGAATATTCTCACCCTGTGTAAATACAGAACTGCTGCTTCTAATTTTGAATGTAAAAAACTTGATGTTAAAATAAATTCTTGATGTTTGTCCAGATACAGAGTATGCCTCACTACATTGATGTATCTTCTATGCATTGTGATTACTTCAGTTCCCTCAGCTGGATTAATTTAATACCAACTTGCTGGCTTTTTTCCTATTCCTCTGTATACTATTGCTTTTGGAGTTTTTTGCTACTTAAAGCCTGTGCTCGGTAAAGCACAAAGCAGAATTTCAATTTTCGTGATACCTCTAAACTTTCTCCTGGCTTGGAGCAAAGGGGGGTAACTTGATCCTTTTGGTTATAATATAAAACTCCTTGCTTGGTAGTTTGGTAGGGTAATGGCGCTCCTAAGCAGAACGAAAACAGTGTGATGATATAATGAAATATGTAAGCGGTGCAAAGGTGGTAGGGAGAGCCACCTCCTCCCTAAACTGTGGAAAACCACTGACAGAACAAAACAACAATCCCCTGCACATGGTAGGAGTATATAATACACTTTAGTAATAGTATAAGAACATTCTCGATCCGTTGCTTGGTCAAACAAAATGTTCTGTTCCTCTCGTGGTCAAACGTATTCAAAACCTTAGCATTCGACTAATGTGAGCTTGCGACTTCTTCAGGGCTATACTCTCTCGGTGCTAAACCTTAATTCCAGTTGTACTTCCATCCCGAAATGGGTTCAAAGAAAAAGGAAATCGTCCTAAGACATAGAGAGCATGCATAAGGTTCTTGGTGCCTAATATGTGTCACTCCCTGTGAATGAATTGGTTCCTCGTTTGGAGTCTTGTTGGATAAGGCTTTGAATACGTTTGCCCATGCGAGGAACAATACAATTTGTTTGACCAAGCAACGGATCAAGAATGTTCCTTATTCTATTACTAATGTGTATTATATACTCCTAGAATGTGCAGGGGATTGTTGTTTTGTCCTTTTGGTTATAAGTTCCTCGTTTTATACGGTGCTCAGCAAGGCATGTGATCTAGATTTCGCTGAAGCTGGAATCTTTGTTGCCTTGAGTGCGATTTAATTGTGTTTTCATTTGAGAGAGACTCAGGTTCTTGTAAAAAGAGAAGTATACCAGATATTACTGTAGCTAATAACTTTTTACTTGAGTCATCTAAGTTTGTGCCATGAGCTCTATATTGACATCTGGTTGAGTTCTGCAAAATGAGTACTGCATCTCTTTCTACACCTTTAAACTCTGTTGTACAGATTTTGATGCTCCTGTGACTCATATGCTTGAGTGACAAGGCCTGGGCATAAATGTAATTATGCTGGCATAATTTGAGTGATTTCGGGAATTTCGTGCTACACGTGTTATGCGAAATTGATGAAGTAATGCCATTGCATCACTTTGCATAATTGTGTGCCATTCGTGGTAAAAATTGACAATAAATGCAGAAATCGTTGTACAAATTTACTGAAGATAGAGACAATGGAACATGAGCGGTTGTTCAAGATGCTTTTGTTTAAAGGCATTCTTGCAACAAAAATTGACACGAGGATGCATTTTGCGCTAAAATATAGAGTGAAATGATTGATTTGCGTTACAGATAATTAGGTAGAATTTCATGTAATTTTGCCGTAATGATTGGCCGTATACACAAAATATCAATCTCATTCCCACTGTTAATATAAATAAAAGGTGTGCAATACTGTTTGATACCAAACAGTAATGATCATTTAAAATAGTGTGTTAGATAATGGTTTAGGTAACAGGGCTGGTCTGGGAACCCAAAGCAAACCTGGCAATTTCCTCGCACCAGTCCTTGGGAAAGCACAGCCTGGCTCCAGGAGGCTGGAAACATTTGCTTGCTGCTTTTGTTACTGGGGATCGATATTGCAGCACCACTGCAAAACTCTGCATCTTTGCGATGGTTGCAAGGACAAGATATGTTGCATAATTTACTTGCATGGAAAAATCATGAATGCATTTGTCATTGTGTACTTGTAGTCCATGTAGAAGAAAATAATTGAAATGAAAAAGACAACATAATTTCCTAATCTGGACATTTCATTTAGAATAAAATCATTTAGTAATGCAGTGAAAATATATCGAATTGTACAGGGAAATTTTGCGCTGGCAAAAGAGAAGTTAACCTAGAGACGTTTGCACTGACATACAGTTAAGATTGTGAACTTCCTAAACTTGAGTGGTAAAAAAAAACCTTGCCCAATTAAGAATAATTATTTTTAACATGTGCTTTTATGGTCTCGTTTGCCTGAATGACGATTATTTTGAACATTGCCCATATCTTGTATGAAAAATTATTGGGTCTAACTACATACCGCTTTAGCTGCATGGTAAATATCAAGTCATTATTATTTTTTAAACAGTACATTTGGAAATACAGGGATAGAACAGTCTTTCGATGGGCCACCTAAAACCATTGATTTTCATGTCATTGCTCGGCTGAACTCCAGTTGTTTACATTATTCCTTTTGTGTTCCCATTAGGTTTTGGTGAAGGGACTTATATTGTTATTTTCTTAGACTAGAGCCACTGTGAGCTCTTTGATGTATTTTCTTTGCTAACACAATGACATTTTAATTGCTCTTTTATGTCGTTTTTTTAAAGTGTTTTTTGCTGTTCAGTGCTCAGTAATATTCACTAATTGCCCTTGCACATATATTTGTTTACCCTGCTGTGAGAAAGTAATATTTGGGGATTTACAGCTTTTTTTCTAATCTCAAAACTGAGGTATGCACACATGTAGATTTATTTAATATACAATGAGAATACTACCTGTTGGAAATTACCATCTTTTGCCTGGGATCACCCCAGATTTTTGGCTTGGCTCTGTGTACTTTACACCTGCTAATCAGTGATAAAGTACCTGTGCTTCTCCTTTCAACATTATGACAATGTCCCACTCCTAAATGACATATTTAACTTACCTCGTGGATTGCCTCTGTTGGAGTGAGTCTTTACCCCCAAGTGGTATCCGAAAGGTCCTGGACCTTGTCTGATGTCAAAGTGTTCTCATCCTAACCTTTCCTGAAATGTGGGACTTGGGCCCTTTTGGGCTTCAAAGACCTCTGGAGGACAGGGGCCAACCTGGCCAGCCAATCCAACAAAGGACTGTTGCAGCTGGCTCATAGATTCAGGTTGTTTCCGCTTGGAGAATTTCCACAGCAGCAAGTCCGAGTGAGTGAGACTTTGTGGAGAAGCAATCCAGCCTCTTGGAGCTCTCTTCAAATGTGCAAAAAGTATCCTTCTGACAAATAACCTTTCTGGGCATGAAATTCACATGTCTTTAGCTTTGAGGTTTCCTGCCAAGAGTCAACGACTTCAGCAAGACCTCATCCGGTGGTTATCCAATGACACGGAGCCCTCTTTGTCCACAGCCTACAACCTTGCCCCACTGAGGATTTTTGACTTTGATTGGCGAGGATAAGTCCAAAGATAAAATTTCGGACTGGTCTGTACCAGGTTTCTGTATCCGTCCCATGCTCCATTACGGTCAGCCTTACCTTGTGCTTAAGTACCCTTCGAGCACAACCAGATGCGGTTGGTGCTAAATGCTTTTTCATGCTATTTTCACATTCAAACATTAAAAAGTCTTATCTCATTTATCGTATTGGATTTTGTGTTTTAGTGTCATTTTATTTATTCAAATGTACTCTATTTCCTAAGGTGGTGTAGGATTTGTCTTGTGTTTTGTTTTGACTTTATTACTCCCACTACTGCATAAACACTTTACATACTGCCCCTAAGGTAAGCCTTTCCATGTCACACTAACTAGGGTTGCATTTTTGTTATTTAGTGACTTTAAGGGTACCCCCTTACAAGGGTTGTGGTTATTATTTCCATCAATTGAGCTCCAGTTGGCTCTGTTGAGGGATAGCTTCCTCTAATTGCCCAATTGAATATGGGCTGCTGAAGGAGGGGCATTATACCACCTGCTCTATTTAGGTTGGGTGGTATGATGTTTTTTTTTTTTTTCGATCGACCACTGACAGGTAAAACTTGTCAATATGAGACAGAAAAAAACAATAATGACCTCAACACCCATGGAAAACTTCCTAGCTGTGGAGCCATTAGTTATTTGTTTTTCAGTAATAAACTGCCCCTTAAAGTGTTTGTTTTTTAAAAAGAAGCCTTTTGATAAAATTTGGTGAATGCCATCAAATCCGAAGGCAACCATCCACCAAACTTTATCACTCAAGGAACAGAAATCACTGTTCGGTTGGTTGTCTTTGATTTTGGCAGGTGGTATATTGTCAGTTTTGCATATGTAATGTCCTCCACCAGCCTGACAGACTGTGCTCCACCAGCCAAACTCTAGGTAAGGCCTCTAGGCAGCTGTTTAGAACCAACTTATTGCTACAGGGCAAAGAATAACATTTACTTGCAAGACTTTAATGCCAACAGCAGGTTTTACTTCTTGCACTGATACCTGGAGGCACACAGTCAAAGGAGAACACCCTGTGCGCTCTATGAAACAACTGCAAAATTAACAAATTAAGGAAAACCAAAGTGTTGACTTCAAATGAACCAAATTCCAACACATACCAGGGAAAACTGACACACAGCAAACAAAAGCAACCAGCAACGCTTCAACCCCACTTTTACAGAAAAGGAAATATCGGGAGTGTGCATCGAAAAAATATTAATTTAACACTTATCATTTCAAATAATTCTTGTATGAAAATGTCAAAGTAGCAAGAAAAGAGGCAGTGCACATAAATTAGCCTCTTCTTTTTTATTAATGTATTTTTGTTATTGGGAAGTATCATGATATTGCGACAAAAGACATTTAGAAAAGCATTACAAATCTAAATTCATACCAAGTTAGACAGAATAAATATATATCCATATAAAACAAGAAAAACGCTCATACTTTTGTCATAAGGTAAGTAGAGATGCAGGGACAGATTTATGGGGATTTGGTGTGGGGCAGCGTAGCAATTCATTTTGGAGTGCTGCCCTACGTCAAAGTGCAGGGGGAGGAATACACCATATTTATCCAATATGGTGCATTCCTGTCCTTTCCCCCTGTGCTGGTTCCATTTAGTCAGCCTAGTGTCAAACCAGGCACCCTTGCACCATGGTGCATGGGTGCTTGTGTTGTAGGTAGGATTGTGTTTGTGCATAAAGAGGCACCTTCATGCACACAAACAATCCTTGGATGCTTTTTCCTCTTTCTGTGTGCTGCACAATGCAGCACTCATGGAAAGAGGAGAAAACTAGGAGATATAAAGTTATTTCCCTTAGTTGCGCCTCCCCTGGGGAGGCCTAGGGTTTGGATGCATCCCCAGGCTTACAGGGTCTTGTAAACGTGGGGAAGTGTCAAAGTCTATGGTTTTTGCATGGGAACACCCACCACAATGCCCATGGAATGCCTCCCTAGTGCAAAGTAAGGCAACACAGCGATTTGCGCTGCCTTACCTTACTCCAAATCTACAAGGCCATTGACCAGTCATCCAAATCGTAGGGTCATAAATATGGTTTTGTGGTTTGCCCCGCCCGAGCATCACAAAAAGTGATGCTACGACGGCACAAGGGAATCATAAATATGCCCCACAGAGTTTACCGCTTTGAAGAAAAATTACACAGCAGAGATCTAAAACTTAATAAAATCTCAATGAGGTAATTTGGTAGGAAGAATACAAACATTTCCTATTGAGATGTGACTTATTAATGGTAGGCTACAACCTGTGGACAAGAATAAACACCTGCCACCAGGCCTCAGGATCAGGTGATTCCTTTTGGAGCCAAGCCCTTTAGGCGCCCATCCTAGCCATCATGATGACAAAATATAGATGCCCCAGTGATTGAATTGTATGTTATTAGAATGGCCCAGCATAATCAACTTAGGGTTCCAGTGAACATCTATATCCATCAGGATATTCAGAGTGTTAAGAACTCTTGACCAAAATAATAACTAAAAGTGGCAAATCATGTGTGGTATTGGAATCTGAGCCGATGCCTAGAATATATTTGGGGGTCGTCCGGGAGTCAATTTTAAACAGACAAAAGGGCATATACTACATATCATCTAAGATTTTAATTGAGTGGATTCTCAAGAGCGACAACATGCTAGAAAATGCTCCTGCCAGACCTATGTATTTGCATTTTCAAGGTTATGCAAAAGCTCTCAACGGCTGTCCATTATGGAATATTTAGAATAAGCACACATATTCAAGCATTAAATATTTTTTATTTTTGTTCCTTTATGATGTTTCTATACTTGATATACATACAAAGAGAATACATTTAATTTCATAATGTAATAATGAGAAGAAAGGATAGATAAATATACACAGTTAAAAACACATATTATTCATCCCTGCTAATGCATCAGTATTTTTGCATTCAGACGCATCTCAAAGTTACATCTAGCATGCTAAGAAAGGATGCCATCAGAAGTAGGATCTAAAAATGCAAATGATATACCCCTATAAAATCAACCACACTGCAGTCATTCTCACCTCACATACCACATCCTCACACATGTACAATTCAAACTAGGAAACTACCTAACCTCAAATGACACACCAATAAAAAATGGCGGAGAGAACACTTCTAAACATAATCCGCAATCGTGTTGTCCTATAGGAGTTCCAAACATTCAGTTCTATATAATTATTATGTGTTTTTGAACTGTGTATATTTAACTATCTTTTCTTATTATTATTAATAATACAAAATGAAATGAAATTTACGTTTTGTGTATGTATATCAATTATAAAAAAGATCATAAAGAAACAAAAATGAAAAATATGTAATGATTGTATTTTTGTGCTTGTTCTAAATATTCAATGATGGACAGCCCATAAGAGCTTTTGCATTGCCTTGAAAAAGCAACTATATAGGTCTGGTGGTAGCATTTTCTAGCGTGTTGTAAGATTAGAGTGTGAATAGTTTGAGAGCAGCCCCCAAGTGCTGATATGTGAAGGAAGAGCTTACTCTGCTTAAACCACAGTTGGTAAGCTTACAGGAGTCCCAGATAGTTTATAGGAGGTTAAGAAAGTGGAATATTTGAGCTATAGTATTCGTGCAACTGCTGGCAGTGAGGGACTACAGCAGGGGGTCGTACTGCTTGCTAGCACTAGTGAGTGGTCCACCACTAATTTCTTATAATGAAACCTTCCACCTACCCCAGTCATCTTAAAAATTTACCTGCTGCCCTACACAGCCAAAGTACTTGAGAAAGCCATCAACCAACAGCTTATCGAAAACATGGAGCAAAACCATCTACTCGGCCCCTTACAATCAGGATTCCATGTCAACCACAGCCCTGAGACCGCGCTGATCACTGCCACTGATGACATCAGAACTCAACTCAACTGTGGAAAAACTGTGCCCTCATCCTTCTCGATCTCTCTGCGCTTTCCACACCATTTCAAACCACACTCTGATTGACAGACTCAACAACATCGGCATACAGCAAAACGCCCTCAAGTGGATTGCCTCTTTCCTCACAGGATGCACACAGAGCATCCGGCTGTCTCCCTTCACTTCTGAACAAAAGGGCAGCATATGCGGCATACCCAAATGATCATCCCTCTGCCACACCCTGTTCAACACCTACATGACCTCCCCTCGCAGATGTCATCAGATCCAATGGCCTCAACATAATCTCCCATGCAGACGACACTCAACTAATCCTCTCACCCACCAAGGACACTTCCAACAGCAAAATCAACTTCTGCAATGCCATAACTAATGTAGTCAACTGGATGAGGGAAAACTACCTCAAACTCAACTCCGGCAAGACAGAAGTACTGATTTCCAGTAAGAATACTTTTGTTAGAGAACACAGCTGGTGGTCAGCAGAACTCGAACCAATACCTACACCAACAGACCATATATGCAACCTTGGTATCATCCTCGACAGTGAAATTACCATGAAACGACGAGTCAATGCAGTCGCCTCCTCCTTCTTCCACTCCCTTTGCATGCTCCGCGGAATTCTCAGATGGTTCCAAGTGAACACCAAAAAGACTGCCACTGAAGCCCTCAAAAGCAGCCACCTGGACTACAACAATGTTCTCTACATCAGGATCTCTACCCAACTCCTCAGAAAACTCCGGACCTTACAGAACGCTGCAGTTCGACTCATATCCTGGACCTCCCCAAATGAACCCTCATTACCCCCAGCTCAGAAACCTCCACTGGCTCGCCATCCAGAAGAGATGCTAGTACAATAACCTCATGCATCCTACAAAGCTTTACACAATCAAGGGTCATCCTACATCAACCATCGACTGAACTTCCATCTACCCACAAGACACCTGCTCTCCTCCTCAGTTGTCTGAGCGCACACACCCCTCATTGATCACCGCCGAAGTGGCCGCGCCTTCTCCTACATGGCTGCGAAGACCTGGAACCTCCACTACCAAACAGCACTCTCCCTGGTGGACTTCAGAAAGAAGCTTTTTGACAGAGACATGGCCACCTCAGTGCCCAGATATTCCAGGGGTAACAGTGCTGTACTGTACAAATGTTGCTTGATAGATTAGTGACAAAGGGAGCCACTGGCTTCCTGCTCAGAGGATGATTTGATGGTAGAATTGCTGAAATGCAAATCTGGCTTTCCTGGGGATCCCTTGCCCTCACCAAAATCTCAGCATGGTTGAACACGAGGTTAATCCTTCTCTCAATCGCATCTGGAATGCCTCACTGAAATGTGATCCCTTTCTGACCAGCTGGAAACAGGCTATCCTGCTGCCACTCCTAAAGAAACATAATGTGGATTTGAGTGTGCTCAGCAAGTTTAGACCCATCGCAGTGTTTTTGTGTCTGCAAAGATTCTAGAGAAGTTGGTTAACTAACAGCTTACAGCTATAGTGTAAGCAAATGGCCTGCTTCATCACACTCAATCGGGCTTTTGTGCCAGATACATCACTGAGGTCACCTTGTTAGAAGTGTTGGAGTCTGTAAGAGAAACCTTGGGTGGTAGAGATGCTGCCATGGTGGTACTCTTAGACATGTCATCAGCATTCGACAGAGTAGCTCACTCAAATTTGTTGAATAGAATAAGCCTGCTTGCCTTTCAGGGCACTGTTTTGCCCTGGGTCAGGTCATTCTTTGAGGAGTGGTCATTGCTGGCTTTCCTCCACCCTTTTGCTTCCTCTCCCAAGCCCCTGGTCTGTGGGGTGTCTCCAGGCTCTGCACTCAATCCGCTGCTCTTCAACCTCTACCTGGCCCCTCTGGCCACTTTTGTTGGAAACTGGGGAGTGAAGGTAGTCTCCGATGTGAATGACTCGCAACTGCTGTTCTCATTCCGAGAGTACACTGAAGCAGCATTTATTTAACTTTAAAGACTGCTTAAAAGGCATAGTCAACTAGATGGACTCCAAGTTTTTAAAGTTGAAGAACAGATAAAACAGAGGTTCTCATTGTTATCCAGAGAGCCCCCCCCCCCCGCAAACCTCTGGTGGCCCCCTGAGTTCAATCAACCTCTGGTGCCTGCCGGCTGTATTGGCCAGAAACATGGGGATCCTGTTTGAGTCTGGCCTCTCCTTTGCCGCCCAGATCAGGCAGATCGCTTCAATCTGCTTTCCTAAGCTTAGATCTGCCAGGAAGTTGCTCCACCCTCTCAGAAGAGACAAGAAATATTGTGCTCCTCGCACTTGTGACATGACGTCTGGATTATGCTAAAACCCTTTGTCTGGGTTTTACCTGATCCATTAACTTCCGATCATTCAGACTGCGGCTACCAGGCTGGTTCGGTGGGTACCTTTCCTCCAATATATCTCGCCTCACCTCAAACAGCTTCATTGGCTACCTGTTAAGTTTAAAGCCATTACCATGGTTTTTAGGGCCCTCGAGGGTAAAGAACCTCGCTACCTGAGAAATAGATTCACTCAGTAAGTACCAACAAGAGAGATTCTTAAGAACAAACCACCTCAGGCTTATGCACATTCCCAGTTGTTTGAGAGTCTGCCCAAACTGTAGATCATTCGCAGTACTGATGGCTAAACTTTGCAACAGCTTACCTATCGAAATCCTCATGGCCGAGTCCAAGCATTATTTTAGAAAAGACTAAAAACCTGGCTCTTCAACCAGAAATATAGATAGATCCAGCTGGCCCGTTCTCAGTCTCTGCTTTTGAGTGTTGGCGATGCCTCAGCAGAGGTAGCCAAGAGCTTTACAAAGGTCAATGATGGATTGATTGCTCAAGATATGAAAGCTACATTTCAATTTACTTTCTGTGATTGTATGATCCAACATGGATGAACCCTCTATTTTTAATTTCCTTCTTTTGGAACTGCGTCAGTGGGCGGGGCCCATTATAATGTGTGGGGATTTTAATCTCTTACTTGACCGTGGTTTATATACAAGTTCTCAGAGCGAGGTATCTTCTAGACAGTTCTCTCTTAGCCATGGATTTGCATGTCCTTTAGGATGTGTCACAGGCTTTCAGCTTCAAGATCATCATTGTAAAAATGTAATTGAGCCTCTTCTTATTAACGGTTTCCTTTCTTTGTGTTCTTGTCTTTTAGCAACATTGGTCCCTTGACAAAGTCAGTGCTGAGGGTCTGAGATATATTGAGGGGAGACTGCTCAATTTTAAAACTTTGATATGTACCATTCTTATTAACAGACTCGAAACCTTACCTTGCATTGACCATGGCTATTCAGTGATGACTAATTTTGAATGACATTCTGCTTAGTGATAAAATAAAGCAAACAAAGGAGACAATAGACAGAGTGCTGGAACTTTTCTGACACTCACCCCCATTCACAGATCTAGGTTGAATAAATCATTGTTCTTTAGTTCACTTCGCCACCCCAGTTCCGAACCAGCCATATACAAATCAGTCTTGATCCTGTTTCTCCAACCTGAACTGCCAAGCAAGGTCTTCCCCAGAGAAGAAAAAAGCATCCTGGAACTGGTTTCAGGGTAACACCCCTTATCAGCCAGGCTAGCTTGCATCCAGTGGCACAGTGAGCAAGGGACCCATGTCTGGGCATACCCATCCAACTTAGGGTGAACATAGCAAACACAAGAAGAGGATGGACGGAGCCCTGAAACTTTTCAGACACTCACCTCCAGTCACAAATCTAGGTTGAATCTTTTATCGTTCTTTAGCTCACTTCGCCACCCCAGTTCAGAGCCTGCCATATGCAAATTACCCTTGACCCTGTTTCCTCATGTGAACAGTCCAGACCGAATGCTAAGCAAGGTCTTCCCTGGACTGGAAACAAGCATCCTGGGACCGGTTTCAGGGTAACAACCCCCATCAGCCAGGCTAGCTTGAATCCAGTGGCAGAGTGAGTGAGGGACCCACGTCTGGGCATACCCTGCCAACTTAGGGCGAACAAACCAAAAACAAGTAGACGATGGATGGAGCGCTGAAACTTTTCAGATACTCACCCCCAGTCACAGATCTGGGTTGAATCAGTCATCATTCTTTAACTCACTTCGCCACCCCAGTTCAGACTCAGCCTTATGCAAATCAGTTTTGACTCTGTTTCTGATGGGAACAGTCCAGCCTGAACTGCCAAGCGATGTCTTCCGTGGACCTGGAAACAAACGTCCTGGGACTGGTTGGAGTGAATTTCTGAGAAGTTTCAGTGCTCCGTTCATCATCTCCTTGTGTTTGCTTAGTAATAAAATATGCCTCAAATTTGATAAACGGATACATACCCCATTAATTACTACTAGTACTGTCAGGGTGGTTGATACACCTTGCCTTTACACAGTGTGTGAATACATAGCAATGCTCCCACCCCCTACATTATTTTAGATTTTAGAGATTACCAAGGTAAGGAGTGACATTCTTGGTTCTAGTGGTACTTGTTTACCCCACCTATGTAAATACGAGTGTGTTGATTTGAGCTTCACATTAAGATGGTGCTATTGGTCACCAAAAGGGATTAATCACAGCAGCACTAAATCGATCAATCATTCATATAGCACGGAAAAGCACCCGGCAGGGTCTCAAGGCACTTGGGATGCTAGCTGCTGTAAGGTGATCATGTACATTAGAATAGCCAGGTTTGGAGTACTCTTATAAATTACTGGAGCTATGAGGAGGTCCTGAGGTGCAAGAGAAGGTTGTTCCAAGCTTTGGCTGCCATATGTGACAAAGAGCATCCTCTGTTGTATTCTCACTGGATGCGGGGGGCATCTGTGAGGAATAGGGAGGTGGATCATAGGTGTCTGGTGGAAATTCAGGTATTTGTTGAAGTAAACTGATCCTTTGTTGAGAAGGGATTTGTCTGCGTGGGTCAGCATCTTGAACTGGCATCTGTTCTGGATCAGGAGTCAGTTAGTTAATGTTATGTTAATGTTAGTCGGGATTTATAAAGCGCACGTACGCCGATTGGCTTCATGGCACTAAGGCTCAGAGGTAGACAGAAAAGACAGAAGCTAACCCTGTGTGAATAACCATGTTTTCAGGGATTTCCTGAATTGGAGAAGATCGGTACAAGATCGAATTTTAAGCGGAAAGGAATTCCATAATTTGGGGGTGAGAGTAGCGAATCTGCAACCTCCTTGACATACCCGTTTAAAGCCCGGGATAGCAAGAAGTGAAAGATGAGCAGACCTTAAATCACGTGTAGGAGAGTGCCTGAGTATCAAGTTATTAATGAACTCAGGACTGGTGCCATACAGAGATTTAAAGATGAGGCAACCAGTCTTGAAGGCGCAGCCGTGTGATATAGGAAGCCAATGTAGTTGCCTCAACAGCGGGGTAGCGGTGTGCCATTTAGGTTGACGATAAATCAATCGTGCTGCCTGATTCTGAACTATCTGCAGGCGCTTAAACAAGTAGTGGGGCATACCCAAGTAAACAGAATTGGAATAATCTAGATGGGATAGGACCGTAGAAATCATGGCTTGATTCAGGGCGTCATGAGTGAGGGAACGGTGGATTTTCCTGATTTTGCGCATTTGGAAAAAGCACTTAGACACCACAGCTCCAACCTCAGTTTTCAAGGAGAGGTCACTGTCCACAAGTACTCCTAAAGTTTTAGCTGACGTGGTCGGGACGGGAGGAGAGCCGAGCTCTGAGGGCCAATAATGAGGGCCCCAGTGCTTATGGCTGTCACCAGTAAGGACTATCTCTGTTTTACCAGGATTCAGTTTAAGATGGTTAAGATCCATCCAACTTTGGATATATCACATAGTATCCTGGAATTCAGTGATGGAATTGTAGGAACTATCAACCCTGAGAATAAGCTGGAGATCATCAGCGTAGTTGAGGACCAGTACATTCCTGTCTTTAAGAGACTGGATCAGGGGTGCCATATAGATGTTAAATAGGTGGGGAGAAAGAGCCGAACCCTGAGGTACCCCACAGGTGGTATTATGTGGTGGTGATAGAAACTGATCCAGGCAAACAGCCTCAGAGCGATCCTCCAGGAAGGAGGTAAGCCAACGAGCCGCAGTCCCCTGAACACCAGCCCTCCTTACACGGTCGACCAATATACTATGGTCGACCGCGTCGAAGGCCGCAGAAAGATCCAGCAAGACCAGGGCCCGGGGGCAGCCTCTATCAGCATTATTCCGCAGGATGTCCACAACCGTCAGAATCACAGCTTCGGTGGAATAGGCAGGTCGAAAGCCAGCCTGATGAGGGTCCAGGTATTTTGATGACTCTAGAAAGTTAGAGAGACATTTTGCTATGTGGCCCTCTAGAATCTTGGCCAAAAAGGGTAACAAGGAGATCGGGCGGTAGTTGGAAAGGAGCGGTTTTAAGTACAATTCTTTATACACCTAACTCACCTTGTATACCTGGTCCCAATTGGAATTTACAGCTTATTAAATGTAGTAAGGTAACTCCAATGTTATCCTATGGGAGAAGAAGGCCTTTCAGTAGTGAAAAATAAATGTAGGAATTTTCACTAACAGGACATGTAAAACGTAGAAGTACGTGTCCTTCTTTTTAAGTACACTGCACCCTGCCCTCTGGGCTGTTCAATGCCTACCGTAGGGGTGCCTTATATGTATTAAAAAATGGTTTGGGCATGGCAAAAGGTTTATTTGGCCAAGCTGAAAAGGCAGTTTAAAACTGCACAAACATACTGCAATGGCAGGCTTGAGAAACGTTTAAAAGGGCTACTTAAGTAGGTGGTGCAATCAGTGCTGCAAGGTAACTAGTAGCATTTAATTTACAGGCCCTGAGTACATGTAGTACTATTTTACTAGGGAGTTACAAGTAAATTAAATAGGCCAGTCGGGTGCAAACCATATCTACCATGTGTTAAGGATAGAGTACAAAGGCCTTTAGCCAACCATGTTATTAGTACCACTTGGGGAAATTATTGGCAAGGTGTGGATGCCTACAGACGGAAAAAATGGGAATGCAAGTCATAACTATTTGCCTTTTGTGTGTTACGACTCCACTGCCAAGATAACTTGATCTGAATGGAAATGTTTTCATAATTTTAGTTATTATTATTTTGAATTTTATTATTACATATTACAATTACCATAAATGTGATTATATAAATTGATAATAATGATAGAAAATTATGATTATATTAAGTACACCAAGTAAAATGTATAAATGTTTAAATTAATTTAGAGGTGGTTTTGAATGTCTGTGCAGCATCCTGACCCTCTTATCTTCAGTGTATAGTTAAGCTGACAAGCCCGCAGGACAACTCATCATGGAAAACTTTGTTAGAGGCAGCTCAAGTTAGGAAACACATTCCATTGTTAGACATTGTGAGAAATGTGGAAGCAACACGGTTCCCCAAATATTTTACCACCGGAACTGCAGGAGCCTGTTTACTAAGAAGTGAGATTTACAGATCATGAAGTAAAAAGCTGAAGCAAGTGTCAGTGATGATGCTGGTATGAGTGAGTGCATGAAGAAATGCTTAAACAGAAGAACATCATTAAAGTCAAACATATATGCTGAAGAATGTATAATTTGTTTAAAGATAAGATGCTACTAGGGAACATCAACGTGTGAGAAATTAATCAAGGCCACAGAGCTTAGAGTTGACAAAACGCTTGTGTGCAACCATTAGGTGTGATTCAAAGATCTTAGCATTTTGTAGTAGGGACAAAGTGGCTGCAGAAGCCCAATATCAGGCATCTTCTTATAGGAACTATGCAAGGGTTAAAGTTAAGGAGGAAGATCATAGTTATATCATTCAAACCATTGAACACTGCAAACAAATGAGAGGGGAAGTATATGATGAACTATTTGAATATATTAGAAATGTGATTATTCCTAACAAAGAGGTAATACGTGCGACGACTCTAGCTGAAAGACTTGAAACCCTCATGACATGCAGAGGAATGCAGGGAATAGGCAAATCAACCAGGGAGCATATTAGAAGAAAATTGGACTCCGAGTTCAGTGACAGCCTCCACATATTCCCAGACAACTAAGGAAAATTATTGGCCCAACGTGATAGTTTAATGCTACAGGACATTGTAAAAGAAAACCAGAGTTTGAAAAGAGAATGATAAGGTTAATGCAACAGACATGAAAAAAACAATTGATGAACCATCATCGTACATAAGAACAATGATTAAAACAAACTTGACATCAACACCATGGCCATATCATCCATCATATGTTGATACAGATTCATTTACAGTGCCTTACTACTACCTTAAACGTTTCCTATTAGGAGTTCTGACTGGAGATCAAGAAAACACAAAGCTGTCCAAAAGGGTCACCTTACTTATTCAATCATTCAGTCAGAACATCATGCAGTGACAAATGACTAACAGAACCCCCCCAAGCAATTATTGTTCTCTTAAACTTTACAAATGCTGACAGGCAATGTCGAAATTATTTGCACTCTAAACAGACTTGGTCATGGGACATCATACAGTTGGAAGAAAATGATACCGCCTTGTGTCTCCAGAAACTTCTAGCTTCCTTAAATTTCAGTGGGCCACTTACAATTGAGTACAGCAGTATTCCACTCTAGATACCAGCCTTGCATCTTGTAATCGGAGCCTATACAAAATGCTCTTTCATGAGTTGAAGTATTTAGCACATGTCAAATTTGAGACATTAATTGCGCTGCGAATGGGGGTTTGCCCATATAACCATACGTGACCTGGGCACATTGTAAGAAGAAAAAAAACACAATAGAGTACATCGGGATAAATTTAAAGTGTGGACCACAATGGAATGAGGATGTGAATAACTTTGCAAAAACCTATGCCAACAAAGATTAGATTTATCTTGCAGCATGCTGCCTTTGCTGAAGCAAAACAGCTTTGGGATGTATTCCTGGGACATCTTCATCATGACAATGGATAACATGCCGAACATGTGAATAATCAAGCTGCTATAAGCATGAGATGTCTTTTGAATGATCCACAGACACCTAGTCCAATTGGGAGAGGTTGGAAGTTGGAAAAACACAAGGCAGCAGAACAACTGGAAGCTGCCAACATGTGTCTGCTGTCTAAATTACCTCAAGTGCAGACTTCCCGCCTGTGAAAATCATACAGATGCAGAGAATGATGCCACCTATTTAGAAGAAGACGATGACGACAAATGTAGATGATAAATGTGTGTTTATGTTCACTAATGGCATACATTGCCAATGAAAGATGTAACATCTATTAATATTTGAAATTGTAAGTGAGAATTATGTATATATTCTATATCAATATATGAGGAATACAATGAAGTTGTATTGTTATTACTTTAAGGACTATATTGTTCTTATTACAATTAATAATCATAATTATTTTAAAATAATATTGAATTTAACCAATTTGGTGGAGTTAGATTTCTTTTTTCCACATATTCTGATCAATTTGTATGCTATTTATCAAATATATGAAAAACAATATTTTTTCAGCTGTGGTTGCCAATCTAATAATATCAGACAAACGGCAAAGAGTGATGACTTGCTATTATATATTTTCCATCTCTAGGTATCCATACCTTGCAAACAAATCATGTTAGGACCCATCCCCCCAAGTGGTACCAATGGCCTAAATCTGGGTCCTGGCTCATGGCCTACCAAGCACTGTCACACTGGTTCGCAGTGGTAAGCGTGCAAATTCATAAGGCCAGCAAAAACGAATTCAGCAAAACAGTAGAGTTGAAGGTAAAATGTTAGGGAAGAACCATGCAAAGGAGGCCAATTCTAACAGAATAGATGACTACTTTATTAATGATGTGTGCAAAGAGCAGCTCCAAGGACAGGAATCCATTTACTTGTTGAATTGTAGTATGTGCAATCACTGTGGAGTTGCAACATTAATATCCATAATCTAAAGTAGCTACAGTGTCTTGGCAAAAGTTAAATCACACAATATTCAAGCCTAAATTGAACTCTAATACTGCTATTTATGCATAATGCCAGCACACTTATTCAGCTCCATACACAGCCCACTTACACAGCTCCTTGTATAGAAGTCAAACAATTAAGTGCACATTACACATAATGCTGGCCTCATAGCTCTTGTATGGTTTGTATCTTCAACTCTATTACTCTTGGCAGATGAAACAGGTACCTATTCAAAGTTTTATAAAGCTTGTTGCATTTCTTAGGGGCTCATATAGACACAAGCAGATAAAACCATGCAAATTGTTCAATCTGAACAGTTGATGCAAATCCATATTCATCCTATGTTCCACTCTACACTTAAAAAAACACATACATGTGAGATTGCTTCACTTACTTCTGCTTTCTGTCATAAAGTATGGCTCCATGCCATCGACACCACTGTCATTTGCTATTCTAGCACTTAATCACTACAAACCTGCCACGAAGACAGGCCAAATAAAACAGGTGGAAGTGTTGTCATCCACCATAAAATTACTTGGAATCGCACCACAGCCAACACCATGCATTTACCTTGTTAAAGCTCCTATCACAACAATTAAATAAAACTATGAAAAACAACATCCTGTCCTAATATTTACCAGCTTTAACAGTATAACAGCTCTTTCCTTGTACATGTCAACAAATGCCTGACCTTAAGAATGCACCCAACACACAAATCAGCCTCTTAGTTACTCTTACCATGCCACAAAGATTCTCATTTTGCCTCCTACCTATACACAAACATGGAAACCATCTTTATCTACAAATGTGTCAACCAGACCGCATTGTACCAGACAAATATTTCAAACATGCTTGAGCTGATCATCTTGCAGCACCATTCCACACATATCAACTAGAATTTCAGAAAAAGGACAACTAGAAAAGTATGAGAATATTGCTAAAGAAATGACATTTCTCAGCAACTCTCAATCCAATTCACTCATATTAATCAAAAACCCAACCGAGAAACACCCTCTGCACCTTGATATAGCAGGGAAATAAATACTTGAAAAAGTTCAATAACAAACTTGGAATAACTGGAGAAAAACACTGATGCTATGTGCATTATGAGAAAAAGAGAAAAATACTCACTACTCTCTAAAGTAAACTACTTTTGCAAACAGATAAAGAAAGCTGCAAATCAACATAGTTCCCCCTTTCAAAATGGAAATTACTTCACCAGTCTTAATGCAGTGCTTGAACCAGCTCAGACACCTGCACAAATATTATTGTCAATGTCTTCTCTGAGAAAATGCTGAGAGTAAAAGAGTTCAAATCTAAATGTCTGAAAATACTTTCCTGGAACACATATTTAATTATCCAAACATTACTTATACTTCCTACTGCTACATATTTTTTTACTTATTTAGAGTTTGGTGGATGGGATATTCTGTCAGTTCTTAAGCACTCTAAGAGAGTTCTCCTGCCCTACGACTGCCAAGAACACCATCCGTCAGGAACTATGCAACGCTCTAGCTGACCAATTTCACATCAAGATATCCAAACTGGGGTGGGATGGTGAGCAAAAGAATGATGCATTTAACCCAAATCTATGACTTGGGGTGAGTGTTCGAAAAGTTTCAGCACTTTGCCCATCTTGTTGTGTTGCTATGTTCGCCTGGGTATTTCCAGACATGGGTTCCTTGCTTGTTGTGCCACTAGATTCAAGCTCGCCTGGCTGATGAGGGGGGGGGGTACCCTGAAACCGGTTCCAGGATGCTTGTTTCTGATCCTGGGAGGACCTGGCCTGGCAGTTCAGGCTGGACTGTTCCCATGGGGCGAAGGGTCAAGACTGATTTGCATATGCCTGGGTCCGAACTGGGGTGGCATAGTGAGCAAAAGAGCAATGGCGTTGTCCCAGATCTTTGATTGAGGTCAGTGTTTGAAAGGTTTCAGCACTCCAACCATCATCTTGTTGTGTTGGTATGGTTCACCCTAAGGGGCCAGGGTGTGCCCAGACGTGGGTCCCTTGCTCCCTGTGCCACTGGATTCAAGTTAAACCAGTCCTAGGATGTTTGTTTCCAGTCCAGGGAGGACCTGGGGAACAGTGTCAAAATTGATTTGCATATGGATGGGTCTAAACTGGGGTGGCATGGTGAGCAAAATAATGGTTGATATAACCCAGGTCTGTGATGGGGGGTGAGTGTTTGAAAAATGTCAGCACTCAGTCCATCATCTTGTTGTGTTACAAGAAGATATCCACCATCTACAAGAACTTTGACCCCCAACACCTGGGCCTCCAAATCCATTCCACCCCAACAAAAGACTCCTACGATCAGCTACTCACCGCATGGTAACAGCTCACTGCTCAGAACACTACAGCCATCGTGGACTCCTCCACTCAGGAGCACCCACTGACCCTTTGCCCCCACCACCACTTCAACCACTGAGGCAAAGACATAAGCCAATTCGCCACCATTCTCAACACATCCATTGCCACATCTACCTTCCCCAATGCCTGGAAACATGCTGAAGTCAGACCTCCCCTCAAGACCCCAGTTAACTCCAGAACTACCGCCCCATCTCACTGCTCACTTTCTCCACCAAAGTCCTTAAGAAGGCCTTCAATAGCAGCTCACTGAAATCAGTAGAGAAACAGCCTGATCGATGCCCCCCAATCCAGTTTCCAAGCCTACCACAGCACCAACACCACCCTGATCACTGCCACGGAGGGCAACTGTATCCTTCTTGAAAGAAGAGATTCAGCTGGCCTGATCCTCCCTGACCTCTCTGTGGCATTTAACAACATATCCACCCACATATTCATCAAGAGACTGCACCACATTGGGATCTTGGGAGACGCCATCAGATGGATGGCATCATTCCTCTCTGGAGAGACACAGAGAATCCGCCTACCAACTTCACCTCAGAACCCAAGAGCACCATCTGCGGCATCCCTCTATTTCAACCCTCACCCCCACCTTCTTCAACACCCACTTGACACCACTAGCCGACATAGTTAGAACCCATGACCTCAACATCATATCCTATGTCGACGACACACAGCTCATCCTCTCTTTCCCAGGAGACCACAAAGACCAATTTCCACAACTGCATGAAGAATGTTGCAGACTGGATGAAGAAAACTTCACGAAGCTCAAAAATGACAAGACTGAATTGTTGATATTTGGCAACAACACTTCCCCTTGTAACAACACCAGGTGGCCTGTTGAACCCGGACACACTCCTAAACCTACAGACCATGCCTGAAACATTGGCATCATCCTGGACAGCAAGCTCACCATGAAGTGGCAGATCAACACAGTCTCCTCTGCGTGCTTCCACACTCTCCTCATGCTCTGCACAATCTTCCAAGGGCTCCCCATCAGTACAAAGAAAACCATCACTCAAGCCCTAGTCACCATCCGCTTGACTATGACATGGCACTGTACGCAGGAACCACCAATGAACTCATGAAGAGAAAATAGATGATACAGAACTCAGTGGCAAGACTCATCCTCAACCTATCCAAATGGACCCACATCTCCCCACTCCTCAGGAACCTCCACTTGCTCCCGTCCAAGAAAGATGCCAATTCAAAATACTGACACATCATCAAAGCCCTCCAGGTCCCAGGACCAGGATACATCATCCACCGACTGAATTTCCACCAACCATCTAAAAACTTTGGATCCACTGCCTCACCCTTACACAGATACCGCACATCCTCCAAAGCCACAGTGGATGCTTTTCCTTCTCCTACCTTACTACAAAGTCCTGGAACAGCCTTTCCCTCTACCTCTGGACACTACCCTCTTTAGTGGCCTTCAGGAAGAGACTCAAGACCTGGCTTTTCAAATGAGCCAACCCAGCATCTGGATACCCTCACAGGTGATTAGTTAGGCTTTACAAATACTGATTGATTGATTACAGGTGGATTGTAGCCTGTGGTAATACGACGTTTCATGCAGTTTTCCATATGCAAAATTGTAGATAAATCCATTGGGGCAGATTTACAAGGAAAAAATGCAACACAGCAAGATAACTTTCTGCGCTGCGTGACAAGGAGAGAGGAGAAATGCGCCATGTATACTAGGATATGACACATTTCTGTTCTCTATCAATGCTGCCGCACTGTCTGCTGCCTAGCACCAACACAGGCTTCCTTACTCAATGATGCAAGGGTGCCTGCATTACAGGCAGGGTTTTTTTGTGTGTTGAAAGGAATACATTCCTGCACAAAAAACAATACTAAAAGGCATTTGCTCTTTCTAGATATGATGCAGAATGCAGCACACAAGGAAAAAGGAAAGAATAAGGAGAAATAAAGATATTTCTCCTCATTACTCCCCACTTGGGAAAGCATACCATTTTGACACAATCCCAGGTTTACTGACCTTAGTAAATCAAGGATTGCATCAAAATCAATGGTGGCTGCATGGGAACACCCATGAACCAATCATGGATCACCTTTTCAATGCAGGTTAACGCAAGGCAGGGATTCACGCTCTCTGGATTTACTAAACCACGTAAAGCCACACAAGGTGGGTTTGCATGGCTTAGTAAATCACTCCTAGTGATCGGAGCCAGACTGGTCTTTGTGCCCATTCTTTAAAGCAGTCTTACTCTATGAATGTTTGCACTGACAGATGATGCCGACTAATCCCTCCCCAAGAAATCTGAATGCAGTAACAGTGGGGAACTTACAATTGAGTGCAGCAGTATTCCACTCTTGATACCAGCCTCTCATCTCATAAATGGGACCTATACAAAATGCTCTTTTATGAGTTGAGGCATTCAGCTCATGTCCGATATCAGAAATTAACTGTGATTGCCCATATAATCATGCATGACCTGGGCAAATTGCATCAAGAACAAAAAACATTACAGTGGGGATACACTTAAAGTGTGGACCATACTGGAAAGAGAATTCCCACTGGGAAACAGATTTAACTAAAAAGAGCATTTACGTGACTTCAAATTAGGCCAATCTTTGATGAACATTCTGAATAAAAATCACTCTGTGCCAAACATAAACAGCTTGTAAAGAAATAGCTTTTTTTAACATACAATACAGAAAAATCAAAAAGTCTTTCAATAGTCCTTAAAGGCTCATTGTTTGTCTGTTCTGTCTTTGCTTCCTTAAATAGGGTGGTTATAACATTAATCCAATGTGAAATCCACCCTGAGGTAGTCACAGTCGTCCACAAGGACAATGGGGCTCAAACTCCTTGATTTCTCTTAAAAGAAAGTGAATCATTGCAAATAAGTTTTCAATAGGACTCCTCATCTGGTAAGGTTGACAAGCTTTGGCAGCGGTAATTTAAGGCCTCCTCAGGACCAAGGTAGACAGCTTAAACCTAATACTCTAAAACACACAATAGTGTGTGTGACAAATTATCCATTAGGGGGAAAGCTGGTATGGCCATCACAAGTCCTATATGCCCTTGGAAATGGAAACACACCAGCCAATGTAAAGTGGGGTCCCCTGGAATGGACTAAGGAGCACTGGGAACACTGGGAACACTTATCGTATATCGACCAAGGGATTCTGTCTAGCGCCTGCTTGCCAATCTTAGGCTCAAGTTTGTCTCCCTTAGGGGCCGATTAGGATGGCAGAAGGACCACCACCACAGGGCCAGCGGTGGGGGTCCTTCCATCATCACACAACGATTTACCCACTGCCCAATTAGGCTGGCGGTGGGTACCGTGGCGGACACAAAGTCAGTCTGCCACTTCGCCGCCAAAGGCAATCATTCCGATTACCTTGACGACAGTGCAGGGTGCCTAAAATGATGGTGGTGCCTAGCAAGCACCGTCCGCCAAATTAGGATGTTGGTTAAAAAAGGCCTTTCTATGGCGGTAATGCTGTCATGGAAAGGCATGTGGGGATTGGTTACGGGGGTCCGTTGCAGTACCCCCTTGTGTCGGGGAAGGTGGGGTGCACTTGGGGGGTACCTATGGTACCCCCCTACATTTCACTGCACCAAGTGGCAGGCACCATGTGGTGCCTGCCATGTAGTGCAGTGAAATGTAAAACATTTCAAGGAATATAAACAAGGTTTTAGCCGCAGAGAAATAATCCAATTTCTTACTTGCAGTACTACTTTCGTGATATACGTGATAGAATGTCCGTGTGGGCTATACTATATAGGAAGCACCACCCTGATGGCAAAAAAGAGGATTCTAGAACATAAACGGGCTATTACCACCAAAGACCCTAAGTACCCAGTGGCACGCCACTATCAGGAGAAGCATTACTCAGATTCCTCGCTATTGAAATATTTTATTTTAGAGCAGGTCTGGATAGACCATAGAGGGGGCAATAGGACACTCAAACTAAGACAAAGAGTGTCCAAATATATTGTTTATTTGCAAACTAAGGCACCTGGGGGTATGAACCAAGACGAAGATCTTTCAATACATCTGAAAAGGGAATAGACTATGAGAGAATAGATCTAGTAGTTTCTCTTGTGAAGTTCCTCTCTAGTTTTCCAGTTTTCTTGTTTGGATGTCTGGATTCTCTGTATATAACATCTGACCCTTGATATGATTCTCAATGTTTTTCAATGTTTTTTAATTCTAACTTGGATAAGTTTTCTCCTTATATACTAGTTGTATCAATCATTTTAAATTTATAATTTTATGTATTATGTTTCTTTTGCAGGAGAGAAGGAAGGTACCTACCCACTACACAGGTCACCTAACCTTTTCTTCGACGTCACCTTATCATCACTGAGATATTATTGGGCACTGCAATATGCGCTTGGATATCTCTGACATGGGGAATAGAGAGCAACAGGATAAGTGTGATCTTTCATGTCCGCTATTGGTGGACACTTTGATCTTTAATTCATTCTATAGAATGCTTGTTATAATGTGGTAATTTATTGAGCACTATGCCAATACCCATCCATCTTCAACATGTCCTTTGTGACAACATGTGTATGTTTATTATGTTTATTAACAATAGAAGATGTACATTTAGGTTATCTAATCTATCTTGCAAGATTGGAACAACCAGTAATTTAGCAGCATTATGCCATTATTCTATTTGCTACTATTGCATCGGCACTTTTGCATTTTCATTGGACATTATAACTCGATTAACCGAGGTTTTTGCTATTGTTTTTTGATGTTCCAATGATGATATAAGTACATTTTACCAGAACACGAGCATTAATTATATTTATATGTCACGCGCCACTAGCGCTTTCATGAATGCAACGTTAAAAAATACCTTTATCACCAGCTATATGCCATGTGTATTTTGCACATTAATAATCTGGAGAAGAGTTTTTGTTTTCAGGTTTAAGATGTACTATCACTAAGATTTACTGTGGAATTTTCACATGTTTCACTATATGTTGATAACTACAAGATAGCCGCTGTATTTATGAGCGAAGTCCTATTTCTACTTTGTTGCCTTAGACGCCATGTCCGATGCATATAGATGCACGATGTTTTGTGTTGCACGGTTTTCACATGAGCAAGGCTGCGGACGCAGTCAAAACGCGTTGTGGAATAAACCTGGTCACGATTATACTTGGATTTGTCATTTTTTTAAGCCTGAGAGCGTACGTACTTGTGGATTTATATATTAAATGTGTGTGCCCGGATCTTCTTCTGTGGGGGTCTTGCCTTGTGATGTTTCGGTGCATGGCCACTAGCACCTTGGGCACCCCATCCTTAAGTAATGCGGCAGGATAAGTGGCACAATTTGGTACTTTCAATGTTCTTGAAGCACTGCCGCATCGCCGCAGCCCGATAATTGACAGTAAAAAGCAACACTTGTTGGGACTGACTTCAGTCCGTGAATCCAGTCCGGGTTTCCCTGGAAGGCAGTTAAGCGGTGGATGTTGGGCTTGAGGGGCTGGCAGCGTGGTGTCTGGACATTGGGGTTGCAGGCAAAACAGTGAGTGCCACCCACTTGGGAAAGGAGGTACTCACCTGAGACGCCCTGATCACTGCCACGCCCTCCCTACGAACCTTCGCCAATCGCAGCGAAGTCAGCGCCATTTAAAGATTGGACATTGGCAACACTGGTTGTCTGAGAGCATCTGATGAAGGAAGTCATTCCGAAACGCGTTATGCTGCCAATAAAGTTGCCGGTTCCTGAAAGCCACTGTGTGTGCCCGGATCTTCTTCTGTGGGGGGTCTTGCCTTGTGATGTTTCGGTGCATGGCCACTAGCACCTTGGGCACCCCATCCTTAAGTAATGCGGCAGGATAAGTGGCACAATTTGGTACTTTCAATGTTCTTGAAGCACTGCCGCATCGCCGCAGCCCGATAATTGACAGTAAAAAGCAACACTTGTTGGGACTGAATTCAGTCCGTGAATCCAGTCCGGGTTTCCCTGGAGGGCAGTTAAGCGGTGGATGTTGGGCTTGAGGGGCCGGCAGCGTGGTGTCTGGACATTGGGGTTGCAGGCAAAACAGTGAGCGCCACCCACTTGGGAAAGGAGGTACTCACCTGAGACGCCCTGATCACTGCCACGCCCTCCCTACGAACCTTCCCCAATCGCAGCGAAGTCAGCGCCATTTAAAGATTGGACATTGGCAACACTGGTTGTCTGAGAGCATCTGACGAAGGAAGTCATTCCGAAATGCGTTATGCTGCCAATAAAGTTGCCGGTTCCTGAATGCCACTGTGTGTGCCCGGATCTTCTTCTGTGGGGGGTCTTGCCTTGTAAATTTAATATATACATGTATATTTACTTTAAAAAAAGGAATAAACTAATAACTTTAATTTATTTTGAAATATTATAAATATATGGCAATTAACTATAAAATATATATATTCGTACACCTATAACATAAAATATAATAATAAAAACATTGTATTATAAAATAGAATACTAAAATATTTATACATTTTTAAACTTTCATTTTGCATTAATTAATTTTAATTACCAAACAATTATTAATCAATTAATTAATAATAAATACATTCCCCCAAACAACACTATAAAATCAAAATATAAATTAAATTCTAATAAATAAACATTATTAATGACTTTATTCAAATTAAATTACTTCCCACCCTATTCCCCTATAAACTCACAACCCGCTCCTAAGAAAATAACACAATTTACATAATTATCAATTTAATTAATTAATATAATTTGATGTCCAATTATTAATTAATTAAGAAGAAATTAATTATAAACTAATAAATAAAAAACATGAATTACTTTATTATAATCAAATTACTTTCCACCCTATTCCCCTATAAACCCACAACCTGCTCCTAAAAAAATAACACAATCTACATAATTATCAATTAATTAAAAAAAAATAATCACCAATTAAAAATTAATTTATAAAAAAATACTAATAAATAAACATTATTAATTACTTTAGTCAAATTAAATTACTTCCCACCCTATTCCCCTATAAACCCACAACCCGCTCCTTAAATAAAACAACACAATTTACATAATTATCAATTAATTAATTAATACAATTTGATGACCAATTAATAATTAATTAAGGACAAATTAATTATAAACACTTATAAATAAAAAATATTAATTACTTTATTATAATCAAATTACATTCCACCCTATTCCCCTATAAACCAACAACCTGCTCCTAAAAAAAAAACACAATCTACATAATTATCAATTAATTAAAAAAAAAAAATCATCAATTAATAATTAATTCATAAAAGAATGACTGTAAATACTAACAAATAAAAATTATGAATTACTTGATTTTAATTAAATTACTTCTCACCCTATTCCCCTATAAAGCTACAACCCGCTACAAAACTAAAACACGCAAAATTTATTTGACATAAAATTAATCACTTCTAAAAATTTCACACATACCTAAATAAAACAGCTATACTTATACAAAAAAATTAGATCACATACTTTTAACATACATACTAAAATACAGAACACTAATATAAATATCGATATTATGAACAACGATATTTTAACAAAGAATATTACTGACTTCGATATTACAGAAAACAATATTTCTTACCTTCAAGTCAATACTCTGGTCAATGATATTCTTGCAGTCGATATTCTGCCACTTCGATATTCACGACTCAATATTCTGGCACTTTGATATTAACAACTCGATATTCTGTCTGTGCACCCTTTCACTCAATTTGTCTTTCTTTAACTATGAGCCACTGCTACTGCACCTACAGAGGAAAGAAAAACATTGCATCTAAAGCTAGCATTCGTGTTAAAAGTTAAACATTGTGAAATCCAAAAGCTTAATTCCTTTGGTCAACTTCAGATATCTGTGAGAACTGCAACTTGTTGTTACTGTAAAGAAAATGTTTATATACACACTCATATAAATGTAGAGAATACACAGTAGATGCACTTTCTGTAATTGTTCAAGTGCACTACATTATCTTAAAAAGTCACATCACACAACTACATAAGGCCAGACCTACACATATATATGCCCTAATTAAACATTATTGGGCAGAACCACAATTACACTGCTCTAGTCCTAAGGAGGCATTAAATTACCACTGCTGAAATGCGTTGTTTTTGTTTGACACAAAGTGAATTTTGTTCAAAATGTTCGGCAAAGATTGGCTTAATTTGAAGTCACGTAAATGCTCTTCTTGATTAAATCTGTTTCCCAGTGGGAATTCTTGTTCCATTGTGGTCCAAACTTTGACGTTATCCGTATTGTACTCTATTTATAACATTTCAAAAATTTATGCATTTTTACATACATGCCTGAGTTTTGACCTGTCTTTTCTGAATACCATACTTTGCAGACTGTTTAATTTCACATGGCCCAATCACAGCTTCATGCCTGTATAAAACTGCATGCCTGCATACTTGTCTATTAATGTGATAGTGTAAAGATGTGCTTTTAACTAAATGATTTTATTATACGTCTTTCAGCATTTGCCAGATCAATCCAGCACATCTGAAGAAATAGGAATTGAACATACCAAAAAGTCAAAAACTGTATTAAAAAAAGATTTATGCTAGACCATCTATCATAGACAAAACTGGTTATTCAGCAACACCCCAAGGAAGCTCGTAATTACAAAAGTGAAATGTCTGACCTGACTGTGACAAATCTGCTTTCATATATCTATTAGGACTGTGCAGTTGTTAATGTGCCCAGTGATCTGATTTTTACCCATCTTTCTTACGCAGTAAACGTCAACCTAATAGAATTTATGCATTTTATTCATGGAACAGACATTGCAAAAGTATAATTAAGTAGTAAAATACTTCCTTTCATTCCCCTGAATTATAAATTAGTTGCAGAAACACGTGGGAGTCCCTAGCACATATTGTCCTTTTCATGCTCATATCATTACATCACCTTCAATTGGTACCGAAATGACTCCGCTAGATCTTACCTCCCATAAAGAATACACATTTTCGGTTGATTTGTTCTTCTTTATCTGTGCATCACACTCTTATTTTAAAAATAGAAGGTCCTGCCTTAAAAAAACACACATGCATAAGTAATGGTGATAGATTTCCATTCAACAGGTACATCTTAAGGCAAGCAAATATATATATATATATATATATATATATATATATATATATATATATATATATATATATATATATATATATATATGTGAGGAACTTACTTGTGGGGCAAATTTCCCTAGCCCCTATCGTCACCACAGCGTCACTTTCAGTGATGTTGCGATGGCGATAGTCGGCTCGCCTTATTTACAAGACAGCGTTAAGCCACTTAAAGTGGCATAACGCTGTCTTGTATATAAGGCACCCTTTGATGCTGTATTTAGTTTGAAAGGGGAGGACCACAATACCCATTTATTTTCACACTGCCTCCTATTTACAAGGGCAGCGTAAATAGGAGGCATCACCAAAATTAAGACCAGGGAAAACCTGGTGTTAAACAGGCGAAATGAGGAGAAATGCTTTATTTATCCTCGTTGTTGCTGTCTCCATGTGTGCTACCTTGTGCAGCACACATGGAAACAGCAAATTGCCTATGATTGTTTATGTGCAGGAAGGTCCCCCTTCCTGCACATAAACAATCATTTAAAAAAAAATGCCGTTTTGCAACTTCTATGTGTGCTGCCTTAAGCAGCTTACTGTGGGGCATATTTACAAGAAACTGACGCAATCTGTAGAGATGCGTCAGTTTCCTTACGCCAGCCTGTGAAACCCTTGTTCCAACCTGAATGCGCCGTATTTACAATATGGCACACCATGGTGCAAGGATTGACAGATGCGTCAGAAATTCTGAAGCATCTGTTGGCGCAAAAGTCGCGTATTGCTGGAGTCGTGTCATAAGCACGACGCAACTCCAGGAATGCATGTTGAGGCCTATTCTCACTACACTGCATCACTCCTTATGCCTGCTTCAAGCAGGCATACGGTTTTGACGCAGTGGCATCCTAGAAGTGGCGTAGTGAAATCTTTTAGATTTCACTGCGTCACTTCCGCAAGGCTTTCCTGAGTGGGAACGCCCACCCTTCGCCACGTTTTTGTAAATATGCCCCTTTTGTGTCTTCTATCATTCATTGAAGGTGTTGAAAACGTCATACATATGAAGTTATAATAAACATTTTAATACAGCATTTCATTTAGAGCAACAGTATAGTGGGTAATACGTTCAACAGCAACAGAAATGAAATATTAAAAATTATCATTGTTTAGCAATAACATAGAATCTCGCGTGACATGCGATACAGCGTATATCAAACAGCTAATGAAGCTCTTGTAAAGGAGGGAGAAGCAAAACACAAACAATTACAAATACATGCATGCTGCTTTTCCTCATGTTCCACTCCATGCGAAGTAAGCAAGTTCATGCCAACCAAAGAACTATATGCTTCCCCATCATTAATGTAAAGAACTAGATAAGTATATTTTATCAAAAATACATCTTCTAAAAAGTTACAACAGGGGTTTCTGTTGGGAATGAAAAGTCTCTTGCATGGTAACAGAGGTGTACCCCTGCCATATGTGCACCAGCTACAATGATTTCTGGTTCCCTGGTGGTAGTTTTTGCTGTCATGGGCAAACACACATTATGCATATGCGCCATTTGGGAGCAAAATGGTACCCCAAAATTTAGATATCCCTCAATTTCCCTCATTCAGTTCTCCGACTGGACATTGTATTGAAGACAGGAGTGAAGCCTCAATTTAATGATGCAATGTGTCCATGCTTTAAGGCATCGCTCCAATCTTCAAATTAGAAGAGTAAAAGTAATTGACCCCACTCAATCACTGAGTTCTAGATCAATAAAAAGTTAAAGGGATTCATTACCAAAACTCAAAATAAAGTGGGACAGAATAAATGACATGATGGGTCTCAGAAGCAGTGCTATACATCGTATTTAAATATCAGAAAATATTCTAAATCCCAAATGGGTAGCAAACTCAGTAAATAGTAGGACAGCATCCCTAGTAGAATAAAAAAATGGTATGGCTCACCCCCAAATCGAGGGATTTTTATACACAATTCTTGCATGGAATAGAAGCAGTTTTAGTAGTTCCATAATGGTGCGAACAAAGGTATGTGATTTCTTTTCCATACCAGAACACGAAAATAATAAACGGAATTACCTTAACACATGAGCACCATCCCAATACTGTTGAATAATTATTCTACTCCCTCTATGCAAATATCATCCTGATATGTTCAAATACGAATCATTTTACAATGAGACTTTCTCTGAATGAAATAGGCACATAAAGGAACAGAAAACATGGATATGTGTCAATTCTATGTCCACACCATGCAAGAATTAATAAAAGCAGGGCATCTACTGCAGAGGAAATAAACTATATTGACATCAGCTTGACTGTGCTCTACAGAGTTTATCGGGAGAGGATGTGCATAGTGGGAAATGTAGGAGTTAATGAGAGAGAATGTCAGCCATCTTGTTCAGAATAGGGTTTACACATATGTGTGGTGTAAATAAAACACATTACTACCTTCATTTCTATACATCATAATAACTATTTTTCAATTACAATGATGTTAATTCAGTCTGTACATGTAGAATCCAGAATAACTGAAATTTTATAGAACGCATTATTATTGATACACAAAGTATAAACCTGAAAAAAAATTCTACACCTTGATATAGGCATGTCTTATGGATCACAGAAGTGCTACCCTCATTAATACGTTTGCCAGGAGTTTAACAGCACGAGGAGCGAGGTGGTGGCAGCATACCGTGTAATGATCAATTGAAGTGAACATGCTTTTTTCCTTTGTTACTGGAGTGAGGCCTACAGGCTCACTCATATATAGTTCTGCTGCTGTGTGCATGACTCACACCTGACCTACAACAAGTTAGTATGTAGTGCTGTGCAGTGTGTGTGTGTGTTGTATAAATGTGCTAGGTGGATGTGCGCCTGTGAATGTTACAATACATGGAAGATTCTGGGTTCCATTTTGGGAAATCCAGGGATGACTGGAGGAGCATAAAGAGGTAGACGAATACCCCCCAAGACAGGTCTGCAAATTTCTGCATTCCTGTGGGCTAAGTGGCCCACATTGGAGGAGGAGAGAGCTAGGTTCTTCAATATACATCAAAGGGTGCTCTTTGATTAGAGATAGGTCATTAGAAAAGGGACTGGTAACATCTTAGGGGGGAGATGGGGATGATAAGAGATTCCTAAAGAGAAGAACTGGGGCCCTGGGGTAACTTTTTAATACACATATCACTGTGGCTAGCATCCAGGTGTGGTGTACTTCTAGTCACTCCCATGGCCTCTGTTGGGGATCCATCAGATATGGATTTGCTCCTGCTTTGTCAGACTGCTTTCTGGAGAAATGTCAGGGCAAATGGGATGACAATTAACTATAAGAAGGGGAGCTTGAGGCCACCAAAATTGTCAACTGCCAAGCAGTAAGTCAGGTTGTTTAAGGATGAGAAGCTCTGCAACACGTCTGCCTGTGAACTGGGGGTTAAGGCCTGCCAGTCCTTCCAGCAGGGTGAGGAGATATCACCCAGGGAAGATCCAAGGTCACCTTCCCCTGGAGCATCAGTGCCTGCCTGCTTGCCAAGTCCAGTGTGCTCTGTAAGGAAGACGTGATAACTGGAGGGAGCAAGGTCCAGTGGAGGATCTTGGTGAGTTGATCCCTGTAGTGAGGTGTGATGAGGGGACTGCTGTGCTGATCAGGTTAGTGCCCATGTGCGGTGTGTAAGTCAGAGACCCCATATGCCAAAGTGGGATGCCGTAAAGTTAACCATGCCAAGCAGGTCATCACCTTGTGTAAGTTGGTGCCTGGTATGCCTGAGGGGGCTGCAGTGAAGTTAACAATGCAGGTTGTGATGTTTTCCATGTGTGGTGTGTAAGTCAGTGACTCTGTATGCCAGAGAGGACCATCATAAACAGGAACCTGCTGCTGCGATGGTAAATTGATGGATTGCTGTGCAGATGTGATGACTCTGTGTGCTAGAGGGTGCCACTGAAAAAACAAGGATCTTAGAATAGTCGATGCTATTGTCGCATGGAGAGGCCACCATGGTCACCCATGCAGGCTCGAGTCCCAACTGAGAATTGGAATCAGAAGTCATGGAAATCCCCCTCACCACCTGTTGGGAAGACCAGAGGAAACCTATAATTTCATCATGGAAGTGTCAAAGACACCCAGGCCGCAGCTCCTGCAGAGCAACATGTGTAATAGTGAACAACTGCAGCCGCTGTAGCTGCCACATCCATGAGAGAGATGCTCTTTGAGTCTTCGGTCAGACAATCCCTTCTAGTGTGAGTAAGACTGATCAAAGAACTTGAATGCCCAAGGGCAATTTGTCTGCCAGATAGCACTTCAGCACAGGAACAGTTTTGACTTTTCTAACAGTGTTGTAGTGGGACTCTGGAGTCTTGGACTGTTAGTGGGGCTTAAACTGAATGTCACCTATGGTGAATAGGGAATAACTCCTACTTCTAGTTAGATGGAAGTGGTACTCAGGGGCCTGCCTATTAAACACTAGAGCCCTGACCTCAGGGGGCTGTGTGTATTGTTTGTGTATGCCTTATTTCACATTTTTTACATGTATAAATAATACTTTTGTCATAAAAACATCAATTGACTGCACAATCATTTATTGCTGCTATTAAACATATTTCAAGTTGTGAGACTGTGTTCACTCCCTATATTCACCTCTCATCCCTTAAGTGCTAAAGGGGTACTTGTCCAAGTTGCTTAGAATCCACTGTAGGTCGAACCCTGGGAAATCTGGAGTAAAAGGCCTCAACATCCACTATTTGACCGAGTAACTCCTTCTTGCGCCATGGCCCTCTGAAAGTGGTTCTGTCCTTGTCAAAGGAATGTTACTTTGTTATGTTAAGTTATACTCTTAATTGCTGCTACTGGAAAATGAGTGAGCAAGACCTCTATCATAAACATGAATGATATCCTGTCCACCATATTGCAAATGCCATATCATATAATGCATGTCTATTATGGCAGACAGGTTTCCAGTCACATTTGGGATGCAGTAACCCGTCCGCCAAATTCTAAATCAGGCTGTAACTTGGGCTAGGAGGGATAAACCATTTCCTTAAGCAGTTGAATATGGATGGCAGCAGTGCATGTAGAGATATCTGTGTAGACACTGACATAGTTTCCAGAAAGTCTGGGTAGGATGGAGTTTGAGTCAGGGAAGAAGACATAGGCTCATAACAGCACAGATTAAGCAGCTTGGTGTGAATAGCTGTTGTACAGCAGTCAAACAGCTTCCTGTACTAATAGTGAGGATAATAGGTTGTTAAAGAGGCTAGGTGAAAATGTTACTTCTGGTTGAGTACTGTAGACAAACACGATGTATAAGAAGCATGTTAGGGACCAGCACCATAAAGGCAAGTGAATTTGTGCTGCACTAATAATCCAACAAATGCTAATCAGAATATGTCTTGAGCAAAGTATCCCACACCTAGTGAACTAGTGCCTTTAGTCACTTCCACATACAGAAAGTTGGTTGTGTTCTTGGTGCTGGGGAGAGGGAAGCTTAATGCCATGACCGCTATCATTACTCCTCAGTCTTTTCCCTACCACTCTCTGCAAAAGTGCCGTTTCTGGTCCAGGGGGAGAGACAGTTGACGGGGGAAAGGACTTGAATATTTTCAACCAGAAGTGATGAGGGGGTGGTGTATAATACTCTCCATCCCAAGGCATATCCTTTTTTGTTCCTAATTACCCCATCCTGGGTTGTGGTGCACCAGCACCTCAAAAGGACACTTTTATGATCTCACTTTTGCTGGCATTATTAACCTATGCACTTTACGACTATTAACTAGTGCTAAAGGTTATGTGTTCGCTCCTTTAAACATGGTGACATTGGCTTATCCCCAATTAATTTATTTGCAAATTCCTATTACAGTGGTACTCCATTTACCCAGGGCCTGTAAATTAAATGCTACTTGTGGGCCTATTGCACTGATTGTGCTACTCCTTTAAAACACTCTTCAAACATCTCTCAAGTCTGCCATTACAGACTGTATAAGCCATTTTAAAATGCCATTTGGAAGTGGCAAAATAATCCTTTTGCCAGGCCCAAAACTTCCTTTTTAATACATATAAGACACCCCCAAATTAGTGCCTCATCGGGCAAGATGGCAGGGTGCAGTGTATTCAAACAGTTGGACATGTACTTTTAAGTTTTATATGTCCTGGTAGTTAAACACACCTTAAATTTGTTTTTACACTACCTCTCCACTGAGATTAAATTGAAGTTACCTTATTGCATTTATTAAGCCGTAGTTTCGAAATGTAAACAGGTAACCAGTTTGTGTTTGCTATCTTTGGAATTGTGAGGAAATTCCTCTCTCAAGGTAAAGTCAGATTTTAAATTACAATTTTGAAAATTGCACTTTACGAAAGCTGGCATTTTCCTTCCTTAGCCATTTGGTGTGTGTAGCCTATCTCTGGGTCACATCAATGGATGTAAATGACAGCAGGGTTTTGTGTATTCCTCTTAGACAGCCACACATAGTAGAGAGTATAGGTGTATAGATGGGCCATCACTTGCAGGGTGGAAGGACAGAGCTAAGCACAGCCCTCCTTACACTTGAATAGGCTGTGTCCTGCCTCCACACAATAAGCTCCAATCACCCTGTAGTTAGTCTGAAGCCAGGGCAAGAAAGGAAGGAAGTCTGGGCACTGCAAAGAGAATTTCTAGAAGTTTCTCCGACCTTGCAGTGGAAGGGCATCAGGCATAAAAATTGGACCTCAGCCACCACCTCCGTAGTACACTTCAGGACCACTAGATACTTTGCCAGGAAGAAGGGCCGCTGTGCTGCTGAAAGAGCTGCCATGCTGCTGGACTTCTGCTCTAAATGACTGCTGCCCTGCTGTGCTTACCTTCTGCCTGCTTCCCTTTTGCCTGCGTGAGAAGGACTGAATGTGCATCTATTGAACCTAGAACCCTAGAGTGACTCCAAGAGCTAGTTGGCTGGGCTCCTGACTTGAGCGTCAGGGACAGAAGACTACCACAACTTCCACCCCAGCACCTGGCCATCTGTGGTCTACCCTGCCAAGTGGTGCCACCCTAGTCCTGGACCTCTGGAATTGGGTTTAAAATGCACTACCAGTTTCTGTTGAGCCAGTGGAACTGAATCATCTCCTCAACTAGTGCAAACCCGAGTAGAGCTGACTCATTGCCACTTTGCACCCCACAACCTCTTTGGAAACGCTGCTTTCTGATGCACCTTTTGCGCTGGCCCTCACATCCTTCATCGATGACAGCCTCATCAATGGTGATGGACTCCTTGTCACAGCCTTGCAGTTCCTTGGAACCGACGCATTGTCCCAACTTGGAGACACATCCTCGACACCGGACTTCACTTCACAAGCCCTCTTCAATGGAATTTTCAACAGTGACACAGGACCTTGCATCACAGTCTTGCTGCACCTCAGAACTGATGCATCGCTTTGGCTGTGCTACGCATCTTCGACGTGTATTCTTGCTAAGCTCCTCAAACCAAGATTTAAGGTTCCTTGTCCAGCAGGCCTAACTGGGTCCCTGTGGTCACTGAACAAACCTGGAGAGGTGCACTCCCAAAAAGTATTTTCAATAAGTAAGGCTGACTTGTTCCTTTATGTATAATAATCCTTTATTTTAAACATCATCACACAACATCATCTCCAGCCAACACGTTTCGTTCATTAAGGAATGAACTTCTTCAGGGCAATGATGATTTGACAATATCTGGGGAGCCATGGTTCTTTGTTCCCCAAGGGTTGCAATTAGTGGGATGAAAAGTGTGCGGTAGTAATGCTCTTTGTAGTCATTCAAAAGCACGCGTGTATAGCAGGTGCAAATTAATATATTATGCTGTGGCCTCCATGATAAGGGCCTGGATGCGTGATCCTGAAGCGCTGCACGTCTGGACCTTTCCTTACCTCACCAATGGGGGTCCCTGTAGCCAGTCTATGCTCCATCGTTGTCGGCCTGAACTTGTGATTTTGTGCCGGTCTGGAGTGCCCAGATATCCACAGTTGGCCAGTTGTTCTTTTTGCTGCTATTTTGACTAATCTCTTTAAAATTGCATATTTCCGGTTCTACTGGTTGGATATTTGTTGTTTTGGTCTTGTTTTCGTTATTAAAAGTACTCTATCATTCTAATCTGGTATGAGATCCTTTTTATTTGGTGTTTCCACTTTGTTGCTGTTTGAAGTGTTGCACAAATACTTGGTACATTTCCTCAAAGTTAAGATTGACTGCTCTGTGCCAAGCTACTGGATGGTTGAGCACAAGTTAATTCAGGGTTGACTTGTACTTCACCCAGACAAGGGTTGTGGTTGCTGCTTGACAAGGGCTCACATCCCAGTCAACGAACAACAGCCTGATTTATTACAGTGGGTTACTGCTTCTGTTTCTGTGAACTCTTTGTCACCTTGGTAGCACAAGTTCCAGGCTCCGTCAGGATTATCTGCCATTTTATCCTTTTGAGATTAAAAAAAGGTTTTTGTAGGAAGAGATGAACATATTGGTAACCAGGATCACTCTATGCCCAGATGGTGCAGTATTAATTTTAAGTAGGGATGGCTCTTCTGATCTTTCTGAAAGGAAACTACCAGGAACTTGCCACACTCCCCTAAAAAGAAAGGACAATCGGGGGTACCATACTGGTATTTGCTATATGTGGACCTTCTAGAGCAGAAGGGCAGGACAACTGAGGTGGGCTGAGAAGCATAACACTTAGGACACCAACTCTGAGCAAATGGCATCTGGCAACATTATGTGTTGTGGCTTCTCCACTTTTCAACCAGTGTGCCCACCACCCTCCACCCTGTGCCTTTTTTGCTGTGTCACATCATCGTTCATTAAGGGCTGCATACTTTTGATTTTCTTGTACTACTGCAGGCTTTTCTCAGTTACAGCTCTTGACAGCTAGTCTCCTGTTTGCTTCACCATCCATAATCCTGCCCTCCCCTTCTTGGATTTGCTCTTGGCTTCCATCAGATCTCTCTAATCTGTGCAGCCATACGTTTTTAATGGTCCACCTAAAGCGATCCAGTATGGACTTTTTTATTTCTGATGATGGGTTGGTAAATCTGCTGACAGCTCCTAAATGGACTAAGAACTGAACCTTGTTTTACTAGTAGTGAGTCTACCAGAGTGCTGGAGTAGAGCTTTTGTATCTGTGACTCCTGTTTCCAAATTGCAAACTGAGAAAATAGCTTACAGACGATCTGTGTGGTATTTTCTCTTTCTGTAATCCTATTTCCCTTCCCCCGCCCCTTGTGATATTATCATCTTTGCTCCCTGGATACTACTTTCAGGTGAAGGGATTAGGAAGTGCAGAGTGGTGAGAGCTTCCTTAAGTTTCTACCCTCTTTTGTTTAGCTTGAAAGAAAGTTCAAGAGCCAGGATGGTGGGTAAATTGTGCACTGAAGTGCCATAAACCCACCCTGTTGAAGCTTTGTTCTGTTAAAGATGGTTCCAAGTTTTGGCAAACTGGGCGAGTTCTTGTTTCTAATGCTTTTCTGTTTACTTTAGCATCCCACACAAGAGGGCAGTTTCTAAGGGCAAAGGCATGTGCACACAGGGGACCACATCCTGACTCGGCAGAAAGAACCTAACTCCAGTTCTTCAAAAAAACCTAGAAGTGGTCAAACTGTACTCCATGGGCATGGTCCCAAACCAATATCTGAATGATCCTCAGGATTGGTGGGCATGATAGTCTCTAAGAAACCTAAAGGGAATTAAGTACCCCAGTTCAATTCTGAGAGTCCTCGTCTGCCCCAGGGGGAGGGGCTACGTGAGGCTAAAGGCTGCCACCCCACCCTTAACATCATCAAACACAGAAAGAGAGTCAACAACATCTAGCTAGGCTAAGGAGAATGTGCAAATCAAGCCCTTTGAATCAGATGGTTGTAATAGAGTCATTATTAAAAAGATATGTTGTTGTGCTTGGACAATAAACCCTAATCATCACCCCAGCAGGTTAGGGCTATAGGGTAGTGGTACACAATGATAGGACACAGGCTGAAGTCCAAAAGATTTGATTGGGGCATTTAGTCTATGTAGGCACAAATACCAGCTCCTGTGACGATAGTGCTCTACACTCTGGCTTTGCATGGCAGTTCCATGGCCCCTGATGTCCCTGTAAGACAGCACAAACTGATCTCTCAGTGAATTGGGATATAGGGCTAGTAAAAACAAACTGTTTCGAGAGTAATAGGAACAGCTATTCTTGCCTAGAGGATTATAACAATGGCATCAAGCCTAAAAACAGCAACTGGGTCCGCTAAAGAAGGAGCAGGATTAAACCAGGGGTAGAAAACTCCCATGGTTATCTTGAAGCCTGTGGCAAGGGTAGGGAGATTGGATATGAGTTCACAGGTAAATTGGTGTGACAGACCGGGCACTTCCTCTCTTCTACCAGGGATGTCCCCCGATGGTCCCAACAGTAAGTTGAGGAGTGAAGGGGAGCTCATCAGAACAGACAGGTAAATCAGGGCGACTTCTTTCTTACACTCACAATATAGACTCCCAATACATCGCAAGCAAAAGGCTATTTGACAGTACCACTTCAATGGTGCTTTGCCTGGCATGTCATGCTTAATGTGAAAAACAAAGTATGGAAGACAGAGATTATGAAGGTTTGAGTTAATCAATATGGAGTGATTGCTCAAAGATGGGGAGTATCAGAACAATACTTAGATATTGTCATCTGGGACAAAGGGGTAGAGGGTTTATACCCATTTTATGCCCAGGGGAAATACTCTCTTGTTCCTAATCCTCCAGGGTTTCAGTGCATGAAGGATCCATAATCCCATCCAACCACACCTTCTAATATGTGTCATTGCTTCATCTATACAGTGGGGGAAATACGTTGGAAATATAATACTTTCACCTGAAGTCGCCCTTTGATTTTTTTTCTATGTAGCTGTATATAGGCAAACTCGACCTAAAGGTATTGGAGTGCTTTACATGAGCACCAGTTACATTACAGACGGACACATTCATTTATTGGTAGGCACGGGGAGATTAAGTGATGTGCCCTGAATCACAGGATGTGGAGTCGACCCCGAGGCTCGAACCATGGTTTCTCAGCTCCAAGGTCGGCAGTCTAGCCGTGAGACCACATCCTCTCCCCATTTTTCTGCACCTCAACTCTCTTTATGGGATTCTAATGTGGATGCATGTCTGACCCACTCATGATCATGGACATTCTAGCCATACCCTTTACTTAACATATCAATGTGGCAGGTGTCCAGAATGGTGCCCTGAGTATAGTCTTTCTAAATATGCAATTCATTTGTGGGTAAGATGCATGGTAATATGTTTTTTCCCAGTTTGCAAATCCTTGTTTGGCTGCATGAGCCACCTGCTCCTAAGAAGGGAGGTAAATACGATTCAACAGACTTATTTTGGAATGGCGCAATCCAGTCAGGTATATGTGTAATGTGTACTAATCTTTGCCATGCTTTCTAATTTGTGTTTCGAAATAAACCAAGCCATGACCTACAGCGAGTACCTACAATATGTCTTTGCCTATTCATTCTTATTCTGTTTTCCATGGCTGGGTAGTAGTTTTGTTCCAGCAACATTTCACAAGTTAGCACATTATAAAATCATGTCAAATGGTATTGACCAAGATGACTTCAAAGACCTTTTGGCTTGATTCACAAAGATCATTTATGGCAATGTCAGACCCTGTTTGAGGGGGAAACCGACGGATAGGGGTTACTGGGCATCAGCTATTGCAATTGGGGGCATTTTCCAAAGTTGTCCCGAAGTCTATCCTGCAATAATTGACAGTCTCAGAGCAGTTATGCAGAGAGTTCATTGGCTTCTCAGAGAGAAGGTGCAGGGGTAAAGACTGAGAGCTCAACAATCAGACAACAGACACAACAAGTCACTCCTCAGCCCAGTGGTTATCATAAGTAAAGAGAAGCATTGTAATGTTACATTAAAATGAAATACTACACACACTAATGGGGTTCAATATAGAGTTGAGTATTCCTGACTGCAAGTCACTACTAGATCATCCACCACCCCAGGTGCTCCTGTTCCAGGTACTAAAGGAATCCCCCAGGTCAGTAATAGCTCAAGGAGGTAGCAGGGTACTGGCAACAACAGTGTTGGCATGAGCTCACTAAACAATCAGCATTTGGTATCAATCTATAAGGTAACTTCCTGTTTCGGTAGCTCAAGTTTGTAAGATGGCTGTTTTATAAACTTGACCTTTTAAAACAAGAAATTTAAAAAAAGAGAAGATTAACATACGAATTGGAAATCCGTTGTCTTTGGACTCTGGATTCTGTATAACAGGGGTCTCCAACCTTTTCTGTATTGGGAGCTACTTCTGCTCAAGTAAAGTCCTGCTGAGCTACTAGCAAATGTTATCACTTATAGTGACAACATATGGTAACATTACACTATGACCACCCTAAGCAGAATTATTAGTAGTGATCACCCAAGCATTCCAGACAAGGTTACCAAAAGAAATGCGAGGAAAACTTTGCTCAGTATTAAATGCTTCCATCTGAATAATGAGGTGACATTCAAATTGTTACATGCTCTGCGACACAAAAGGCACAGCAGTTTTTCCCCCGACTCAGCTTGAATTATCATTCAGCCATCAACTTTAAATGTGTTTTAGACCTCCAATATATTTGTCTTCGTGAGCATATTAAGTTTTGAAAATACACATTTTTCTATCAAAAATCAAATTTCATTTTGGGCAAACAAACTCAATTTTCCAGAAGGAAAATCTGTTCTAAAAAAACAATGTTTGCCGTTAAAATATCAGTTTTCATTTTTCGAAAAACAGTCATCAAATATCAGCTTGTAATTCTCATTAAATATTGCTATCTAAAAAATACCTCTCGTTAACAGATTGTGCTTTGAATATGAGGTATTAAAAACATAGATCATGGACACTCACCACAACACCAAGGATGCCTATGGAGGCCACCATTATAATAGGGCCACCACTGTGCCAAGGCTGAATGCCATAACATCAAAGATTTTCACCGTATAGCAGTTATGCCCAATATTATGCGAGGAGCAGTCATCCTTCTGTGAGCGGTGGCAAAAAGTTGGCCAGTCAGGTTCTTAACATGTCAATGATGGCTGCCTATATGACCCAACTAGACTAAAAAATGGCCATTATAGTCAAGGATAACCATTATTATGCCATTGGCAATATTACTCCCTGAACGGACACTATTGCACTTGGGATAAAACCCTTATGATGTGGGCCAGCATACAAATTTAACGGTCTTTGACACCAGAAGTAGCTTCCAGAAAACAACACTATTTACTAGGGATGGACACTGTGTCAGACAGACACACACATAAATAAATGCTGATGAGGCTCTTAATTTTTATTTCCTCTGGATCCATACCCTTCTGTCCTCAGCTCTTGGGCTTATCATGTTCCCAACCAGTACATTTTCACTCTGGTTCCTGCAGTACCACATTTTGATGAGTCAGCCGTGATTACTGCTACCTTTGACTACCTGCTATATTTGATTTTGCATTTTTCACGTGTGGTGCGACTGATAGAGCAGGGCATATAAAATGGCCAATTTCCTTGTGACTTAGATTTAGTGTAGATACAGATGGTCATGGAGCAGACCCCATAAGCCAACACAGTTGGTGCTTGAGTGCAATTATAATGCGCTACCATTGGTTTGCTTAGCTTTCACTCTGAGGGTTTTGAGATGAACGGGGCTGCCTCATTTAATATGCATAGACTCTATAAGATTGGCTTGGCTTGTCTTCACCTCTCAGAGCTACTTTGAGGTTGCTGTTGAGCTACCAGTAGCTTCCAAGCTACTCGTTGGAGACCCCTGCTGTATAAGAAACGTTGCTTGGTGCACCTTTTCTTTATTTATGTTTATCTAGTCCCTTTCTGTACTACACCTAGACAGCAGGTGTTAATATTGTGTGCACATTTCTAACATTTTTTTATGTTAAATACCAGGGGATATACAGATAATGTGCGTCTTGCGTTGGGCCCCCTGTCACATATTGGTTAATTCAAATTACAGATATTCTCGACTGCAAACAGATGTCTTGAATTGCATTTTTTCTCCACTCAGATCATAACATGAGCAGCATAGGGTGATCTTGTGACCTTTTAAGTATTGGTAAGCACCTTTTGTACTCCCAAAATGGAGTTGTATGTGATATTATGGAAAAACGGTTTAATGGAATACCATTACTGAGAAACCATTTCACCTGAACTGTTTAAAGGAAATTTGCAGGATGAACAATATTTATAATTTCATAGAATTTTCAAGTCATAGAATGTCTTTTTTTAGTTGATTTTTGAATGCTTATTTTTGGGATTTACATTATTTTTATTGATTTTATAAGATAACAATAATACAAGCTAAACCGCCTACATCCATTGGCCGGCGGTTATAATTTGGGTGTGTTTTCTGTAGGCACTGAGTAAAAAAAGGAACTAAAATGTAATAACAACACTATTACAAATAAATTAAAATAAGTGGGGAGGGAGCGAAAATAGGGGGGGAAGAAGGGTGGGTGGTCTTCACTCTCCTGGAGCGCTGGTAGCATTAAGGGGTAGTTGCGGCCTAGGTGTGTGCGGTGGGTTCGGTGGCTCTTAGGCGTAGAACCCGCAGGTACTGGGGGCATGCCAGCTTGCTAAACTCATCTCCCAAATACGCTATGCATGGCTGCCACATCTTATCAAACCGGGGTAATTGCTGTGTAGCCGCTGCTGTCAATTTCTCCATTGCCAAGATTTCCAATACTTTATGCAACCAGTCCTGGTGCGAGTGCATAAGGTCTGTCCCCCACCTGGCTAATATAAGCTTTTTTGCCTCCCCCAATGTAAGAATGATAGCTTTGCCTCTGGGCGATTTCAGTGGATACGTGAGTGGGTTAGGAAGACCCAGCAATATATAACTGGGGAATTTGGGTCTATAATAATAATAATAATAATAATAATACTGTATTTTATAAAGCGCGAACAGCTACCTCGCTAGGAGGTGTCCCGGCGCTAGGAGAACATAAATGACCTGGAGGGTAAAAAAAAAAAAAAAAAAAAAGAAACGCGAGCTAACGGGGTTGAGTGAAGAGCCACGTTTTCAGCAGGTTCTTAAAGCATGGTTCCGAAGGGGCCTGTTGGATTTCTTGTGGTAAAGTGTTTCATAAAGAAGTAACGTTTGCCGAAAAAGTCCGTTCGCCTAGTCGAGCTTTTTTCGTGCGCGGGACGGCCAGTTGAACGCGGTAATTGGACCGCAGTGTGCGGGTTTGGGAGTATCTCGGGAGGCGGTTTTTCAAGTATTCTGGGCAGGAGCCATACAAAGATCTGAACGCCAGCGTAAGTGCTTTAAATTTTATTCTGCTGGCAACTGGCAGCCAGTGCAATAATTGAAGATGCGGAGAGACTGACTGCTTGAGAGGGACTCGCAGTAACAGTCTCGCAGCCGCATTTTGAACTACCTGAAGTTTTTGCGTCAGGTATTTTGGTAGGCCTAGGTAGAGTCCGTTGGCGTAGTCCAGCCGTGATGTAACAGTGGCATGGATAACCGTTTTTCGGCAGCTCTCCGGGAGAAGTCTCAGAATTTTACGGAGATTTCTCAGTTTGCTCAAGCAGCAGCCGGCGACTTGTTGGATATGGGAGGGGAAGGACATGCTATCGTCCCACCTCACTCCAAGATTTTTTGCCGTGCGGCTGGGTGAGGGGGCTAGGCCCATTTCCGTCGCCCACCACAGTTCTGAGGCGGGGGTGGGGCCTCTGCCAAAGAAAATTACTTTGGTCTTATTGGCGTTTAACTTCAATTTATTCGTGTTCATCCAATGGGCTATACCTTGGAGACAACCTTTGAAGTTCGAAAAGGACTCCTGCGTCATCTCTGAGTACGGAAATACCAGCTGGGTGTCGTCGGCATAGGAAATTGCCTTGACACCCCAGTTGGCAATCAACGTAAAAAGAGGAGCGAGGTAGATGTTGAACAAAAGTGGGCTGAGAGCCGACCCTTGCGGGACTCCGCAGCTGAGGACCTTGGGTGCTGAAGAAACCGTCCCTAGTGCCACCTTTTGAGTTCTCTGGGACAGATAGGAATGTATCCATCCCAGTGCCTTATCCTGGATACCTATCTCGGCCAGGCGGCTGAGTAGTCTGGCATGGTCCACCGTGTCGAAGGCGGCCGACAGATCCAGGAGTACCAGCATTGCTAAGTTACCTGCATCCATCGACCACCTTACTGACTCGGCTACCACAATAAGCGCTGTTTCCGTACTAAAGCCGGGTCGAAAACCTGACTGTGTTTCATGTAGTACCTTATTTACTTCTATAAATTTACTCAATTGGCGCTGTATGACTTTCTCCAACATTTTCCCCGGGGCAGCTAACAGTGATATTGGGCGTAGATTACTAAGGTCTTCTGGATCCCCATTAGGTTTTTTCTTCAGAGGGAGGAGAGTGGCATGATTCCAGATGTCCGGAAATATACCCGAAGCAATGGATGAGTTCCAAATGTGTTGTAGTGTGGGGGCTACAAACTCAGCTAAAGAGCTCCAAAGTTTAGCTGGACACGGGTCGTCTGGGGAGCCGGATTTGCATCGGATAAGTTCTTGTCTTACCTCACTCAGGGAAATATTCATGAACTGGGTGAAGGTCTCACCTGGCTCGTCTTTAATCGCGAGATCCTGTTTCAACGTTTTTATTTCTGATCCAAAAGATTCATACACCTTTTTGATCTTTTGGTCAAAGAACTCCGAAATACGCTCGCATAAAGTAGATGTCGGCGAGACCTCCCTCTCAATGCACTTGGGTTTAAAAAACGACTGTACCACCTTGAAAATCTGTTTGCTTGACTGTTCTGCCTGTAGAATAGTGTCCGCATAGAATTGTTTTTTACTTTTTCTAATTGTTTTCCGTAGTTTTTTGGAAGCTTCCTTAAATAAAGTTCTTTCTTCCAGGCCATAGTTTGCTCTCCAGAGTCTTTCCAGCTTTTTGCAGGCTGCTTTCTCTTTCCTCAGGTCCTGCGAAAACCAGGGAGCTGAGGGGGAGTCTCTCTTTGATAATGCTCGTGAGGCCGGAGCAATGGAAGAGACCATTTTTCTAACCCACTCATTGAGGAGCTGTGCATCTATATTGGCATTGTCGGTCAAAGATGGGGTAGTTTGTGCCAAGACAGGGCCCATAATCTCAGGGGTCAGCCTATTCCATTGTCTCTTCAGAAAATAACATTTACTTGGAGTTGGAATATCATATACCATGTTCAGTAGGAGTGGTGTCTCAGGCAGCACATCCTTGATATTAGAAAAAATGAGATCGATCGTGTGGCCCCCTAAATGTGTAGGGTCCTCATTGATCAATCTCAGACTGGCCGTATTTAATGTTGCTCTAAGCAGCTCTGCCACGGCACAGTCAGGTTTATCCATATGGATGTTGAAGTCTCCTACCACAATGAATTGGGGATGGAGGAGAGAGCTCTGAACAATCGTGTCTAGTAGGGTGAGTAGGTTGGGGTCTACGCCGCCCGGAGGGCGATAAATCACCAGTCCAGCTAGCGATAGCTGAGGGCTAACCTGAAAGCAGAAATGAAGGCCTTCAATTCCCTGAATAGTAGTGGGAGCCGAAGATGTTAATATTAGCTGCTCTTTAAAAATAATAGCTACACCCCCGCCTCTTTTTCCACCAGCGCGGTTGGCGAGACATATTTTAAATCCCAGAGGGACTGCTAGTGCAATAGAGATCAAGTTATCCTCCTTGATCCAAGTTTCTGTTAAAAACAGAACATCCTACTCCTGCTCTTCTAGTAATAACCAAACATCGTCTGCATGTTTGGCTAGGGATCTGCAGTTCAGTAGGCCAGCTCTAAGGCCTATCTGAGTTGGAGATTTGGGATTGGGGGACCTCACAAAGTCTTCAAAGCCAAAAACTGTCCCACAATTACCACAGCTCTGAGAGGGGTTACAAGTCTGAGGGTCTATAGTATGAGAGCAACCATCAGCTGGGGGATCAAGGGCCCTTAAGTCCTCACCTGACCACACTATCCTTCCACCTTGTGTACCATTACCGGCAGCATAACTGGCCCGGGCCGCGGTCTGGACGCGGACGGGCGCAGATGGGCTTGCCTTAGGCGCGCCTTCGGCGCGCAAACGGCGCTCCCGCTGCGCTCGTCCGCTGCGCTTCCGGTTGAAGCACATATTAAATAGAGGTGGAGAAAGGGGCATGGCCTGACGGGTGGTGGGCGTGGCCTGCGTGTCCCAGGGGAGGGCGTCCACACCAGGAAGTATCCCGTAGCAGCGTTCCTGCAGCTGCACGGGAGAGCCCAGGGGATCGAGGTAGGGTTGTATTATTTCATAAAATATACTCAAGAGTGGTAAAAACAATTTTAAAACACAGCAATTACACAAATATTTATAAAATCGCTAGGGCGACTCTCCCGGCTTCCGCCTCAGGAGGTCAAAAGGTTCTGCCTCGCGCTCGAATTGGCGCGCTATTTAGGTGCTCGGCGAAAAAAGGGGCGTGGCCTGACGGATGGTGGGCGTGGCCTGCGTGTCCCAGGGGAGGGCGTCCACACCAGGAAGTATCCCGTAGCAGCGTTCCTGCAGCTGCACGGGAGAGCCCAGGGGATCGAGGTAGGGTTGTATTATTTCATAAAATATACTCAAGAGTGGTAAAAACAATTTTAAAACACAGCAATTACACAAATATTTATAAAATCGCTAGGGCGACTCTCCCGGCTTCCGCCTCAGAAGGTCAAAAGGTCTATCTCTGTTGAACATTGTGTTAATAGCATCCAATACTTCTGTCCAATATGATCCTGTCTTGCGGCACTGCCATAAGAGATGCCTGAGCGTACCATGTTGTCTGCATTTTCACCAGCACATCCCATCCTCCCTGGGGTCCCACTTAGCTACTCTTACTGGTGTGAGATACCAATAATGAGCTATTTTGAGGAGCATTTCCTTAGTGGTAGTGTTGAGGGCTGATGTCCATGCTCGGTGTAGGATGTCACTTGACTCTTTATCAAAAAATGTGTGCTTGCACTCTTTTTCCCCTCTAGCCGTGGCATGAGAAGACAAGGGGTGTACAAGCTGCGTCAAGAACGCATAAATGTCAGACAACAGTTTCTTGTCTGAGTTCCGGGTGATGAGCCACTTCTCAAAAGGCAGCCGGGGTCTGCCCGCGTGAGGTTGGATCCACTGTCGGGTGACCCAATGGGCTACTGCCAGATATTGCCATTTTGCTGAGTTCGGAAGTGGGTAGTATGTCTGTAGTTTGGCAAAAATTCATGAGGCCATCGGCATCAAATAAGTCCCCCACTCCCTTGCAATTGGCTTCCTGCCATGCTCTAACAACCGAGCCTTCTAATGCCGGGGGGAAGTCCGGGTTGCCTATCAAAGGAGTCTGCGGAGATATCGCAGTAGAGAGGTTGTGTCTCCGCTGTACCTTGTCCCAGACTCCCAATGTCGATCTTGTGACCGGTGAGATGTATACACCGGTCGGTCTATGTGGTTTAGGCAACCACAGCACATTCCAGATGTGCATCCCCGCTATAGCTTGGTCTATAAAACACCAATGTTTTTGGGTGAGTGTTCGGGACCATTCTACCATGTAGTGCAGTCGGGCTGCCTGATAGTATTTGCAAATATTCGAGACCCCCGGACCACCCTCCGGCACCGCAAGAAAAGCTCTTGATCTAGACATTCTCGCCCTTTTACCCTCCCAGATTAAGTCCCAGATTAGCGCCTGTAGCTCTTCTAGTATTCGTGCTGGTGGTGAAAGCGGTAGGGTTTGCATCATGTAAAGCAATTTAGGGAGTAATGTCATTTTGACAGCTGCCAGTCGCCCCAGCCAGGAAAGATTTTGTGGCTTTCATTTAGTGAGGTCCAACCGCCTCATGGTGAGTAAGTTTCTATAGTTGTATTCCACAGTAGTCTTGATTGTGGGAAATATGTGTAAGCCTATGTATGGGACCCCATTGTCTGTCAACTGGAATGGGAACTGTTGGAAGAGGCGTGTTCGCTCAGGATCCTGTAGCGTGAGGTCCAGGACCAAGGATTTCTGTGGGTTGATTTTGAAGCCCAATGCTCGACTGAACTCTGAAAGTTCTGCCATGACAGCTATCAAAGAGTCAGACGGGTTTGTGAGGGTCAGAAGGACATCGTCAGCAAACAGCATGATCTTATGTTCCCTCCCTCCCATCTGGATCCTGGTCACTCCTACTTTGTCCCTTATGCGTTCGGCCAGGGTCTCCATGTAGAGCGCAAAGAGGAGAGGGGGCAGGGGGCCACCCTGCCTTGTTTCTCATCCTATTTGGAAAGTGGAGGACTGTATGCCATTTATACAAATGTTAGCCTGGGGAGCTGCATCGGAAGCTTGCACCCGGGGACCAGGGTCCACCAGCTCATGCACCCAGTACAGATATGGCCAGTGCTCTCAGTCAAAAGCTTTCTCAGCGTCTATTGTGAGCACCATGTTGGGGCCTTGGAGAGCTGCATTTTCTCCAGGAGATGGCATAGACGTTTTGTGTTATTGCTGCACCCATGTTTCGGAATGAAACCTGCCTGGTCCGGGTCGACTAATCATTGCACGTATGGTGCCAAATTATGAGCCAACACACTATTAAAAAATGTTTGCATCCACATTCAGCAAGAAGATTGGATGGTAGGAAGCACAGTTTTTAGGATCCTTGCCAGGTTTAGGAAATACCGTGATAGTGGCGTTACGCATTGATTCTGGAAGCATTCCTTGTGTGTCAATGGAGTTAAATAGGCGTGTGAGTATCAGAGCCAGATGGGCTGCAAATGTTTCATAGAATTCCCCACCATAGCCATTGAGGCCGGGTGCCTTATGCGGTTGCAACTTATGTATGGCAGCAAGGACCTCCTGCATCGTAATGTCCTTCTCTAAGTTAGTGTACTTCACGTGGGTAGTTCCGAGACAAGTATGACTCAACATCCGTTTCTTGTAACGGCTTGGCAGTGTAGACGGCTCTATAAAATGTTACAAAGGAGCTTATAATACCTTCGTCCGTCTCTAAAGCAGAACCCTCAGCAAAACAAATTTCGGGTATCCGCCGATCTAATACCTGCACCCGAAGGTGGTGTGCTAGCATGCGCCCTGCCTTGTTTCCCCTGTATAGTATTTCTGGTGCAATTGCTGTAAAGCATACTCTGCCCCTCTATAATCTATGACCTTTAGTTGTTTACGTGCGGCCGTCAGTTGTCGACACTCAATCCCAGTTCCCGATCGGGTGTGCGCTGTCTCTAACTCTTTAAACTGGCCATCTAGCTGGCATTGCTTGTCTCGCCGCTCCCTATTGTAATCCATGGTGACGCCAATGAAGTGGGCCCGTAGAACCACCTTTAGCATCTCCCATAATGTAGCTATAGCCGTTTCGGCAGAATGATTGTGCTCTAGGAAGGTGGTCAATACTCTTAGGATGGCCATACGCACCTTCTGATTTGTGAGCAGTTTTGTGTTGAGGCGTCAGCGATGGGAAATTGGTGGTTGCTATGCGGGGCGAAAACGCAGGCTAATGAGTAGGGGTGGGCGGAATTTGCGTAATCGCGTTACGCAAATCTCCGCGAAACGGTAAAAATCCCCGCGAACATGCAGAAATTCCGCGAACACGCGGAATTGCTTGTTCGCGATACATTTTTCCTGTTCGCGATCGCTGTTTGCGTGCTCGGGGTGAAATATCTCGCGAACACGCATTTGAGAACGCGAACAAGCAAAAAATTTCGCGAAGTTGCGGAACGTAGATTTTTTGCGATTTCGCGTTATCCGCGGAACGCGAAATTACCCAAATTTCGCAAATTCCGCGAACGGAACGGAATTTACCGCCCAGGCCTACTAATGAGGGAATGACCAGAAAGGACGGCAGCCCCTATAGCTGCAGTTATTGTGGCCCTCATTATCCCTAGTGTAGTAAGGAAGTAGTCAATCTGTGTATATGTTTGGTGTGCCGCTGAAAAGAATTTATAGTCTACTTCTGTGGGTTGCATGTGTCGTCAAATGTCAGTTAGGCCCGCTTTGGTCAGCCAGCCCTCGGTGCCTGGAGTGAGACCTCTGTCCGGGCCTGCCCAGGGGGGGTGATCTGTCCCGCTGACCCTCCATTGTGACATTAAAGTCACCCTCCACCACCATCTCCCTATCTGGGGTAGAGATCAGACGTCCCAGAGCATCCTTGATGAACAGTTCCTGTTTGTTGTAAGGGGCATAGATAGTGGCCACCATGTACCTGATGCCCTGAATCTCTACATACAGTGCTAGCAAGCAACCCAGGACGTCCAAGAAGATGCCTTCCACCCCCCCTCCAAAGTGTGTGGCAAGGAAGGTGGCAACAGCTGCCTTTTTGCCAGGTCCGGAGGAGAAATATTGATGGTCAAAACAGCGAGAATGCATCCACCGCCAGTCTTGTTGGACCAGGTGAGTTTCTTGCAACATGCAGATGTCATATTTAGTGTCTTTAAGATATGACAGTACCGCTAACCGCTTTGTTGGGGAGATAAGGCTTCTAACATTAAGGCTAAGTATGGACACCTTGACTCATGCCATCCCATGCCGCTCCCCCGCCCACCCAAACACCCACCACCCCGCATTCCCCCAAGGAGAGGGACTGATATCAACATCTTGGAGAGGGAGGGGAAGGAGAGAATAAAAATAGAATACAAAGAATACAACATGAACGATAAATGTATCAACATTTCCCACCCAGGAGTGAACACAATCACGAGTTTGCGGTCCATGCCGCAGCTGGGTATGCAAATTGAAATTGGGGAGGTCATCTCAGTGAGCTCCACCGGTATAACCCTGTTATTGGGACGTTGGGCATCGGCTTCAGCTTAGGACTGACAATTTTTGTTCGGCGGGTCAACAGGAAGCACATATGGATAATGAGAACTAGATGACCTGAACCGTCAATGGTCGCCGGAGGAAGATTTGGATGCGCCTTCATGAAGTAGGTGCTCGAGAAGTTGTGCGCATTCCTCTCGGCGTCTGTCGGCCTATTCAACTTTTTGAGCCCCCGCCTAGAAGAGATCCTTCGTGGTCGACACTCATCCGAGGGCTCGCCGGTCTGCGACTTCGGGGGAAGCTTGCTGCAGATCTGGCAACTTCGGTATTGCACATGCGTCAGCTAGAGTGCGAACCATGTAAACTGTAGGCGGAAAGAGTGGCCCCACTTGTAGCGGATCTCCTGGGTTTGGAGAAAAATCAGTTAGCGGCTTCAAGGTCCTACGGCGCTGCAGTGTGGTCGGGGTTAGATCTTGATACAGCAAAATCTTGAAGCCTTCGAAGTCAATGGTTCTCAAGTCCCTGGTCGCGGACATTATTGCTTCCTTTTGTTTGTTATAATGCTGGCAGGTAAGTATGTCCTGGGGTTGGCCCGGTGCAGTTGCTGGCCTCCCGGCCCAATGTGTACCGTCTAAAATTATTTCCTGGTCTTGTAATAAGGGTGCCACATGCTTAAATAGCCGAATCACAAAACCTTCCAAATCGTTCGAGGTGGTCCGGGCCGGCACTTCCTTAATACGTATGTTGGAGCATCAAGATTGTTTTTTAAATCTGCGATCTGGTAGCGCAGCTCTGTGTTCTGGTCTCAGAGCTCCAAGAGTTCCCTGCTGTAGTCCTCCAACTCCTCCTCTCAGGCGTCGTGGTTCTGCTCTACCGAGTCAAATCATTTATTGAAGGCTGCAACATCTGATCTGATTCTCTTAATGTCTGAGGCACACTTCCTCTGTCTTTTTCGTTTTTAAGAGGACATACATGTCTTTCACTGAAGGGTATTTTTTCGCTTGATGGTGGATGGACATTACTACACGGGTGTGGCTCCCCCAAAGTATATCAACTGTACCACTCTCCCAGAAGGTCGCCTCCCGTTGACACCTCTAGGTGATCTGTTGTGAGTCGAAACGGCCACTGAAACTGCAGTTCTTTGTAGCGAGGAGGAGCAGCTTCCAGTGTTGAAGCAACAACAGAATGAGGCAGGCCGGCTCAACACTAATGGGCCACAGAAGGCCGCAACCCAGGGCCCTCACCTCTAACTCCCATGATGTAGTGCTGGGGGGATGGTTCTATTTGGTTCCTGAGGTGCGCCACCAATCGTGTGAGGGGAGATAGCAGGGGTCCAGTGAACCTCCGTTGCCCACCTCCATTCACCACAATGCGGTGGTTCGAACCACCCTCTGCAGGCCTCAACCGGCCCACCTGCCTCCTCCACAAAAGTCAGGGTCTCCGGCCCCGCAGGATCAGCAGTGCTCCCTCCACGTGGGCGCTATCAGTTGGACTTACTGAAGGAACTATGTATCATGCTACCACCGGTCCTGGTAAGAAAAGGAGGCCAGCCGCCACGCAGCTGCACTGTGTAATGAATCAGGCTAGCCCGCGATTGGGGGCTGCAGAAGGCCGACGGTCAGTGCACTCATCTCAAAGTCTGGCTCCAGGGCCCAGCGGCTACTGTTGTGGGCTCCCACAGTCTCAAGTGGTCAGGGAGGAAGAAGTATGCCCAAATCGGCGAGGTGATAATACCTTAGGCCCCCTCCGTGCCTCCGATTTAAAGTTCTGGCCAAGGGCGAGGAGAGGGAGGTGGCACTGGGCCTGGGCACTCTCTCTCGCAGCTCTAGCTGGTGGGCCTCTCCCACTCTCCCACACCCCGACGCCTCCACTCACTGTGTGGAATATTCTTTTGGGGGGGCTGCTGTACTTCCAAAAGGCCGCCAGGGCACGATCCTCAGCTCAGCGAGACAGTCCGCGGCACACCCTACTGCGTATAGTTTCAGGACAGGGCCTGTCTTGCCTCATGTGTTGCTTTCCCCACAGTCACCGGGGCCGTGTCCACCCCGACTATTCCTGCATCGCAAGCCCCGTGGTTCTCTCTCGCCTGCTGTCCACCGTTAGGCAGCCTCTCCTGCTGTGTCTGGGCACCAATGTCTGCTGCTGTATCGCCGCTGGGCCTGAAAACCGGCAGAGCTCCGAGATGTGCGTCCTAAACCTCGGCCATCTTGGACACACCCTCCTGCATGCTTTTTTTTTAAGGTGTAAATGCAATGGCTGCAGTTATTACTTCCAGCAAGATTTTTGTTGAAGGAATTTCTTTCAGTTCTTAATTAATTAAAAGGGGACATTACACCAGGTTTAAATCTTTTACAGTGCTAAACAATTTCTTTGGATGCTTTTAACTTGTTTGACCACTCACCACCCCAAAACACAATCATTCTTGATACCCTCACAACACCAAAACACCATGCATCTGTGCCCCCTAAAAGCCCCTCATCACACCTTAACTCCACCCTTCCCTGACCCATAAAGTCTACCCACCGCTAACTCCAAAGGTCCTCTTCAACCCTAAACCCTAAAAAAAGCCCCCAACACTCTTAAGCATCTCCCATCCCTGATCCCTAAAAAACCCTCACCACCCCTATACAACACCTATCCCAGTACCCTAAAAGCCCATCACCACCCTTGAACACCATTCATCTCAAACCTCTAAAAATCCTCATCACCCCTAAACTCCAAGATCCCTTATCCCTGAAGGCCCTTTCTACCCTTAACTCTACCTATTCCTGAACCCTAAAAACCATCACAACTCCTAAAACACTTTCTACATCTAAACTCCACCCATCCTATAGCCCTTAAACACCTCACCACTCTAAAACTCCACCCATTCCTAAACCCTAAAAGCCCTTCACCATCCCAAAACCACTGAACCCTAAAATCCCCTTGCAGCAGTACCTACACCCATCCGTGAACTCTAAAAAAACATGACCACCTCTAATCTCCACTCATCTGAGAACCTTAAATACACCTCATGACTCCTAAACTCATGCATTCCCGATCCCTATAAAACACCACCACCCCTATACTTCACTCATCACTGAACCTTAAAAAAAGCCCTATTATGCCAGAAATATGCCCATCCTGACTCCTAAAAACCCTACATCACTCCTAAACATCATCCATCCCTAAACCCAATAACCTCTCACTACCCCAAAACTCCAACCAATTTCAATATCATTTTGGATTAATCCTTAAAATGATCTTTCCTTTAAAATGCTTGCTTTCATTTCTGATTTTTGATTTAAAATGTTTCAGTTATTTTTTTTTTTTTTTCATGAATCGGTTTCCTCCGTAGTGATTTCTATTTTTCGTTTTTCTATTAATTCATGTACATCACTCAATATTAGCCAACTTCTTCTGGATCTTCCACAAATAACTGTGTTTCTCCTCCTGCACATCCTCTGCTTCTATTGGCTAGTTGCACTCCTTTGCTGGCTTATAGGTACTTGGTAAACCCTCAGCTTGTCCACCAAGTTATGATTCCTCATAGTGATATCCTCTCATGTCTGGGAAACTAGACGTCATACAGATACCAGGCCTGGTCTCATAATAGTGTTTGTTTGCTCAGCTAAGCACTACTTTCATTGCTTAATTAAACACTTTGAATCAAATGGGGTGGTTTGAGTCCCACGTTTATACTCATTTCCGGACATGGGATGTCGATCCTTTGTCTAAAGTTCTGGAACCCATTTATGGTGGTTCCCTTTTGATAGGGCTGGTTTCCACTACAGAATTTAACAAGGAACCTCAGGTCGATGTCTCTTTTTACCTGCTGAGAAGTGTAAAGGGGAGAAACAACACATCACAAAATTAACTTTCCAAACTAATCTGGACTCAAAGACCACAGACTCAGACTTCAGTTTAGGGAGTTTATTACAAAGCCAAAAACAACTGAATATACAAGCACCTCAAGACGAGGTTATAGAAATAGATTGGAACTAATACAAAACAAAACCTATGGATTATCCTATTCCGGTGAATCATAAAAAGAATAAACAACTCTAAAAATAGAACAAAGGCAAAAACTGCTCCAAGTCAGACTTCATCTGTAATTAAGAAAGTGAAAAACATTAGACTTTCCCTACACTATCTCTAAGGTGACATCCCTACTTAGCATTTCCCAGGCAAAGTCAGTAAAAAACGTGTCAGCTTGTGAAGACTTCCTAAGAAGCACATTCACAATGAAAAATCAGATGACTAAAGCTAAAAGTTTGTTCTAAGATACTCTTCCCATATCAGTCCTCTAACCCCTTTTCCTAACTCATCCTGTCTCCTTCTACCTCTCTAACACTCCTTCATTCTGACTCTCCTCCCTCGGGGCACTTTCCCTAATACAAAATGCAAAATGTAAAACACGCCCACAGATCACCTCATACTAATGGACACCTCTCCTAGGTAGTTTTCCACCGTCTTCTCCATGTGTATTCCGTTGACCTCGGTTCCCAGGCCTCCTCAGTGAGAAGGAACACCTGCTCCCAGTTATCGATTCGTTGTTTACATTGTTGCACATCTTCTCCATGCCTAACTCCTAAAACAAAAGGCGTTAGTTCTAACTAACAAAGGCAGCTTCTTCCACCTGCACCTGAAACGTGAGAACAGAACATCGTTGCATACACATGGAATTCGCTAACTACTTCTAAATGCGAGAGCACACCAGGGAAAATACATTTTCTGGCCTTCACAGTTTGGCCAACGTAAGAATAAATTAATAGGCCTTTCATATTCCAACGTGAACATTTTATTTAGGCCTTAACACATCAAATTATGCACTCAAGTTAATAATTCTTTGCACTACAGCTTCTACAGTTATTACACGTTAAGCATCCCTCATTATTTCTTCATGCAATCTTTATCTTGGTGCACATTTAAACCTAAAACGCATTTAACTACATATAGTTTCTCATTAGGCAACTGCAATATCTCAAGGGTTACAATTGTCAACATAAATGTCATCTTGTTTCTCTATGCATGCCACAAATACATTTCCATCATTAACATCACATCATTATTACTCCACATTTCTAATAATCACATGTTAATACAACACAAGAATATATGCGGGTGCGGACTATCCGTGATTATGATGCACCCCTAAAATTTTAGAGTACCATCACGCTCTATCAGTTCCCCCTTCTGATGACTAGTGTCATCATAATAAATCACACTCCCTGGAGAAAGCACCGACCTAAACAGAGCTTGTAGCCATCCTTCCCTGTCGGAACTTCTCTAGGCTCTTGATATTCTCATGACTGTCCTGCAGTCTTTCCATCCTTCGCTCTTGCTCTCTAATAGATCTTTCAACTCTATTCACCCCATGCCACTTATAAATCCTCACCAATCCCCACAACAAAATCACACAAACTACCACTATAATGATAGGTTTCAAAATGTAACCAAGAATTCCCTTTCCTAGGGACGCAAACCAACTCCCTACCTTAGTAAATCCTTTTCCCACCTTGTCCCAAATTCCTTCTGTGGCTAGGTCATGCACTTCATGATGTATCTCAGTAATGTTGCTTATATACCTCTTCAGATCTTTGCTATTGTCAGGTATATAAGTACAGCACTGTTGGACCTTCAGCATTTTGCAGACTCCACACTCTTTTGCCAGTAAAACGTTTAAAGCAAGATGGTTCTGTATCACCATCGCCCTTATCGACACCATCTCTCCATCTACAAGCAATAATGACTGAGCTGTATTTGCTGACAACTTATCCACAATGGTCGACAACTTTCTAATCTTAACATCATTCAACATCACTCCTAAACCTGGTATCAATGCTCCAAAGACATCTCCTACAATTTCTCCTGACCTCGCACCTCGCTTCCCTCTAGGATGTAATCCACCTTCCAAATGGTCCAAATCTTCCACATGATAAATCTTGGGAAATACCACCGCCACATGGCACGTACCATACCAATTCAGTGGCAATCACACATAGACATTCTTCCCACACACAAAATACACATTTGGCACTACTTGGATTGCATCCTGCAAAAATGTCTTTGCAGAGGCCTCAATGGTGAAAATATGATCACATACACTCTCTCCCACGAAGACCTTATCATAGTAAGTTTGTACTTGTCTCACGCATAAAGTCCCTCTCTGCTCAAAATCTAATGCAATTGGACCATTACTCCCTTTTGCCTTATGAGCTAACTCCTCCTTGGTCCACTCAACTTTACCTCCCCTATCGTAAAAATCCCTATTAATTGTCTATACCTATCTTCTACTTGGTCTATAAACTTCTTTTCTACATCTGTTAGTGAACATGTTAATTTGTGTTGGTGTGCATAAGCTGTATCTAGGGTTACAGTAGGTATGAAATACTTCCCTATTCTATATTCCTGTTTGCAATAATCATACTTATTCAAATGCGTATAAGCTGGAACTTCTGAAAGCTCTAGGTCATAGTTAGAAAAATAATACTCATAGCAACCCTTGTCATAAAACATCCTAAGTAACAAACTACAAGTAATACCATACGTCAAAGGAAGATGATGGTATCGGATACACTCCTCCACAGACGCAGGCAAGTGCATACACACATACCAGTCTCTCACATTCATCATACTTACATACTCATATAGCAGCTTCGCATAAGCATTAAGCGTATAATCACCTCTAGACAAAACTACATGCAACATACAAATAGTTTGATCTAGCATAGCTTTTTCAGCTCCTACGATACCCTCTTTTGTGCTAGAAGTGATAGGTGTGGATGTCCCTTCTACCCCCACTTCCCCAAATTCTGCATCATGTGAAATAATTATAGATACGACAACAACTACTATTATTGCATTTATTTACAGTTCACAGTTCACTCACAGTCTTTTACAAGCTCAAAACCAATTTGGATTAGCACACGCTGCAATATTTCATGACGAACAGCTGCGATCTCCTGAGCTGGTGGCTGATATGCAAAAGTCGGAAAAGACAATTACTGAAGGATCAGAATCCACACCTTCCTCAGGACTGGAGGTCTTGGGACGGTTATTGTCAACAAACCCTCTATTTCTAGTCCAGGAACTATCAATCCCACCTCGATTTTCAGATTGGGCGTTCTGCTGATCACTCGTGAAGAAGTCAGTCTTCCGGTCCCCACCACTCCCGGCATCTGTTACTAGATAAGTCCACTCCAGGGCGGCGTATTTTTGACAAGGCACTCTTACTCTCCCCAACCTTCTTAGACCCTCCTGAGCTTGCTCCACTTCACTCAGTTTGGATTCTGAAGTCTCTGACACAGGAGCAAGAACCCTCTCAGGAGCTAGTCTCAAATTCAGCCTTCCTTGTCTACCAGGCCACTATTCGTCTATGGCATCAGCTTTTCTCCTCTGCCCGACCAACTTGCACACCAGTTACTTCAGCTGAGTCTGACTCTATACCATTCGCAACGTTACCTTCTCCCTCAGAGTCAATACCTGGGTTGTGTGTAGCGTAACCCTCCTCAGCTTGTTCTGGTGAACCAGCATTGTCAGCAACCCCCACAGCTTGGCTTGCCCTCTCAGGTGGCCTTTCTGCCACAGCTGGATTTTCTTCTACAAGAGGGGCTGATTCTTCCAGGGGTTCTGGAACTCTGCGAGTATGGGAGGCATGTATCCAGTTTGTTAAGCCTCCACACTTCACTGCCGTATTCGTACCAGAATCACCTGGTAAGGATCTCTCCAGTGGGCATCAAGGCAGCTTTTTCTCTCATGTTTGTGAACTAGCACCCAATCACCCGAACACAGGTCATGGCAGAGGTCCCTCGAGGTCAGGGCAGTTCCAGCTTCCACCTGGTGAGACACAGAACGGACCACTTTTGCCAGTCCTTTGCAATAGTCAAGGATCAAATCATCTGTGATGTTTATCAAGGCGGTCTATGGCACTGCTGGTAACCGCATAGCCCTCCCCATCAGAATCTCGTGGGGCGAGAGACCTGTCCTCCTATCAAGTGTACTACGAACACTCATCAACACCAGTGGCAATGCATCAGGCCCTTTCAAAGAGGTTGACAAACACGCTTTTGCCATTCTCATTTTCAAAGTCCCATTAATCTGTTCCACGATACCAGAAGCCTCTGGTTGATAGCTACAATGCAGCCGCTGGCCAACATTCAAAGCAGCACAAAGTAATTTCATGATTTCCCTGTGGAAATGTGTTCCTCTATCTGACTCCAATGAAGTTGGAAATCCGAACCGCGGTATCAGCTCTCTAAGCAACAACTTTGCTACTGTAAGGCTATCACACCTTCTCGTCGGATAAGCTTCCACCTATCGTGAGAAAACACACACCACAACCAGAATATACCTCAAGCCATTGTACCTAGGCATCTCAATACAATCGAGCTGTATTCTGTTGAAAGGCCCTCCAGACCTCCCAATATGACCCAAACCAACCACAGTCTTCTTTCCAGCATTCATTTGCTGACACATGACACACCTATGACACACTGCTTCAGCAAATGTACGGAACCGTGGATTATACCACGCCTGTCTGAACACTCGCACCATAGCATCCCTTCCATGGTGCACTGCTCCATGAATCTGTCTTGCCATAGGACTCAATAAATCATCTGGCAACACTACTCGACCATCATTTGAATCCCAAATCCCTTCATCTCCTATCTCACATCCTGCTCTGATCCACACAGCTTTTTCCTCTTCTGAAACCTCTCCCTGCAGACGCTTGAGCTGATCCCAGGTGTCTGCCATGGTTTCATCATACTGAGCTCGGTTCTTTCTGGGCTCTCTCCTATACAATCTTCAGGGCAAAAACGTGCAACTTCGTCGGCATACCTGTTTCAAGGAGAGACAAAGTCATTTCCCCTCCCATGGGCTGAACATTTTACCCCAGATAGTTCTCGTGGACGTTGTAAAGCTTCTAAGAATTGTCTTACATATTCCGCATTCCTAATGGGAGACCCTGATGACGTTAGGAAACCTCTCCATGACCATAGCTGTCCGGAATAATGAACCATACCGAACCCATCTGACTATCAGTGTAAATAGTGATTCGGATTTGATCAGCAGCCAAACAGGATTTCTGATACCTGTGCGGAGTATCCTCCTGTAAACAAACAGCTTCCACAACTCCAGAAATGGTACACCCAGCAAATGCTGCTCTCAAGTGACCCACATTGTCTCTTAAGCATGAACCATTACCGAAAAAGATTTCATCAGGTAAAGGTTCATTCACAATGTCAGGTCTCGGCTTGGTGCAGAATTCAGTCACATCGAGACAGTCATGGTCCTCACAATCTTCATCATCAATATTTGGCAAAGTCATTAAAGTAGCTGGATTCATAACAGAACAACGTTTCAAAGTCACATTCTCTGAGGCAAATATAACCTGCTCATAGCATGTGAGTCTATTGTTTGTCATATGCTGTGTCTTAGTCCTCATCATCAGGAGCTCAACTGAATGTGGAAAAAAAACAGTAAGTGGATGACCCATAACAATACTCTCACATCTCTCAATGCTTACACCTGTTGCAGCAATGGATTTGAGACATCCGGGCAACGCTGAAGCTTCTGGATCTAAAGTAGCTGAGAAGTAAGCAAATGGTCTACGGACTCCTCCATGACTTTGAGTTAGGACTGACAAAGCACAACCCTCTCGTTCGTAAGAGAACAATGAAAAGGACTTGTTATAGTCTGGCATCCCCAGCTCTGGAGCACGACATAGGCTCTCTCTCAACTCCAAAAATGCGACCAAACAGTCATGATCCCACGGTACTGGATCACTCACATCCTTGTGCGTCAGCCTCTGTAAAGGCTTTGCCTTCAAGGAAAAATTGGGAATCCATTGGCAACAGTATCCGACCATCTCCAAAAACATCCTAACTTGCTTTTGAGTGGTAGGCACAGTCATGTTCATGATTGCCTCAATTTGATCTGGTGACACCTTCCTCTTGTCTTTCTCGATTCGATGCCCCAAATACTGAACTCCAGGCAAACAGTATTGCAGCTTATTCGGTGACACCTTGTGTCCAATTTCTGCTAGATGATTAAGTAAGGCAAGGGTATCGATTCTGCAAGCATCCTCAGTCTCAGAAATGATCAAAAGATCCTCAATCTACTGCATGAGAACGGACTTCTGTGGCAGTATGAGACTCTCAAGATTCTTTTTCAAGAGCTGATTAAAGATCGATGGACTCTCTGTATACCCTTGAGAAATTCGACACCATGTTAGCATACGATCTTCCAGCCGGAAAGAAAACAAAAACTGGCTTTCCTCATGCAAAGATATTGAAAAGAATGCCTCACACAGATCAATCACAGCGAACCATTCTGCTTCACATAGGATCTGAAACAGTATCACTGATGGGTTTGGTACCACAGGACAACATGGAACCACAATTGGGTTAACCTTTCGCAGGTCCTGCACAATCCTATATTTCCCACTCGGTTACTGCAATCTCATGATCGGTGAGTTACATGGACTCCCCATTATCTCCTTCAGAATTCCCTGTTCGATCATAGACTCAATCACAGGCTTGATTCCTGCAATCATCTCTGGTGACAGATTACAATGAGGTGTTCTCGGAAACTCAGCATTAGGTTTGACTTGGATCTTAACTGGCTCAACTCCTTTGATCAATCCTATCTCTTCTCCTGTGAAATCTCATACGTCCAAAGAGAAAGAGTCCCTCACGTCGAGTGGGAGTTCCTCAACTGTCAAGATAGGAAATTCCTCTATACACAAATTCTGGTTTACCACCTTAAATGTAGCATTATCATCACTAGTCTGTAGCTCTACTCCTTTGGGCGTGCAATAGATGGTGCAGTTCAATTTACACAAAAGATCACAGCCCAACAGATAGACTGGACTCGAGTCACATACCACGAATTGGTGTCGATAATGAAAGGTCCCTATTCTCACAGGTATTGGTTCGGTCAATGGATTAGTCATTTTCTTATTCGCCACTCCTACAACTCATTCAATTGTCCAAAGAGGGGTAAGTTAGGAACTACTGCAGATCTCATAGTAGCACAGGTACCACCCGTATCAACCAAGAAGCTAGTTGGGTGACCATCAACATCTGCCTCTACATAGGGTCCTCACTGACCTACCTCCAGGACTGCTCCAAGGGTACAGTATTCCTCCCCCATCAGAGATCGTCGTTACAATGGGTATGAATCAAGTTCATCAAAGGTTTCAATAAAGGGCATCTGCTGGTAAGTTTGGGTTCCCTGTGAGATTCTCGGTGGCAGGGGGAAGTGGTACCTGCGGACCTATTGTCCCACCCTTGTACAGATCTGAGTCTCGTCACTGTATTGGTGCCCTCAGACGACTGCAACACTTCCTCCTGCCGAATATGATTAGCTGGATTTGATCTACAATCGCGCTTCCAATGCCCGATCTTGTGACAGTTATGACATGCCGTAGTCTTTTTTAGGGTAGCAACATCTATTCCTGTCTTCGGATCTATGGGTTTCCCCTTTCCCAGACCTGGTGTATTTTGAGTCCCTCCTTGATTATTTCCCGGTCTTCTTCCTAATGTTCCTCCATTGGTCTAAGTCTGATCCTCCTTTTCTGCATTCTGCATTTGGACCAGCATCAGCTTATCCTTAAGATTTCTGTGCTTTGAGTCCACTTCGTCACTGCAGTACCTGGCATACCTCAGAATCTCATCCATCAATTTGTTCTGATAGCAAATTAAATGCTACTGGATCATAAGGCTAACTTCTGGTCTCAATCCTAAGGCGAATTTGGAGACAAACTGTCCCATATCCTTTGAGTCAAGGGTATCCAACCCACTATACTGCTTGAAGGTTTGCAAGAGCCTCTGATTATAGGCATGTACAGTCTTCTTTGGCTCCTGAACTGTTCTGTCTATCTTAACCCAACCAATATCTTGTGGCAAAATCTTAGATTGCATCCATGTGATTACCTGTTCGAACTTTTTCATAACCACAGGTTATGAACCAATCATGTGTGAAGGAACAAGTGTGACAGAGTCTCGCTCAGGCTCCGAAGACGGCCAATCAACAGCAATTTTACAAGCTGACCACAAATCACTTGGTACCACAATATCAAACAATGTATTCGAATCAATCCACAATACTTTTGAAATTTTTACATATCGATCAACTTGCTTGTACCATTCAACAGGTTTTTCCCTCAGCTGAGGAAAGTCATTGGTAAACACTGCTAAGTCACCTCTACTCCAAGGCACATGCATATACCCCAACTTGGTACCCCTTGCAAGCCTCTACTCTCACTGTTCCTCCTCCTGGAGGTGGTGTCTCTCCTATGCTCTTCCTAGAGCTCTTTTTCTTTGACCATCCTTCCTCCCACTTGTCAAGCATGCTCCACGCACGTATCCCTATGATCAACTCTAGAATGTGCATTTTCAAACCTATGACTCTCTTCTCTTCTAATTACTGATCACTGTAATTTAACCTATGGTTTCCCTGTAACATCTTCGTTTTAGACAAATCGACATCATACCTCTGTGCCAACCCTGTCATTCTCTCATGTGCTTTCCTTGCCTTGCGAGTTACATCCTTTGCCACAAACAACAATTCATCTGGCTCATAAAGTTCGATCCTTTACAAAGGCAAGTTCCCACTAATTATCTCCTCCACTTCTGCCTTTAATCTCACCACATCCAGTACCTTTGCCCTCAGATCAGCTTTAATTGTCCCTCGACTCGACACACTACTCGACTCTCCACTCTCATTACCTAGCTCTTCTCGCTGATTCCCTTCCACTATGTTCCGAGAGGCAGGTTGACTCCCCGAAACTCCCTGACTATTGCCTCCCATCATCCTTCTACTAGGGTCTCTCACTGGAGGTTCCCACATCCTCAAGTCAGAATGTGAATCAGACAATGACCCAGTCCTCGGTGCTCTTTGTTCTACCTGTGCCCTAGAGGAATATGCTGTAGCTGGCAACTACGTACTTGATTCTATGGGCCTCAAAGGGTGGCCACTTCCACTCGCTGTCCCGTTCCATCTGGAACCGGTACCATCTCCCATTACTGACCATAATAACCTTCCATTTCCTGATCTGGATCGTATGCTGACACTATGGGACCAATAGTGACAAGTACTGTAAGAGATTCCGGTAATCTGGTAAACGTATTAACCTCATTGGCCTCCATTCATCTTAGTAGTTGCATCTCCATTCTCTCAGTTCCCGCTGAAATCCTTCCCCTTACTCCCACAGTAGGATTCGTCTGCAGCTCCCCTGTGGAAGCTCCCTTTCCTCCTTCTGAATCTTGGTTATACGGAGGTGTACGCTCTGCCAAGAACCTCTCCAAAAGACTGTCATCTGTATCGCTATCATCTTCCTCTTCTATTCTCTTTTGGGCATCTCCTACCTTTACTAGTAACGGAAATAATCTATCTCCCTCAATAGTGTCTTCCCTCCATCTTTTCATCACTGCATCCCACTGTGCATCCTGAAATGCCCTGATCGAATTGTTCACCCTTTCCTGACTTCGATCTCTTTTCCTCGCATGCCCTGCTCTTATCCATGCATCCAGTGCCTCAAACTCAGTTGGTCTAGGCAAAGGTCCCAATGCAGCCATCACCAACTTCAAGTGATACGACACATCAAATCTGAATGAGCCATAGTGTGGGAAAGCCAAAGTTTTCTCCTTCTCAGTCATCTTTTGCCAATTCTGAAACCAAAGTATAGTATGGAGCCCTACATTCGTGGCCATGTAATGAGCTGGGGTATCCTCAGGTGGAGCTTCTTCCCCCACTTGAGTTACTACTCCTCTATCTCCCCTACAAAGATCTCACATTACTCTAAAACATTTCATGATGAAATCAACTCTTTTACCCACAGTGTTTTCGTTTACTTCATGATGTCAATCCACCAATACCAGCACGGCTTTACACTAACCGACCTATCACGGAGCGGCACACTTCAACGTCACTCTTCCTCCTCATGCAGCAGTTCCCCTCCTTCACAATCCATCTCGAACACTCTTGCCTGTCTTACTCATACAACAAGTAACTGTCTGTCCATGAAACGACTGGACAATCACTTGATTGACTGTCTGTCCACCCTACGACCAGACAGTCACTCGTAACTGTCCACCTCAATCTGACAATTGTCTGTCTGCAAAACGAACAGACAACTGCCCTCAACCTTCTGCCCACGAACTGCTGGATGGTCACATAAATAGTTGATAGGATTCAATCACTCGATTTTACACACACAGTAATCCACGACCTGCGCTGGTCACTCCAACCCTCACTCTCTCATTCCCTATCTCGGGTGGGGTTGTTGATGACGTCTCACGACTCCCACATTCAATGGTCGACAATTACTGCTCTGGGTGTCTTCTACACCACAATCTATCTATCCAGGGATCTTAGGCTACTCCTCAAGCCTGACATCAAAACTCACATGGACCGCACGCGCTCACAGTCCGAAATCACAATCACTCAACTCTTATTCTAACTCCGCAAGATGTCACACCATCAAATCATCACCACAATCTAACAACATCCCTATTCATACTCACTCCTCCGTGAACTGCTGCTTTCGCCGCACCTTCACTCTCCGTCGGTCTCCGCCAAACACTGGTTCTCCGCTCTCGATCTTCTGGGCAACCATCTCTTGGACTCTATGGGTTTTCCTAACCTTTCCCTAACTTCTCCCCTTACTACAGAGGTAACCGTCCTCTCATTACCAACTGATAGGGCTGCTGGGTTCCACTACAGAATTTAACAAGGAACCTCAGGTCAATGTCTCTTTTTACCTGCTGAGAAGTGTGAAGGGGAGAAACAACACATCACAAAATTAACATTCTAAACTAATCTGGACTCAAGGACCACAGACTCTGACTTCAGTTTAGGGGGTTTATTACAAAGCCAAAAACAACTGAATATACAAGCACCTCAAGACGAGGTTGCAGAAATACATCGGAACTCTTACAAAACCAAACTTATGGATCATCCTACTCCGGTGAATAATAAAAATAATAAACACCTCTAAAAATAGAACACAGGGGAGAACTACTCCAACATTTAAGTCAGACTTCATCTGTAATTAGAAAGTGAAAAACATTAGACTATCCCTACACTATCTCTAAGGTGACATCCCTAATTAGCATTTCCCAGGCAAAGTCATTAAAAAAGGGGTCAGCTTGTGAAGACTTCCTAAGAAGCACATTCACAATGAAAAATCAAATGACTAAAGCTAAAAGTTAGTTCTAAGATACTCTTCCCATATCCGTCCTGTAATCCCTTCTCCTAAATCATCCTGTCTCCTTCTACCTCTCTAACACTCCTTCTTTCTGACTCTCCTCCCTCGGGACACTTTCCATAATACAAAATGCAAAATGTATAACATGCCTACAGATCACCTCATACTAACGGACACCTCTCCTAGGTAGTTTTCCACCGTCTTCTCCATGTGTATTCCGTTGACCTTGGTTCCCAGGCCTCCTCAGTCAGAAGGAACACTAGCTCCCAATTATCGATTCTTTGTTTACATTGTTGCACATCTCCTCCATGCCTAACTCCTAAAACAAAAGGCGTTAGTTCTAACTAACAAAGGCAGCTTCTTCCACCTGCAACTGAAACCTGAGAACAGAACAGCGTTGCATGCATATGGAATTCACTAACTACTTCTAAATGCGAGCCGACACAAGGAAAAATAAATTTTCGGGCCTACACAGTTTGGCCAACGTAGGAATAAGCAAATAGGCCTTTCAAATTCCAACGTGAACATTTCATTTAGGCCTTTACACATCAAATTATGCACTCAAGTTAATAATACTTTGCACTACAGCATCTACAGTTATTACACGTTAAGCATCCCTCATTATTCCTTCGTGCAATCTTCATCTTGGTGCCCATTTATACCTAAAACGCATTTAAGCACACATAGCTTCTCGTTAAGCAACTGCAATATCTCAAGGGTTACAATTTCAAACATAAATGTCATCTTGTTTCTCTTTGCATGACACAAATACATTTCTATCATAAACATCACATAATTATTACACCACCTTTCTAATAATCACACGTTAATACAACACAAGAATATATGCTGGTGTGGACTATCCGTGATTATGATGCACCCCTACAATTTTAGAGCACCATCACACTCTATCACTTTCAAAGGTATTTTTCTGGCTAAAGTGCACACATAGCTTTTGTGAAAGGTAGTGATGAAGCTGAATACAAGAAGGAGTGCCCAAAGCATGGACCCAATAAAGTGTGAAGACTCTGTACCTGGTTGTCATCAACCTTCCTAAAGTAGCAATCAGGGACAGAAAAAAGAGCAGGCCCTACCAAGAAATGTTTCCATCTTGTACAATTGAATCTGCTGACTGACGCCCCATGGCCTTCCACAAAATCGTATCCGCAATCCCTTGCTAAAGTGTCCTCATAACATTTCTAGGACTAGTTCTATGTCCTTCCTCTTTCACTTCAGTGTCTGGGTCTCCACCCTTCAGCTTCAGGAATACAGTCAATATTCTTGCACTGTCTGGGGAAGCTGTATCCACCTTTCATCTTGTGCCATGGAAAAACAAGGGACCTTCCAAAGAGGGCTCCACTGATCCCAGTAAACATACTTCGATTGCACACTGCCACACTTCCATCTATGTGCCAAACATACACAATGTTGGCAAGTGCTTGACATAAGGGGGGGATGGAGCTTGCAGAGTTTCAATCCATGAAATTCCACAGAATTACATAAAAACTCTGCAATATTCCATGGAGTTCCGTGATCGGGTGGAATTTGGCACATCGTGCTGCTCATGAAGATTTTTAGCACCAGGAGTTTGTTCCACTCTGTAATATCAGGGTGAATGACACCACTCAGCATGCCAGAGGGTGCAGCTTCTTTCTCTCACTCTAGATATTCTATTCGAGCGATAGCTTTCTCATCGTGAACAATCGCGACCTGCCACCACTGCCTGTGTTGAGGAATCGCACCGGGAGGCATTCTAGCACCCAGGGGACGCAAATTCACAGTCACCAACTTTATGTTGGCAAGCCATTCATGACAAAAGACTCTGCAACAGGGCAGTTTGGGTAGTTTTGCCAGAACTACACATTCCAAGAGAAATGCAGAGTGGGCAAACCTCTGCAACTCAACTGGTGGAGAGGAATTATTTGTTCACCTCTACTTAACATGCACACGGATGTTACACTGAAGCAGAAACTTTGCATGAGTATGATCAGTAAGTTGTATTCCTTTTCTAGAAACAAAAAAGGTCTGCTTGGAACAACTAAACTTCAAAAAGCAGCACGCTGCAACCAGTCTGTATCTTGGGACTTAGTCCCATACCCTAAAGAGGACACACTTGGTGCGCCACTGTAGATCATAGAACAGGTGCTGAACTCAGGGTTTACCATGGATGGCCTAGGTCTCAGCAAACAAGCTAGATTAACATGCAGTTGGGCCAACAAAAAGTCCGGATCCAGCTTCACCTTCAAGCATGTCACTCAAGGCAAGATTGCATGCCTGTACACTATGCCGGGAACATTCCCGTCCCAGCAGGAAATAAGTGTATATTACTGTATAAAATACATGAATTATGGAGGTATACATTTAGCATGTTTCACAAAGCCAGAAAGTCTAAGAAATGTCTGATGAATCTCAAAATTGAAAATAATCTCTGTTTCTTATGTGTGACTTACATATGTGCTGCTTGACTTCCTTTGGATAAAAATCAGTAAGTGTTTAATCTGCTGATGGTGCAAACATAAAAAACAGGAATGTCAGTGGAGTGATCAAGGGGCATATCAGAGTAGTGATCAAGGACAGCCAATGGTCATTATAGGAATGCACACCAAGTAGTAGACTCTAGGGGCCACAACTCAATGTGAAATAAATTAGAGTGGTGTACCAGTTCAGGGGAACAACCTTTACAACGCAACTTTTACAACGCACTACACTTACAACGCATTTTTTACAACGCAAAATCCATTACAACGCATTCCATTACAACGCATGACACTACAACGCATTTTTAAAAACTACCTTTACAACGCATTCCATTACAACGCATACTACCTTTACAAAGCATACCATTACAACGCATAATATTACACTACACTATCCAACACTTACCCTACTGTTGCACCCCCTGGAGTTAAAATAGTAATTTTTACCCCTATACTATCCAACACTTACCCTACTGTTGCACCCCCTGGAGTTAGAATAGTAATTTTTACCCCTATACTATCCAACACTTACCCTACTGTTGCACCCCCTGGAGTTAGAATAGTAATTTTTACCCCTATACTATCCAACACTTACCCTACTGTTGCACCCCCTGGAGTTAGAATAGTAATTTTTACCCCTATACTATCCAACACTTACCCTACTGTTGCACCCCCTGGAGTTAGAATAGTAATTTTTACCCCTATACTATCCAACACTTACCCTACTGTTGCACCCCCTGGAGTTAGAATAGTAATTTTTACCCCTATACTATCCAACACTTACCCTACTGTTGCACCCCCTGGAGTTAGAATAGTAATTTTTACCCCTATACTATCCAACACTTACCCTACTGTTGCACCCCCTGGAGTTATAATAGCAATTTTTACCCCTATACTATCCAACACTTACCCTACTGTTGCACCCTCTGGAGTTAGAATAGTAATTTTTACCCCTATACTATCCAACACTTACCCTACTGTTGCACCCCCTGGAGTTAGAATAGTAATTTTTACCCCTATACTATCCAACACTTACCCTACTGTTGCACCCCCTGGAGTTAGAAAAGTAATTTTTACCCCTATACTATCTAATACTTACCTTAAATGCAATTTAATATTATGCGTTGTAATGGTATGCGTTGTAAAGGTAGTATGCGTTGTAATGGAATGCGTTGTAAAGGTAGTTTTTAAAAATGCGTTGTAGTGTAATGCGTTGTAATGCAATGCGTTGTAATGGATTTTGCGTTGTAAAAAATGCGTTGTAAGTGCATGCGTTGTAAAAGTGTGCGTTGTAACGACATACATCCACCAGTTCATTTTGCATTTAGGACGATTGGCATGAATGGGACATAGTTCAAAGGGTTTTTAGTTCACATATGCTAAGAGCATCATTGTAGCTGCCCCAGAAATTTTATGTGGTAATAAGAGCATACGGATTAAGCTGTTATAGTACATTCTATTTTTCCCGAGGACGACAGTACAACAGATCAGAAAAGGGATTACCTTGTCATATCACACCTAAAATCTGCAATGTTTTTCACTTCATTGAACTTTTCCTCCATGCAAATTCCTTCATGCTATACTTGGAAGACACTGTGCTTGGAAAAACAAACTGGGACTTCAGTAATTGTGGCCATCTTGCAATCTGGATTGGGACGCAAACATTTTTTGTATCCAAGGCAGGTTTTACTGCGACACTTGCAATAAGCCCTAAGTGTAAATAAGTTATGCATGGGCAAGTTACACTTGAGAATGTTCACATACATATTTATAAATCAGGTATCTTTTTGAGGTTCTCACATGAAACATACATTTAGCTTGTATGAGTTAGTAGATTTAGTTGCACTTTAAATATTTCTGAGGTAGCAAAAAGAGAAATAGATAAGTTACAAATGTTGGCAAAACATTGGTGAATTGGGCTTCTTGTTCTAAGTACACACCACCTCGTTTGGTTGTATGACAGAAGCACGCATGGCTAAACCATGCATGCCTCTGCAACGTGGTTGCAACAACAAATGCATCTTAACCATGCATCACTTTACTAAGCATGCCTTTACAATTAATTTCTTTGTAAAGGTATGTTTGCTAAAGGGATATGCGAGGTAAATTGCCACTACCCCAGCCTGCCATGAGCCTTAAAATCCTATCCCCTTACCTTGGCCACCCCGCCCTGAGTCCTAAAACCGACCCCACCCTGACCTTAAAACTACCTCTTCCCTTCCTCTCCCCGAACCTTGAGGCCTCAAATCCTGCCCACTACCAAAACCCACCCGGACCCCAATCCCCCTACCCCAAGCCCTAAGACTTACTCCCCACCTTGCCCTTAAAGCTATGCTTGAAAGTCTTTAGAGTATATGCGTTGAAATTATTTGACTATTTAAGTGAGTCCCTAAGAAAGATATATGATGTCTCATGTGACCATATGTTTTTTGAATCCATGCCATTCAGCGCAGATTAATAAAGACTGTGTCCTACAATGGTGACATTTTTACACCAACATGATGATTTCTGATACACAAAGGGAGAGGACAGAGTGCATAAGCGATTCAGAATCTCAAAACCGATCAATTGTCCAGAAAGCAGCACACATAGAAAGAGTAAAAAACGCTGAGAAATAAGCAATTTTCTCCTTGTTAAGCCTCACCTTGGGTGACTTACCTTTGTGGTGCATGCCCGGTTTATCAGGCTTGGTAATTTTGGGAATGAGTCAAAAACCATGGATTTGTTTGGGAATACCCACTGTAATGCCCAAAGAATGTGATTAGTGCTGCGTTGCATTACTCCATATTCTGAAGCCAAACAACCTAAGAACTCGGACTTGATTTAATTTACATTGTTGAAGTGGTGCATTTGGTTTTGTTTTTGTACAGTGGCTTTGCGTGGCTTCATGCTTATGTTTGCCTGGTGCAAACATAATGCAAGGCCCTTGTAAGTATTTCCCCCGGATCCCTAATTAAAATGCATACTGTAAAAAGTGTGAGATGATCTCGAAGAGGTACATACACTTAATGAAACAGTGTTCTAGAATTCTGTAAAAATGTGGGGATTTGCATGCCTTTCCTGACCACACCACAAAACTGATGAAAATGACTTTTCTTGCTTCATAATACGAGACCCATATGTCAGAGATATTTTATCATGCACAGTTTTGTAAGTTTGAACTTGACTTTCCCCTGGGACTGCCCTAATCTTGCAGCTCTTGTTTACCGATGTACAAACATGTCTCCCATATAGATCAAGCGTCACCAGGGAATCGAGCATGTTGCATTTATCAATTACACGCATCTGTAGCAAGACTGCAGACGAGTGCATTCCTGCTAAACAGTTAATAGGATCTCACTGTGTAGTTCATGATGCGCAATGTACTTTACCTGCTGCGTAAAGAGGTCTTCACAGGCTAGAATTTGTCAGAGGATGACTGAATAAACAGCTGCTCATTTTTTTAGTTTTGCATTTTGATTACATTGTTTTGAGTACAGCATCAGTGCACCTGCTGGTGCTCTTTCCCGTGTAGCATTTTAGGATTAGAATTCTCCATTTTTTGTTTTGTGCAGTAGGATAGTTATGCTCCAATAATGCAATGCATCAATGTTCTAATTTGAGACAAGTGCCAGGGATTTCATCAAACAACATGGCTACATCACCGAGCATTAATTTAAGGTAATTAGAAAGCAAAGGGGATTATTTACAATAATTTGACTCAGGGCAGAGCTGTACGTCAATTTATTGTGCTGCATCAAAAGAAAAGGGCAGGAATGTGGCGTTATGTATGAGATATGGCGCATTCCTTTGCTCTTACAATAAGCTGATGCACAAACAGCTGCTTAGCGCCAACGCAGACACACTTGCACCATGGTGCAAGGGTGCCTGCATTGAAATCAGTGAGTTTTTCTGCAGAAAGGGACAACTTCCTGCACAAATACAACCTTGTGCCTGGGTGTAACATGGGAACCCCCAGCATAAGGCCCATTGCAGCGTGAGACAACGCAGCAACTTGCGCTGCATTCCCTTACACCATATCTACAAGGCCATGAAAAGTCATGCAGGATGGCGTTCCGTGTCCATGTAAATATGATTGAGAGGCCTGTGCCAATGGAGCGTAATTAAAAGTTCCGCTCCTTCAGTGCATGTCTCTTGTAAATGAGGCCCAAAGTTCATAAAATTGATCTGTCTTCAGATTTATTAGTCTATTGTATTTGAGATTTTTCTACAGCGCTGCTAAGCACCATGCGTCAACGTTAGAGTGGTTAGAGTTGGTATACACAGAGAATGATTTAAAATCTAATGCCGAGTGAAATGCTTAATGAAGTGGTGCATTGCCAAGTTTGTTTCGTTGTAAGGAAAAACCATACCTACAGGTCAGTTGTTGGTGCAAGATTGTATTAGACTATTTAAATACGCGCTCAAGGTCATACAGAATAACTATGGACTTCCACATGTTATAGGGGCCAAGATAAAGGCTGTACCAACCAAGAACTGCATATGTGAAATAAAAGTGCAGCATAATCTTGTGATTCCCGTGGATCTCCTGCTATCTGTTCATTAATTTTATCACAAAAGGTTGACAGTGCTTTAAATGAAATTAAACATCGATACACCGACTACCAAGGCTTGTAGGGGATTATTTATGAGCACTTGCATCACTTCTGCTCCCCCGGTGCGTCACTTTTTGTGACGCACCAGCAGAGTAAAAAATGCACCATGTTACAGCATATTTATAAAGTGACTCATCTAGGTAGATGCGTCACTTTGTAAATCCCTGCGCCACATTATACCTGCGTCAGGTATAATGTATGCAAGGTGAGTGTTCCGACGCAAGTAAGCCTCAAAGAAGTGACGCAGGGAAATCTATGACATTTCACTGCTCCACTTCTAGGACGCAAATGCGTCAATATCTTACGCCTGCCTCACAGCAGGCATAAGACTGACGCAGGCACATTTGAAATGGGACTTGCCCATGTGAAATGACCCATTTCTGGGGTTGTGTCACTTTTGTGACACACTCCAGCAATGCATAATGTTTGTGTCTACAGGTACATCAGACATACTGACGTAACTGTAACTCCTTGCGACATGATGCGTCATACTATAAATATGACGCATCCAGCATGTCTCAAGGAGGTGACATGAAAAGTGACGCATCGCTGTTTTCACGCAGCAAAGCAGCAAAGCGTCACTTTTCATAAATGAGGCCCATAGTCTTTAAGCCTCTACCTTGCAATCCCTGCTCATTTTTCTCGCTCTTGCAGGTTTCTGTTTTCTCCCTTTCAAACGGTTTTGCCGTGTTTCTCTTCCTCCGTCTTTCAGATCTGTGTGTTTTCCCTTTTGTTCTTGGCCAATATCTGAAGAGGATCAATAACAAGTAGTCCAACTTCCGAATCACAAAGGAACCAATCTTGACATATGGGGGGGAAACAAGAACACAACCTAAAGCAAACTTATGGCATGAACAATAAAATATAATATTTCAAACACCAGTCACCAGACATAGAGATACTAGAGTAAATGTATTGTTATTTCCCAATAAAGCAAAACATATGAACATTTACATTAGAGTGTACTATAGGTTCTCAAAATGCAGAATATGTCATTGCATGTGAGTGATAAAGGAATGAACATGCATTGTGAAATAGGCACAGCTACGCATTCTGCTGGTGCACCTGCAATTGTAGAACGATTAATGGTGCTAGATGGAAAGTGGTTTTACATTTGGTATTAAGTCATTGAATGATTTTGTGCTTTATGGACACCTATATCAAGTTGTGTGTCCAAGGAGATTTGGCATTTTAGATAGAGTGTGATACCATCTTTTTAGGTCTCGTATAGAGCAGCGCATGCGCTGCCTCTACGAGGCATCAAGTAATTAGTATTAGAGGTGAAACTCCACCCATTGCATTTTTTTTGTTTTGTCCCTTGCCATTGGTTTAAATCTGGCATTGCTCTTTTCATCTCGCTCATTATTGGCTGGTGGTCCGATGCGTCACTTCCGTTTTCTTCCGTTTTAGGAGGAAGCAGCATCGACTAACTACAGTTACGTTCCGCTGCTGGGCTCTTATGTTTTTATTTAGGGACTATTTCCTCGTTTTCAATAAAATGGCGCTGTGCGGCGAACACAGCTTTATCATGGCTGCGTCACTTGTTTCTTTAAATTGCTCCAACCCCGTCTGCAATCCTGCTATGTACATTCATTTCCACTGTTTCACGTCGTGTTTTGAATGGGACTCCATTACGGTAAGCGCTGGGCTGTGCGCTTACAACATGTGGCGCTGTGCATCATGTTGCGGTAGCTTATTTCAGCCGCTGACCCGGGGTGCTCACCTCCTCTCCAGCCCCTTCACCTCTCCCCACTCAGACGTTTGTCCAGAGGGCATCAATCCGTACTGCTGCTCCGCTTCTCCCGGGTCAGGGTGGCACCAGGTTTTTAAGCACTAGAATAGATGGGACGAGAGGGGTGGTACAGGGATCTCGTGTGCATCCTTCGCGTAAGCCTCTTTCCCCGCACCTGAGCACACCGCAGGGCCCTAGCAATCCATCTGGGGTGGCATCAGTCAATGCTGATGTTGTCCTGCCGCTAAGAGAAGTGGGCTACTAATTTTGCGCCACTATCGGTGGGGGTGGCAGTGGCCCCACGCGCAGCCTCGGCGTAAGCACTTCTAGTTTCATTAATTTATTAATTATTGCTTGAATACCTGCTCCCGCCTCAGCCATTCTTTCCTCAACTCTCTCCAGGGCTGTGTGCGGGGAGTGATCTCCCACATGCATCCCATCTCCCGGGCAGCGAACGTCTCCGGGACAGGCACTGACTGCGGTCCAGGGTGTACCTCGCCAGAATGCATCCCCTCCACTTCACAGCGAGCAGGGTCCGACCGCCCGGGCTAGAGGACCGCTGGCACACATGAGGTTAAAACAATAAGGGGAAGCGTGCACATATTTTGCCTGTCCCCATCCTGCATCTGTTGCTGTGGCTGATCGATTTCGGTGTTGTAAAAATGTAATGTACGCTATTTTTGAGCAAGGAGCATTAGGTGCGTGGGGTGTGATGCTGGGATTTCAACACGTTTGTGGTCTAGCAAATTTTGGCGTGGGCATCACTGTGTGTTAAAGGCATTTGGGATGGTTAAAGAGGCAGCTGAGTGATGAGTATGCTGACGGGTAGAACTCTGGCATGGTGACAGGGGGCTGAAGAGAGGGGGGGCACGTGGTCACAGGAAATATTATCGCAGCAGCATTGCTGATGTTTATGCGGACCTTCCTGTTTTCTTGCATGTATGCTTCTTATACTGTGCTTACAATAATATTGGGTGGCCTTTATACCAATATGTGCACGTCTCGTACTGCATGCGTGATTGCGGGATTTCCCATAGTGCTGGAGAATTGAATTTCTCTATCTCTCACCTGTCCTGGCTTGTGGTCTCACAGAATGTTTCTACATTCAGGTGTTGAGGTCGGAGCTTACTCGTGGATACTGTGGAGGGGGAACATATTGTGTTTTAGAAGACATTGCAGTTCAGTCGCATAAGGTGGTATTTGATTATCTAATGCATACCTTTCAGTCAATTTTATTGCATTCAATACATTCCTTCCTTTCATATTTTTCATTTTCAGAAGCACACCAGTCCAGCACCATCCGTTCCGTAGCTCCACATATTTTAAATAATCCTATTCTGATCGCCTGCATTTGTTAAGGATGTCCGAAAAACAGTTAAATGTGCAGCACACTCTGTGTATACCAAAGGCAATAACGGGGACCGATTCAGCTGAAAACAGTTGTCCAAAATTGTTATTGTCAAAGCTGCGGATCGGTTTCATACAAGGCAACGCGCCTCGAAGCCGTGACTTGCAGCCCTGGGCCCTGGTTTTTAGAAGCACAGCCCATGGTCTTACGGGAGTCATACTGGCAACCCGAGAAGCTGGAAGATATTTCGGTAGTCCGGAGTGCCTGCTGCAGAGGTGCTGTTGGGTCGACTCCCTCAGAACCGAACTCGGCTTTCATCCTTCTAGAATCACTGCAAGGGCCATACCAGCGGACGCGAATCACGCGCATTATTCTAGCCCCAAGGGGGCGGTGAATGCTATAACAATATCCAGTGTTATCAGTGTTTAAACTCACTTTCATTATGTACTCGCGTCAGGTGTTTTCGGACCACAATTCTTCACCAGGGAGATGGTGCACCGACCCTGGAGACCTCTCAAGCCTGAGGGAAACGTTTACTTCAGTGGGGAGTTCATTCATGGGCGGTAGCTCCACAGACAATAACCATTTACATGTGCCTGAGCAGGGAGGGGCGCGAATTCCAAGGAGGGGGCTAGTGCGATGAATTACTAAGCACAAAGAGGCGTTTGATTGGCCAGGGGGTGAGATTTGTATGTGTAAATGGTAATTAACACGCACTGTGCTGCATTTCTCCGTGTTGTAAAGCCATGTCTCTTCCTACCATGTTCTCGGAGTGTGTCCACAGTCCCTGAATCCCTCCTTGCTCAGTCCCTTATGCTCATTTACATTGTTTTCTGGGTGTGTGCTTGCACTGATCCTTATCTCCCGCCAGACGTGCTTCCATCCAGGGCACAATTCTCTTCACTTCTCTTTACTCAACAATCCCCCGTGTCCCATTGTTTTCCTTCTCTCATTCCTCTCCACCTCTGTTTATTGTCTTTCACCCTCTATGCATTGCGTTCCATCTCCTCCGCTGCTTACTCCAGCAGATCAACCCTCTTTTCATCATTACTTTCGGTCCATCGTGCTTTTCTTGTTTTCTTTCTCGCCTCCCACCTCTCCGACTTCCGTCTCACGTCTTCCTTTTTACATCTCCCCTCATTTGCGATTTTCTTTACACTTTTCTTCCTCAATATTGTTCTCAAATCCCTTCCTATTTGCTCATTTTCTAGCACTCCATAAATCTATCTCGGTTGCCCTCTTCCATACATTCTTAGGGTTTGTGTAAAGTTTGACTATGTCCCTCTTTAGTCAATAACACCACCACAACCAGTAGCATCAGTACCACCAACAATCATTACCACCACCACCAATAACAGTACCACCAACAATACCACCACCACTACCAGTACCACCACCACCAGTACCGCCACCACCAGTACAACAACCACCAATACCACCACCACTACCACCACCACCACCAGTACCACCACCACCAGTAACACCACCCACCACCAATACCACCACCACCACCCCCACTAGTACCACCAGTACCACTACCACTACAACCACCAGTCTGACCACCACTATCACAACAAATACCAACACCAATACGACCAATTCCACCACCACTACCACCAACGCTACCACCACGACCACCAATACCACCACCACCAGTACCACTAATACCATCACCACCAACACTGCCACCAGTACCACCGCAAATACCACCAGCATCACTTCCACCACCACCAGTACCACCAACAGCACCAACAACACCAGTACCATAACCACCACCAGTAAAACCACCACTACCAACAACAAAAACTACCACCACCACCACTAACAATAACACCACCAATACCACCACCACCAGTTCAACAAACACCAGTATCACCACCACCACTACCACCACCAGCAGTACCAACACCACCAATAACAACATCTCCACCACCACCATTACCACCAGTACCACTACCACCAACAGTAACACCACCACCAATAACACCACCACTACAACCACCACTACAACCACCAATACCACCACCACTAACAAAACTAGTACCACCACCACTACAAACAATACCACCAGTACCACCACCACTAACAGCACCAGTACCACCACCACCACCACCACCACTACCACCACTGCTACAACCACCATAAGTACCATAACCACCACTACAATTATTGCTATTACTACTCTGTGGTGATAGTAATAATAATAGTGGTAGTTATGATACAGGTGGAAAATTACTGTTATAAATTACAATACCTTTTTAATTTTTCAAAAGGCATTGCCCTTTACATTACCAATAGCTCTAAAACTCGCAGTTGCGAGACCTATTGCATTGTAAATGCTTGTTTTATATGATATTTTCAGTCAGTAGTGATATGTATTTCTGCCCTTAACCATGTATGGTAAGTCTGACAAAAATATTGTCTAGTGAGTCCATCACATAAGTACACTTGTACTATGAATTCTTGGGCTACTTTTCTCACTGCTACAAAGGACATCTTTTCACAAATCCCATGAGAAACGATTTCTCATAATGCAATATACTAGCATTTAGGGTGTGGATAAGTCGAGTGTATGTTTGAAATCTATGCCATGCTTTGTTCCATCATTTTGTATCCTTTTTTAAAAAAAAGTTACCCATTGCCACTTTAGCCTTGATCTTTTCTCTCCTTTGATCCCTATTTTGTGTTTCATGGTTATTGTGTAATACTTTTATTCAGAAAATTATATGCATCCTGTGTTTTTGGCAGGTTAAGTGGTCGGTAGACAGGAGCTCTCAAACTAACCTGCCAGCACTCTGGCAGGACGGATTTTCCTATATGGGCCTTTCCTCAATTATAATGTAAGGGAGGGGTTCACGGGACATCTGTAAGTTTTCTACAGCATAACTAATTGATATACTTTCATGTTATAGAAGACTTGAGAAATTTACTGGGTATGATAAAAAATTGCCTTGGCAGACATTAAGAGGATAGTAGAGTGAAAGTGTCAGTCCATCCCTCATAGAGATAGCTATGAGATGAACACTAGTAAAATAATGTAGAACTATGTAGTCTTTTTCTATTTACAATTACCTGTCGTTGCACTTCAGCAGTTAATGTAGAGACAGAAAAAGCAAATTACTTGAGTAGGTACTCTTTTAGTGTATATTTGAATAATTATACAGTGGCGAGAGATACTGCAGAAAGTGCATTAGAAGGTGAATGATTCTTAGAGGATTTGTTGCAAGAAGTCGAGTTGATATGCTTCGTATAGGTCTGACTTTTCAAGGCAGTACCTGTTTTACGCTAGATAAGAGCAACATGTATTTGTATGGCCTTATATATGATGCAGGTTGTTTTGCAGGTGCAGTGAGATTTGAGATTTATCGTTTGATGAAATGTAGAGCAGGGGTTATTCTATCAAATTCTATAGCATCCGATGAGTGTAGGATAGCTTTGGGCGTGAGCAGGTGGTATGTGTGTAGAGGAGAACAGGGCCATACTAATTACAGCATATCACCATGGCTTCAAAAGTAGACTTACTGTCATCGAATATTAGGAGCTATTCATTAGATCAATAGTATTCCAGACGTGCACTCATAAATTCTTACATTTTTTAATTTTGGAATTAATCCACATAAATTGCTCTTTAGTCCATCGAGGAATCACCTCTCCTCTGAATGGCCAAATACTACTTTGACAGAATCGTGAAAAGATTTATAGAATAACATCAAAAGTGAGTCTCTGATTCTCAAGAGAAAGTTGTAAATACCTAACTTTTTCAGTCACACACTCAGTGACTCACAACCTAGTTCAAACCTCTTTCTCAAATATACAACAGCAGCTGCCATAAACAAAGGGTTGTGGGGTCACGCAGGAGGCGTTGTGCGGGGAGGATGGGTTAGAAATATAATATAAATAAACTTACCTTTTGCAGCCGGCCTTCTCCAGCGTCGCGTCTCATCCCGTCACCTCTCCTCTTCCTGCCTGGTCCCAGCAGCCCCTGGGACAGACTCCCTGCCCAATAGCCCGGGGATTGTGGTCGGAACAGGCAGGAAAGAAGCCCTGCTAACACTAGGTAGTCTGTGGGGTTTCTCAAGTCAGGCTGCTCAATGCAGCTAGGCTGGAGAAAACCTATGTGCACATGTGTGTTTTGGTCGGCCTGAGATGGCGGGCCAAACACACATGAGCACTTAGGGAGTGGAGTGCACGTAGCACTCCTCCTCCTCCCTCCCATGCCTCGGTCTGCCCCTCCCAATACCGCTGGCTAAGAGCCAGCAAATACAAAATATAATGATGCAAAAACATAATTTTATTTTACATTTGCAGGCTCTGAGCCAGGTAGTGGGGCGACGCTCCTCCCCCATTGCGGAGGAGCCACCACTGTAAATATACTGAACAAATGTAAAACCTCTGTTTCTTCAGCGTGTGAAGATATCATTCTGCTTATTTTTAGCACCAGATAATGGCCAATGTATTAAATACAGACTACCACCACAATGTGTACATATGTGTAATCTGGTCTATTAGTTATTTAATATGTCATATCTCAAAACATAAGAGTAGGGGTGGTCTCAATTTATTTAACTGTCTTCCTTCTGGTCCTAATTAGGCTCGATTTGTGACAGCTCATGGCTAGTGAATTTGCCGCCAATAGATGGCAAGTGAAGCAAATCTGGAAAAGCAGCTATAAGTGTACCACAGTGTATCGCATTGCGAGTATTTTTAGTAATTTAGAGAAACCTACTTTCCAGTCAATGCATTTTAGTATAATGAAAAAGTACTATGATTCCTCCTTCTTTGCTAATTTTATACACAGGCCTGGATTATTGTGATTATGGGATAGCAGCATACTTATAACTGTATTAATGGTGGGGTTCGTCTATAGTTCATCTTCAGAAACGTGAAAGTTAAGGTTGCTAACATCCATTTATTTAGGTCATTGCAAAAGGTATTTCCTGTAGGGTTGCACGGATCTTTTTTAGTCAATAACTTTACTTGTAGCAATCTCAGAGGTGCCAGCGGTTTCTTCTTTTATTATTTAGAATCCTACATTTCAGAATTTACATGCCATTAGAAAAATTAAATATACCATAAAAGTAGACTCTTAATAGTGTGTTATTTAGCTGCCTTTTATTGAAAATATTTTGGAGGCTGGGGCAGACCCCTATGAAATTATAAACGTACATGTAGTTCTGTGTCGTAAATTATGGAGTTTAGAGCAAGAATACTGAAGAAAGTGTGACTTCTCAAGCTTATTACACATATTGCAAAGCTATAGATTTTCCTCAGGTCTGATTGTGATCTGCAGTTTTTAGGTCTCACCTGCTTTGCAAAGGGTATTATTTGCATTAATGGGTTTGGAGCCTGCCATTGCTCACCATTTGTTTGCTTCACTGTCGCTATTCTTTCCTGCCTCCTAATTTGTCAGCGTGTGCCAGACGTCACTTCCTGTTTTTTTCTTTGAAGCATGGACCTAGCACAGATTGGTTCTTCTTGATTATCAGCAACCGCAGCTCATGCAGTGATTGAAGAACAATTTCTTTTTCTTCCATGTTGTTTCTTCCCGTTCTCACCCACCCCATTTCCATGTTACTTTTTCCCCCTCACATCCCCCCGGGCAATTATACTGTTTATGTTTAGTAGATCTCACTTGGCCTATACATTTAATGGCGTTTAAGCACAAGTTGGTTACCAACTATTATAATGGTGTCAGTCTAGTCTATGCAAAGAAACACTCAAAAAATATTACATAGCTGTGTAGTTTAACTAATTGCTGTAGTTGTTGCCAAGTGTAAGAAATTGGGTTACTGATTGAGATGGGAGATGGGGAAAAAGTCACAAGTTCAGGCCAACTGCAATGGAGTGCAGGTCGGATACAAGGACCATATTAGTTCTGCTAAAAGAGTTACCCTCTCAGTCCTGTGGCAAGAGTTCCATTTGCGATGGAAGGGGAAACAAGGAGCATAGAGAGCATAGCATGCATCTTTAGAAGTAGCACGAAAGCCAGCCCGGGCTCTTGAACATCCTGTCGTGGACGGTCAGACTGGAGCTTCGCATTAGGAGTCACTGTCGTGGATGATGCTGTTGCTCTAAGAGTTGATTTCCTCGAACGGCGCATTGGTGGACGGCACAGATGACAAGGTCTTGGTGCGAATGACCCTGCCCACATTCACAAGAGCCCAAAAACTTCAGGGGAGCTCAACTGAGTCCTAACAAGGGTCTAGGACCTGAAGGGCACCACCTTGGTGCCAGGGACCCTCTCGAGGAGAGGATATCAGGAAGCAGGCAGGTCCAGTTGCAGGTCCAGGCAGAAAATCAGCCAGGCTGTTTCACAGAGCCTCTGTAGCTTGGTATGACTCTGTAGTTCACGAACAAGAGGGCAGTGGTCACTTCATCCTGGGATGAAGGGTGCAGGTACAATCTCAGCTAGCAAGGCAGCGGAGCAGCAGAATAGCTATCCTTCTGGCAGCAAAGCAGCACAACAGTCTGTTTTCTGTAGGATCCACAGGCCCAAGAGTGTACTGAAGAGTTGGTGCCTGGGGTCCAATATTTATACCTGATGTCTCCATTGAAGTGCAAGAAGCTTCTAGAGGTTTCACTTTAAAATGCACAGGTAACCTGCTCCAGACTATCTACAGGGGGTATGCAATCCTTTGTGTGCAGGTGGGACACAGCCTATTTGGCTGTAGGTAGGGCTGTTCCCAGCTCCACCCTACTATCCTGCCAGTGATGGTCCATATAGGCACACCTAAGCTCTCTATTGTGTGCGGCTGTCAAGGAAGGATGCACAAAGCCCAACTGCCACCTACACCCAGTCTTGTGACCCAGAGGCGGGCTGCACATTCTAAATGGGAAGGCAGGAAGATGCCAACTTTCTGAAAGTGTCATTTTCAACATTGTAATCTAAAGTCCTACATTACCATGAAAGAGGATTTTTCATTACAATTCCAAATACAGCAACCATGAACTGTTTCCCTGTTTCCATTTGGAGTTTAGAGCTTATTTTTCATTATCAAGACATGTAAAATTTAAAATGTAGATGTCCTATTTTTAAATACACTGCACCATACACTCTGGGCTGTCTAGGGCCTACCCTAGGGATGCTGTATGCATTAAAAGGGAAGGTTTGAACCTGGGGGTGAGTGCTTGCAATGTTCAACACTCCGTCCATCATCCCCTTTGGTTTTGCTTTGTTCGCCCTCAGTTGGCAGGGTATGCCCAGACGTGGGTCCCTTGCTCACTTTGCCACTGGATTCAAGCTAGCCTGGCTGATGACGGCTGATTAGCCAGAAACCGGTCCCAGGATGCTTATTTCCGGTCCAGGGAAGACATGGCTTGGCAGTTCGGGCTGGACTGTTCCTATGAGGCACAGGGTTAGACTGTTTTGCATATGGCCATGTCTGAACTGGGGTGTTGGAGTGAGCTAAAGAATGGTGATGGATTAAACCCAGATCAGGTGACTGGGGGTGAGTTCTTGCAATGTTCAACACTCCGTCCATAATCCCCTTTGGTTTTGCTTTGTTCGCCCTAAGTTGGCAGGGTATGCCCAGATGTGGGTCCATTGCTCACTTTGCCACTGGATTCAAGTTAGCCTGGCTGATAATAGCTGATTAGCCAGAAACCGGTCCCAGGATGCTTGTTTCCGGTCCAGGGGAGACATGGCTTGGCAGCTCGGGCTGGACTGTTCCTATAAGTCACAGGGTCAGACTGATTTGCATATGGCCATGTCTGAACTGGGGTGGCGGAGTGAGCTAAAGAATGATGATGGATTAAACCCAGATCAGTTGACTGGGGGTGAGTGTTTGCAATGTTCAACACTCCGTCCATCATCCCCTTTATTTTGCTTGGAGGGTTATTTTGCCAGATTGAAATGGCAATTTAAAACTGCACACAAATGCTACAATGGCAGGCCTGAGACATTTTTAAAGGACTAGTTAGGTAGGTGGCACAATCTGTCCTCCAGGCTAACTAGTAGCATTTACTTTACAGGCCTTAGGTACATGTACATTTTACTAGGGACTTATAGTAAATAAAATATGCCAATTGGGGATAAGCCAAAGTTACTATGTTTTAAAGAGAGCGCACAGGCACCTTAGCACTGGTTAGAAGGGTAAAAGTCCTAAGGCCAGCAAATTTGAGACGGAGGAGGAAGGCAAAAAGGTTGGCAGAAGACCATCCTAAGGCTGACAGTTCTAACATGTCGACCCCCCCAGCTGAAATTGGAGAGAACTACTCAACCCCTCAAAAATTCTTATCACAACAGCAGAAATACCTGGATAGACCATCAACAATAACGTTGTCTGACCCAAGATGGTGTTCCACCGTAGAGTTAATTCCCTTTAGGGAGATGGACAACCACAATAATTTGGGATTTTCACCCCTCATTTGCATGTGCCATTTTAGGGGCTTCTGTTCTCTTTGAACCCAGAAGTGAGTCCCAAACAAGTATCTCCTCTTATTCTTCCATGCCAGACCAAAGCAAATGCCTCCTTTTCAATCACAGTCTACCTTTGTTCCCGGGGAAGGAACCTCCTGGTAATGAGAGCTACCAGTTGATCAATGCCCTCCTCATTTAACTTTGTTAAGACAGCCGAATGCCATGCTCTGAAGCATCTGTCTGCAGATTAAACTCTTTAGAGAGTCAGGAGCCTTGAGTACAATGTTGGTCACATGGCTTCCTTAAGGGTATCAAAGGCTTTCTGGCAGGCTTCTGTCCAGATCACCTTTTTGGCTGCTTCTCAGAAGTTAGCTCTGTCAAGGGGGCAGCAATGGCGCCATATACCTTAACAAACCTCCTATAGTATCCTGTAAGTCCCAGGAAGGCCATCACCTCATCTATGCTTTAGAGGTTTGCCAGGCCAGGAAAGTCTCAATCTTGACCTGGAGGGTCTGCACCTTCTCCCTGCCCAACATGTGGTCCGTCTATGCCACAGAACCCTGCTATATTTGAACTTACTGGCCTTGAAAGTCAGGCCCATCTGCTGCAGGGCCTGAAACACCACCTGGAGAAGGTATAGGTGTTTCTCCCAGCTGGAGCTTAAGACATTTATGTCAACTAAGTAGGAGACACAGAATGCCTCCTTCCCTGCAAGGAACCTGTTGACTAAACTCTAAAAGGTGGCAGGGGCATTGTTTAGGCCAAAGAGCATTGCTCTGAACTGAAAGTGGCCTTCTGGGGTTGAGAAAGTAGACCTCTCTTTTGCCCCCTCTGTCACATTCAAACCTCAACTGGAGTCCCTGCGGGGAAGGGAACTGCGACATACCTGGTGATAAAATCAATATTAAAAAAATTGCCCGATTTAACACTTGACCCCTTGCTAAAGGTAGTGCGTGCAAAATTGCAGCCAACTCTTACATACGAGAGGGAATCCCTTCAAGGGAAGGATGCCGCAGTCCTGGATATAGTGATAGCCATCTCCTATACAGCAATCTTCCACCTGCCAAAATACGTCTCACCAGTGCAAATACAGCTGCAATTTGGCCTTCAAAAACAAACGCTGGAAATAAGGGGTGCGTACGTAATCAGCTGGTAAAGATTCGTAGTGCAGAGGTTGGATCCTTAAACTCCACCCTCTGGGAAGAGCTACTCCACCACAGAAAATCTTCAGCCAGGGACTATCTGTTTGACTCTCTCAAAGTATTGGGATCATCAGATCTTTGGGGTACCCCCATCAACCATTCGTCTTTTAAGAAAATCATGAAAAAAACAACACAAATTATATCCACCATTGAGGACAAGGAAGCACTCGCCAAAACGGCACATGGCTGTATAACGCTTAATGACTATGGAACATAGCAACCACAATCCTATCTTAAAATTGGAGTCAAAATAAAGACGAAAGAAAATTTTAAAGCTATGCCTCGGAGTAAACCCAACCACCCCTCATCTGCCACACTGGGAAATAAAAGACAGCTTGCTGTTCTGCCCCTTATGTGGAGTCGGCAAGGAGAACATTATTCATGTTGTCTGCATTTGCCCCAACTTAAAGGACATTAGGCATAGCCTGCTACGCCCATTTTTTAAGTGGCATGGTACTCAAACCTGTAGGCAGGCAGTAAAGCTGTGCTTCAATCCAGTTGAGACACAACTAAACTGCCGGCTCACAAAAGTTTTTGATTTAGTAGCAAAAAGGCACAAGAGCATGCTGCGCGTTGACTAATAAAACATAACAGACAGGGCATTGCTTGACGTCAGCTGGAAACATCAAAAGTCACACCCATGGACTTCTGGCGTCTAATTAACAATGGCATAAGGTGTAAGCGAACAGCCTGTCTTTAGACCATCAGCGCCAGAACTAGTATCACCTTGGGAAAGATAAACTCGAAACGTTAGCTTTTTTACTAGACCTGTGCAATTGCAACAAAGTTCAAAGAGTGAGGTCTAGGACATCTACGACTATGTTTTAGCTCGGGAAGCAGAAGCACTTTAAAACTAGCCAAACCCAAGGAACTCTGTCTAGCTTATTGGACTATGAGGCATAAGCACCTTATGAGGTAATGACGAACTCAGAACCGAATTGTGTAATTTTACACAACGTTTAGGGAAGAACTCCAAATTTTATTCTGACTCTGTAAAATCGCTGCCTAGATTAGGACGATTGCACACTGCTAACCTGCTTTAGAAGATCAAGCACTTTCTGCAATCCACTCGATTAAGAACAACCACAAATTGCTTGTCTGACTTTGATGCATTTGCACTTTAACACTTACTGATGAGTACAATTGAACTGTGTAATTTAAAAAAGTAGTTTAGATGAATTTTAACAATGGTTTATTGTTGAAAGGTTTTAATTAATCATGCATAATATTAAACTTACTTACTTACCCTCCGTCAGAGTAATCTATCAGTACCCTGATGTAAGATCAAAAGTACTGAGAAACTTGATAGTGCCTAGCCTGTCTATGATCTCTACAGCATTAACAAAAAGGGGGGGAAAATAAGGGCTTTTAGAGAGGTCCAGCATACAGTGCCCAAGTTACAAATCACAAAAAAGTATGCTGTTCCTCAGGGGTTAGATTAATAAAAGGGAGAGATATATGTGGAAATGCATACCGAGAGGATAGTTATGCCCATCACCTCAACCAGTAATGTGGGTCCTAAGGGGAAATTCCCTTATTTAGAACTAGGGCCCTCACACACCCAGCCAGCTAGGTGTCATGCTTCATCATTGGGCCTGCTCCTCGTTGGGTTGGCGCTGCAATACCCAACGGGCTCCCAATGAGGGGCTCTTTGGCGGAGATCTTTTGTTCCTTGCCAATTCGTGAGGTGTGAGTGAGGGGCCTAGAATGTGTAGGTGTATGTGAAGAGTGAAAGTTAAAACAGGTTAGGTAACCAATATCATTTATTTAACTCTGGTTCCTACCTGATTAAAAGACAAAGGAGAGGTGGTTTTGTCTGAGATAATGAATCAGAACAAAGCGGCACTCTACTCCAATAGGTCAACATGTTTCTTGCCTTGACAGCCCTACCGGGTCTATGGCAATTCGTCAGGACCAAAAAATACATAATGTGAATCTACCTACACCGTGGTATATGTGAAAAAACTACCTACCACTTAATGTATTGCTGCAGGTTAAGTACCCTTAAGGCTTGTCACTCCATTGCACTTGTCTGTTTAATACAAGCAGCGCTGCTTGTATTAAACAGACAAGTGCAATGGAGTGACAAGCCCCCTCACGTTCTAATAACACAGACAAGTTGTTCTCTGTTGAATTTCAGTTTACGGAGTTTTAGCAGGCTGATGGAAACAGTGCAACTTAGTGTACACTTTGTTGTTTGCAGGGAATAGAAAGGGTTTCTTACATGTAAGCCTCGACCAAGGTGCAGCCACGATTTTTGATGGCGTTCTGCTGGCTTGAAGGAATTGGATCTATACCAGACCAACTCATAGGGATTTAACACGCCTGATTATTTCGAGAACACACTTAAGGGTACTTAACCTGCAGCAATACATTAAGTGGATACTGAGCCCGCTGGTGTTCTAGCCCGCCGGATACCGTTGAGGCGTGGCTTTATAAATTGATTTGAACACACTTAAGGGTACTTAACCTGCAGCAATACATTAAGTGGTAGGTAGTTTTTTCACATATACCACGGTGTAGGTAGATTCACATTATGTATTTTTTGGTCCTGACGAATTGCCATAGACCCGGTAGGGCTGTCAAGGCAAGAAACATGTTGACCTATTGGAGTAGAGCGCCGCTTTGTTCTGATTCATTATCTCAGACAACCCGCCTCTCCTTTGTCTTTTAATCAGGTAGGAACCAGAGTTAAATAAATTATATTGGTTACCTAACCTGTTTTAACTTTCACTCTTCACATACACCTACACTTTCTAGGCCCCTCACTCACACCTCACGAATTGGCAAAGAACAAAAGATCTCCGCCAAAGAGCCCCTCATTGGGAGCCCGTTGGTTATTGCAGCGCCAACCCAACGAGGAGCAGGCCCAATGATGAAGCATGACACCTAGCTGGCTGGGTGTGTGAGGGTCCTAGTTCCGAATAAGGGAATTTCCCCTTAGGACCCACATTACTGGTTGAGGTGATGGGTATAACTATCCTCTCGGTATGCATTTCCACATATATCTCTCCCTTTTATTAATCTAACCCCTGAGGAACAGCATACTTTTTTGTGATATGATCTCTACAGCTCAGGAATGGGGTGTTCATCAGTCTTAGTGACCAAATTGAGTCCTCTGTAGTCCATACAGAACCTGAGCTCTGGATTGGTGCTTGGTAGGGCTGGACTAGAGACTGTTAGAGGTCTTAATCACCCCAACCCAACAACTTTGAGACCTCCTTATTGACACTGGCCCTCACCATTATTAACAGGCAGTCTGTCTCCAGTGTCTATCTTGTGGGTACACAAATTTGTGAGCCCTGAAGTGAGGGAGAACAGAGAGGAAAACTACCCCAACAACTGCCGACAGTCACTCTGGTGCTCTGGGGTCAGAGTAGGATACAGGAAAACAACCTCTACTGAGACAGGTTCATGATCCTCTTCCACTCCTTTGTCTGCCACTAAAAGTCCCCATATGGGCATTGGCCACTGCAGGTGCTGCCACTGACCTCAGAGGGATGGTCTCTGGGTAGCGGGCAGCGTGGTTGACCAAGACCAGAAAATACCTTTTACCTAATTCTTTCTTGGGGCCCCAGGGACCAACAATGTTGAGGCCTATGTTCTCAAAGTGAGAGCCAACAATAGGTAATGGGGTCAGAATTGGCAGGTGGGCCAGGCCCTACAGAACACACCTGAGTCCATCTTCAGTGGGCCAATAGAAGTGGGTGACAAGCCCTGTCTTGCCCCAGATTTCCTGACAGGGTGATGTCATTAGACAACCCCAGTAAGAAGACTTGTAATACTGAAGGACCACCAGCACACAGGCTGCCCCAGGTCCAGCAACTTTAAGTTTGCTGTAAAGGAGGTCATTCTTCCAATAGATAGGTGATCCACAGATGTAACACCTGCTGCCTGGTCCTCAATTTGCTACCTCAATCCCTCTAGAGTGGCACACTCTTTCTGAGCTTTGCAGAATTCCTCCCTGGTGTGCTCACCCTCAACTTGCCATCCCGCAAACTCAGACAGGTCGCCCAGGGTGTCTATATCCTCCCCTGTAGATTCAGGAGCATCATCCTCAGGTGCCCCACCATCCTGGCTGCAGGAACTTCAAGGTCTGGTTTCCCATGCCCCTTGCCCTTACTCTGATTGGCAGCTTCCTGGGCCATTTTTCCAGGCACCAGTCTCCCTTGACTCCCTTCTCAGGCAGCCATAGACTTGTGGTCATGCATACCCCTTCAAGCAATCCCAACATCTCCAAGTTTGGCCTGAGCTTTCCACATAGTTTGCCCCAGGCTATTGCCCAACAAACAATCTACATGCATGTCAGGGGGGCTCACAACTACTGCTAGATTTCCTGAGGCCCCCTCCCACTCTCAGGGAACCATAGCGATCGGTAGATGACTCTCACAGTTTTCTGAACTATAACTTGGTGGGAAAACCTGCTCTGAGGACATCAGCTAACACCTTAAAGTAGTCATGCTGGCTCCTGTGACCCTCAGAGCCTCCACCTATTGCCCATTGATAATGACACACACTTTCTATACTTAGAATTATTGGCAGGGAAATGGGCCATTGACACCATCTACATATCTCCTAGGGACACTAAGGTAACCTTTGCTCTCCAAAGCAAACTGGGACCATCTTCTCCCCAAGCGCTACACTCGCCAACCCAGGAGTCTGTCCACTGATGGGGGGCTGTGCCCTCTTGTGACATTTGGTGTCTCCCTCTGATGGACGAACCTTCCTGACTGTTTGTCAAAGAACACTTTCTTGTTTGGCTCAGATTTGGATTGGTTACTGCTGTTCCCTGGGAGATTACTTAGAGGGCCCTTTAAAAACTCCTTCATTATAAGTTTTTCTCTCCCCTCTTTCTTCTAGTGGGACCTCTGGCCACCCTTTTGGAAGTTTTCCCAAGTAGGCCTGGGCATAAAATTCCACTCTGCTTACATATTTTTGGGAATTGGGGATCTCCGCTCAATGGAGTCCCTGATAAATTCAGTGTTTCACCCTGTGGCGGAACTTTTTCAGTTGGCAAGCTCAAGACAGGTTTTTGTGCATTCTGGCAAACTTGATAAGACTTACCTGGGGCTCGTGAGTACCTGTGAGATTTTCTAGCCACCCAAAAGCACCTGTGGGACTCCAAATTCCTGGTCCTGCTCATCAGGCTCCTCCAAGTGCTTTTTCCATCTCCCGGTCAATTTTCCTTTGGATTTAGAACTGAAAGGCTCACTCCCAATGTCTGCTGCATATATACCATTGGATTTACGGATTTTTTATTTTTTATATCACAAGTATATTTAAAAACAGTTGTTTAAGGGTGTTGTTTTTTTGATAGAGGCCATAAACTAGGATTTATTTGTACTTTTATTCAGTTTAAAAAATGTATTATGGTGGTTGGTCTGCAATTTCAGTAGGGGCCTAGTTGTTTTTTCCTCCAATTTTTCAAATGTTGCACAGTTTTGTACATTTTCTCCATGTTTTTTAATAAATCAGCAATATTCATTTATTTTGCTATGTGCCCTTGTCTGCCAATGGGCCACCTAGCCAGTAGGCCCAGAACTAGTCTTAGATGCATCAAACAACTGTTTCTGTATTGTGTACTGAATTGAAACATCACTTAGGCCTGAGATGGCATTGGATTAAATTACAAATTGTGTTTTTGGGGGGCTTTTTCAAGTTTTTTTCTGCAAAACATGTATAGGTGGGGTAATATATTTGATGCCTTTGGAGGATGTGTGCTGCTGTAAAATTTTGGACCTCAGTTCATTTTTGTTTTCGGGATTGCTGAATTAATGCTGTTTTCTCCAGCGTTACCATGCCTCCTTTGGCCAGTGTGTGATTGTGTTTGCCATAGGCCACAATTTGTCTTTGTTCCCCATGCCATGTGGCCAGAGGCAATTTTTCATAGTCAGGATCCATAGGCCTGCATGTGCTCTTTGTTATGCATGCCTCCTTACTTGTTGTTTGATCAAGTGGAGGGTGGTCATTTTGTGTGGCCCGCCAGTGTGCTTTCATAATTTTCCGCCATGTGCTCTTTGTTGTGGCCATGGGTCCATGCTTGTTGTTGTTGTTTGACCATGTGGCCGGTGGCCACTTTGAGTAGCCAGACAGTGTGCTTTTGCCATAGGCCTGCATGTGTTCTTTGTTGTTGCCATGCCTCCGTGCTTGCTGTTGTTGTTTGATCTTGTGACCTTCGGCCATTGTGTATACTCAGCCAGTATGCTTTTGCCATAGGCTTGCATGTGTTCTTTTTTGTGTCCATGCCTACTTGCTTGCCGTTCTTGTTTGTCCTTGTGACCAGTGGCCATTTTGTGTAGTCAGCCAGTGAGCTTTTGTCATTTTCCTGCATGTGGTCTTTGCTGTGGCCATGGGTCCTTTCTTGTTGTTGTTGTTTGACCATGTGGCCGGTGGCCAGTTTGAGTAGCCACACAGTGTGCTTTTTCCATAGGCCTGCATGTGTTCTTTGTTGTCGCCATGCCTCCTTGCTTGCTGTTGTTGTTTGACCATGTGATCAGTGGCCATTTTGTGTAGCTAGCCAGGGTGCTTTTGCCATAGGCCTGTATGTGTTCTTTGTTATGGCCAGGTTTCCGTGCTTGCTGTTGTTGTTTGACCATGTGGCCGGCGGCTATTTTTGTGTAGCTGGCCTGTGTGCTTTTGCCTCAGGTCTGCATGTGTTCTTTTTTTGTGGCCATGCTTCCTTGCTTGCTGTTGTTATTTCATCATGTGGTTGGTGGCCATTTTGTGTAAAGATACAAAATGGTGCCCCCCCACGTGACACTTAGATTCTCTTCCACGCTAGACACTCTCCTATTCACACCTCAACCATGCATAATCCAGAATACTAAACCCATTTGTGTGTGACAATGTTTCATTTTAATACTATTAAAATACTATTAAAGCAATTAAAAATCTTAAAACAATGTTATTACAATTGACAGCGGGCCTTGTTTTTTCTGATATTCGCCACCTAATACAATTCATACGTCAATGTATTTAGATACAAAACATTAAATCATAAAAATCACATAGGCAATGCATATAAGTCTAGCATGTAACCACCCAAATACAAAAACAAGGAGTTGTTGATGCGGCATTTCCATGGATGGTACTTGATAAAAACAACCTTCTTCAGGACTCTAATTTGGTGACAACTATCATCTATTGAAGAATGTATGAAACATAGTTACTATTATTTATCAATAACATGAAAGCGTAAATAGTTTAGTTCAGTTTGTCACACCTGCTACTCCCCACACATGCGATTTGTTACAAAATTAATTATCAAACACGTGGACTAAAACCTATTGTCCATCTTTAGTGATGGTACTGTTTATTTTCAGCTCACTACTCATCCTATGGTTCTCTTATATTGTCTACTATTTTATTTTGTTTACATAATCGCTATGTGATATATTTCTTTATTATTTTATAGCGACCTCTCAAATAATCTCTTTGGGTATCTGTTGTGTTGTTATCTAAAGAATACACGTTGATACTAAAAAGCAACTTCTGGGATGTATTACAATTCTGGAATACAAAAACATGATGACTCTAATAACTAAACTTTTAATATATCAAAACACCTAATGCATCACTGCCAGAAAAGGTCCCTTACCTTCCTTGAGGGGCTGTCTTTACACCCTCAGAGTTCTTCCATAGTCCTTAAACATCCACTCACAATATATTATATAAGGAGGTACTCTGTGGGATAAAATCCAGAATAGCGACTAAAAAAAACCTAATTCTGGATACCACATCTCCGAGGCCATTTGTGTAGCTGGCATGTGTGCTTTTGCCATAGGTCTGCATGTGTTCTTTTTTTGTGGCCATGCTTCCTTGCCGAATGGTGTTGTTTGACCATGTGGTTGGTGGCCATTGTGTGTAGCCAGCCAGTGTGCTTTTGCCATAGGCTTGCTTGTGCTCTTTACTTTGCATGCATCCTTGCTTGTTGTGTGACCAAGTGGCCGATGGCCATTTTGTGTTGCCAGCCAGTGTGCTTTTGTCATTTTCCTGCATGTGGTCTTTGTTGTGGCCATGGGTCCTTGCTTGTTGTTGTTGTTTGACCTTGTGGCCGGTGGCCATTTTGTGAAGCCAACCAGTTTGCTTTTTCCATAGGCCTGTATGCGTTCTTTGTTGTAGCCATGCTTCCTTGCTTGCTGTTGCTTTTTGACCATGTTCCCTAGAATGAATGCCTTAATTGAAGAGCTAGTCAAGGATTGTGTTAGTTTTGCCTAAAGTGACAAGTCAAAAGAAACTAGGAAAACTCCTCTTGTTCCAGTTGAGGTCCCAAGAAAACCAGGGGACGTGCTAGGTTTAGACATATATTTGGCCTAATGAATGTACGCAATGCACTCAAAACCTATTTATTCGTCTTAGTGGACTACCACTCAAATTAGATTGTCACTCGACAGATCAGCCTCATTAACACAGGAATAGTAATTACATTTCAGTGTGACACTTTCCTTGTATAGGTAGATATGTAGATATCTTCAAAATCTGGAAAACACCTGTCCCTCTCTGACGTACATTGGTCACCCTTAGTTCAAAGGGAACTATAGCAAATAATTTGTGTAATAGCCACAAATAAGTGTGATTTGGGGGCATTCCAATAAATAGCTCCCATAGCGGTGAATAAACAGAACAATCAAAGTAATGTTTTTCTAAATAATGTAGATATTGTGCACAGTGCAACACACACCTCTCTGAGCATATATTGTGCTGCTCCAGCTTGCAGTTGAGAGTCTGTACTCACTGAATAACATCTTGGCATAAAGCAATCCCGGCACCCTCCATGTCAACATGGCTTGTATGGAAGGGCTAGTGGACCTTGTTTTGTAAGTCTGCTTCATGTCTGTTTCATTGAGGAGGCTCGGTGAAGTAGTCTATAATACAGCTTCTGTTTACGCCAATCAATCAGTTACGGTTGCACCACAGGCTGTGCTATAAGACATTTCTTAATATTATACAATGAAAGCATTTTATCTGACATTAATCTATGCACCTCAGACGCCCAGCAGCTGATTCTCATGGGCACACACCCCTAGCCCCCTCAGAAAGTATTTGATATTAAGATGCTTGTGAAAGGGCAGCAGTACCTGTTTTGTAGTGCTTGCCTCAGGCTGCATTTCCATTGCCAGTGCCACCAGCAGTGGCACAATTATACTCCTGCCACTCATACTTAAGACCACAGCAGTTGTTGTAGAGTGTGTGTGATTATTATTCCAGGACCTGAAAGAGAAAGCAGAGCATACATTCCTTCACTTTGAGTGGTGTTCTCATTTCAACTCTTCTTCCTCTCCTCTTTAAGAGCAGCAAGGAATCTTACACAAAGGTTTGAACATTGGCCTTCCTGTTTGTTAAGGATGTAGAGTTGAAAGGCCAGGAGCAGCAGCTGCAGAACCAAAGGGATTGGAACAGGAAATGTAGGAAACTTTTAATAATATTTCATACAAAGATGCATCTAGCACACGTTGGCTGTAAAAGCTGAAATCAGGGTGTCGGGGCACTACAGCTGGCTCTCGCAGTAGAAGCTTGGGGGCTGCCACAGTTCATCCATTGTTGGAATAAGTAATCGTGGTAGCGGGGAGCGCCGGCTGCTTCCTCGGTGGCCCAGTCCTGTTGCCTTGACATAGCAGGTTACAAGGAGATAATGCACAAACTTGATTATCCTGGCAACAAACCAAGTGTCCTACATGTTAGCCTGTATATAAAAGGCTTGTAATTGGGCCCTATGATTACTGAAACAAGCATAGGACAGTAATATGGAGATACACCCCATCACAGTGCGCCTGATATATAAAGGAAATTTGGTTAGTGGCTGTCAGAAAACTGTGCTTGGTCTCTCAGACTATGCTTCCACGGTTGGTCATTGGTCTGTACCACTCCTGAGACCGTTATATTGTATTTGCTACCACATTGCGATTGCACTAGAACTAGGGGATGGCCCTTTACCCCTAGCCTCTGACCTTAAGGATATTTGATTTTTTTTCTGGAGTCCAAAAGCATCTTAGATGACTCCCAAGTCAGACGTCATGCTAGAAGGAGCACAAAACTCACCCTTCTGGTGTGGAGGATGTTTTACAGCTGGCTGCAGGTCGTAATATGCCCAGGCTTGATACTGTTAAACTTATATGCTATCTTCTATCTTGAGCACCAACGACCATGCCATCCTAATCAAACAAATTCAAAGTATTTCCATTGACAGCACCGTATTTCAATAGCTTTCTCCTTCCTCGTTGGCAGAGGCCAACAAGTGATATTTGATCAGAATATGTCATCATCCAAACACCCCAGTTGTGGTGTCCCAGGGATCTTCCCTTTCACTGTCTTGGCATAATATATTCTTGATGCCATTCGAAGCTGGAGAACGGGGAGGGGCAGCAGCTCTGCTTCCTGCAGGCTGTACACTGAGCTGGACATTGCTTCGGGCAGGAAGCAGAACTGGGCGAGGAGTGAGACTTAGCTCTGATATCCCATAACAAGGCACACATTGATTCAAGAAAATACATGCATGCAAGTAATTTAGCCAATGAGGGGAACACTAGGTGGAAACCAGAATACGAAGGCCGCTGCTTCACCCGATAAGTATTCAACTGTAGAGGGAGGAAGTTGTTTACCCTCCTACACACCCTAACGACATTTGAAGTAACTCATTTGTGTATCAGGCCTTTGGGGAAATAAAAGGTTTGCAACCTGTCTTGGGAATACAGCGCTAAGCTGCTGCTTGCTAAATTGCTGCCCTGTGTGTAATGCGGGCAACTGCAGATGTCTCTCTTAATTCCCTCTGTAACCACCCATACATATCAGATCTAATTATTCACACAGTATCTGCTCTCTGTAAATAAACACAGCTGTGTTTCAAATGAATAAAGTGATTTCAAGCTGCACACAAGCAAAACAATTATGAAAAAATTATATAAAAATAGCTAACAATTAACAACTGAAAAAGAGGCAATTCCTAATAATTGAAACACATATTATCTTCCTTCATTTACAATTATTGTACTATTCTTTTTTTACTTTAATAAAAAGAAAAAAGTGTGTTAATGCTAAAAAACAGGTATGCCTCAAAAGTTCAGATAGGCGCTTATCTACAAAAGGGGTGCTTTTCACCTCCTGGTTTTTAATGACTTCATAGCATAGCATGCCAGTTGCTGGTTTAAGATTGTGCCAAAAATTTGCAAAAGCCCCAAAAGTTGTCTTTTTTCTTTTTAGCGTTTGCATATTACTCCAAAAGAAAAATAGTTTTTTGACTGGTGTGCTGCAAATTACCATACTATTCCTGACATGTGTATATAAACAGTACAGACACCCTCAGCGGTCTCTTGATGGTGTTTACACAGAACAGAGATCCCAACTGAACGCAATGATACTTTGCTGCTGTTGACACATGACATTTTTCTTGTTGGCCAACTCAAAGGTACTAATTTTATTGTCCGCTACGCACCTGCAATTTTATACAGGTCAGTAAGTGAGTATTTACCTTGTATAAGAAAGGAAACCTCTAATTCTTCCTTAAAACGATTTGCATATTTAGTGGACATTCTGCTGGCATACTTTTCTTTCACATAAATTGTTGAAGTATAAATATTTCTAGTTTTTCGTAAAATGCTGTTCATTAATAATAAAGTTGAGCCTGCCTTACTTTTAGTTGCTGTAGGACACGCATCAAAACGCTTTGGCACTTCGGCGGTACGCACACGCTTCCCGGAACCAGGCTCTGAGGCAGCACTGCCTTCATTGGCTGCCAGTGGAGCGGAGTCAGAGTTTGTGACAAAATGGCAGCTGCGATTACTGAGCTAAGCTGCCACTAACCAACGGGTCTCGCAGGACATGCAGAAACCACAGTGGTTTACTGCTCTGCCCTTCTTCAATTGTGTATGCCTTTTTGTCCTGGCACCACGGAGGCTTTGCTCGTAGCAGTGCATTCATTTGCAGCACTAGTCCTCACCATTCATGGTAAGCAATTGCCCTGTCTGCATCTCCGTATTGGTTCTGATAGAGCATTGTGATATTCTGAAAAGTGTGGGGGTGCATTATATTCATGAATAGTCTGTACCCGCATATAATCTTATGTGTGTTATTCTTAGTTAGTAATTTGTGTCATAATAATCAATGGGAAGTGAGGTGTTAGAATGAAGTTTGACATTCACGAAAAGTAAAA